>NW_026138099.1:4572500-5172500 GCF_025592945.1 Manacus candei
TTGTGGTTAATTGTCTAAACGTTAATTTCTGTTGTGACACTTGCTTCTTTCCAAATCTGATGTAAAATGCAGAAGCCAGCATTCTTTTAATGTGTTTTTTCACGGGTTTTGTTTTAAATAGCATATAAACTCTAAGCCATAAAATATTGTTAACTTGGCTAGATGATGCATGCAAGGCAGAAGCATATCCTTCAGCTGGTTTTGTTGAGGTGTGGTGGGGGGAAACAGTTTTCCCCCCTGAAGTTACAAAATGGTAAAACCCCAGGGGGTGGTGACCCTTGAAGTTTTGAGGTTTTATCCAATGAGCGCTTCTGCAAAATATAAACATATCACAAGCAGAACGGAAGAGAAGGTAGTTGTAGTTTGGTGGTAGAAGTGGTAGCCATGTTCTGAGGCCATGAGGAAAGGGGCTTGGAGCCCCTCGGGGCCTCTGGGGCCCCCCAGCCCCCGGCTGGGGGGGGCTGCAGGGACTTGGAACAGCGTGATGCTGGGCTAAGTCTGTGGCTCAAAGCTAAAAAGTTTTCTCCACCGTGAGTGAGCAGAGACAGAGCAGCGGCAGAAGCAGCATCCAGAGACTGTGGCTAAGAGCCAAAAGATAAGAAAGCAACAGCATGCAGCCAAGGAAGGCACAGAGTTGTCCGAGAGAGCAGAGAGAGAGAGAGAGAGCAGCAGAGAGAGAGGAAGTTTGGGTAAGAACTGAAACTAAAACCCCAAACTCCTTGGAGACCTCCGAGAAAGGAGGGAGATGGACTCCTTCTTGAGAGGAGTCGTAGAGTACAACATGCACCAAAGAGAAGAGCTGAAAAGCTCAAGGCGTCCTGAAGCTGGACTGGGACAGCCAGACAGAATGCAGAGGGGGTGACCTTGGCCCCCTGCTGCTGCTGCTGCCAAGCCTAGCAGCCTGAGACAGAGCACAGGAGCTCTGGTAGAACTCTTGAGGCAAAGGCTTTCAATTGAAAGCTGCCCAAGATGTTCTGACTCAGGGGTGAACCCCCTGAGGAAGGGACTTTCACAAAGATACCCCTGCATTTCGTGATATGACTGTGGTGAAGTGAGTTTTGTCCCTGCTACGCAGCCCACGGAGGAAGACCCTCGTTTGAAGATGGGTGGCCGAGGGGCTTGGATACCCCTTGTGGGTACTGGCAGAGATCCAGCTGCTGCATGAGAAGAAGAGCGAAACAGATAAACCTGCTGCCTTAGAGACATTGCTGCTCTGAAGAAGGGATCTTTCCTTCTTCCCTCCTGGACTTTTATTTGGAGGGGAGAAGAGATTTGATCCATTGTAAATACTTATGTCACGGTAGAGATAATTAAGATTGTATATAATGTATTGTAGTATTTATTTGTATAGTCATTGTAATATATTCCCTTTCCCTCATTTTGAGTCTCGTATGGTTGTCTGGAAAACCCATCTCACATTGGGTTGAGATGTGAGAGGGGGCTTAGACTAGGGAATTGGATTTTGGGGCTCTCAAACCATGACATGAGGAGAAAACATTTTTTAATGCAAAAAAAAAGTATTTCTGTCAAATGACTCACTATTCTGTAGTTTTTGAGGGACAGAAATTATAAACCATCATTTGCTGTAGTAGGGCCTAATACTGTTTTCACTAAGAAGATAATTACAACCTCTAATGGTTGTCACTGTTTTGGAAACTGAATCAGAGAATATTTTCTCCTGAGTGAAACTGTCCTGGTTAGTTGTCGCAGTCCATTGAAGTCTCTTATTATCTATTAAAGAGTCTCTTCCTGCCCCTTATCAAGGTAACTAGTGTCCCCTAGTGTGTTTGAGGAGTCTTGAAAAGTCAGGAGGAATTTCATGTGGTTTAGGTTGACATTGCTTGACCTCTAAGAATGGGTTTTCACAATAGCCATGTGACTGCAGTTGGCCATCCTACAGTATTTCATAGGAATAACAATGGTTCTTAGAAGAAAACAAGTAAGGTACTCAGAGAAGGACATATTTTTTTTAGAATTAATATGGTATGTTAATGTTACTACTCAGCACATCTGTATAAATGCAACAGGAGTTAACTTTTCACTTCAACGACTATTCGTGTGCTGAACTGGGCAGCACTTTTGTCATGCTACTATGGTTACAGGTTTCTTATACATCTTATGCACCATGTATGCTTCTGAATAATTTCTTCTTGAATAATTCCTTCATTACAGATAGTTTTTATGTTGATATATGTGGAATTGCACACCAGAACTCTTACTTTCATATGAAACGTTGTTCAGACTCATGATAGTGATAGGTTTGATGCTGTGTATCTGTATTGGGTTTTCATGGCCAGGTTTTGGTAGCAGAGGTCTGCAGGGGTGGCTTCTCTGACAAGCTGCTAGAAGCTTCTCCTGTCTCCAACAGAGCCACTGCAAGCTGGCTCCAAGGTGGACCTGCCTCTGGCCAAGGCCGAGCCCATCAGCAGTGGTAGTAATCCCTCTGTGGTAACAAATTTAAGAAGGAAAAAAAACTTATTGTGCAGAAGTAATTGCAGCCAGAGAAGAGAGGAGTGAGAGAAACAGCCCTGCAGACACCACGGTCAGTGAAAAAGGAGAGAGAGGAGGTGCTCCAGGTGCCTGAGCTGAGATTCCCCTGCAGCCTGTTGTGAGGATCATGTGAAGCAGCTTGCAGTTGTTGTGCCTAATGAGTTACAAAGACTGAAGATTGAGAGCTCTGTGAAATTTGCCGCTCAACATAGTAAGGAATCTGAATAATTCAGTGTTCCCAAATATTTTTGTAAATATTTCATTTTTCTGGGGTTCAGGATATTTGTTTGCATCCAATATTAAGATTAAAAATTAAATTCTAAATTGCATAATGTCATAGTCATGGAAGTTACGAAAACCATAATATCTGCTTTAAAACTACATTCCTCAGAGTATAGATTTCTACTTTCTTCCTACTCATTCAGAATCACAGAATCACAGAATATGCTGAGTTGGAAGGCACCCACAAGCATCATCAAGTCCAACTCTTGGCCCTTCACAGGATCATTTCGAACAGTCACACCATGTGCCTGAGAGTATCATCCAAATACTTGAACTCTGTCAAGCTTGGTGCTGTGACCATTTCCATGGGGAGCCTGTTCTAGTGCCCAACCACCCTGTGGATGAAGAACATCTTTCTAAAAGCCAACCTAAGCCTCCCCTGACACAACTTCAGGCTGTTCCCTCAGGTCCTGTCACTGGTCACCACAGAGAAGAGATCAGTGCCTGCCCCTCCATTGCCCCTCATGAAGAAGTTGTTTTATGATTGGCAATGACATCTCAAGGGTTTGAGAAATTAAAAGGCCACTTAAATACAGAAAAGATTATCCGTAACTTGGTGAGACAAAATTTGCAACCAACATTTACAGTAATTTCGTATTTTTTCAAAGTAGACATAGAACACTAATGCCGAAGTCTATTTTTATTTTTTAAATATTCAGCATAAGACAATGCTTTCATAAATAATGTGTTCTTTATTCAAGAATATGGAACCTAAGTGTTTATCTATGAGAAGATACCAAGAATCTTTTTAGCAAAAAAATAAATGGGTTGCTCACATCTTACTGTGAATTTAGTAAATATATGTACAAAACTAAAATTGCTTAGCTGTGGTCAGCCTGAGATTGTGACATCCACTACCTAAACAATTTGGCAAGCAATGGTGGTACTTATAGGAACATTAAATAAGTATTAATGGAGGAAATACAAGTGAAGTTACAACAGTTAGCAGAATTAAGAGGCCACGAGAACCCCAGGCAGCTCTCCAGGCTATAAAGCTGCCTGGTGGAAACGGATCTGGGGGTGCTGGTCTACAGCAGCTGAACATGAGCCAGCAGTGTGCCCAGGTGGCCAAGAAGGCCAAGCATCCTGTCTTGTATCAGAAATACTGTGGCCAGCAGGAGTAGGGAAGGGATACCCCTGTCCTTAGCACTGGTGAGGCCATACCTTAAATCCTATCAGCTCTGGGCCCCTCACTCATTACAAGAAGGACACTGAGGTGCTGGAGCAGGTCCAGAGAAGGGCAGCAAGGCTGGTGAAGGGTCTGGAGCACAAGTTCTGTGAGGAGCAGCTGAGGGAGCTGGGGTGTTTAGTCTGTACGTTGCACTTAGTGTCATGGTTTAGTTTACATGATGGTGTTCGGTCAAAGGTTGGACTCTATGATCTTGGAGGTCTTTTCCAACCTTAATGATTCTATGATTCCACATCAAAAATCAAGAAAAGAAATGTATTAATTTTGAATTATATATGTGCTTTGATTAAAGTGTGAGAAACGCTAGGAAGATCAGAAAGAAAAATGCTGAAAAGCTGATTAAGGCAGAGTTGCTAAGAAGAAAGATTAGTAGGCTTAGGAATTGTATACTTAATAACAGTCCATAGGTCACATCTATTCATTTTTTATTCAAATACGGAACACACTGGAGTTTTCCTGGAAGCCAACAAACTCAAGCAATTTGTATAAGTTCGTAGGGGTTTTCTTTGAAAGAGGGATGTGAAAGTGAGCATGAAGGTTACATCATTCTACAAAAGCAAACACAAGATTGTGAGGCTATTTCACTTGAGGGAACAGAGTGCATCAAAAGTATTAAATTGTATGTACTTTCAAGGTTTATAATGGTGTCTGCGCTTATGAATACCAGTCATTTTACAGCACAATGTGTTATTTTTATGTTTTGATACAGATCTAAATGAACCATTATCTGCCAATGACCTAAGAAACAAGAATCTTTTTCCTCAGAATAACTGACATAGGAGAGAGGCTTCCAAATCCTGAGAAATGAATGCAATACCTGTTGGAATTTCTGGCTGCTCATTGAGGGATGTTAGATGGATCACTTGGAGTATAATCCAGAACTGAGTGAAATTAGTAACAACTATTTAATGTATTCTTTAAATCTGAGAATTAGGACTGTCAGAAGCTTGTTTAATTAAAAAAAAAAGTCTTCTGCTTCTCATTGAGTGCTTATATACTTTTTTAACTATTTGTACAAAATCATTCTGAATATCATTATTATTTAGTGTTATTACCATAATTCCCATGAGGAGCACCACATTTGGTGCTTTGACAACAGTGTTGTGCTGGTTTTGGCTGGCATGGAGTTAACTTTCTTCACAGTGTCTTGTGTCGGGCTGTGTTTTGGATTTGTGCTGAACACAAGGTTGATAATATAGAGATGTTTTTGTCATTACTGAACAGGGCTTAAGCAGAGCCAAGGCCTTTTCTGCTCTTCATGCTGCCACACTGGCCAGGGGGCTGGGGGTCCATGGGAGGCTGGGAGGAGATGCAGCTGGGACAGGCGACCCAAGTAACCAAAGGGATATTCCAGACCATATGATATCGTGCTCAGTACATAAAATAAGGGGAAGAAGGAGGAAGGGGAGCAAGTTTGGAGTGATAGTGTTTGTCTTCCCAAGTCACCGTTACGTGTGATGGGGCCCTGCTCTCCTGGAGGTGGCTGAACACCTGCCCACCCATGGAAAGCAGTGAATCAATTCCTTGTTTTACTTTGCTTGTTTCCACAGCTTTTGCTTTCCCTATTAAACTGTAATTATCTCAACCCACGAGTTTTCAAGCTTTTACTCTTCTGATTCTGTCTCCAGTCCACTGGTGGGGGAGTGAGTGAGCAGCTGCATGAGACTTGGTTGCTGCTGGCTGCATTATTATACAGCAAGTGTATAATACATTTTGAGAAGATCCTTTGGCTTTGGAAAGTTAGTATTTTTAATTTGGAATGACATTTTACAGATGTCACTGTTAGTAGTTCAAAATTTGAAAGTTCTTTTGAAAAAATAGCATGGAGATGTGGGGCTTTTTGCTTTGTTTTTCTTTATTGCAGCTGCTATATGAAACATTATGTGCCTGTAAAGGAAGCTGTGATGTCCTTTTTCTGCCAGAAGCTCCATAGTTTTGCAGCTTGGTGAGAAAGAGCTTTCTGATAGACAACAGTGAAGGGATTTGGAAAAAAGTGAGGTACTGACATTAATTATTTAGTGGAATACATTATTGTATTTCTGCTACCTGACTAGTTCTGCCCTTAATATTTGTGTAAATGTAGTTACTGATTGAAGAGCTGATCAAATTAAAAAAGGATCAGGGAGAAGATACCCTAATTTGGGAATCTGTTGTCTTTCCTTATTTTTTTTAATCGAGGGAGTTGATTTTGATACAAAAAACTAGTACAAAATAGAGTACAAAAAAAAAAAAAAAAAAGAAAAGAAAAAGAAACTAGGGGAAAGGTCAAAGATGAAGTATTAGGCAGTTCTAGTAAATATACATAGCAGTCTGGCAATCTTTGTCTGACACATCCTACTATATTACAGAATAGAGAGGAAATAGGAACTGCTGACTTCACTCAGGAAGCTTGTTGTCTGCTGTCTCTCTCACTCTCTGACTCACTGTTGTTCACATCCAGGAAAAGTGTTTCCACATGAGAAGACTTCAGAATTAGCTGAATAGTTCTGAGGAAACTAAAGGAAAAATCATGAGTTTTTAAGTGTAACAGAATAGGTTTTAACTTTACATGATATGTTATTTTTTTTAATGGCAATTTAGGTAGAACAGAAATGCTGACTGAGAGAAAAACATACCTACAATAAAATCTGATTGTGACAAAAGTAAGAAAAGCTGAAGAAGCATTGACTTTTGTTAGGTGTCAGGAAGAGACTAGTGATATTTTGATAAGTAATGTTTATCATAGGTTCCAGTTGCTTAAGGTACTAAGGGGCGGTGCTTGCCTTATAGGGAGATACTTGCAGAAAACAGGTCTTCAGAAAGTAATCCATCTGGGATACTCGTGTTGTTGGAGTAGGAAGGACATGTATATTCAAATGGCTCTGCATACGCTTCGGACTCTGTGCTTGCTTCCTGGAATTTGGGTGAAAAGCCACTTGCAGAAGTCTCTTGCTATCCATTCCTATGTGATGCTACTAGCAATTTCATTAAATAATTGTGGCTGGATATCTGCCGTAATTGTTATTTGAAAGATCAGTCACAACCTTAATGCTACCTATTTACTAAGCAGCTAAACTGGAGTAAATTTATAAATCTATTGACCTAGCCCCTTTAAGGAAGAGGCATACTATTACCTCTTTTCAGCTAGCATATGGTAACTTAGAGCATTCCCTTCTGTTTTCCTTTAGTATCATCCTTCTGCATGTAAGTTTAAGTATAGAAACCTTAAGTATCTGGCAGAAGAAGAAAAAAGCCAAAGAAGGCTGGAAGGAACAAGAAGCTGGTTTGGCAGAACATAAGAAGGGTTCTTTGGTCTTGAGTTACTTTTTTTCTCCTCCCAGCAGCTCTTGGTTACCGGAGGTATGAAATATACTTGTTTAAAGGGCCCTGAGACCACCCCTCCTCCTGGAGGTTTGGTTGGCTGTGCTCAGAGCCAATTCAGTACAGTTGAGGACTGTCCCCTCCCTCTGGTAAGCCTGGAGAGACCCCTTCAAGAGAGATCCAACCCGGACAACACTGCAGGAAGTCCTCAGCCTTCTGTGGGAACTGATCTAAGGTGCTGCTATAGTGCTTAGATGCCATCTGAGCTACAGCTGCTATTACATCATGACTCTGCCTATGCCTGGGCACTGGCAATCTGGGCCCAGATCCTGACCCACAGGATGATCTTCCAGCCTTACCTTGGAACTTCCTCATCACTACAGGCCTGTCTGGTGATCACTCATTATCTTTAGAGGACCTGATCCTACCTCTGAATTGCTGGCTTGTATTCCTGACTTCCTCTGGCCCTGTCTCATCACCTCAAAGTGATGACCTTGGGCTCTGGGCAAGCTTTTGGGGTCTCCTTCAACTCCCAGCTCCCCTCCCTTAGGGAGTAACCAGCCTCTGACCTTTTAGAGCTCACAGCCCCAGCAGCCAAACTTCTGTGAGGAGGGATGCAGTCATAGTACTGCTATTTGCATACATTAGTGTGTGAGTTGACACAGGCAGGCAGCCAGACAACCACAAACTTGCAGCTATAGAACACAAAGAGTAAATTTATTTCCATTACCCTGTGAACTGGGGGATCACCAAAGTAATACCTGGGCAGAGGTATAACAATTGGAGATGCGCACATTCTTAAATTCAGTCCCTGCTAGGATCACTGGCCTGTTCTTCACATGGGCTTATAAAGAGTATTCCTAGCTGCAAGGTCACTTGGGCAATTTACAATCCTCCTCGCTATTCTTTCACCTTTTAATCTACTCCTCCCAACAACTAATATGTGTAAAAGTTTGACATTTATTTTGGCATTTGAAGCAGTAATACTGAAATGTATCCTGTGAGAAAATTGTGCTTGTGAATGGGCCTGACAGAGCCAGCACAATAAAAGGTGACTATCCAGACCCAGAAAATTAGGAACCACAATTCAGTCTGCTTATAGAAAACTGTTGACCAAAGAGGGAATATGCTTTCCAGGAAGGTATTTGAAGAAAAGCTACCAAAAAAATCCCACTGCAGATTCACCTGGCATTGATGCAGTCCCCAAAATAAACTGATGGCCTTGATTATTCTGTTGCATCCTTCCTTTTTGAAGTCACCATCCTCTGTTGTGATCCATTTTTAGACTGGACGATGCAGTTCCAACAAATGAACTTGTTCTGTACACATAATTCAAGTAGGTTTTACCTTTGTCCTGAAACCTCTTATGATCACAGTTTCACTGTCTTACTGTAGAGTTTTTCATAGGCTCAGTATCTGTTGTTCATCTGGTTACAGAACAGGGCTTTACAAATATAATATCAGGGTACCAAGCCCTCATTCATACTGTTTCAAAATGAAATCCTAGGAAAGACATAAGAAATTTTACTTTGGTGAGAATGTAATTCTATCAAGTTTCTTTCTGTGATGATCTTACTGCAAGATTAGAGGGGAGACACAGCTTCTTTTTGTTTCATCAGTGCTGATGGAACAGATTGTTATCCTCTACTAAGATGAGAGTTACAAGAGTTTCAGATCTAGAAATTGAGTTTCTTGTGTGAATTATTCATTCATTATCCCTCATTATTTAAACTATCTGAAATAACCAAGTTTAATTTGATGGACATGGGTTGGGGAGTATTACACAATTGTCTCCCTTGGTAGATCTGAGAGGGTGTTGACACCTCCCCTGGCACAGAGCAGTAGATAGCTGGGAGTATATTAGAGTAGCAATTTCTTCTCAATTTCCTTGTGTGATTTTGTCTTTGCATTTAATCTGCGGAGGCATCAGCGAAATATGAACTTAGTGGTTTCGTTGACTAAAATGCCTTTCAATTCCTCTTCAGTGAACTTTGTACAGGCTTCAGAATACTGTGTCATCATACCCTGAAACAAATGTGGTTTCTCCCCTCCATAACAAATGAGGGATTAATATCCCTTAATTGTGAACCTGATACAAGTGGATACATTTAGATGGGTAATTGCTGAGGTACCCAAGGTAATTCTGATGGTTCATGCCTGATGGACTCCTGCCCTGGTGGGCATATGGGAAAGAAGACTAGATTCTTTAAACCTTTGGAATATACTCAACAAAATATAGTGTAAGTGCTGAACTTCTTTCACTTTCAGAAATTCAACTAAGGCTAATAGTATCTGGAGATACTACTTTTTGTTCTTCTGCAAGTGCTTTTCTTCTCCTTCTGGACTCCATTTCGGTGGCTGTTACAGATTTGGACTGTCATGGACTTACTGATGTCTGTACTCTTGTACAGTACTCTACTGATGTACTGTTGTTTTAAGTGGAAACAGGAGCAGGCAAAGAAAAACCTTCAGTGTCTGTCTGTTTTACAAGCTTTCCTTGAACTTGGGAGGATAAAACATTGAGAAACATCCTCCCACATCCTCATGTGAGTTGCTTGTTGTCCACCTTGAACCTGTCTAAGTGAGCTGATCTCACAAGAAGTAAATTAAAAAACTCTCCTAAGAAGTCATTTGCCAGTAAATCTAAGGACAAAGTAACTTCATGCATCAAAAGGAAGACAAACAGCTTGGGAAAGTAACCTTTTCCACCTGAAATGGTGGAAAGTCTCTTAGCCTGCTCCTAAAAAAAAATATTCTTAAATTAGCCCTCTGAATGTGCATCAGTGAAGGTTTAGGTTTCACAGAAGCTTACAGAATAAATACCAGGCTTCCTACACTATCCCACTGATACAAAACCTACAAACACTTTTCCTTCATCAGGATTTTTAGTTAGTTCAGATGAAGAATACTTTCTTTCAGATTAAGAAAACTTTTCCCCCTCCTGTATTAAGACAAAGCTGTGAGTGCTAGATTAGATACAGACCATAAAGCCACAGAATCATAGAATGGTTTGGGTTGGAAGGGGCCTTAAAGATCACCTAGTTTGAACCTCCGTACCATGGGCAGACATCTTTTACTGGACTAGGTTGCTCAAAGCTCCATCCAACCTGGCCCTGAAGACCTCCAGGGACTGGGCATTCCCACCTTCTCTGGACAACCTGTTCTGGTGCCTCACCACCCTCAGAGTAAAGAATTTCTTCCTAATTTAGGAAGAATTACCGGGTTTCAGTATGAAGCCATTCCCCCTTGTCCTATCACTACATGCCTATGTAAAAAGTCTCCAGCTCTCTTATAGCCCCCTTTAGATACTGGAAGGTGCTATAACATCTCTCCAGAGCCTTCTCTTCTCCAGACTGAACAGCTCAAACTCTCCTCAGCCTTTCCTCATAGTAGAGGTGCTTCAGCCATCTGATCATCTTCATGGCCCTCCTCTGGATTAGCTTCAATAAGTCTGTGTTCTTTTTATGTTCAGGACCCCAGAGCTGGACACAGAACTTAAGGTGGAGTCTCACAAGACCAAAGTAGAGGGCCACTAGTCATGCCTCTTTTGATGCAGCCCAGGATGCTGTTTGCTCTCCAGGCAGTTCATGTCAATCTTCTCGTCCACCAACACCCCCAAGTCCTTCTAGGCAGGGTTACCCTCAATCCGTTCTTCTACCAGCCTGTACTTGTACTTGGGATTGCCCTGATCCAGGTGCAGGACCTTGCCCTCAGCCTTGTTGAACGTCATGAGGTTCACACAGGCCCATCTTTCAAGCCTGTCAAAGATGACATACCGTCCCTTCAGCGTGTCTACCACACCACTCAGCTTGGTGTCATCAGCAAACTTGCTGAGGGTGCACTTGATACCACTGTTCATCTTGAATTTGAATGTCTGACTTGGACATGCCTTTCAGATGCACTGAGTATGTGGAAACTCCAGTTAGAGCTGAGGAGAAGTTTGCCCTTATGCAAAGCCACGTTAGCTACCTGTCTGGACTTGCTGATTTGAAAGAAAATGCTACTACATTATAAAGCACAGTAAGATATTAATCTGAAACCAGTTATATTAGCATTATTGGTTTATTAAGTTGAATTTACTGCTGTTTCTGAGAACTGTGGGTGAGTGGCTCTGTTTCAGAACATGGGAAAAGCATTCAGAAGCAAACAAGCAATTAAACCTCACAGCATCCCTGTGAAATATTTCTAGAAAAAATATGGAGAAATGACATAACTAATTCCAAATTCTGTAAGTTGGGGTAGGTCAACACAGATAAACTCCATTTCCCCAGCCTTATGCTCCAGTCTGACTGGAAGACAAATATATGCAGTCTGGAAGCTGTGCATCATTATCAATGAAATGGGATGCCTAGACTCTGCCTCTCATTGTAGCTGGTGAATTTGAAAGGAATGGCATGCTAACATAGCAATAAAATCTTCTGAATCACCAGTTTTGTGCTTAGCCAGTATGAATTCTAGGGCAGACCCTCTGCTTTATCAGTGGTTTTTGAACCTTGATCTGCTGATTTTCATTCCCCTGTATCGCTGACCGGAATACATAATCTTGTGTACACGTGGAATAATTCTGGCATCTTATGCCTGCATTGCTCAGCACAGTTAAGAAATGATCTAATCGCCTGATTTAAAAGTAGTGTTTGATTTAGCAGGTTGGTGAACTCTGCATTGCAATAAAAGATGAGTCATTTTTATAGACTGTGGGAAAGCAGCCAAGTGGAGTTTAACCAGAGTTCGTTAACACTTCATGCATTAGTTGCATATCAGTAGTACATATTCAAAGCAAGTATCTTGTCAAGAGGGCAATTTCCAGTGCTATCCATGGACTCTAAAATGCTTCTAAGAAAAAGAAATTTAGCCTTGTTCAAGAAAAAAAGCCACAAAGGTGGGCAACTTTCAGAAAACTCAGAGTATCAAGGAAGGACAAATGTGGAAGAGTAAGAGTAAGGCTGCCATGGAGGCCTCTTTGCATTCCAAAAGAAGAATGTCTTCCACACTGTCAGACTTGAGGCTTGATTCTGTCTCCTCTGTAGCTGTCTGTCTGGCCCTCTTTTCTCTTTTTGTATCAAGTAAAAGGAAATGTAAGTAGAGAAAGCTTGGATGTTTTGTAAGGCAAACCTCTTAGATTTCTACGTAACATAAAAGAATAAACACACCTCAGGTAAGGAACTTTTTTGAACTTAATAAAGGAAACTCTCAGACTATCATGAAAAAGGAATAGTTAGTTGCTATTAAGTAGCTGGTTGCTAAAACATAAAAAAGAATATTGTTTAGGTGGAGAATTACATGAAGTGTCTTAGATTTTGTGGTGGGAAGGTCTTATATGACAGCTATATTTTACTAGCTATATTAATAGTTCAAGAACTACTTCTAGAACAGGGCCTAGATATTTTTGTACCGTGTTTGTGTTGTATCTACTATAACAAAATCTTCACCCATAGCTGCATCTCCTGGGTGTTAATACAATACAATTAAACAATTACAGGATCATGTTAGTATCAATACAATACTTGCTGTATTGCTTAACTGATGGTTAAGCCAAATAGATAATTGCCAAATACCTAGGATATTTTTCTTTCTGCTGGTATCTTATTATGAAGTAATTCATCTTTTAAAATAGACTGTCTTATTGAAAACTTCTGTCACGGCCTCATCTAGTGTGTTTGACTATGTAAAGAGTGAAAACTAAAGGGCTACATGTAGGCTGATAGATGTTACATGTCACATGAGATGTGAAGACCTGCTGTTATCTTTCTGAAGGTGCAGCATTTTACCATAACAACAAGTTGCTGCCTAACCTTCTGAGTACATCTGGCAGGGTTATAGACAAACTGTAGCCAAATGAAAAATAATTCCTGTACAGTATATAGATATATGCCCCTTGATAGGGACTCTTTACCCCTATCAAGCATGAGTTGATTCCGTTCCCTCTTCTTCTTTCTTAATTAAACATGTCACATCTGTTGTAGGGGTGGGTTCATATTCACTACCTGGGCTATAGTACCTGACTGCCTGTAACTGATGGTACTGTTGCTTGCCTTTGCCTTTCTTCGTGGAGAACTAGCTTTGACCCAGTTAGTCTCTTTTGAATCAAAAGTCAGGTTAACTCAGTTACAGCTGAAGAGCTTTGGACTGCTAACTAAAGATAAGTCACATTGCAAGATAACTACATTCCAGAGAAAACAGAGAAAACCTGCAGATCTTGCTGCTCAGAAACAAAGGGTGGGAGTGTTTTACTTTTGGGCAGGGCAGAATAAGGATGCTATTCTTTCTAAGTACAATTAGTGTGGGCTTACAAAAGGAGGATCAGGCCTGAAAAATCTGATATCCTCTTCTGGAGAGGGGAAAACAGCAGGGACACTATTGACATGACTAACCAAGACCAGGGAAAAGCTTTTCATACAGTAGCATACAAAAGGCTTAATCCCAAAACCGAGGAGTGAGGTAGATAGACAGTTGAAGTGGATAAGAAGTTAGTTGCAAATCCAAAGACAAACTGGTGCAAGGTAGAATTACAAAGCCAAGAAATGGATTTCTGTGGGACTGGAAAGAAAAAGGAGCAGTGAGACAGTTAAGGGAAGACTGCCTTTGATGATTGTGTTTTTTCACAGATAACAGTGTCAGGGTGTTCAACACAAGTCTATTGATTCTCAGTTCAAGAGAATCACTTGGATCTCTTATGACAAAGCAATATCTACAAACAAGTAAATTCAATATTAGGTATCTTTAAGGTCAGATGCACTGGTGTAACCAATTGAATTGATTATTTATGTTATGAACCCCAAACCATCTATTCTTCACAGGCGAGAATACATTCTAAGGTTGGGGGTTCGATCCCTGTATGGCCCATTCACTTAAGAGTTGGACTCAATAGTATCTGGAGATACTATTGGTGGGTCCCTTCCAACTCAGAATATTCTGTGATTCTGTGATTCTTTTCCTTTGTGTCCCTGTGGCAATCCTGATTGCTGAGAACTACTTCAGTGGTAGTTTGCTGCTAAGACCTTGAAGCACAGAAGGCATGTCAGAGTTTTCCTGTGCTTCTACTCCCTACAGTCAGACTCGAACTGTGGCTGGAGGTGGTCCTTTAAGGCCTGCCAGCTGTGTCTAGACATATTTTGTTGGCAACTCCAGGTGGCCACCCTTCTGTGCTCTCTGTTTTGCAGGACAAGGGCATGGATAGTTTCTCATATGAGTTATGAGTTATGTCACCACTTCACTGCTTTAAACATTCATCTTAGAGGCTGAGTAAAGACTCTGGTTAGCTATCTTGATGTACAAGCATGACTACTTTTTAGTAAAGTAGCTTTAATCTGTTGTGAGAGCTCTCACTGCCCCATTTTTGAGTTCCCAGGGTATCACTCCATCTACCAGCTGTGAGGCCAAGTGAAGATCCCTGTATCAGATCTGGATAATACACTAGCACTCTGCCAGTCAGCCCTAGCTCAGCATATTAAACTATATCCGTTTCTAAAGGAATAGTAGCAGACTACTCAGCACCCTACAGACTTACCGCTGCATTCCCCTTTGGCCTTTCTGTCACTTGTTGGGGAACAGCTGATAACCTGGTCTCATGAGGTTCACAGCTGAAGTGAAAATACCTGTCTCCAGCTGGAACTGTTGGTTGGGCCTTGATGGCAGTAACAGAGCTTACTGGCCCTGCCCAGCCTTCCCCATACCCTCCCGCATCCTGCCACATCAGCTCTGCAGGACTGTCAGCCCCTGCCCCAGTGAGGCCACAGCAGGGTCATGCTCTGACTCCCCTCAACCCTGCTGAGCCCTGGGGTTGTTGTCCCAGCAACTCCTCCGTTTGGGTGTACTAAAGTTGTAAGAAAAGCTGAAAGACCCATATTCTATCTATCACTGCTATCTCTAGTAGAACTGTGCTATGGAGCTTGTGAGGCTGAAACCTGAACTATTCCCTATCATGGAGGATATTATAATGAGTTTAAAAGAGATGCACTGGAGGATAGACAAGTTCATTGTTGAGATGGGGGAGGGGGCTTAGACTAGGGAATTAGTTTTTGGGGATCTCAAACCATGACAGGGTTAATTTATTTTGTGGTTGTCATGGGTACACTGAGTGGTTTACACTTGAGAAGCCACATGACTGTGACTGAGAAACAAGGGAGGTCTCAGATGACAACAATGGAATCAAAGGAGTGGGGTGCCTGTAAATGTTTGGTGTGCATCCTAGCAGAAGTGTAATAAATCAGTTCAGAGAAGTGAAAATTTCTGTTTTATTCCAGTTATTCTGCTCTGCAAGAAGCTGTGCCAGGGAGGGTTTAGGATGGATATTAGAAAAATGGTTGGGCACTGGAACAAGCTCTCCATGGAAGTGGTCACAGCACCAAGCCTGACAAGAGTCCAAGATGCATTTAGACAATGCTGTCATGTTGTGACTCTTGGGGCTGTCCTGCGCAAGGCCAGGAGCTGGACTCGATGACCTTTTCGAGTCCCTTCCAGCTCAGCATATTCTGTGATTCCGTGACGTGTCCTTCCGCACAGGACTCTCCCTTCCCGGACTCCGCAGCAGTGCCCTCCCGCTGACCGCCGCGGGGTCACGGCGTGTGGGCCCCGCCCCGCGGCGGCGGTGACGCGCGACGGCGGTAACGCCCCAGAAATAGCGGGGCGAGCCCGGGCTTCCCCCGTCGGCGGCAGCGGCGCCCGTGACCCTGACCCTGCCCGTGCTCCAGGCGGCGGCGGCGGCTCCTCCTGCTTCCTCCTCCCAGGTGAGTACGGCAGCCCCGGTGCTCCGGCCTGGCTCTCGCCGGCCACAACAGCCCTCGGCGCCCGCCCGCCCCGCGGCGCTCACTCCGCAATATGGTGGAGCCTCGGGCGGAGCGGGCGGGGGCTGCGGCTCCGGGTGCGGCGCTCGCCATGGGGCCGCCCCTGCTGCCTCCGCCCTGGCGGGCCCCTCGCCCCGCGTCCCAGTGGGTTTTGGTAGGCTGGCAGAAGTTCTTTCGGGACCAGAAAGTCTCGTGATCCTCGAACGCCCCCGGGAGTGGCGTTGGAAAGCCTCGTCCCGGAAGCAGCCCGTGGTGGCACTTGGGAAACTGGGGCGCCTTCCTGCCTGGGGTAGAGCGGTGAGCCAGGACGGGCGCCGTGGCGGTTCTGCATGGCTGTCGTGCTGCTTGCTGGTCTTTCACTTCTTCCCATAGCGAGGGGAGAAAGTAGAAATTAAGTTTGTGACGTAGCTCAGTGTGCTTTCCTGTTTAGAGTCTTTTGCTGTCTCTGAAATATGCTTGGACTTCGACTCCAGGCATCTTACTCACCTGTATCTCAAAGCCTGTCTTGTGTATGTGCCATGCTTGTGTTGCCTAAACCAAGTTTTGGATTTCTAAATTGTTACAATAAAATCTGATTCCTGTATGCAAGAAGTGAACATTCTGATCCCGTTAAATGGAGTGGATCATAAGAAGGTTGTTGCTTTCAAAGTTTGGTGCTTAGATGAAGTGGATATGAGAACACTATGTCTTGAATATGCTTCTTTCACAGACTGTGTAAGGTTCAAGACCTGAAAAAATGGCATTGGCAGCAATTGATCCGCAGCAGGTATGTCTGAGTTAGTCCCATATTTTTTTTGTCTAGATCAGAAAAATAGGAGTCAGCTAACCCCTTTCTCTTTTAAACAGAATATTGTATTGAGGGTTGTCAACCTTCCTTTGGTGAGCTCCACCTATGATATGGTCTCTACAGCTTACATCACCACTAAGGATAACCATCCTTATTTGAAGTCAGTATGTGAGGTAGCAGAGAAAGGAGTGAAGACAATTACATCGGTAGCTGTGACAAGTGCTATGCCTATCATCCAGAAGCTGGAACCGCAAAGTAAGGCAAAGATGAAGCTGTTGATAACTTCAGTTCAGCTGATTGTTTTATATATCCAGATGCACTTATAGTTTAACATGGTCATGCAGGTCTGGAGTGCTGTCTCGGGTAGCTGACTAAACCTATTGCCTGGCCTAAGTAACTGATTATAGATGGGTATGACTTAAAAAAAATTGTGCAGAGTGAAAGCAGATTCCATCTTTTGTAGTACTAAACTGATTGACTCCTTTTGATACGCAGGATGATTAAGTAATCTCTTACTCAACACCTTTCTTGCCTTTCACCTGGTTTCAAATGCTACTGTTTCACTTCCTCACACTGAGGACTGGTTACTTTGGAAACTGTGTCACAAGGCTGTCCTAACCAGGAGCCTGGTTTCATGATATGGCAGTGGGCAAGGTGTTTCAGCTTTTTCTATAGTTGCTTGTAAATTATCGAATGGATTTTCTCTGCCTACAAGTGATTTTTTTTTTTTCTGGCACTGTAAATCTGCCTTGTTCTTGGGCTTTGTTGCCTCAAAGCTCACTGAAGGGGTAAGGAATACTTTTAAGAGTGTTGCATGAGTTCTGTTTCAAGAGGAATTTTCAATTTGAATTATTTATACTAGGGAGAAAAAACAATTAAAGCCAACTCTTGTAATTTCTTTTATAGTTGTAGTTGCCAACAACTATGCATGTATAGGTCTAGACAAAATTGAAGAGAGGCTGCCTATACTGAATCAACCCACTGATAAGGTAAGTTCTTTCCATGTAAATATGCTAAGGTGGAGAACCATACACCCTTCTTTTTTTTATCACTGAAAACCAGGGAGACAGATTTCAAAAAGCCATGCCTGAACCACAGCTTTAAAGCAATGAGGAAGTCACAGGTGTAGCTGTCGAACTGTTTGATGCCTTTGTGAGGCCATTAAGCATTTTTTACTTTAAATTTTTCCGTTGTTTGACACCTCTGTCTATAGATGCAGTTCACTGGTGGGTGTAATTTTTTTACACTCAAGTCTTTGTCTCTTTCCTGCTCAGTGTGAATAAAATAGTGATTGGATTACAATCCCTGAAGTGTTTTGAGCTGAAGGCTGCATGGCAGTCATATCTTGTTGTGTCTTGTACATATGTTTTCAGGACATATGTTTTCAGCGCAGAATTTTTCCTAGATAACCTATACTTTTACAAACTTTAACATAAATTTATTATTTCCTGGATTATGTAGCTCTCACCAATAAATATTTTTAGTGAATCAATGTATTTCCTACGGCAGGTTGTTGCCAATGCCAAGGATGTAGTTGTTGGAGCCAGAGAAGCTGTAACAACCACTGTGACTGGTGCCAAGGAAACTGTTGCTCACACGATCACTGGAGTTGTGGGCAAGACTAAAGAAGCAATGCAAGACAGCTTAGAAATGACTAAGTCAGTTGTCAATGGGAGCATTAATGCTGTCCTGAGAAGTCGTGTGGTGCAAATGGTGAGCAGTGGAGTGGACAGTGCTCTCACTAAATCAGAGACCCTTGTAGACCAGTATTTCCCACTTACAGAAGCAGAACTAGGTAAGACCAATTGAAGCTTTGATTTTTTTGGAATGCTTGTATTAGCGAGAAGGAAGCAATCATCCATTTATTGCTTATTTATAGTGGGGAGGGAGCATGTGCTTCCTAAGCTGCCTTTTGCCTTGCTGGATGTAATGACATCTTCACAGGGGAAACATAATGAAAGTAAGGATTTCCATGTAAGATGATCTATCTTGTTGCTAAAGGACTACTCAGCAACTTCAGTATTCAGCTGTTACTAGGCAGATAAAATTGTCTCAGACCTCTTTAAGTTTTCCTCCAGTGATCAATTTGCTTCCTTTCAACATACGTAGAGAAAGAAGCTGCAAACGTTGAAGGTTTTGAAGTTGGAGTTCAAAAGCCAAGCTACTATGTTAGATTAGGATCCCTGTCTTCAAAACTCCGCACACGTGCCTACCAACAAGCCTTAAACAAAGTTAAAGATGCTAAACAGAAAAGCCAGGAGACAATCTCTCAGCTCCACCACACTGTTAGTCTGGTAAGTTTTGAGCTTTCACTTGAGGTGTAAAAAGCAAATTTTGGCATAGTTTTAGAGTGAAGAAAACAGCCAAAAGAGCAATAGGAAGACTGGAATCGCTGCCTCACACTAAATGCATTTTCCAAATACAAAGCATTTGCCATCAAGAGATTTTCATCACCATTCAGGAGATGTCCTAAATCAAGCTGAGCTGCGATTGTGCAGCTGCTTGTAGGCACTCCAGAAATAAAAGTGACATATTTAAAATTGTATTCATGTTTTGTAGTTCTGGGTTTGACACTTGACTCAGTGACAAAAGTGTTTTGCAATTTAGACACACTTCAGTTCTTTAGGTCCTTTATGTTAACAAAATGTCAGATTCCTTTGGGGCTTGCTGCTCTTGCTGGTTCTGTCTCTGGGTGTTTCTGGGTACTTCAGTAGTCTTATCCTAACAATGTACCTTTATGTACAGGACAAACTGCACATAAAGTGTCATGGCCACCTGCACACTTTCAGTTCCTTCTGTAGGATGCCAGTGGGGGACGCAGAAATGGTTGAGGCAGTCTCAAAACTGCTCCCAGTGTTCAGTTCTTTGAAGACAAGAAACACATTCTTATGCTCCCAAAGTCCTTTATACTGAACTTCTGACATATTTAAAAAGAAGATTACAAAACAGTCAAGGTAGGGTAGCCTTTAAGGAACTGCTTGGACTCTTTGCTCTACTTCCTTATTTGGCTGTCTTTCAGATCGAGTATGCCAGAAAGAACGTGAATAGTGCCAATAAGAAACTTCTTGGTGCTCAGGAAAAGCTTTATCAATCCTGGGTAGAATGGAAGAAAAATACAGGCCAAAATGACGGTGGTGAACTGCGTAGTGCTGAGGTAAATAGATGTAAATGTACACTAGAGATAAATGGATTGTATACTGTGAAGGTAATGGAAAACTAACAGTCCCTGAAGTGTGCATCAGAGAAGCTTATGTGCAAATGTGAAATCGGGATGCTGAAGCTCAGGGCAGTTGACTAGTGAAAAGTAGGGGATGCAAGCTCTTAAATGAGCCTACCTCCTGCAAACACTCTAGGATTCATTCTCCTCTCATGAGAATGCTCATCCTGTTTGGTATGTGAACCTGTGTTGGGATGTCCATATGTAAATCAGCTAGAACTCACTTATCTGATGTGTCCAGACCAGAAATAACAATTTGTTAGCATAAAGCAGTCTTAGGCACAGGCTCAGGTAGTCCTACATGTAGCTTTAAACAGTGGTTCATTGATTAGGATATACTTACCTGCTGTGACTTGTTATCCGGAGCTGAAACAAGAGTTTGATTGTCTGTCACTAGGCAGAAGCCATCAGTGTTTCTGTTCACAAAGTACTTGAGTGCTGAAGAGATATCAAGTACTTTTAAGTCTCTGACTCTTCAGACTTAAGGCCCATTTTATTATCTGCTATAGCTTTATTTCACTTATATCCCCTTTACTTTGCTTCTTCATGTATCTTGAGCAACATGAAGTTGCTACAGTCATAAAACGACCCTAATATGCTGTTATACTTTTTCTTTCTAGTACATTGAGTCAAGAACTCTAGCTATTGCACAGAGCCTCACTCAGCAACTTCAGACCACTTGCCTCACACTGGTCTCAAGCCTACAGGGGCTGCCGCAGAATGTGCAGGATCAGGTTTACAGTGTTGGGTCAATGGCAGGTGATGTCTACCAGAGCTTTCGGTCTGCATCCTCCTTCCAAGAATTATCAGACAGCTTTCTTACAGCTAGTAAAGGACAGCTGAAGAAAATGAAGGAGTCTCTGGATGATGTGATGGATTATCTTGTTAACAACACGCCTCTCAACTTGCTGGTAGGTCCCTTTTACCCACAATTGCCTGGCATTCAGCATGCTGAGAGCAAAGGTGAAGGGGAGAAAAATTCCAGCCAGAAAGACAAACAGCCTGAACACACTACTGAATAAACTGCATAGCATGCATGTACTCTGCTGACCGACAAAACAAGTGGCCTTACCAAGTGTAGCTGTCAAAAAAGCCTTGGTGAAAAATCCATAAATATAGGAGGAGGGGAAAATCTACAGAGACAGGACGCACTTACGTATAAGCTGTGTATTGTCCTGTGTAGTTAAGCCACTCTAAAAACTCGAACTGTCTCAAGTGCCTAAGTATTGTCAGCTTACAGTTGTCAAGATGCCTTGTTTGTCTGTTGAGAAACCTCACTATGCTTATCTGTGGTATTAATACCATTAGTATAACTGAAACCTACCCTAGCTAAAAGCTTTTGTTTTGTTCCTTGATCTCTACCAGAAGGCTATAAAAGCCTTAATACTATGAAATGCATTTAAAAGCCCTGCAGTCTAGGTACACTTTCAGTCTATGTTTGCTGCAGATCACACTTTTGATAATTATGGATCTGTCTCAGACTCTATTCCTACACAATTCATGACAAAAGTTCTGTGAGCGCAGGATGCCAAAGCTGAAAGTGGGGTTTCTGAACGGGTCAGCTGGAGTTAAATGCTGTGACAGAGTTAACATTAATATAAACTTAACTATTGTTTAACCCAGTAACTTGATCACAGAATCATAGAATATGTCAAGCTGGAAGGGACCCATAAGCATCATCAAGTCCAACTTCCTGCTCCTCGCAGGATTACCTAAAACTAAACCATATGATTAAGAGTGTCATCCAGATGCTCCTTGAATGTTTCCTTGGGGACCCTGCTCCAGTGATGGACCAAATAATTATCAATACATTTTTTTTCATATTCAGTATAAAGGTATTCATTCATGCTGTTTGTACCCAAATGCCTGCTGTTGTCCGTGTGTGTTTTTTATAGGCATCCTTTTGTAATTCATGTTGTACGTTAGTAATAAATGCTTTAGTAGCCAATGTCTGTCTCCATTTCAGTGGTGTTTTAAAACAGAGTAACTTGCTCTTCTGTGACTCCTTCAAACCAGGTCTAGCAGAAAGCAAGCTTGACATGCAAATGAGATAGATGTGCATTGAAAATGTGTTTGTGTATCTATAGATAGATAAGATATTGCTGCAGCATTTCCTTCCTCCCTTAGAGTCTGTGTGCATCCCTCCCCTGAATCTTAGCTTTACTGCTGCTTTTTTTGGTCCTTGCTGTTGTCCACCTTTAGTGATGACCTAAGCTGTGAGCTACTGGATGTTTTAATATTGAAAAAAAGAAGGATATGCACAAAAGAACCCTCTCCTCCCTTCACAGTAGGTGTTTGGTGTGCATGAAACTGCTGGCTGTCTGTTGGCTCCCTATAAACAGTGTATACTTCTCAGCTGCAACACCAGTTTAAACTTGTTTAACTTTATCTAACCTCCTTTGAACTTGAGTGACAAATGTACACTCAGCTACTTGGGTACAGTTTTTCCTCAGTAAATACTGTGAATCCCTCCACTGGAAAAGAATTACTGTCACTAGGAAATAAGCTTTCTTGGTTGGGGGCTGTCCAGGTAAGTTGTATCTGTGTTACTAGTGCATGCCCTGTACAACTTTTGAGTTGCAATCATTTAGAGTAGCAATGCTGGCCACCATTTTCAAAGAGGTCACCAAATAGTGTGAAGCAAATGGAGTTCAAAGGAAGCTTATCACATAGTGGCACATTGCTTCATGGAACAATACCTCTGTCTGGCACAATGTGGGCACTAAAGCAAATTACCTGTTATCTAGCCATCTACTGTGAGAGGGATTGCTTAGCTGTTAAGTCAGGTTTGACCTAGAAGCGTGAGGAAGACTTTTTAAGCACAATATTAAACAAATTGTAACAACATAATTAAAGAAGTGTTATCTATAATCCTCCCTGCTTTAAATATTTACTTTATGTAGGGAGTTGTTTAGCATAAAATTAACATAAGAGGATGAGATACTCTTTTCCAATTAGTGCCTGAGTTAAGACTTCTGGAGTGCTTTCAGCAATTAACTTCTTTTAAAGTTTACTTTAACTGTTGCATGAGCCAGCCAGAGACTATCCTTCTTTATCTCCATTTATAATAAAATTTTAGAGTGCATCCACTGTTGTAGATGTGTTCAGCAACAGAATGGAACTAATTAGGTCTGGGAGCAGCTGGCTGTTTAAAGAAGGGAATTCCCATTCTTCTATACATTTTAAAATCTAATTGCTCTGGGACTTCATCTTGAGCTGATCAATCAAATAAAATATCAAAACTTTTCACTGTTTTTTTTTAAAGATTGAGAAATAAACAGCATCATCTGCTATTAGTGAACAAGCAGTACATCTCTGTTCTGCCTTAAGTTGTGCTACTGGTTTGTACCCTTACATGGCTGTCCAGCTTTACTAAGCCTCAGCAAGCAGATGAAATAGAAAGCAAGGGAAACTGATACCAGCCTAGACCTTCAAAGCACTTCTCCCTCACCGTGCGCTATCGGGTTGCTTCTGTGTAAAGTTCATTGACTTCTGACAGCTGACCTACAACTGGTGGCTGCAAACAGCAGTGCCTGGTTAAATGCTGGGCTTATAGCCTGTTAGTCTAAAATGCTATATGTAGGTTCCTGTGCTGTGCTATTGTGATAAGTGGTAGTTTTGTTGGATGCTGCCCAGCCACTGAGTGCTTTAAGTTTTATCCACCCCCCATCCCCCAAATAGAATTAGGAACCCTTCCCTAGTGGAAGAAAGGACTGACTAACAGCAAATAAGTATATTCTTGATTCATTATATAGAATAAAGTTCTCTGGATTGAGATTATTATTATATCCTGCTAATACAGACAGCACTGAATGTTTCAGCTGAATTGCAGCTGGAGCTTGCGTGGGTATCTTCTTGTAGATAATTTAGCACAGCATATCCCCACGCTCTAGTCTTACTGCAGCTGTACAGACAGAACTTATTTTTCTCTCGTGCAGCAAGAGAGAGCAAGTATTAAAATGCCCACTGGAGGCAAAAACGATGCAGACACCTTCCAAAGTCATCTTTCTCTTTTTGCCACTGTTGTTTTTGACTGAAGCTGAGGTGCTTCCTTTCAAATAAAGGAGGGAAACCAGAGCAGAGTTTGCTCATGAATTTTCCTGCCATCCTACCTGTTTCTCTGTAATTGCATGTATCAAACAATTCAGGTGCACTACACAGAAACTTGCTTGCTCTCAGTCCAAAATCACTTTTGAGGATATAGCTTGGGCTAGAAAGCTGTGAAGTTTCTCTAAGCTGTGAAGTTACCTTCTAAAAAAGGTAAGACCATATACGTTGAAAATGATAGGAAATAAGTTCAACTCTTTGCAGCAAGGCAGATAAACTAGATGAAATGGAAGCATGTCAAAGGCTGATAGCCATACAAAACCTGGGAAGATAAAGGTTAAAATAGTAACATAATTACCTAGGCTATTTAGCGTTTATTTAGAATTCAGATACTGTTTCTCTTTAAGAGATCACTCAAAAATTGTTCATGCTAGTTGACCCTTCCTCCTTTCAGGTGCAGTCGACAGAGAACTATTATTCTATCATTGCTAGCAGTCCTTTTCTACAAGAGCTCTAAATATAAGCATTTGTAAATAGCTCCATATGGTACGCAAGTTTGGCAAACGTCATATTTATAGCATTGGCCAAAGCCAAATTACAAGATTTGTATAAGAACTGGAGTTGAAGCTGGTTTACCTCAAACTAAAGAAAGGTGGAAAACTTTTGAAATGTCATCTATTCTTCAAGATTAATTTTTTGCGTTAGTATTTTCCAGAATTCAAGTTAGAATAATATTTTATAGCTAGTAAAATAGGTGAAAGGGTTTGGGAACAAATGATGAATTATTTTTTGTTATTTAAAAAAAAAGCATAACTACCAAGGAAAAACTTATTTAAACCATCTAATTAAAAAGAGGAAACAGAACTAAACATTTTTAAGCATGATCTGTTAGTAATTTGCATGATCAGAAAGTTTTACATGCCACAGCTTGCTGGAGGTATTGCATAGCGTTTTGTTAAATTTATTTGTGTTCATATTAAGGTGGCAATTTCACTTCTTTTGGATAATACAGTCTGATGACTAAAAATAGGCGCTTTGTTTTGAAAATGCACGAAATGAGAGCAATCTGTGGCTCAGTTCTGAAAACATATTTAGCAAGAAAAAATTGATCAAAGTTGTTAGTATTGATGTTACTGTTTGTGTATGAAGACAGCAAAACACCTGAAGTATGTTCTGTACTATTCCATGTAAGGTTTTTGCAAGTTGTGCACTTTTCTGTGTAAATGATTTAACTGCATCCTATGGAGAAATAGCATGAAGAAGGGTTGTATCTTATGCTTCTTGCAAGAATTGATAGGAAGTTGAAACAAAGCAGTAAGTCAACTGTGAAAAGTGGTATGTAAGTGAAGGTCCTTTACTTAAGCAATCCCATAATGCCAAGAGCTTTGCATTGATTTAGTTAGACTGGTGCAGATGTTAGAATGTGCAATTCTAATACAATTTAGCATGTTCAGAACTGAGATAAATCATACTGACATCCACTCTGTTTTACTCTGATGCTGACATACACTTCAATATGAAATTCTTTCATGGCTATGAAAATCTTACTGTTACATTAAAGGAGTCAGGTGCTTTTACTGCATGGATTAAGAAGATGAGGAAAGCACAAACTTAAATTTCAGTGATTGTTCTGTTATCAGTGAGAACAACGTGGATATGAGTAAAAGCCTCTTAAATGTAGGATATAGTAAAAATTTTCACTGGTCAGACACAGTTACTGAACATGGTTATGTGTCCTGCTCAGTGTAAATAAAGAATAAACCAACTCATTTAAACAATTCCTTTGGGCACATTTTTAAATGATTTTGTGTATGGACTACTTAACCTTAGTGTTGTTAAGATACCCTGATTTATACTACAGTATGGAATACAGGGTCATGTACCGATAGTGGGAAAACTTGTTGATTTCTCTAAGTTCAGTAATTAGAGTTTTAGGTAAATTGCCGTAAGCAGAAAGATGCAAGATAATTGTTTCTGGTACAAAGATGTGTTTCCCTCATTCCCTTTTGATTTTGACTTTTTTGAGACAAAAATTACAGATCTCATTTTGATCAAGCTTAGGTTGTCAACAGTAGTGCCTGAAAAGTTACACACTGCTTAAGTTCTTCTAAAACTCAGTTTTAATTAATAATTAATATTTCTAAGTCCCTGGTGCCCTATGACTACCAACTCCGTAAGAAACTGAGTGATTCGCATGCAGCGATTCTGTGCTGTGTACAGCCTGGTAGCTGAAACAGTAATCCCCTTATAATTTGATATATTCTCTGCCCTTCTGAGATGTCTTCAAAGCAGGCACAGCATAGCTTTTTTCTTGCCTACCGTCTTTCATAAAAGTAAGTCATAAGGTGTTTTGCAGTTAGGGAATGGATTAAAACTGTTTCTCCAGTCAGCACTGAGATTAAGTTACAGAAATGCATAGAAACCTCTGCAAATTGTTGCTGCTTTGAACATGCAGAACCGAAGTCCTTTCAGCATGCAACAGTTGTTATTTGCTGATACTTTATCTGGCTCCAAGTATGTCTCATCACCAACATTAAAACTAACTACTAATCAAACTACAGATGTAAGCATTTTTCACTTGGTGTAAAAAATTTACAGTTATGAGTAAATTGCTTAATTATATCCCATTTTTCAGAAGTGCCTAAGTAATCTAAGTCCTACTAAAGGGACTTAAGGGTTGGGACTTAAGCTCCTAAGTGTCTTAGCCAACATTTTTAGAAGTCTGTAACATCCATGTATCCACTAATGTCTCTAGCAATTCCTGAAACCTGGCGCTGCTTAACAGTACAGAATACTACACATGTAGTTAAAACAGAGACAAAAGTGAGATTGCAGTTCCAGGTATTTGTTTCCTCAGGAAAGGTTTCATTCAGTAGGCAGGCAGGGCAGTACAGAGCAATCCGTATCAATCTCCTCAGGGCAGATTACTTAATATAGTCCATTGCCTTTATGGAAAGAAGAAAGGCAAAGTAATTTTAAAAACCTCCTTTCTTAATTTTCCAGTCACCACTTTTACCAGCTTCACCAAATTCAGTCCACTGAGTTCATCTCTGTTACATCTCTAATGTGAGGGTCAAAACCACACAGGTACCCCCAAAATACCAGGCAGTGGAAGGATTTGGGAGAATTTATTTTTGGAGTCAAGAGCACTTAACATATCAGCACAAAACTGCACCAGGCCTAGGAAAAGAAGATATGCCTACTGTTCTCGGGGCTTTTATTGTCCCAGGCCCTCCCGACCTTCAAACATGTCCGTAAGAACTTATGTTTTCTCATGCCAGGGAGAGCTTCTCTGGAATGCAGGAAGAGAAAATATCTAAAACTGTCTCTGGCCAAAGAGGAAAGCTTTCTTAAGTGAAAATCCCTAATCTCCTCACAGTAAAATCTTCCGGAAGGGCCTTCTACACTTACATCTACTATAAAATCCTGTCTTCTAAGCAACTGATCTGTATCTTGCATAGTATTTGGTCTCTCTTAATGCTATGTGTTTCATATGTGACTGAGCATATTTCAGTCTGTATTCAGTATATTGGGTCTGATTTCTAGAGATGCTATGTATCTTTGTGTTATGACTTCAGAGAGGAGTACTGCACAAATTTGTTTAGATAAATTGACTGAAATTTCATTCTGACACAGGTTCCAGATTTCACTATTACAGACCTGTCTTCAGAGTCAGATGATATCCCAGACATTTTGGATTTGGATGAAGAGGATCAACAAGACTTTTCACGCACAAATGGCCCTTACACTACAGGGCAAAGAGCGGAATAGAGATCTATTTTGATACAATGTACCTTTGCCATGTTTAATTTAGATTTCTCCTTTTTGAAGGTGAACCTGCCTAGTTTAGGGATTATGGGGATATTTTTTTAAAAATCACTGCCGTTTCATTTAGCTGCATCAAAAATCTGGGGTTTTTTTCTACATAAGGAATGCACACTACATTAATTCATTAGCATAGGTGTCAAGCTCCCATTCTATAAGCCAGGTATAGCCTAACCAGTGTATCCAACTGATCTGATCTTTGTTAATGATTTGTTCTCCTGCTGATAGCGGCCATGAGAACACCCCAGTGCTTTGCATAAAGGGCTGCCAACAAAAGGAGTTGATGAGGATTTGCCCACAAAATTTCCCCTTTCAGTCTACATGAAAAGCAGTTCTGTATCTACCTCTTTGCTGCTGGAAGGGGTAAGAGACTTTGTCTATCTCAAATTTTCTCGAGTTCTTTTTGTTAGGCTCTGCACCTACAGAGCTTAGAAGCTTAGAGCTTTCCTTTGGCAAGAGTGCTTTATGCACAGAAGGACTCCCTTTCTTTCCACATACCTTCTGTGTGCAAATATTTTGGCCATTGTGATGCTATCAGTTGTGGCGCCTAAGACTAGAAGAGGGTAAATGCTTAAAAATTAAAGTTTTCCAGGAATAAGGGTAGCAGTTAGAAAAGGTAAGAGACTGTAAGAAGTGAGGGAAAATGGAGGACGAAGAGATACAGATGTGGGACAAAAGAAAATTGAAAAGAAAAAAAGAAGGAATTGAACGTGAGGATACTTCTGGTAACAGTGTGGGGACTTTTTCTGTTTAAATAAAACGTCGGTTATTTTTTGAGGAATGTTGAGGCCGCGTTTGCTCGCACACAGTAAGTTCTGTAGGAGTTGGGGAGAGTGAGAACGGGGCTGGAGGCAGGCTTGTTAACATTTGTTTTTAAGGACCAGACCGAGCTGCTCCGCCGGGGCGATGCAGCCCGTCGGGAGCCGTGTCATGGCGCTGATCCGTCCAGCGCCGCCCGCACCGCATCGCCCTACTGCGCGGCACCCTGGGAGACTCTGCTTGTGAGCACTTGCAAGTCTGGTCACTGAAATGCCTTGAAATAAAAGTTTGAACCGCACAGCTCGCTTGCCGGTGTGGTTGGGGTTTTTTTCAGTTTGTTTGTTTGTTCCGTGTTAAATTTCGCCGTCCGATCGCAAACCCATTTCAACGGGAAGGGCCCGCTGGCGGTTTCCTCGGCGCCCGGACTACACCTCCCGTGAGGCAGCGCGGCCGCCCCGCCTCGCTTTGGGGAGAGCGGTCTCGCGAGGGCGGGGGTGTGGCGCGGGCGGGCCGGTGCGGGGCTGTTTTTGGCGGGCTGCGGCGCGAGGCGCGGGTGCGCCCGGGGCAGCCATGGCCCACGTCTGCGAGAAGGATCACTTCTGGCTCTACTTGCTGGCCCTGGGCTTCGACCCGAACAAATGCCCCGAGGACGTGAACGTGGGACGGTCAGTGCGAGGGAGGGCCGGGGGAGGGCGAGGCGGGGGGGGGGGGCGGTGGCTCTTCCACCCGGGAGCGCTCGGCTGGAGCGGGGCGGGACCGTTTCGCCGTAGCCACCGGGGGTCCCGATGCCCCTGGCAATATGTAGCGCAGGATAAAAGCCCCTAGTGCCACGGCGGTCCGTGTTACCTCTGTCCAAAGAAATGAACCCCAGGAATAATAAGAGCTGCTTCCCCACACAGTCCCGTAGGGAAGGCGAGGTGAGCGGCTCCCTAGCGCGTGTTTTCAAAACTGGCCTTGAAAGGTAACGCTCTCGCCGGAATTATTTCATAGAATAATAGCACGTCAAGGAGTTGGAAGATCACCCCATCGCTCACGGACAGGGGGGACACCTCCCAGTAGACCAGGTTTGTTCAAGGCCTTGAACACCGCCGGGGATGGGGCATCCACAGCCTCCCTGGGCCACCTGCTCTGGTGCCTCACCACCCACACAATAAAGAATTTCTTTTTAATATTGTACCTAAATTTCCTCTCTTTCAAGTTTTACCCGTTACTCCTTGTCCTGCTACTGCAGTTCCTTATGAAGAGTCCCTCTCTGGCTTCCCCGTAGGACCACTCCAGATACTGGAAGGTTGCTGTGAGATCTCCACAGAACCTCTTCTTCTCTAGGCTGAACAGCTCAACTCTCTCTGCCTTCATAGGGGAAGTGCTCCAGTTCCCTTATCAACTTCATGGGCCTAGTCTGGACTTGTTCCAACAGTTCCATGTCCTTCTTATGTTGGGGGCAGCAAAATTGAATGCAGTACTCCAGATGGAGTCTCAGAAGAACAAAGGAGGAGAATCACCTCCTTCAACTTGCTGGCCATGCTTTTGATGCAGCCCTGGATTTCACCTGTGTTAAATAGGCTGGACGATGTATACTTTTACACACAAGTAACAAAGTATTCAATGTGTAATTTGTAATGCTTTAATGTAACCTAATGTTTTGTAATCTTTAGTGGTCAGTAAAAATGCTCTATTAATTTGTCACCATAACTACTTCTGATAGGGTTGTTTATTTGTGTATTAGGAACATGTTTGATAAACCAAACCCCAAAGCGTTTGCTGTCGTTGCCCTCTTCTTGTTTACTAAGCTGGATAAGGACCGTGCACAAGAAACTTTTCGGTAAGTGTGTGGCTTGTGAGGTTATTTGCTGCTCTGCCCTTAATTAAGAATATGTTTATACACTTGCTGGAGGGAGGGAAGTGGTCACTTGGGGAATACTGTGGAAGAAGAGCATACAGTCAGAATATTCGTTTCCTTTTCATCACTACTCTGTATCACAACTTCGGAATAATTAAAGTTGTGTCTGATAGTATCTGTAACTTGGTGACAAAGTTTATAACTTTGATATAAACTTAATAGCTGCAAAGTAATCTATCTTCTCCATTCATATTGCTGACCAAACAAAGAGTAACATTTCCCATTTATGGATTGCTGCCAGGATCTTAGCATGGCAAGAACCCTATGTTTATTAAATGGTTTTCCTCTTATAGCTGAGCTGTTTTAGCTTATGCATCTGAAGACATGGCAGGAGGAAGACTAGTGATATGAAAATGGTCAGTTATGACCCCTTTTTTGTTCTTCTTCTTCCCTTATCCTAAGTTAGAAAGAGCTGCAGACAAATCTGTCTCTGAGTCTGTAGTTAACTTATGGAAAGAAAACATTGTCATTTAACAAACTTTTAGCTATTCTTGGTCTAGGATATATGTCCCTCATTTGCTGGCTCCTCCAGTAGGCATAAAAAGAAATCTTTGTCTTAGTCTTGTTTTTATAATGGTTAATTAGGTATCTGGATATTTGAACATGTTTTGAATTTTTTTTTTCTTTTTTTCACTCATCCTTTTTAAATGGAAAGGAATTATGTGTTGGGAGCGGAAGCCAATCTTCAATTTAGGAAGCAGTGCTGTAAGTGGCTAGGAGAAATTTCAGTAAGTATCATGAAGAGTGGAAGTTGATGCTGTGCTGGTTTCTGTGACCTCATTTTTTTTTGAGAAAACTCCTTTAAATCAAAGTTTTAAATAAGGATTTTTATCAAAGAATTCAGTTTTACCTTGTGTGTTCTTTCACATAGTTTATTTTGGACTTCTTTGAAGAAAAGACTGTGGCATTGTGGAATTTAGATGACAGGGACCTAATCTTAGGTCTTAAAACTTCTGTGGCTTGCTTCTGGGTAATGGTATTTAATTAAACATAAGTCTAGAGAGTTCCTTAGCTCTGGGTGAGAATAACTTCCTTCAGCTTGAGAGGTGTTTGTTTAAGTTGCCTGGGAATGTGCTTATTATTGTGAAAGCTGTTTCACATGCATGAAAAACTTTAATATTAGTCTTTCCTTGTATATAAGAAAAGGGACTAAAATTTAAGGCAAACTTTTAAAAAAGATAAATCAAAACTGATTGCTTCAGGTATCATTGGTTATTATGTTATCTTCTTATGCTGCCTTTGTTTTAATAATTGTTCTAGAAATTACGTCTTTATATACTGCAAAACTTTTGATTTTTTAGTAATAATGGACAAAGTGTAAGCCAGCAATGCAGTATCTTTGAATATGGTAAAACTGCATTAATTAATTACGTGAGTGGAAAAGACGAAAGAAAACTTTAATGTGTTTTCAAAGATAGGGATTACCAATTAGGAAGGCACCGATTTCTCACATTTACCCAACACTAATTTCAGTCTTTGCATTGAAACTGTCTTGTGTACAGAACTAGGGGTGGTGGTAGGAATATTGAAAAAAGCATTGTTCTCTTCTGCTGACTAGAGAAAGTGTCAGCTGTGGTAGCAAAGTCATTTATCTTTGCATCAGGTTTGCTAGCAAGTAGTCTGTAGTGTTTTGGTACTCAGCTATGTGTTTGATAGCTGTTGTTTATGCTTTATTTCTTAGATTACATCTGTGTTTAAAACAATTTAACTTTTCTAGCATCCAGGGAAAAGCCGTCTTCCAAAGATTACAGCTTCATCACTGCTTTCTCCTACTGGTCCTAAATTTGTTCACTTAGTCTACTGGTTTGCAAGATATGTAATGATTGAGGACATGAGAAAGTTCTCTGTAGGTAAGTTGTAACGAAAGAATAAAAATGCTTTGTTTGTTGTGTTTGTACATCTGTCGGTCTTTAATGTATGACAAGAGCTGTAAGTAGTTCTGAGTTGGCTGCTCAGTTCAGTCTTTCACAGTGTCCTGTGCACTTGTGTAGAGCTACTGCTGATAGAACAATGCTGATTGTTTTGCTCTCTGTTGCTTTATGCGTCTTGTTCCAAGGCTCATCTATGCAATGTTCTACACCACTGGCTACACAAGTAATGATTTGGTCCAAAAGTATTGGCTCGCTATACCATATTCTTCCTCAGAACTTGATGAATTCTGAAGCATCAGACCTGTCTATTCTAGGCATCTTGAATTGTTTTGATAACCTAAAGAAAAAAGAAAGAGAATGAGGGAATGAAGATACATACAACAGAAAAAAAATGGCAAAAAAGGCAGTACATTGCATGCTCTATTTCAGTCCAGGTAAAACGAGCATCTTGATTTGTGATCATTTCAGTTCCAACTAGGTAGATTAAGAAGCTATCCATTTGCTAAAAGTGAATGATGTCATCCAAACATAAACTTCTGTTTAGGCACTTGTATACCTTTTGCTGAAGCTGTAACGTTGAGACCTGAGGACAAGTACATTGCAAAAGCAAGACGTAGAGTTGGATACAATAAACTGCTGCAAATTCTTCAAAAGGGAGACATTGTTATTCAAGAATATGGGAAAAAAGCACAGTAAGTAATGCATTTAAAGAAATTTAGTCTTTTCATAAAAGCTAAGTTATGCGTGTGTGTTTTTGAAGGGATTTGAGGAGGCTACATCTGCTTTACCTTATGAGTTCTCCCATATTTTCCCCCTTTACATCTTTTAATTGACAGCTCTACTGTTTGTAGATCTTTTGTGAAGTACAGTAGTCTAAAAAAATTAGTTCTTCATTTAGGAAATGCTGTATTTTGGAAGATATGATCAGTAGGGCATTAAAATGATCAGGGAATTTTGCATGTATAGCACACTATGATTTCTTAACTTTTGAAGGGTCATATCTTTAAAATATAACTGTCTCAGGATGAAACATTTGGCTTTGCTTAGTCATTGTGAGACATATTTTGTTTACAGGAACCTTAATTATTTCACCAAAAGTATGCTATTTATTACTCTTTTTTTATGGAAGACCTGGAACTTTCTGTGCAGTCACAGAGTTATGTATCAATGGAATTTAAAGGATTGGTGTGGGATAGTTTGTGACTGGAGCACTGTCATGGACAGTTGTGAGCTGTTCAGTAAATGGCAGCAAAGGGCAATGAGTTGCACTATAGGTAAAAGAGCAGTGACAGTGCACATAGCATAGCTCCACACAAGAGGACTAATCATGTTTCATGGCTTTGGATCAAGATCTGAGGGTTTAGCATCCAGGCAGACCTCATGGTGGGTATCAGCTGGCCTTGATTCTTACAGAATCTTCAGCTTACCCTGGTATTTGCTGGGAAAGCATTTCAGTGATGCATTAGCAATGTGGGAAGTGGGAGTGCCTAGAGGATGACTTTGTAATGCAATCACAGTGTTCCATATAGGATTGGTGCTCTTTTGAACTCACTGCATCTAAGTAAGAGAAACTTCTCTGGAGACACTACAGGACTTTCATGGTCACTGTAGCTAAGACTGTAGAACTTAGGATCCTAAGGAAAGTGAGGAAGTTGAGTGGAAAACTAATAACAATAGATTGATAATTTGAGTGAATTTCCACTAGCCCAGGGAACTGCTAGAAGACATCTTGTGCAGACTCTTGAGCAGAAAGGCTCAAGAGTGATATTTTCAGAGATCATTGATGAAGCTTATGCATGGTCCATCACCTTAAGTAGAAAAAGAGGCAGGTGTAACAAGGAACCAACCAGATTAGGGCAGTGAGCCTGTGATTGACTTCAGAAACCAGAGTAGCAGGATATGGAATATAGAAAAGGGAACTGACTCCCAGACACGAATACAGAAGTATTCCTCAGGTGTGCAGTGAGGTACCTATGAGAACCAAAGTTCACCTAAAGCTTCAAGAACCTGATAAAAGCATGAAAAAAGAATCATGTAGGTATGTTATTAGGAAGTGGAAGTATGTGGTGGATTTAGGTCTGCCTCTGAACGAAATGATAAGCTAAAAGTTTTACAGGCTAAAATACTGCGTGCTTTGCCTCAGTGTGCATGGCTAAGGTCAGTAGCCCAGTCTCTATTCCAAGAAGCAATGGTGAAAAGCAACGAAACACTGATAGAAGAAGAGGGTGCAGCGAAGGTTTCACTGCTACCTGATGGAATCATCCAAGCATGCAGGGATACTTACCTGGCATAATTTCAGAACAGCTAAAGGGGTGAGCCCAAAGGGTGATAGTGCCTCAAAGTTGTAACTGGTGTAGCTGTCCATGAGTGGAGTTCTTCTGTGGCTAATACTGTGTCTTCCTAAGGGATATGGATGACAAGATTGAATGCAAACTGGCCAAACTTGCAGAAGGTGCCAAACTGTGAGGAAAGGAGATACATTGCAGTGAGGAGGCATTACATAGGGAGACTTTGCTGCGTTTGTAGACCTGCACAACAAAAATTGTGTGAGATTTAACAGAGGCTAGTGTGACCTCCTGCACCTGGGATGAAGTAGTTCCTAACAGCAGCACAGGCTTGTGGATGATTGTCTGGGAAGTAGCTCTGCTAAGAAGAACTGGAGGTGAGAGTAGTGTGGGGCCATAAGCTGAGCATGAGTCAGCAGAGTGCCCTGGTTAGCCAAGGAGATCAGCAGCGTGCTATGCTGTATGGAAAAGAGCACTGGTCAGGACCCGGTGAGCAATTGTATTGTGCATCACTTGTTTTTCTTGTTTTATTCCTCTCTCTCTTTCTGCTTTACATCTCTGTTGTTACAATATTTTACTTTATTTCAGTTATTAAACTGTTCTTAGCTCACAAGTTTTACCATTTTTCAGATGCTCCCTATCCTGCTGGAACTGGGGAAGTGGGGAGGGAGTGAGCAGCTCTGTGATACTTAGTTGCTGGCTGGGGTTGGCAATTCTATCACCACACCTGGAATACTATGTTGAGCTTTGATTGCCCGATTGAGGGGAGAGTGAAAGATGGGAGAGATACTAGCAGAGGACCACAGTGTTTAGAGGGTTGGAGAACTTGACACATGAGTAAAAGCTGCAGAAGCTTGGTTTGTTTAGCCTGAAAAAGGCAATGCTCAGGGATATTAATCACAATTTCAGTATCTAAAAAGTAGTTGTAAAGAAGATGGAGGTACTCTCTTAACAAGGATGTATGGTGACAGGACAAGGCAACAGGCAAAAGGTACGTAGGGGAAAACTCCACCTGGATTTTAAAAAAGTCTCATATGAGAACAATTAAACACTGAAAAAGGTTGCCCAGAGAAATGGAATCTCCATTCTTGGAAATATTCAAGACTTGGCTTGACAAGACCATGAGTAACATAACTAAAGGCTCTGCTTTCAATGGAAGGGTCAGCAATACAATTTCCAGAGGTCAAACTCTCATGAACTTGTCTGATTTCTGTAATTCTGTATCTCCTGCGACCTTGCTTGGGAAACATTACTGCTATTGCACAATGATATCCTTCAAAAATGCAGTTCTTTATAGTTTTTTTCATTCTTGACAAGGGATCACAACTCTGAAGATCCTTGCGAATTCAGCATGATTAGGCACCCAGTGTTTCTGAAAATCAGACCACTATTTTTACATGCTTAAAAAGTCAATAAAAGCGCTTCAGCAAAAGAACTTAAGTGGTCCAGCTGCTTGTACTCCCATATTCTGTTCTCTGGTCTTGAAACTGAGGTATGTGGTACAATTGATGAATATGTTTGGAGGTTTATGTTGATAATGTACATTTCTAGTAACTTCATTATCATTGTTGGGTCTAATAGAAACCATTCTATTGAGACAGCTTGATTGCTTAATTTATATATATCTTAGTCACTTTCCTGACACTAATTCTACATGAAGTCATGGTAAGGAAGTTTTATTAAACTTTTTTTTTTTTTACATTATTCCATAGCTATCTCAGTATGCAGATTTTGAAAGAATAAGCAAGATTAGTTAGTGGCTGCAAGTAATTCTGATAAACCTGTGGTAACTGTTAACTTTTTTCCTAGGGTTTTAGTTAAAGAAATAGAAGAGACAGAGTCTGAATATGCAGTTATGCAGATACAGTCTTTGAGGTAAATGTTTTTCCTTGTAAGTTAGGATATATAAAATTGTTTAGTTACTCAGTTTATGAAATAGGAACTGTAATTTCATTATGGTCCACTTGAACTTTTGTTTTGCATGTGCATATAGGATGAAACAAAATGACCAAAACAAAAGTGACACAGTTGAGAGAATTGAAAAGGTGAGGATTTTGTTTCTGCTGTGACAGTGTATTGTGTTTCTTCTAATGTTTCTGCAACACCTGCTCTCAGATACTTTTATTTCCCCTTGTCTATCTCTGATTATGCTGGCCCCTTCATCTGCCTTTACGCTGTTTTGATACTCTGTCATTATAGATATTATGGCAAAGATTTTAACATAGCATTTTTGTGTTGCCCATTAAGGTCCGCAGTATGTGGACACTTATAATGGAAATGCTTACATCTCTGAAAAAGGATAAGGAAGTTGTGGATTCTATACTTGAAAATTGTGCGCATCAGTGTATTTTAGATGGAACTGATGTTGTTTTGAGAGTTCCAGGGTTGCTGACTCACAGAATTGAAAATGATGAAGTAAGTAGTTTTTGTTCTTCTTGCTAAATTTCTAGTCCCCAGGTGTGCGATTAGATACCTTAAAAAATAAATACTTCATGGATTATAAGAGATGATTGCTAAAGGATGCGTAAAATACGTAGTCTGTATGCAAAAACTTGTTAGGATTATAACGCTCTTTTGTATTTGTTATGTTTAACCCATTAACTTTTTTGGTTCAGTAGCTACATTGATAAGTAGTACTTGACTTGGTTAGTACTTGACTTTTTTGTTGTTTAGACATTAAAACTAGGTTGACTGGTTTAACTATTGCTTTAACTTTTGCTTTTGTTTCCAGTGTGTAGTATATGGTATTGTTCAGTTACATCATTGGTGTTGTTTGTATCACAGCTTTTGGGATAGTGGTTAAACGGAATACCTCATTGGTTGAAGTTTCCTCAGTTCATATTGGTTTAATCTAGAATGCATTATTTGACAAATAAAACAATCAGGAACTGAATCAGTCTACTCTTACTGCAAAAGACATAACTTTCTGATATTGGTACTGGTCAATAATTTTTTTCTTTCTTGCTAAACTTCAAGGGTTTTATTGAAAATGTCTATGAAGATGGAAAATTGAAGTTCTTAGCAGTCATACACGTGTTAAATGAAACCTTGAGGATGTTGAGAAATGAACACTGTCAGTCTGAATTAAAAGAACTTCACAAGATTGAGAACATGGTTAAATCTTGCAATAATTTATTACAGAATTTGAACACAAAGAGGTAATTGTTGGCAAATTTTTTCTCTCCCGTGTTCTTAAATCTTAGGATCGTGTCTAACTACCATGGAGACTTTTCTAGAAAAATGTTACTTATAGGAAAGACATTTGGTTGAGTCATTTTCCTTTGCCTCTGGGAAATTAACGTTTGTCTTGATTATTTATATAAGTTTTAATTGAGACTCTTCTCTAAGTAACTTCAGCTTTCTGTCTTGGCTTCATTAATATTCTAGACTTTGTTCCTGGGAACCTCATTTGCTAGCTGATCTGATTTTTACTTTTTTTTTCTTGTTATGTTAATAGGTTCTGAGATTTTTAAAACTTCTACCTGAACCTAGCTTAGGGAAGTTTAAAGAGTGTATCTCATTTCTGTATGTATTTAAATATAGTTCTTCTAATTCTGGTGCAAAAACATAAGGATACCTAGCAGCCAGTTTTTTGATTGTTGTGCTGGTTTAAAGGTAAACTGGCAGGAGAAATGAACTCAACTCAAAAGAGATTATAAGTCAGAGTTACAATTTAATAACAATAATACAATAAATACAATTATACGGACAAACAATTGATTTTAACCTGCAAAACCCAGATGTATAACCCAGCACCCTGGGGCACAAACAGAATGGTGTTTGTTGGCCCCTGTGCTGAGCCCCACGTGGTCCCCCTGAGTCCAAAGTAAAAGGGGAGGAAAACCTGTTGGTGAGAGTGCTGGTTGCAGTCTGGTCAAGGGTGGTGGTCACAGTCCGGTCGAGGTTCTGATCCTCCTCTGGATCCAATGAGTAGGGCCCAGAAGTCCCACAACCCCAAGATGATATACACTCAGGTTTGAGTGGGAATGCCCAGTACCTCCCCCAGGGCAGGGAGTTCCACAGTGGGTGATTGTGAGTCGTGAGGTATTTTTGGAATCCTTGATGACCCACTAGCAGACATGACCCTTCATGCTGGGTGTGGAGGTGCTAATGACTCCCTGGAGGGGAGTCATTTGTGTGAGGATAGGAACATCCTCCTATCTCACAGACTTCTTAACACCCAGCTTGTAGCCTGAGGGGTCAGGTGTGCTCTGGGCAGCTGCTGCAAATGTTCTATTGTTAACAGTTCCTGGGAAATGACATAGAGGGTATAGAATACATAGTTTGGGTTACACCTAAACAATGATGAACTGCTCCTGGCTGCTCTAACTAGGACAGTTGTGAATTTCAGTTAGTTCTTAGTACAGGCACAAATGCATGAATAAGTTCATATATATGGCAGGTTTTGCAGAATAAGGAGAACACATAATACATCTTTATGCAGAATTGTTATCTCCACAAACAGATGTGTTACCATTTTCCATGCTTATATGTTACAGGCCAGAAAGAGAGCATCAACATTGTGTGTCAGTGTGTGAATCTATTTCTAGAAAAGAGGAAGACTGGGAAATGAAGTGGAAAACATTTCTTGGCCATCATCCTTTTAATTCAATCTTTAAAGAGGATCTAGTAAGTAGTGTTCAGTTTATCTGATTCTGGGGAAGAGAAGGTGAGGGAGGATGTAGATCTACACTTAAGCTTTATATGTGAGGCTGGGGGCATTACATAGTGCAGAATAGCTGATTATGCTTTATGAAGTCTTTCTAAAAGAGCATACATTTGACTTTATGACAGCTGTGTCTTCACTTGAGATGGGAGAATGGAACCATCTTGTCAAGATAGTAGATCAGTGTAAGAGGGAAGTGATTGGTTTTGGTTTTGTCTGTGTGGGAGATAAGCATTTGTGTGCTCTCAGTCCGAATTCTGTTTTTCCCTTCTTGAGTGGTGTGCTTGATGAATGAACAAAAATTTCCATTCTGACACTCAAAGGTTATACCCTTGCCTGGCTACCCAGCAGAGAGAGAAGCTTCATGTTAAGTCTGAGAGCTGATTTGCAGAAAAGCTGTTGTAAATAACTATCTGTTAATTGCTGTTGATGAGCAGATTTTTTCAGCCTCCTTGTGTAAGCTTTTCCTTCATTTTGAAAGGAACCTAGTTCAACAGCTTCACCACCCCAGTCTCCTAGTCTTCCAGAAGAAGATAAAGACCGTGACCTTCATCAATATCTAGCATCAATTTCAGGTGAGTGACCAGGAGAAGCTTCTTTTTCTTCTCCCCCACTGCCACAATTGTTAAAAGTTACTTGGAGTCAAAAAGGCTCCCTGCCTGTGTTTGCAGATATTCTATAGTAGTCTGTGGTAATCTGGTTCTGAATGACTCTTTGTCACAATTTTTCAGCCTTGTCTTGTCTGGGAGATCCTCTGAAGTTTGGCAAAAACCCAGTGCTGAGCTGTTTGATATTTTGTTGTTCTTGTACTAATGATGTTGAGACAGATTTATGTGTACAAAGGTTCATGGGTTGTAGAAAATACATTCAGTAAAGATATTGGGTTGAAGTAGTAAGAAAGAAAGAAAGAAGATAAAACTTCCCCACTGGTCACATAGGAAAAGAAACTGAAGGTGTCCTTGCAGGTAAGTATCTTTCCCTAGTACATTCTGAAATAATTCCATAGTAACTGTGCCATTTGATTAGGACCTTATTTGATGCTTCCAGTCATTAGGTTACCAGTGTTGATCAAAGCTCACTTTGGTCATGGTTGTTGTACATGCTAATCAGCTGATAGGCTGATTATATTTTACTGGGTAATGCTTATTGACAAAGTGGTGATGTCCCTAGTGGAGTTAGAAGTTACAAAGCAAGGGGGAAGACTGCTTGAGTCGTGTCACTTGCAGTCCCTCTTAGGAAAAATGGCATAGCAGAGGCATATTGGAATTTCAAGATGCAAAACAATAGCAAGAAGATCCTTTTGATTACAAAGATGAAAGTGCTTCTCCAGCAGTCTGAGGATACGTGGGTAAGGCTAGAAGCTGCAAAGCAAAGGCCTCAGATCTGCAAACGGAAGGAAGGTAGTTTGCCTTAAAAATTTTAAAGATTGTGCAATGATGCCGTGAGCTGGTAATATCCAAAAGCTTGAAACAGACTGTGTCTGTGATATTCTCTCTACTCTGTGGTTAAGATGCTCAAATGGAGAATCCAGCCATTAAGAAAACTTAACTTTCTGCCTGTTGATATAGTAAGCTCTAAAAATTAACCTCACCTAACAACCTGAAGTGAGCTTGGATTTTTGGATGTGTTGTTGAGGTGAATGCAACAGGAAATGCCATTTGTCTTTGCAGAAGCTGAAATTTAGGGTTAGTAGAGAACTAGTGAGATTAAGCTTCAACTTTTCATTAAAGATGTGCCCAAATTAGTATTTATTATTGTAGAGGGTCCTTAGCTGAGGTATGTGTACCTCTGATAATGTGCAAAATATTTACTTATAGTGTGCTTTGCCTTGCTTAAACTGAGTCAGCAAAAGGGATGAGAGATATTTATTAATTAATGCAGTTGGGGTAAACATGAGTGGAATTGTGCTCTGTGTAGTTGATGTGCCACACAACTGATGCATTTGTGGAGAGGTGAGGCTAATAATGATGTGGCTGGGATTGTAGTTTGGAAGAAGGTGGAATGTGTGATTGATAATGTAGGGCAGCAGATAGTACCATTCTTCTTGAACATGTGTTCAGGAACAACACAAAGAGCTGGCTACTAGTGGCATCTGTGGCTACAGGTGGTACCTGAGCAAAAGGATTGATAACATTGTCCTGCTTACATATTAATTTATTTTTCTTGAAGAGTTTCATAAAGTCCATTCTGTGAGTAGTCTACAGAAGTGCTCTGAGTCAGTCATGTCACCTAGAAAGCCTGCGCAAAGGAAATGGAAGCAATAATAAAACTTTCTACTTGCTTTTCTAGGTATTTTTGACTCTCTTAATAAAGAACGTTGTGAGAAAGATGAGGGAGCTTTGGAAACTATGATGGATAAGTCATCATCACCACCAAAATGGTATGCTTAATGAGAAAATGATAAAAAAGCAATGGGAAAAAAAAAGAAATTTATTTGCTGGACTTGAATATTTTGTATATCTTGAACCTTAGTGGAATATTTCAGTAACCCATTTCTTACATGTCACCACCACCTAAGTTAGCAAGATAGGCCTAAAGTAACTGCTGCTTTCTCTGGCTGGTGACTGATTGATCAACTAGTTGCTGCTGAATAGGATGCGTAGCAGCCAAGTTGCAAGGTTTTTATCTCACTTTTTAAATATATTGTTCCAAGCTTTAAGAGGTGGGTGGAGAGAACAGAAAATTTTGTTTCTTAGGCTAAACCTCCTCAACAAGACTTTTTTCATGACTCTTCTTGAGAGTTACAATTAAGTTGTTCTTTAACTACTCTTACTATATTACCAGTGAAGGATAGAACACAGAACAATGATATTCTAAAATTTTTTGCCCGTTTGTCATTTGCTTAGTCCAGGAATGTTTCATGACCTTTTGAATAATTCTGTATTTCATAATATGAATCCTACAGATACTTGAAAGTTTCCTACTAGGAGAGAAAGGGAGTGTCGTGGGTGGAGGTGGCTGGGTTTTTGGTAGTGGGGGGGGCCTACATAGGGTGGCTTCAGTTAGAAGCTGCTAGAAGTTTTCCCCCCAGTGAAGCCAATGATAGCTGGCTACAGGAGGGACTTCCTGCTGCTGGCCAAGGGAGAGCCAATAATTACGCCTCTGTGATAACATATTTAAGAACAAGTTTGTTGCACAGAAGAATTCCAGCCAGGAGAGAGCTGACTGAAGCTCCTAGGTGGCCCTGCCGCCTCCCCCGCTGTGGGGGTGGGGGGTGGGCAGAGGCAGCCAGGCCTCTCAGCACCTAGCCCAGAGCAAGCAGTGGTGCCCCAGCTGAGCCGCCCGTGCTACTCTCGGCAGTGCCGGCCGAGCTGAGCAGCAGCCCCTGTGGATGGGGCCAGGGCAGCGCACTGTGGTGCAGCCGAGCCCATGCTGGAGCAGACGGATGCATGGAAGAAGGCCGTTACCCCCCATGGAAGGCCCAGGATGGAGCGGAGTCCTTCAAGAGACTTGTGGCCCGTGAAGAGGAAAATCCATGCTGAAGCAGGTTATTCCCAGGTAGGACTCATTGTCCTGTGGGGAATCCACATCGGTACAGCTCAGCCTATGAAGGACTGCATCCTATGAAGGACCATTGGGGTGCAGAGGCCCCCCTGCACCCCATGGAGAAGTGACTCTCGGGATGGTAGATATGGAAGAACTACTACCTGAGGAGTGGATGCACCTTGGAGAGGTCCATCAGAGACTGTTACCCGTGGGAGGAACCCCACGGAGTAGGGGAACTACTCAGTGCTGTGGCCCCCCATGTAACCTGTGGTGAGGACCATGGTGAAGCAGGCTGTTCCCCTGCAGCCCATGGAGGAGTGACCTATGAGACAGCAGATTTGGAAGAACTGTTGCCTGAGGGATGGACTTGTCCCCCTGCACTGCGGCGGGGGGAGGAGGGAGAACATGGAAGGAAGGAGGGGTGGGTGGAAAGTGTGTTTTATATCTCGCTCTTTAGGTCTTATCCTGTTAGTAATAAATTTTAGTATTAACCCCACCTTGAGTCTATTTTGCCTGTGTGGCCTCTCCCAGCTCAGAGCGACTTCAGTGGGTGCCTAGAATCTGGCCAAGGTCAACCCACGACAGGAGTTAGCAAAGGAAGGTTGTCCTTTATTGGGCATATGATTCTTAGACGTCAGCAGAAGTAGTTGCATATAAGTCTCAGAGATTGTCAAAATAGTTAACAACTAAATTCTGGATTTCTTTCAGTGGCTTTATACGGCATAGATTTTTGTCGTCTTCTGATTCTACAGACAGGTAACAGCAAATGTTAAGATTTTAAGGTGCGCTTTTCCTAACAAGTGAGGACTGCATTTTTGAGAGCTATGAAATTAGCACTAAACTCCCTAGAAGTGTTAAGGCTGAAGTCTTTGGTAGCCAGGGGATTGTTAAATATCAACAAGTTTGTATAGGAACAGACCTGTGCATGCTGGAAGTGATTCAGACAAAGAATACAATATCTAGGAGAAAGAATGATGTCAAGTGTGCAGAAGACTTTTTAGTTATCTTTGATTGCAGAATGCCGAAAACTTGTTTACAAAAGTATCGCAAAATCCCTCTTTTTCTGTGTAGTAATCAAGGGCAAAGTTTATTAATTTATTAATTTTGGGAGGCTGATACACAAATAGGGCTAAATCTGCCCTAATTGTCACATTGTTCTCCCTATAGTAAAATTGCTTTCTGATGACCGGGACGAATTGAGGGAAATCGTAACGGACAGATACGGAGCATACAATATGTAACAGCCTTTTAAGATGCCAGGCACCCGTTGAAGCCGCTCTCTCACTCTCCCCTCTGCAACCAGACAGAGGAGAGAGAAAAAAAAACAGCTAAGGATTCATGAGTTGAGATAAAAGCTGGGAGAGGTCAGTTACTGATTACCTTCATGGGCAAAACAGACTCAAAGTGAGGATAGTACTTAAAATTAGTACTAACAGGATAAGAGCAAAAGAGTGAGAAATAAAACTCTCTTAAAAAACACCTTCCCCCCACCCCTCCTTCCTTCCCTGTTCTCCCTTCTCTCCCCCAGCAGTGCAGAAGGACAGGAATGGGGGTTCCCGCTAAGTTGCTGTTTCTGCCGCTGCTCAGGGAGAGGAGTCCTTCCCCTGCTCCCATGGTGTCCCTCCCATGGGAGACAGTCCTTGATGGACCTCTCCAACGTGAGTCCATCCCTCGGGCAGCAGTTCTTCCCAAACTGCTGTCCCACGAGTTACTGCTCCATGGGGTGCAATCCTTCACAAATGAGCTGTAGTGATGTGGGTCCCCCACAGGGGCCACAAGTCCTACCCGTGTAAAACCTGCTCCAGCGTGGGCTTCCCTCTCCACAGACTGCAGGTCTCTGGCAGGACCCTGCTCCATCCTGGGCCTCCCATGGGGTCACAGCCTCCTTCATGCATCCACCTGCCCCAGCATGGGCTTCTCCATGGGCTCCAGGTGGGTCTCTGCACCCCAATGGCTCTCCAGGGGCTGCAGGGGCACAGCTGCTCCACCATGGTCTGCACCACGGGCTGCAGGGGCCTTAGCTCTGGCGCCTGGAGCACCTCCTGCCCCTCCTTCTGCTCTGACCTTGATGTCCACCTTGTTATTCCCATGTTCTCACTCCGCTCTTCCCTGTCTGGAATTCCTTCTGCGCAACAATCTTCTGTTCTTCAGTATGTTATCACACAGGCGTTACTATCACTCCTGATTGGCTTGGCCTTGGCCAGCGGCAGGAAGCCCATCCTGGAGGCATCTGTCATTGGCTCCACCGGACAGGGGAAGGTTCTAGCAGCTTCTAACAGAAGCCACCCCTGTAGCCTTCCACTGCTACCAAAACCCAGCAACAGGAACCCACTACAGCATTCCACAAGTTTAATTTGTCTCTAAAATTGCTGGTGTGGGTTTTTTTCTTTTTTTACACTCTCTTTCTCTCCCCCTCAAGGATCTCTTCAGTGCTGTTGAAGCTGTTGGAAGCACCTGAAAACAGAGACCTGTTGATCAAAAATGTAATTTTCTACCTGTCAAATAAGTTAAACTTAAGACATGTACTTTTTATATTGATCAAAGCCTAGACTTTGTGGGAGAGGGTTGTGGGATTTTGAGTTGTTTTTACTGCGGTTGTGTGTTTGGTTGGCTTGGTTTTGTGTGTTCTTTGGTTTTGTTTTGTTTTTTAGCAGTATTCTTACCCATCTGAGTCAGTCCTGTAAAACCGTAAATAGAGCAGGAGGAAAGAGGTGCACTGTGCCTGACTTCCAGGGTAACATACAGTGTGTGACTGATTCCCTGCTTGCTGAAACAGTCTTTTTGGTGTGAGCTGTGGTCAGACTTCGTTTCTTTAAATGTGTGTAAACTTGAGGGTTAAAAAGTGCTGTAAAATCAACTTGCATGTACAGCTGTCCATTGCACAATTGTTCACTGTACTGTGTTGGACGTAGTTGCAAATGAGTTGCAAATCATCTGTGTTGTATATAACAACCTGTGCTGGTCACTACTTATGTCCTACTTCAAATACAGTTGTAAAAATATTTTGTCTCTAGTTAGAATTCAAGACTGAAATATTTTTATTGACTAAACATTTGGGCCATTGCTTTTTGGAATTCATACAGCAATTTGTTCATGCTAATATTCTAGTACTTGAGTTTACAACTGCTAATAATTCCTGAATCTTCCTCTAGAATTTGCATATGGAAACTTGTGGGGGAAATAAAAAACCTGTGCCTCCGCAAATCCTAAAAAATGGAAAGGAAGAGTTCCTCATTTCAGAAATGCAAGAGAATTCAGGTCAAGATGTTACCCTGCTAAAGACTCCTGTGGAAAAAGAAGACCTTCTTGAGAAAGCCAGAGATGAACTGGCAGAAGAGGTTAGGAAGTAATTTTTTTGTTTTTAAATAAATGGTCATAAATGGAAAATAAATTGCATTTTTCACTAAAAATTTTCACTAGTTACATTTCATCTGCTACAATGTTTTACTTATGTAAATATAGCTCTAGCCTTCATGCTTATGCCGTTCTTGACTAATGTCTTAAATATATTCTGAGCCCACTTTCTTATTTGAAAGACAGATTCATAGATGATGAGAGAACTTAAAAGTTGAATTCTGATTTCAGTCCCCTCTTTTCATTTAGTGGGACACTATGGTAATTGTGAACCTAAATAATAAATTATAGAAAAGTTGAGATATTTCGAATTCTCCAGATGATTTGGAGAGTGGGATTTATTTTGAACCATACCTGATAGAAATAAAGAGGTTTCAGTTTTGCTTTCTCAGAATTTACCCTTCTCTAACATCCTACAGATTGCAAAGACTGTGATGTCTGAGTCACCTGACAGTGATGAAGAAAAAGGAATGTCATTAGATGACCTCGTTAGCTCACTGTGTTTTAACCCATTTATAACAAGGAGAGAAATTCCACGAACTCCAGAAAATCTGTGTAAGTTTGAAACTGTTTTTATAAGGCTCCTTGATTAGAAACGTGATTAGTTCGTTGACATATTGCACAGGAAGAAAAAGTGAATTATTTCCGTAAAGCTGCAAGTTACCTGAATGGTTCACTCTGTAACACAATGTAGTAGGCCTAATAAGATATGAATACTGTGAATTCAATTCAAGAGATTTTGTTTTCCTCTGTAGAATCTTATTTACAGTCAGAAAACAAGTCCCAGGTAAAGTTCTCCGGAATCTAGTCCTCAAGAGCAGGTGAGAATAAGTCATTGTTTTGAATCTTCAGATTCAAATACATCTTGGATACAAGAGACTGAGAGAACTGAAGCACAGGAACAAGATTATACTGCTTCTGTAGAAGATCTGAAGTAGGCTTTGCAAAATGAAGTGAAACTGGCTACATGGGAGTATTGGATGAGACACTTCCAGAATATGATAGCATGGATCTCAGCTTGTCTCCAGGCTTAGAGTCTGATTTTGATATCAGTGCAAATGTAACAAGTAATTCAGAAAATAATAGGGATATTGAAAAAATAGACCTACCCCTACAGTCCCTGTCCAACTCACATAAAGCACTAAAAAGACTGCATCTGAAAGAGAAGAAGATAATGGAGGTGAGTCTGAAAGCGGTAGATCAGTCCTGCACCAGAAAAAAGAAAGAAACATGAATTTTGCAGGCCTGTAGTAGTATTCTCCTTGGATGAAGAATTTATTAAGACACCATTGCCAAAATCTAATGGAAGAAAATACTCCCTGTCATGTTTGCTGATACCCTCTGAACAACTGGAGGAAATGGCATCAATGCCACATGAAAGCCTGCTAATGGGTTTCTGTGGCTGGGTTTGTTTGGTAGCAGTGGAAGGCTACAGGGGTGGCTTCTGTTAGAAGCTGCTAGAACCTTCCCCTGTCCGGTGGAGCCAATGACAGATGCCTCCAGGATGGGCTTCCTGCCGCTGGCCAAGGCCAAGCCAATCAGGAGTGATAGTAACGCCTGTGTGATAACATACTGAAGAACAGAAGATTGTTGCGCAGAAGGAATTCCAGACAGGGAAGAGCGGAGTGAGAACATGGGAATAACAAGGTGGACATCAAGGTCAGAGCAGAAGGAGGGGCAGGAGGTGCTCCAGGCACCAGAGCTAAGGCCCCTGCAGCCCGTGGTGCAGACCATGGTGGAGCAGCTGTGCCCCTGCAGCCCCTGGAGAGCCATTGGGGTGCAGAGACCCACCTGGAGCCCATGGAGAAGCCCATGCTGGGGCAGGTGGATGCATGAAGGAGGCTGTGACCCCATGGGAGGCCCAGGATGGAGCAGGGTCCTGCCAGAGACCTGCAGTCTGTGGAGAGGGAAGCCCACGCTGGAGCAGGTTTTACACGGGTAGGACTTGTGGCCCCTGTGGGGGACCCACATCACTACAGCTCATTTGTGAAGGATTGCACCCCATGGAGCAGTAACCCGTGGGACAGCAGTTTGGGAAGAACTGCTGCCCGAGGGATGGACTCACGTTGGAGAGGTCCATCAAGGACTGTCTCCCATGGGAGGGACACCATGGGAGCAGGGGAAGGACTCCTCTCCCTGAGCAGCGGCAGAAACAGCAACTTAGCGGGAACCCCCATTCCTGTCCTTCTGCACTGCTGGGGGGGAGAAGGGAGAACAGGGAAGGAAGGAGGGGTGGGGGGAAGGTGTTTTTTAAGAGAGTTTTATTTCTCACTCTTTTGCTCTTATCCTGTTAGTACTAATTTTAAGTACTATCCTCACTTTGAGTCTGTTTTGCCCATGAAGGTAATCAGTAACTGACCTCTCCCAGCTTTTATCTCAACTCATGAATCCTTAGCTGTTTTTTTTTCTCTCTCCTCTGTCTGGTTGCAGAGGGGAGAGTGAGAGAGTGGCTTCAGTGGGTATGTGGCAGGGTCAACTCGCTACAACCTACTACATAAATTGAATAGTAAGTGTCCATGTTAACAAGATTTCGTCCATTCTGTCACTAGTTACACTACCACGAATAGTTGAACCCTGCTATGGAAGTGGAGGGAAGTAGGTTATTTGTGTGCTTATTCCTTGTGGAAGATGAGACATAAAAGCAAAGTAAACATGCTACCTTTAGTTCTTTCAACATCTTGCAAGTATGAGGAGAAATGCTCATCTGACTTTATGAGGTAATCTGCAGCTATTGAAGAAAAAACCGTAGGGTGCATTAGCAATGGAGTAATCTGAAGTTAGATTTTGAGAATTCACAAAGTTAGTTGTAAGTTGTGTATTTACTCTGAACAAATATGGCTGTTTAGAAATGTGTTGTAGGTTGTTGAAACTTTTGTGAATTCATTAAGGTGTTAGTAGTCTGAACTATGCTGCATTCCAGCCTACCTGTCTCCTTATCCTATTTCCAACAGAAGTGTTAAGTCTGTTTAACCAGTAGTGCAGTGTTTAGTTATATGTGAGGTCAATTTTTGAAATGCATTAATAAAAATGAAATAGTAATAGTGATACAAAAGACTTCCATGAAAACAGATGGTGTGCAGAAATGTGATAACAAAGGCCAGGGCCCCCATGGAATTGAGTTTAGCAAGGGATAACAACGGTTACTAGTACCTCAGCAGCAAAAGGAAGATTAAGGAAAATGTGAGGCTGCTGCTCAATCAGATGCGTAACCTCATGGTGGAAGACAAAGAGAAGGTGGAATTACTGAATGCCTTCTTCGCTTCAGTCTTTACTGCTGAGGCCAGCCCTCAGTAAACCCAGATGCTGGAGGTAAGAGAAGGCTGGAGAAGGGAAGACTTCCCCTTGGTTGCAGAGGGCTGGGTTAGAGATTGGTGAGGCAGATTTAACACCATAAATCCACAGGCCCTGATGGGATGCACCCACAGGTGCTGAGGGAGCTGGCAGATGTTGTTGCTAAACCACTCTCCATTATCTTTGAAAAATCATGGAGAACAGGAGAGGTGCCTGATGACTGGAGAAAAGCCAACATTACTTCCCATTCAAAAAGGGCAAAAAGGAAGACCCGGGAAACTACTGGCCAGTCAGCCTCACCTCAGTTCCCGGAAAGGTGATGGAACAGATCATCACCAAGCAAGTAGAAGAAAAGATAGTCACGGAGAGTAGTCAGGATGGATTCATGAAGGGGAAATCCTGGTTGACCAATCTGATAGCCTTCTGTGATGGCATGGCAGGACAGGTTGATAATGGGAGAGCAGTGGATGTTGTCTACTGTTAAGGAAACTTCTCGGTCTGACCATTCATGCGACTCTCTGGCAGTCACACTCCCAGTGCCAGACTTTCACTGTTGGGACTGAAGCCCCTTCAGAGCAGGTGGCTCAGTGAGCCCACGGTGCTGCACTTGACTACCCCCACACACCACACTCTCACAGTCAGACCAGGTTTCCTTACAGGTTTGGCCCTGTGTTTCCCTTAGCAGCATCTCAGATGTCTCATTCCCTAAAGTCATTTATTCCCAGCATAGTAACAGAAACAGCTCAAGCTGGGTACCTCCAAGGAGGACCCCCAATAAAGGAACACCTTGGACTTTTATACCTTCACAGTGTCCCTGCACGTGAGTCTGCACATGAGGATTCGGCTTCTGTCCCTGTGTCCATCCACCTTGCTGTGTCACCAGTCTTCATGTCTTTTATTATCCAAAAGGTCAGCAATTTCCAGCTCCTGCTGTGTCTCTCAGTGCCTGTTCACCTGGCTGGCTGTCACCTATGCCTTTTTTATCCTGAAGTTCAGCAGTTCATGACCTCTTGTCACAGATTCTCATGCAGATTCTCAATCTGCATCTCTGCAGTTTGCTAGTCCAGCTACCTGGACCATATGTATTCCTCAGCACTACCTCGCCTTCTGCAAGGCTTTTGACATTGTCTCCCATAACATCCTTGTAGGTAAGCTAAAGAAATGTAGATTAGATGAATGGGCAGGGAGGTGGATGAATAACTGGCTGAATGGCAAAGCTCAAAGGGTTGTGATCAGCAGAGCAGAATCTAGCTGGAGGCCTATAGCCAGTGGTGTTCCCCAGATACTGGGGAAGTTGTTGCTGGGTCCAGTCTTATTCAACTTATTTATCAATGACCTTCATGAAGGGATGGAATGGACCCTCAGCAAGTTTTCAGATGATAGAAAGCTGAGGGGAGTTTTGACCTGCCCCTGAAGGTGAGAGTAACTCAAGTTTGTAGATATATATGTAGTGTTTATTTAGAACAATTTGGTTGCAATGGAAAGCAGGTATGTAGCAGTTCTGGTTATTATCTATAGTAATAGGGCAACATGAAAGCACTTAGAAAATGTGTTAGAGAAAAGGAAAGAAGGAAGAGAAAGAAAGGATAAGAGTAGAAAGATTCATAATCACCACTTATGGATCTACAATGAGACTTGATTGTTGCACTGTTGGTCCAAGTCACGGTCTTGATCCATGGAGGGTGGAAAAAGCCCATGAAACACAAAGTCCTATGGGTTAATATACATTCAGACTAGGTGGGAATGCCTGGTACCTCTTCTGGGGTGGGGGGTGGTTTCAGTCCTCTGGTGGAGGCCTCAGAAATGAGTCTGGGGGTGCTTTGGGGGTCTTTGATGGTTTATGGCCCCTTCTAAGACATGACAGCTGCCTCTCACATCAGTGTGGTTAAGCCAGTTATGCCCCATCAGACCTTTGCTGAGGGGAGGTGTGAGGGGGAAATTCTACAGCTGAGCAGAGTTGGGTAAGGTATAATAATTACCATGATAGAAGGCACCATCCAACCTTGCAGGGTTTGCCTCTTACTGGCCTCAAAGCCTGGCTTCAGCATAGCACCTCGGCGCCTCCACAGTTATTTTAAGTCATTAACCATTAACAGTCCAGTCTCTCACACTTACACCTGAAGGCTGTGCTGCCATTCAGTGAGACCTTGATAGGCTGGAGAGTCAGGCAGAGAGAAACCTAATGAGGTTCAACGAGGCCAAGTGTACAGTCCTTCACCTGGGGAGGAATAACCCCAAGTACCACTGCAGCTGGGGACTGACCAGTCCCAGAGCAGCTCTGCAGAGAAGGACCTGCGAGTCTTGGTGGATGACAAGTTGACTGTGAGCCAGCAGTGAGCCCTTACAGCCAGGAGGGCCAATGGTATCCTGGGGTGCATTGGGAAGAGTGTGGCCAGCAGGCTGAGGGAGGTGATCCTCCTCCTCCTCTACTCGGCCCTGGTGAGGCCACGTCTGGAGTGCTGTGCCCAGTTCTGGGCTTCTCAGTACCAGAGAGACATGGAGGTACTGTAGAGGGTCCAGTGGAGGGCCACAATGATGACCAGGGGGCTGGAACATCTCTCTGATGAGGAGACACTGTGGGAGCTGGGCCTGTTTAGTCTGGAGAAGAGAAGACTGAGAGGGAATCTCATCAATACGTACAAATTTCTCAAAGGTGGATGTTAAGAAGATGGTGCCAGGCTCATTTCAGTGGTGCCCGGTGACAGGACATGGAGCAGTGGCCATAAACTAAAACACAACAAGTTCCACAGTAACATGAGGAAGAATTTGTTTACACTGAGGGTGGCAGAGCACTGGAACAGGCTGCTCAGGGAGGCTGTGGAGTCTCCCTCTTTGGAGACATTCAAAACCCACCTGGATGAGTTCCTGTGTCACCTGCTCTAGGTGATCCTGCCTTGGCAGTGATGTTGGACTAGATGATCTCTGGAGGTCCCTTCCAACCCTAACAATCATGTGATGATGTGATTTAATGGAGTACTAGAAATTTAACACAAGCTAGTCTCAAGGAGTAGGGCGATTTATACTTTGTGCAAAGGCTTGCTGCAGTTTAGCTGTAACTTAGGATTTGGCTGTATTGATAGCAACTGATTGATAGCAACCAAAATTAAAGTACTGTTTCAAATATGTCTTTTTAATATATCCAGAACACTTTCAGAGCAGTATATCTGTCTAGTAATTAAATATTACAGAGTGCAAACTAATATGCTTTGTCTTTCAGATAAGAAGAGTTGAATAAGAAGCTGGGCACAAAGGAACCGTCATCAGGATACAATTTGTAAAGCAGAAGCATAACTATAGTAGCACAATTATGGTTCACTTGACCAAGTATCCTCTCCAGTCATTGCCTGGGTGGGGAAGTTGCACTGCTTTCTTTTTTGTGGAGACTGTATTCCAGCCTCCTTGTTTTAGAGTGTCAGTTGCCTGCTCTGGTTCTGCTAGTTTCATGTCATCCATGGTGACATTGTATATACCCACATCTTTTTATAGAACTGTTTTTTCTTTTTTAAGCATATTAAAAATAGCAGATACTAAGTGGCAAAATCCTAGAAAATGGAAAAATGTAATCTCAGATGAGAAATAGTGAATTCTGTGGTGTTTCTATTTTGCTCCTAATGCACACCCCATAGCCCCCCAGCGCTCAAAACCAACAACTTCAAATTTAACTTGATGCTCTACATTCTATTGCATTCATCTCTCTTCCTGAGAGTTCTGGTCTATATTGCCACGAATTCTGCCTGTTCTCTTCTTCTAAACTTCCACTGGAGTGTTTATTTCTTAAGGTGTATTGCTGAATAAATGCTTTACACTAATGTTACAAAAATTTATGACTTGTGGTAATGTTAATACAATTTTATTTTAACATCATCATGGCTGGGCTTCGTGAACGAAGATTTGGGAAGGGCTCTACCCACATTTGTTACAAGCGTGCTGGTGGCTAAAAAGGCCAATACAAGATAGACAAGTCTGGTTGCAAAAGGCACAGCAGAAAGACTCCTTAGGTGGAATATTCTGCAAGACGTGATTCTTTCTGCGTTACTTTAACAACTCACATATATATATATATATATATATATATATTACATTGTGATGTGAGTAACTGATAATAGAGTAATGAGGTGATGAGGTGAGAATGTAAAAGCTGAGGTTCGAGCAAGTAAACTTCTTATTGTAAAAGTACTGACTCCTACCCTGATATGTTTAGCGCTTGGAAGCATTGTTAAATAAAGTTGTTTTTCTTTTCCAGTATGTCTTTCTTCCCAAGCAGTTGCATTAGGTTTTACAAAGAATGTCCACCTGTATTTGCCATCTTCCTTATAAGGCAGAAGTTGACAAGCTTTATGAAAAGACATATAGGTGGTTGAGGAAGCTATTATGTGTATAATGTGGCTGTGTACATGTTAACAGATAAGAGGGAAGTGCTGCTTAATAGCCTGTTGACATGTTGATCATGGTCAGACAGTGAATTTGCTGGTCTGCAGATCTGACAATTGGCAGGTGGGGGTCAGTCTCTTCTCCCAGGTAACAAGTGACAGGATGAGAGGAAATGGCTTCAGGTTGCACCGGGGAAAGTTTAGGTATTAGGAAAAAATTCTTCATGGTAAGGGTTGTAAAGTATTGGGACACGCTTCCCAGGGAAGTGGTGAGGTCACTATCCCTGAAAGAGTTCAAAAAGTGTAAGAATATGGCACTCAAGTACATGGTTTAATGGTGGACATAGTATTGGTGCGAGGTTGTTTGTTGGACTTGATGCTGTTAAAGGTCTTTTCCAACCTTAATGATTCTGTGATACTATTATGACCTTAGCTGTTGGCTGTCTGGAACAGGCCCAGCTGTGTTTTGTGCAGACCTAGGCTCTAGAGCTTGGTGCTGGTGACTTCACAAATGTTGCCCAGGTGGCTAGATGAGTTGGTAGGATAGCTACATGTAAGGATGTGGATGATACCTTGACCATGGCCTGTCTTAAGAAAAATCAAACTGTAATTTGGGTTGCTACTACATTGACAATTCAGGATTAAAAAGTGACAGCTAAGAATTTGAGTTTCCTGTGGACAACTGACCTTCACATTCCAAGTTTTAGGTATGAAAGCAGAATCTTTACTCCTTGCAGCTAAGTGCAACACTCTGGTCTTTGTGTTATAAGTAGTAGCTCACCTGTTCGCTAGTTTGTGTTGGATACTTAGGTAATTTTTGGTTAGGCTTATATCAGAAGGCCATCATAATTGGATTGAAATTCTGGATTAAATTCTCTTGTAAAGCAATGATCTGATTAGCTAGGGGGAGTTGAGAACATCAGGGTGTTACTAGCAGCCACAAATACAACTCTGTATGTATTTCTGTGACTTCTTTAAACCTGGGTGTTTGCTGAAGATGAATACAGTGTTCCTAATGTACAGTGTTAAATGTCTTAAGATACCTGTCATGAAATACCATTCAGGAGTTTTTGCCCGTTAAGCATTGGGAAGCTAAGTTTCTCATGAACCTCCTAATCAAAAGACTCTTCCATTTAATTTCCTAATAGTATGTAATTTGGGCTTCTGAAGTTAGGTGCACTGAATTATTATTAGCTGAAAGACACAGTGCAAGTACCTTGCTTTCGTCTCCAGAGGACAATATGCCATAATTTTGTGCAGCGCTGCAGAGCAATCAGTGTTTCACAGTTCAGGTTTGCCCATCCTTGCCAGGTAAATTCTAAACGGACAGGTTTATGAACTTGTATACTCCTTGGTCTCTTTTTTTACCTTGGAAGATTATACTAATGTTTTCTTGCCAAAGCTTATAAGCATTACTCATAAAGGTTTGATGAAGTATCTGGAATATCTTTCTCCAAGTACAATGATATTTATTATATCATGAGCAACATGATAGGCTGAGAGAGTTGGGCCTGTTCAGCCTCAAGAAGAGAAAACTGAGACAGGATCTCATCAGTGTGTTCAAGCACCTGAAGAGAAGGTGTCAGGAGGGTTGAGCCAGGCTCTTTTCAGTGGGGCTGAGCAACAGAACAATGATGGCAACAGACAGAAACTGGTGCACAGGAAGTTCCACCTGAAGAAATGGAAGAACTTATTGTGTGGGTGATCATGCACTGGAGCAGATGGTCCAGAGATGATATGGAATCTCCCTCACTGGTGATGATTCACTAACTGTCTGAATGTGATTCTGTGCCATGTGCTCTAGGATGACCCTGCTTGAGCAGGGAGGTTGGACCAGATGTCCCACTGTGGTCCCTTCCAACCTGACTCATTCTGTGATTCTGTGATAGTGTCAAGTACTACGATGTTTGGTAGTACTGTATACCATAATCTGTAGTTATGAAAAACCATAGATTGTGCTACAATTACATACAATTACAGCACGTAACTTTGCAATCTGTCCTGTGTATCTGCTGTCTGTGCTGAACATACATCAGTATGTATCATATTTTTATTGAGAAGTAAACCTAAAAGGACATATTTGAAAGTCTCTAGTTCGCTGAGCATTGAAAAATGCAAGTACAGTTCAGTCAGTGGATTTCTGCACGTAATGGGAGAGAATCAGGAGGGTAAATCTAGAAAACTAGTGGGTTGAGGCCCATACTGACCACTGTGAAGAAAATCAACTCTACCCCTGGCAAGACCAGCACATGATGAAACCTTTTTTTTTTAGTGGAGACTGGGAGAAGATGGAATGAGTAGGGACTTGAAGTATGAGTGCTCAGATTGAGTTCAGCCAGAATCCTTTAGCAAGGATTTATATTAATGGTTTGATAGTTCTGGTTCAGTCTTCTGTGCTGCATCATTTGGAAAAACTTTGACAGAAATTACTGTATGGGTAGCTATGGCAGAACATTGCATGAGAGCTCTGTCTTAACCCCTGCAATGCTTAACATGAGCCCCCTTAAGTGGGGCACCATTTGGAGGTAGCTCTTCTGCATGAAGACCGTCCTACCTGGTAATACTTACCTACACTCCACTGTGTGTGAAACTTCACCTGTGTCTGATGGATTGTGCACAGGGAATTCTGTGTTTAATTGGCAAAAAGCACAGTTGCAGAGAGTGAGTATCTTTGTCTCTATTCTGGGCATTTTATCACTTCTAAATAATATATCACATTTGATAGTGTTTTTCTGTGGCATCAGTAGTGGTTTCTGATTCATTTACATGTAGGCAATCATCCCAAGAAGTGAATTTAATCCATAATCAGTCTATCTCTTACAACTGCATGCATTTTACTACTTTGCACTTAGAACTACCAGTCAGGAAAAGCTGCAGGAGAGTTTCTCATGTTTATTGTAAAGTACTGCAGGAGCCAGGGACATAATAATTTCATTTGTGTTTGGACATTATTAGTTGTTTAAAGAGTTTATTTACAGAGTATTTTTTTCTTTTAAAATAGTTGAGTAATGACACAAGTAGAACCAGTCCTTGTTCCAAGAGGCTTTCAGACTAAAAAATATTGAGCCAAGAAGCCTAATTAGAGGTGAGAAAGATGAATGTTTTTAGTCAAATAGGATAGGTGGTGTGTATGATCTAGCTGCTGTAAGAGAATATGTGTATGAAGACAAATGAAGAATAGGACACAACTGGCACCTGTTGCAAATTAAGAAAATGACAAGTAAGGTAGCCTGTGTGCCGCTAATGTCATTCTGTGGCATACAGGAGAAAATAGGATGTGTATGCAGGAACGGTGCTGCACAGATCACCAAAGACCATGAAATAAATTGTGAAAAATGTCAGATTCTCCTGTGCTTGGAACAGGTTTACTGTAGCTATCCTGTTTTCCTCTTATGCAGTGCTTATGTTGCATTCCATACTGTCCTACAGGGAGGAAGTTGTTTGCCTGTAAGGCAGTTCATAGCAATTGAAAGATCAACAATTCTTGACAGTAATTGTTATGAAAGGTGCTTGATCTGAATTTTGTAGAACATGTCATCTTGGAGAAAGGTTCTTTCAATATGGGATTCACCAGTGTTGTTTGTATTCCTAGCAGACAAGTTTTTGATACCCAGTGGTGTTTTCTTTGAATTTTTGGGTGGTTCTTTCATTTCATGTCATTGGGGCTAAAATTTTTGCCAGTGGCTGTTTACCATTTTAAAAGTTCAGATATTTTATTTTTTTTATATTAAATGGTTGGGAGCATAGACTCTCATGCAAAACTTCATCGATCACATAAAAAGGGAATTTTCTTAGTGGGAGTGGTGTAAAAAAAAGTCCGAACAGACTGAATATGTATTTAATTACATAATTCTGCATAGTTAGACATCTATGGAAAAAATACTGGTGCTTTTAACAAGCCATTTTTAGCAAATTTTTTTTCAACGCTAAATTTTTGCACCTAACACTTTGTTATGCCAATTCTAGACACTTGGGTGCATCTTTTCACTGATAAAGATAGTGTTTATGTTACTGAGTCATGTTATCTCCTAGTACAAGGGAAGCTTTGCATTTTACTTATGGCAATTTTTGCTTAGAAAGTGAGCTGGCTACTGGAATGTGACTTTCCAATTTTTATGTTTTAATAAAGTGGATCTGTTTACAGTGTTGCATTCTGCTCCTCTCCATCCTAATATCCTAAAGTTCCTTTCTGAAGATGTTTGAAAATGGTTTTTGCTACTGCCTGTTGTAGTTCTTATGAGGTTTTTTTGGTGATAGAGTGGAATAAAACAGTGTTGTGGTTTAAACCCTGCCAGCAACTAAGTACCACACAACTACTTGCTCACACCCCTACACACTTGCTTGGGTGAAGAGGATTGGAACTGTAAAAGTGAGAAAACTCATGAGTTAAGAATGGAGTAACAACTGAAATTAAATAAAATAGTAATAGTGGATTGTACTGAAAATAACAGAGACATAAAAATAAAACGAAAGACAATTGATGCAAATAAAAGCACTTGCTCACCACTAACTGACTGATGCACTGCCTGCCCCCAAGCAGCAGCCTCTCTGCCAACCTTCCCCCAACTCTTCATGCTGAGCATGACACCATATGGTCTGGGATATCTCTTGGGTCAGTTGGGGTCAGCTGTCCTGGCTGTGTTCCCTCCCAACTCCTTGTGAACCCCCACCTCACTGGTGGGGTACTGTGAGAAGAAAAGACCTTGATGCTGTGTTAGCACTGCTGAGCAGTGATGCAAATATCCCTGAGTTATCAACACTATTTCCAGTACAAATTCAATACATGGCCTCATTTTTTTCGCATTCATCTGGAGAAAATTAACTGTCCAAGTCTCAAGCCTCTATCCCAGTACAGACACTTAGATGTTGAGTGGCTGCAGTGACAACTAGTTTCAGCAAGAGTTACTAAGATGATTTTGCCCCAGAACTGGTTTAAGAACTTGAAAGAATGTCTGTCAGAATGGGACCCATCTTCAAAGCACAGCTGTAAATGAAGTGCATTACTATGGAAAGCACTGAAATGTCAGTACCTTGACTCAGGAGAGTGAAAATAAGATGTCAAACTGTGGAAGTCTCCTGAGATGGGGTATCCTACACAGCACTTGAGGGATCCCTTTTCTTTTCAGTTTGTGATGTTGTTTTCACCGTGTGGAGTGTTAGTTTTCACAGAGACCAAATGTTGCAAACTCAAGATAAAGTGAACAAGACTTGAGTCAAATTCTTTCAGTAGATCTCAGTTTCTTTTATTAGTTTTAAGAAATTCTGACTTTAAGTGTAAGCCAGCTTTATATAAACTGGGTGATAATTCTAGCATATTTTAAAGATGCTTAAGTGTTCATAATTTTTGCTGTATTGAAAATACTTTGTTCATGAACTGGCAATTGCATGTCTAAAAAGCACTCTAGCCAAGGGTAAAGGTCAAAGTTGGATTCAATTCAAGTAAAATGGTTCTCAACCCTAACAGAAAACTTTGTTTATTCAAAAAGAAGAACCAAATTGATTCTACAAATAAATACATAATGCAAAGTCTGTGCTGAAGAACCTAAATCCTTTGATTTTGGTTTTGTCAATCCTGATAGTGACACGCAATTTCCTACCTCTTACTTTCACACTACCTATTGCCAGTTCACCATTATTATGCATGAGTAGTGTAACATAATTAAATCCCTATTATGGACATTACAGTTTTCTAGCATTGCAAGAACATAGGTCCTTTGCTTTTTCAAGAAATTTTTTTAACCCTTCCTTTCTGTTCCCTTTCCTTTTCATGCACTATTCATAGATTCCTTATCCTTACCTTGGATAAGTTGGCTGAAGAATTTCCTGCTCATCATTGCAAATACTTGAAGTGGTAACTTGGGCATGTGAATCCTATATCTCCCCTTATAATTATCATGTGCTGTTTTCTCATGTCCCAGGATATATGACTTTATGAGGAACATTTCCCAGCTGCATATGCTTTGGGCAAAGAGTAGTGAAGAGTAGCTGGTAGGAGAAATGAGTGGAGTGGCATCTGTTTATAACATAACTTGGGTTTGCCTATTCAGTAGCAAATTCTGCCTTTCCTGACTTTACTGTTGTTTTTGTCTCTCCTATTTACAGTGCATACACATAGATGGCTTCTGAAGTGTATTTTATTGTTGTTGGATTGGTGTATTTTTCCAAGTAAAATAATAATTACTACTTAATGCTGAAGACATTTTATCCTTCTGACAGTCACTGTCCAGATTATTGCACATATGGTGAAGGGTCACTTCAAGAGGATTTATGAAGAGGATCCTTAATCCCTGTGAGATCACTAACCTGCTTGTTTCTCTCTAAGTAATTACTGCACCAGTAATATCACATTGCCTTCCTGTGGGATAAAATTCAAAGATAAGGGGAACAATTGTATTTGTGATTGTTTAATGTCCTAACTTTTCACCAGAAGATGGCAGCAGGATGATGTTAGTCACAAATATTTCAACTGCTTACTGTCGGATAAACGTGGAGGTAGTGGGCTAAATTTACCATAGTTTGTGGCGAACTGAATTTACCATAGTTTGTGGCGAGAAACCTGGCATTGCAAAGCATTGCATGTCAAGCTGTTTTGTGGGTTTGTAGGTCTGGCTGGCTGCTGGCCTGCAAGTCCCCTGCAAGTCCTGGACGTTGTCCTTCAGTGATGTCCTTTCACCGGACATTTTTTCAAGAGCATTTGTTTTGGAAGAAAAATCAAAGCAGGTAGAGCTGTTGCTTAAAGAAGTTTGAATTATTACATATTGCATTTCAGTTCAAGAAAATGTTTTATTCTGTTCCTAGAATTAATTTTCTTGGCAATAAACATCAGTTAAACATGAATGCATGTTTTCTGTGACAGACAGCAAAAGTGGATAACGGACTGGAATTGATACTGGATGGTGCAGAAAGAATTCAAGTTTTCAATGAAAAACCTATGTAAATATTGACAAAAAATGTGGAATTCATCAGCTTTTGTAGATGTTTTGTGTTATCTTTAGTGAAAAATGAGCTGTGTTAGCCAGAGAAACAAAGATGTTTTTTACCCTCCAGCCAAAAATTAATCTTCACCATAGTATATGTTTAGCATGGTAAGAAGCCAAAATGTAGAGTTAGATACAATTATGAATTTTCTATTTTCAATGCATTCAGATATTGCAAAATAACTTCACCACTGGTAAAACCCTTCTTTTAAAGAATGTAAGGAGAGGAAAATACAGGTCTTTTTCTTTGATTAGAATTAAAACACCAAATCCAGCCAGTGTGATCCATTGCACCATGGGTTGATGAAACTTAATGCCAAACTTTCATATTTCCCTGTGTACCTGAAGCTGAGTTCCTTTAATAAGTTTAATATGGACAGACACATGAGAGGAGGTAATGCAGCCTAAGATCACTTGGTCTTGCCCAGACTCATATGTCAGCTAATAAGTTACAGATTGAGTCCAAGATGCCACAGTCTAAATATTCATGCTGTTGTCATTTATTCCTACATGTTGATTCCTAATCCACAATCAAGCAGTTATATGCCTGCAGCTGTTTTTAATGACCTCTTTACAGCAAAACATGCTAATGCTGTGGAAAAACCCAAGCAAAAGTGAAAGATCCAAGTGGCTCTGAAACTGTGGCTCTCAAATAAGTCTTCACCTGTGGAAAATCTGGCATTTGAAAATGGAACAATTAAAATTCCCATTAGTAGCGCATGCCAGCAATTTCAAAAGTTTGACAGATGCACATAGAAATAAGAAAGAACATAAAACTGTATGACCATTTTAACACAAAGGGCGGGGATCTTCGCTTCACCTGTGTAGGTACAGTTCAGCTGACTCGCAAGTTTTATGTAAAAAAGACTGGTAATTTCTGGTAAAGGCAGCTGTAGTGGGAGAATTGGATAGGTTGGCTGCCAGTCCAGTCAACTGCTTCCCCAGTCCTCATTCTACTGTCCACCCACTCAAGAGATATGGGAAGAGAGGTAGACATTGAAGACTGACGCAAAAAAGTTGTTGAGTATCTCAGCTTTCTCTTCATCCACTCTTATCAGTTTACCAACATTGTTTATCAGTGGGGATACACCTTTTTTGACCTTTCTTTTCTGATTAACATACCTGTAGAAGCCCTTCTTGTGATTCTTTTCTTCCTTTGCCAGGTTTAGTTCCAGCTTCGCCTTGGCCTTCCTCACCCCATCCCTACACAATCAAACTTCATCTCTATATTCTTCCCAGGTTATCTGTCCTCATTTCCACTGTCTGTGCATTTGCTTATTTCCCTTTATTTTGACCAGCAGTTCCCTACTCAGCCATGCTGTCTCTTGCCTTCCTTTCCTGAATTCTTGCTCCTGGGAATTGCTAGCTCTTGCACTCTATGGAAGACTTCCTTAAAGATCTGCTGGCTCTGTTCTACTCTCTTGTCCCTGAGGGCAGTCTCACAAGGGAGAGACAAGATACTGACTATCTTCTAGAAGAGCTGAAAGTTTGCTTTCCTAAAATTCAGGGGCCTAACTTTACTCCTTACCTGACCCATATGCTTCAGGACTGAGGACTCCACTAATGCATGATCACTGCAGCTCAGACTGCCTCCAGTCTTGATGTCCCTGACAAGCTCACTTAATGTTTGTAACCCTCAAGTCCATTGTTGCATTCCCTCTGGTAGGGCTGCTTAATACCTGGCTCAAGACGTTATCATCTATGCATTCCAGGAGTCTTCTGGATTGCTTACAGCTTGTTGTGCTACTTTTCCAGCAGATGCCAGGGTGGTTGAAGTCCCAGCAGGACAAGAGCCTGTGAACACGATGCCTTCTGTAGCTGGAGCAACAAGGCTTCATCAATAGGCTTCCTTTGATCAGGGGCCTGTAGTAGACACCAACCACAAGGTCTCCTTTGTTGCCTCAGTCTCTGATTCTTACCAACAGGCTTTCAACCTGTTCATTGCTGTTCATCAGAGGCAACTCTTGACACTCAATCCACCTCTTCCTCCCCTGTCTCTTCTGAATAGCCTTGGTAGGTCAGTGCTGTTCTCCTTTTGCTCACTTGTCTACACAAATGAGCTCAACATATGGGCAAACTTGGTTAATAAAGTTATGAGAAACGGACTAAAAAGGATGTTAAACAGACTTTATAGTCCAGCACAATATGGTACCCCTGCCTGTATCTCAGATTGACTTGCTTTTTCTTCATCTAGGTGAACTTGGTTTTCTTAGGCTATTTGTGCTGGCTTCATAGACTTTTTTTACTGCAGGCAGTAGCAGTGCAGAGGAGTAACCCTTTCTCTGTGCAGGTTATGCTTTTGCACTTTAAATAATCAAGACTGTAGCACCCGTTGCAATGCTGTCTTAGTATTTTGTAGTTGCAATCACAAAATGGTTTGAGTTTAGAAAGGTTTAGTCAGCGAGGCGAGGTAGTGGAGTTGCTCTTTATGTGAGAGAGCAATTGGAATATAATGAGCTATATCCAGGGGCAGACAAATGAGTTGAGAACTTATGGGTAGGAATTAAGGGACAGGCTAATATGGGTGACACTGTTGTGGGTGTTTACTACAGGCCACTTAATCAGGAGGAGGAAGCTGATGAAGCTTTCTATGGGCAGCTGGAAATAGCCTCATGATCACAGGCCCTGGTTCTCCTGGGGGACTTCAACCACCCTGATGTTTGTTGGAGGGACAACATGGCTTGGCACACACTGTCCAGGAAGTTCCCATAGATTATTGAAGATAATTTTTTGACACAAGTGGCGGAAAAGCCAACAAGGAAAGGTGTGTTACTGGACCTTATACTAACAAACCAGGAGGAACTGGTTGAAGATGTGATGGTAGGGGGCAGCCTTGGCTGCAGTGACCATGAAATGGTGGAACTCAGGATCCTATGTGGAGGAAGCAAAGCAGTAAACAGGACTAGAACACTAAACTTCCTGAGAGCTAAGTTCAACCTCTTCAAAGAGCTACTTAGAGGAATCCCATAGATAGGGCTCTAGAAGAGAAGGAAGTGCAAGAGAGTTGATCAATATTCAGCATCACTTCCTCCAAGATCAAGACCAGTGTATCCCCACGAGCAAGAAATAAAACAAAGACAGCAGGAGACATGCATGGATGACCAGGGATCATCTAGCAAATCATAAACAGATGGAAGAAATTTCTAGGATGTGGCTAAAGGGACAGGCCACATCAGAAGACCATAGGAATGCTGTCAGATATGCAGGGATGTGATGAGGAAGGACAAGGCTCACCTGGAATTGAGTCCAGCAAAGGATATCAAGGACAACAAGAAGGGCTTCTACACGTATATCAGCAGCAAAAGGAATATTAAGGAAAATGTAGGGCTGCTGCTGAATCAGAGAGTGTCTTGTTGGATGGAAGACACAAAGAAGGTGGACTTACTGAATGCCTTCTTTGCCTCAGTCTTTACTGCAGAGGCAAGCCCTCAGGAATCCAGACCTTGGAGGTGAGAGAGGAAGGCTGAAGAAAGGAAGACTTCCCCTTGGTTGCAGAGGGCTGGGTTAGAGATTGACGAGACAGACTTAACACCATAAATCCACAGGCCCTGATGGGATGCACCCACAGGTGCTGAGGGAGCTGGCAGATGTTGTTGCTAAACCACTCTCCATTATCTTTGAAAAATCATGGAGAACAGGATTGACTCCATGTCTGATGACTGGAGAAAAGCCCGTGCTACTTCCCATTCAAAAAGGGCAAGAAGGAGGACTCAGGAAACTGCTGGCCAGTCAGTCTCACCCCAGTCCCAGGAAAGGTGATGGAACAGATCATTCTGGAGGTCATCACAAAGCACGTAAAAGACAAGAAGGTCATCAGGAATAGTCAGCATGGACTCACCAAGGGGAAATCCTGGTTGACCAATCTGATACCTTCTGTGATGGTATGGCAGGATGGGTTGATGAGGGCATGTTGTCTACCTTGGCTTCAACGAGGTTTTTGACACTCCTCCCACAACATCCTCTTAGGTAAGCTCAGGCAGGACATGTGGGTTAGGTGAATGGACAGTGAGGTGGATCAAGAACTGTCAAAATGGCAAAGCTCAGAATGCTGTGATGAGTGGAGCAGAATCTGGTCGGAGGCCCCAAGGGATCCCCAGGGATCAATACTGTGTCCAGTCTTATTCAACTTATTTATTAACAGCCTGGATGAAGGGATTGAGGGCACCCTCAGCAAGTTTGATGATGACATTAAACTAAGGTCAGTGGCTGATACACCTGAAGGCTGTGCTGCCATTCAGTGAGACCTTGATAGGCTGGAGAGTCAGGCAGAGAGAAACCTAATGAGGTTCAACAAGGCCAAGTGTACGGTCCCTCACCTGGGGAGGAATAACCCCAAGTACCACTGCAGCTGGGGACTGACCAGTCCCAGAGCAGCTCTGCAGAGAAGGACCTGCGAGTCTTGGTGGATGACAAGTTGACTGTGAGCCAGCAGTGAGCCCTTACAGCCAGGAGGGCCAATGGTATCCTGGGGTGCATTGGGAAGAGTGTGGCCAGCAGGCTGAGGGAGGTGATCCTCCTCCTCCTCTACTCGGCCCTGGTGAGGCCACGTCTGGAGTGCTGTGCCCAGTTCTGGGCTTCTCAGTACCAGAGAGACATGGAGGTACTGTAGAGGGTCCAGTGGAGGGCCACAATGATGACCAGGGGGCTGGAACATCTCTCTGATGAGGAGACACTGTGGGAGCTGGGCCTGTTTAGTCTGGAGAAGAGAAGACTGAGAGGGAATCTCATCAATACGTACAAATTTCTCAAAGGTGGATGTTAAGAAGATGGTGCCAGGCTCATTTCAGTGGTGCCCGGTGACAGGACATGGAGCAGTGGCCATAAACTAAAACACAACAAGTTCCACAGTAACATGAGGAAGAATTTGTTTACACTGAGGGTGGCAGAGCACTGGAACAGGCTGCTCAGGGAGGCTGTGGAGTCTCCCTCTTTGGAGACATTCAAAACCCACCTGGATGAGTTCCTGTGTCACCTGCTCTAGGTGATCATGCCTTGGCAGGGAGTTTGGACTACTGTTAAGGTTTAATGGACCTTAAATATCACCTATTTCCAATCCCTCTGTCCTGAGCAGGATCACCTTCAACTAGAACAGTTTGCTCAAAACCCCATCCAACCTTGGCCTTGGGCATTTCCAGAGACTCTGTGGCTGACTTATAAAGTGAGCTCCTATTAATTAGCTACCTGTGAGTGTCTAACTCCTGTGCTGTTTTTGTCTCTTGCAGATGTCATCATTGGCCACACCTACCCATTGGGCTCTATAAAAAGAGTAAGAAGCCCTGCATTCCACTGAAGTATGTGGAGTGATACTCCCTTTATCCCTTCACTGTTCTCAAAGGCTCATTTAAGCCAAAAGAAGTGTCCAAGAAGGCACAGATGGCATCTTAACTGCCAAGTATGAAAAATAGAGTAAGGACTTAGATAATGTATGTGTGAGAGTTGGGTAATGGAGAAAAGAAAAAATTATTGGTCTTCACAAGGGGAGCCTGACAAGAACAACAATGCAGTGGTACAGTGATGAGGGCTGTGTGAAGATGGCATGAAGGTCTGTCTGAAGCCACTTATTATAGTGGAGGCAAGCAGCATTTTCTTGCACTTCTAGAGTTTGAGATGTGATATTATCAGAGAATACATGGCCATAGAAGGACAACCAAGGTCTTGGCTTTTACTTACTTTCTGGATTGGAGAGGGTTCTGGGAAACCAGAAGAAGTGTTGTCTAGGAGATATTGATGTTACTGGAGGAGTATTCTTTTGTTCTGCACTTGGTGTGGTACTTTGTACACAGTAACATGAGTGCCTGATTTCCAAGGAGGCCTGAATATGGTGATCTTGATGATTGGAAAGGAAGTGTGGACATTTCCTCAGGACAGTTGCTGTAGATTGCTGGGCTGTTTCTTTTGTTCAGTTTTGTTGTTTCTTAGTCTTGATGTTTGAAAGTCCTCATATTTACAGTGTGCCCCTTTCCCTGATGAAATTTACTTGCTTGCTGCTGGCAGTGATGTTGCAAGCACTTGTCCACAGTAGGAGCTAATAAAAAATAGGAATCTGATCCTTTAACATGAATCTGACAGCTTCCCTTTCCCAAAACAGTTACTGCTGCCTGATCTTGTTGTTTACTTCCTATTTTCTTCCTCACAGTCTTGAGCAATATCACTTTTGCCTTTGCTGAACTGAATTAGAGATGCCAGGGGCTATTAAAAAAGTCTTAACAGCTAACATCACCCATTTGTCCTCATAGAATAATTTAGGTTGGAAAAGGCCTAAGATTATTAGGTCCAACCATTAACCTAACAAGCCCACCACTACACTAAGTCCCTCAATGCCACATCTACATGTCTTTTAAATATCGTCAGAATGGTGACCATGTCCTTGGGCAGCCTATTCCAATCTTTGATGACCCTTTCTCTGAAGAGATTTTTCCTAATAACCAACCTAAACCTCTCCCGGTGCAACTTGAGGCCATTTCCTCTCATTCTGTTGCTTGTGACTGGGAGATGAGATCGACCCCCCACCTGGCTACATCCTCCTTTCAGGTAGTTGTAGATAGCAATAAGGTCTTTCCAGAGCCCCCATCATGTGCCTCCAGGCTAAACAACCCCAGCTCTGTCAGCCATTTTCATAGGACTTATGCTTCAGACTCTTCACCAGCTCTGTTTTCCTTCTCTGGACATGCTCCAGCACTTCAACGTCCTTCCTGTCATGAGGGGCCAAAACTGAACACAGGATTCAAGGTGCAACCTCACCAGTGCTGAGTAGATGTATTCATGCTTAATTAGACACTGTTACCTGTGGTCTGTGTTTGGCCGAGCCACCTGTGAGAGTCTGTTCTTTTCCTGCCAAGTCATGAGAAAACACTGATAAAGGGGAACTTTGTCCTTGAAGGAATCATCTTGAGTAAACTGAAATTAATTGGAGCCTGGCTATTGGCTGATGGCTCTTCAATGACAATTGAAGGAGAAAGTGAAGAGGAGGGTGTTGAAGTAAGCCCCTAGACTCATTAGGAAAGACCCTCGATGTGCAGCATGCAGGCATGGGAGGGGTATCACTTACATATTGGAGGGAGGGACTGGAGGCCTCTAACTGGGCGGTGCTGACCACACTTGCCCAGGTAGACATCACAGACTAACTGTATAAAAAGCAGACAGGCTTTTCTCAGGAGAGACATTCTTTTCTCAGGAGAGGCAGCATGCTTGACATTGGAGACCACGTTTTCCTCATAGGGATGCCTGCCAGCGTTGAGCCTACTGACACCCTGAGAATGCAGAAGCTCATTATATTGAGAATCTTGAAGATTCTGAGGTTGGTATGTTCAACAACCTTGTGAATAACACCTGAGTGAGTCGGGGGTTGTCTTGGACTTGTTTCCTTTTGCTGTTTCTCGGTTTCTCATTTTGTTTGCTACTTCTTTGTAATAAACGCTGTTTTGTTGAACTTTGAGCAGTATTAATTGTTTCACCCCGGTAGTCTCCCTTTTACAGTAGAGGGGGTGATCCCTTCCCTAGTCCTGCTGGCCACACTATTTCTACTGCAAGCCAGGATGCGATTGGCCTTCTTGGCCACGTGGGCACACTGCTGGGTCATGTTCAGCTACTGTTAACCAGCATCCCCAGGTTCTTTTCCTCTGGGCAGCTTTCCAGCCACTCCCCCAGCCTGTGGCACTGCCTGGGGTGTTGTGACCTGTCGGGTCCCTAGAGGGCAGTCCTGGACTGCCTACTCTGAAGTAGCCAATGTTCAGGATACCTTGGGCAAAATTAAGGTGAAACAATGCCAAACGATCAATTAAAAAGCTTTATTTCTTGCAGGAATGATTTAAACTTTATGATAGATTGAATGGCCTGTAGCAGGAATGATTTAAACATTTGTAAACAGGTCGGGGGTTAAACTTTTTTGAAAACATGCAGCAACAGAGATCTTTTAACAGCCTGTAGCAGCAGCAATTTAAACTTTTGAGGAGAGAAAGAAAAAGATAGGGAAATAGAGGTAGAGAAGAAAGATCTGGGTTACCACCCAGGGTTCCAGCACTGTCACTCGTCTGGTTCCTCTGGATGGCAGGTAAACAGAGGATGGATGCACAGTCCCGCTATTTACAGACTAGTTTTTGCACATACACATTTTGTTATTCTCAAGCTTTTCAGAAGACTTGGAGGGGCTCGTGGTTTCAACCCCCCTCCCCCCACAATTGTAATGCTGCATCAAACTTGTTTTTAGAGATAATTACCCAAGATAAGGAAGTTGGTCCCAGAAAAGGGCTATACTGCCTCCCAAGATGCTCTTTTCTGACCGCACCTATCTAGTACCTTATCCAGTCAGCATGGTAACATTCCTTTTCTCTTCTACTGGATGTCTGAGACATTAACTCTGTCGGGTTTACATTAAGGCTTTCAGGTTTTCAGTCTCTCTCATGACCAAAGGGCAGGAACTGGCATTTTGCCTTGTTGAACCTCACACCATGGGCCTGGGCCCATGGATCCAGCCTATCCAGATAACTTTTAGAATCTTCCTGCCCTCCAGCAGACCAACTTAGTGTCACCTGATCAACATTAGGTCAACTCCCGTCCAACTTACTGCCATCTGCAAATGGACTGAGGGTGCACTCGATTCCCTTGTCCAGGTCATCAGTAAAGACGTTAAACAGAACTGGTTCCAGTACTGAGCTCTGGGGAACACCCACTGGTGATGGGCCACCAGCTGGATGTAACTCCATTCACCACAATGCTGTGGGGTTCACCATCCAGCCAGTTTTTTACCCAGCAAAGAATGCACCTGTCCAGGCCAGGGAGCAGTCAGTTATGCCAGGAGAATGCTATGAAAGATGGTGTCAAAGGCTTTACTGAAGTCCGAGTAGACAGCATACAGAGCCTTTCTCTCATCCACTAACCAGGTCACCTTGTCATAGAAGGAGATCAGGTAGGTCAAGCAGGACCTGGGACCTGCCTTTCACAAACCCATGCTCGCTGGACTTGATCCTCTGGTTGTCTGCATTTGTGACATGCTGACACTCGAGAAGGTCTGCTCCATGACCTTCTCTGACACCAAGGTCAGGCTAACAGGCCTAGTTCCCCAGGTCCTCCTTCCAGCCTTTCTTGTAGATGGATATCACATTTGCTAACATCCAGTTCTACTGGGACTTCCTTAGTTAGCCAGGACCACTGGTAAATAATGCAGAGTAGCTTGGTGAGGTCTTCTACCAGCTCCCGCAGTACCCATCCTGACATGGAACTCTGCCAACTTCTTTCCCTACCTATGCCTTTTTACTGTTGATTTAATCACAAATGTGATTCATGAAGTTTGAAATGTCCAACTTACATTTGGGATGTCTCTGTTTCTGTGGAAGTTTTCAGAAACAATAGAAAAGATCAGCGGGTTTTAAAGAGCAGCTTGCACTTCTATAAATGCCTTCTATCTCCAGAATGAACCAAAGCGGCTAGACAGCTTTGTGTCTGCCTATGACTAAACTGTGGGCTCAATGGTGTCCTCTTAAGGCAGGCAAGGAGGGGCAGTCACCATGTGGGGTTTGTCAAGGAGTCCTTAGAAACTTCCTGTTCAATTAGCAAAACTATTCTTGCTCAGACAAGACTAATGATTTCCACAGTTAACTATTACCCCTGGATTTTGTACAACTTCTGAAAAAAATCTCAGACTAGTAAGAAACTAGAAAGAAACTAAGACAGAAACTACTTATATTTACTTCTTCAGAGCATGTACTCTACCAAATATATAAAACTTACCTCCCTTTGTAAGAGTTAAAAACACAGAGAATTAACAGTTAGTCATTGGATTGCAAGTTTTTCTGTCCTCTGGGCAACACTGCTAAGAAAACATACCCAGTCTGAAAGTGCCAAGGTGTAGTGGAAAAATGCCACCACCTGTTAGAGGGCTACTAAAAACTCTGGTTCTGTGTGGCTAAACATAGAGAAAATTAATTGACGGAGTGTATGAAAATAACTACAGGGACTGTGAGGCAAGGAAACACTGATTCATCACCAGCCTCCTCTAGTAACATTTCACTGAGTGTTGTGACTGCAAGACCCCTTGATAAGGTCTGGGAGTTGCAGGCTGCACTACTTGTCATGGTGTGTTGGATATAGGTTACCATCGGTTTATCAGCAGATCAATCTCTCATCTGTAATCTCTGCTGCAGGTTCTATTGTATTGCAGTAGTCAGAGTGGAAAAAGGTATTCCCACTGTCAGAAAACACTTGATCACACTGTTGAAGAATTGTCTGCCTGTAATCTGTTACTTGCTTCTGGAACAGTCTTGACTGTTTCAAACATAGGATTGTGCAGTAGTGGCTTGGGAAAGACCCTTTCCATTACTGAAGTTTCCCTGCTACTGAGGATGCTGAATGTCAGTTCTCTTCCTGCTTGTCTTTTCTTGACTCCTCTTAAAAAACACAATGGCTTCAAATTGCTGACAGAAGTATGCCAAGGGGCTGTAACGTCTGATACTTACGTAAGCACCTCTTGATATTCTTGGTTATTTTTTTGCTTCTGCATTTCTGTTTTTACTGCTATACCTCATACATTGTCATGTGAATTCTCTTCCCTTTTGCTGTACACAGACTTTTGAGAACCTTGTTTATTTGCTAAAATGCATAAGTAATACAGTATATTCAGAGGCTCAGACTCTTGCCCACTCAGATGCATCATTACTCCAGATGCAAAGTGCAATACTAATATTAGAATAGATCCTGTATTGACTGTTTCTCCTGACTGGCTGCCAGCAGTCTAAACAGATTCTGCACACAGGTGGAGAAGTACTCTGATGTAAGAGACTGAATTTGCTGGTGCCAGGCAGCAGACTCTCTGCCCTGTACCAAAGGATGTGGGCAGTGAAATAGGTTCAAGTTATTAAAGTTGGATGGTAATGCTGTTTTCTTCTCCATCTGTTTCTGCAATGTTTTGTTACTATTAAGTAACACTACTCCAGTATTTTTAAATAGCTCTTTCAAAGCAGTGCTTGAGAAAAAGCTGACTGTCTGACCATGCTGATGTTGCTTTGCTCAACTGGTGTTTTGCTGTAAAACTGTTTTGATGTTATCTCCCCATCCTGGCCTGAACTGGTGTACAGTGTGTTGTCTGGGACGCTACTGTTGCCTTCCTTGTATGTTTCCTGTACACACTAGATAGCCTACTATAATTATTGGCCTTTAAAAGGAGTTATGTCTCGTGGTATAACTCCACGGTAGAGCAGAGATAGTGCTATGTAGAGCCATCACCTTCACTAAGTGGAAAGAAGGGGGAATCTGACCTGCCTGGGGTTTTTGAGAACTGCCTCAGCTCCTTTTGCAGTGTGTGTGTTTCCAAATGCAAGTTCATGTGTTTCACTAACTGCTTGTATCATATCTAGACTTTCTTATGTTGTGGAGAGAAGGGGAAGTATTAATTACTTTGTGTGTCCAGAAAAAGGAACATAGTTTTTTTCCATAGCACAAAAGAAATAACTACATTATTCTTCACAAGAGAGGTTACATAGCTCATGAAGTGTTGCCACAGAAACCTAAACCATCTGAAAACTTGTCAAGAGACATGAGAGTATGGATTTGACCTCCACTTACAAACATGACTCCTACCTATGTCTTGAGTAGCTCCATGCTTCTCCTGTGTGATAAGACACATCTTCAGTGCCAAGATGCATATAAGAACTACTTGGAAAGGTATGTCTCCTTACAGCTTCTTTCAGAACTTCACGGTTAACTTCATTTTTGAAGAAGACAGATTAAAAGAGAGCATTAAGTTTTTATCCCTTCTCTATATGTATGTCAACAAGCTGTGAAGGAACCATACAGACAGACATTGATGGTCATACAGCAGCATTGGGAGCTCTCTGAATTCACTTCCTTTGCATATCTGACAGGCCTACAGGCATCCTATGTAGAGAAGGGCCATGGGAATTCCTGCAACTATATCCAGCAATATCACCTTTAGGATAGTCTGAATGTAATCCTAGTATACTGCAGGGCTGATCCACACATGCAGTGGATCAGACACATCTAAAATATGTAAAATTTGCTAGGTCTGAGCAGTTCATGAAGCATGGGACCCTTTCTGTGTATACTGCAGTTTTTCCAGGAATGTACAAGAGATGTACTGTGGTGGTTTAAAGGTAAACCAGCAGGGGGAATGAGCCCAACTCAAAAGAGAGATTATAAGTCAGAATAACAATTTAATAAAATAATACAATAAGTACAATTATACAGACAAACAATTGGTTTTAACCCACAAAACCCAAATATATAACCCAGTACCCTGGGGCATGAACAGAGTGGTGTTCTTTGGGCCCCCTGAGTCCAAAGGAAAAGAAGAGGGAAAACCTGTTGGTGAGAGTGCTGTTGCAGTCTGGTCAAGAGTGGTGGTTGCAGTCTGGTTGAAAAGTGGTGATTGCAGTATGGTCGAGAGTGGTGGTCTGCAGTCTGGTTGAGAGTGGTGATCTGCAGTCTTCCTCTGGATCCCACGAGTGGTTAAAAAGGTCCCAAGACCCCAAGATTATATATCCTCCAGTTCAGGCAGGAATGCCCAGTACCTCCCTCAGGGTGGGGAGTTCCATAAAGGGTGTGAGGACAGGAGCATCCTCTTATGTCACAGGCCTCTTAACACCCAGTTTATAGCCTGAGGAGTCAGGCTGCTCTGGGCAGATGGTGTAAATGGTCTATTGACAACAGTTTCTGGGAAATGGCATGGTAGGCTATAGAATACACAGTTTTGGGTTACACCCATCCAGTGATGAACTGGTCCCAGCTGTTCTAACTTTGACATGTACCCAGGAAATATGGACACATAATGCACTCAAGCTCTACTGCCTGTAAAACAGGCAAACTGTGCATCAACCTATGCCCTTGTTTCTCAGTAGCAGTACCTTGGTGTAGGAGGCTTGTCTTTGTGGGAGCTTATTTCCTTCTCCACCAGCAGAAATTCTCTTCTGCATGCACTGGGAGAAAACTTTCAGTCACACAGTTACAACAACCATGCTAGTTTAGGTAGTAAGTCACAAGTAGAAAGTTTAGAGGATTTCCCCTCCCCTCTGCACACCTTTCAGCTAGCTAACATGGGTAGGCAGAGAGTTAGAATTTGTGTATTTCTTAAACTATTTTTACTTATTTTATTTTATTTTTATAATGCTGTGCAAATGTAATAGCTTATGATTGGTGCTGACATTGAGATTTGTCCCAATGTACAGAGGCAATTTATTTTTTAAAATTCAAAATGATATAGGGAGTTAGGAAGTCGGGAAAGGTATGTGAATGCAGCATTAAAATTACCTGGCTGAAATGAGTGAAAGTCAGACTTTAGTGCAGCTGCATGTTTACAACACCATAAACTGCAATTTTTACACTAAGCACACAGGAAATGCTCCTCATTTAGAATGACTTGATTTGTGAAGTCTATGACCCACAAGTGCAAAATACCCACATTTACACAATTTTGAACACCTAGTTCTGCATAGGCAATGTCAACAGATGGTATTCATTGGAGTAGCTTCAGTGAAACCAATAAAAGAAGGCTGCTTAGTGCAAGTGAAGGATCTTTCTTTCTGTGTTTTGATATCCTTAACTTCTTTGTATCTGAAACAGATATATAACTTCGTCTTTTATAGGTGTTTAGGTCAGCACCTTAGTTGTAGCTCCAGAGCTCTAATAAAATGTATCACAGACACATTTGGTTATAATTTGCAGTATTTTTCAAAACACTGCAAATGGAAATCTTTGCCCAAACCCCCTCAAAAATCAAGCTGCATACTGAATGAATTTTGTCTTAAAGGTCCAGGTACAACAAAACATACAGGCTTTCACTGTGCTATTCTCTAAGCATTGCTAGGTTTTACTGATCCCTACTGTTGTGGTTTAAACTCAGCTGTCAACCAAGCCCCAAGCAGCCACTCACTCACTGCCCCACCAGTGGGATCATGGAGAGAACTGGAAGGGTAAAAGCTGGAAAACTCGTGGGTTGAGATAAGGACAATTTGATAGGTAAAGCTAAAGCTATGCACACAAGCAAAACAAAACAAGGAATTCATTCACTGCTTCCTGTGGGCAGGCAGACGCTCAGCCATTGCCCAGAAAGCAGAGCTCCATGACCATGCAACTGTTACTTGGGAAGGCAAACACCATCAGTCCCGATATCCCCCACTTCCTCCTTCTTCCTCTCATTTTACATACTGAGCATGATATTATATGGTCTGGAGTATCCCTTTGGTCAGTTTGGGTCACCTGTCCCAGCTGTGTCTCCTTCCAGCCTTCCATGTACCCCCAACTTCTTCGCCAGTGTGACAGTGTGAAAAGCAGAAAAGGCCTTCACTCTGTGAAGCAATAAAAAATACGTCTTTGTATTACCAGTCTTGTGTTCAGCACAAATCTAAAACACTGCCCCATACAAGACACTGTGAAGAAAATTAACTCTACCCCAGCTGAAACCAGCACGCCTACTCAAGTGTGAAAATCTGAAATATTCTATTCAATTAATTATTGTAACTGAAACATTTGAACAGCATATATAATAGTGCTGCATTGGCATTAAATTACCTTTCCTACTGTATAGTCATGTTCCTTCCGACTAAACACACCATATCCCAAATGACACTGTAGGTTTAAGATGATGCTATTGCCTATCAGAGTTCATGTCAGATGATTTTGCAACTTAAGGTTTCAAAATTCTCATCTCCTCCAGGCTACACATATAGCTGTCTCTGTCTGTCTGCAGATATGTAATCTTATTTTAATTTAGTCTTGCTTGGGTATAGGTCTTGCCTAACCCTCCAACAACATATGGTTCATATCCTCCATTCCCTCCTGTACCCCCTAATGTTTTCAAGATTGTGCTACATGGGAGACTATTAATGATAAAACTGTAACATATTTTGAAGGAATAGTAGCACTGCTGGCTTACACAAAGTAAAATAAATTCATAATGCCTAAGACAGATGGACTTGCTTATCATATTCTGAATATTTTGCAAGAGCTGAGGTTATATCTAAAATGCATAGACTGTTTTCCAGCAAAGATGGAACCTAAAAAGCTTTTTGGTAACTCTTGGTTGGTATCTGAAATGTGAGATCTCTGAACAAGCCTTTGCTTAGAGATGGGCTGAACCTCATAGGTTTTTCACTTTTTAATACTTTATTAATGCTTCTGCTGCAATGACACATCTGTATATGTATATACTCATGGTTCATCCTGTTGGACCATTACTCCAGCAAAATGATGTGCCTGGACATGGGCACAAGGTCAGCATCTCACCGCTGCAGTGGTGTCTGGACATCTCCTTTTGCCCTAGAGAAACAAGAGCGCCTGGGGCAAACTCTGTTTGGAATAGAGAGTTCAAATATGCTGATACCTAATTGCATCATTTACTCTATAATACTTTGAAATCTAGACTTCCTTCCTGTGCAAAGTTAGCTGGAAGCTTATTTGCCTCATGACCCTTAGTGTGGTTTGGAAGGAGGGAAAAAATCCCAAACAACACAACCAACAAAAGCCACCTTGGGTTAGCTCCAAGACTATTTAATTTTAACTTCCTACCAGTAACCATAATGCTCTCTAGGGAAAGTTGCTAGGAAGGGTAAAAAACCACAGTCTTGTGGCTGCAGCACTGGTCAGACAGTTAGGCAGCTTTGTGACAGGTTCCTAGTGTGACTGAGAGCAAATCTTTTTAAATTACAGGGCCCTCCTGTATTCACCAGAAAACCTGACGTATATCTTCCTCCTCTGGAAATAATGGACCTTTACACCACTACTCAGATATATTACAAGCACCCAAATGGTAAGCCAGCCAAGATGTGTCAACCTTTGGCCCATGTTAAAAAAATTACTGAGCCATTCATTAGCTCTTCTGTAATGAAAGAAGAATACAAGCCTTGGCTGTGCAAGAAATTAAAAGCTATCACTCACGCTCTGGAGCTGACTTTCCTAGTAAAAAAAAATATATTTCTTGACTACTTTTCAGACCCATCACACACCTCATTCGCTCACAGTGACGCATGGCCTATTACAAAGACCCACCCAGTTACATCTTTGAGGGAACTGATGCTGATGGTCACAGTCTCTATATCACTACTCCTAAGAGTGAGTGCCTGTAAAGGAAACTTAAATAAAAAGAGAGCGGACGCAGCCTTCTTGGAAACGGGTTCAAAGAGCAGGGCCTCAGTGAGCTACAAATGACAGTTTGATTTTTTTTGTAACCTTCTTTCAAACCAATCACTGGGTTTGCATTTTGAGAGCTCTTAAAATAAACTTAATTCCCTGTCAGTGACTTTTTCTGGATCATTTGCACAAATGAAGAACACAAAATCGAGGGAAAAGACACACTGACCCTTGTTTCTCTGTATTTTTTTTTTTTTTATTTTCCCCACCTAACATTTGGTCATTGATTGAAGGAGGTGTCCTGAGACACTAGTAGAGAGACTTCTTGGTAATATACGTCATTATTGGTGTAAAGGGGGTTCAGCTGCATCCATAAAAACAGAGGTAGAACAGGTAAATTATATGCTCTGAAGTCACACTTAAAAGTCATTGCTGGATAAGTGTATCAGGGCTTAATTAAACACTGATACTTTTGGTCTGTGTTTGGCCCAGCCACCTGTGAGTTTATCTTTTTCCTGCCAAGTTATGAGAAAACAAGCACTGATAAACGGGAACTTCGTCCTCGAAGTAAGTATATTGCATAAACTCAAATTAATTGCTGTCTTCTGATTGATTAATTGCCTTTCCAGGGCACTTGAAAGGCAAAGCAAAGAAGAGGAAGATGAAGTAAAACCCCTAGACTTAGTTAGAAAAGACCCCTGAGGTATAACACACATGCGCAAGGGGAATCCTGAGTTACTCACGCATGTGCAGAAGAGATCCCACTTGCATAACCAGGGGGTGGGACTGAGGGCCTCTAGCGGGCCGGTGCTGGCCACACCAGCCCAGGTAGACGTCACTCAGTTAATTGTATAAAAGCAGTTAGCTCTTGTTGGAGGTTGGCAGCAAGCTTCACATCAAGGACAACGTTGCCTTTCGTGGCGATGCCCGCTATTTTGTGGGCCTGCTGACTCTCCGGGAATGCAGCTTCTGCCACGGGTAATTTTAGGTATTCTGAGTCGGTAACATAACTTTATAAGCAACACCTGGGTAACGGGGGGAGTCGGACCAAGGGCTTATTTTCCTCCTCCCTCCTCTCTTTTGGGTTTGTTCATTTTGTTGGCTATCTCTTGGTAATAAATATCAGTTTTTGCTGAGCTTTCAATGGCGTTATGGTTTCAGCTGCAGTATCCTCTGAACTCTCCCTGTTACAATAAGTCTGAGATTTCGGCCTTTTTCAGTACTCCCATCAAAGACACACACAAAAGCTACAATTGCTGGATAAATATTATTGAATATTGCACCTTCAATAATTGTGTCACTGTGTTGTCCAGAACTAGGCTATCAGATGGGAGGTTTTCCTGCCAAAGATACCACCCCAGGCTGACACCTTGCAAGGGAAGCTTTTCAGTAAAAGCTCTTCACTGCAGGATGCTGGACAGTTACCAGAAATGTCAAAGGGTTGAAATTGTCATGTGTTGCTACAGTTCAGCCAGCAGCTAGAGTGATACTATCTTTTGGATAGGGCCAGTATTAAGCTTCTCACCAGAACTCTTAATTTCTCTGTCCAAAGTGCTTTCTGTAGGCTTTCAAGTGTTCCATCAGCTCTATGAAACTTTCTGACTTCTAAGAACATTCCACTTTCCTAAATCCTCCTCTCCCTTACTCCTGGCAGCTCTCGCTGTTTTCTAAGTATTTAGTTCAAGTCCTAGCTGGAGCTATTGTGTGCTTGATGATTCTTTTGTGTCCCTTCCAACTCTATTTATATATGATTCTATGATTCTGTGAAAGACTTGTGTCTGACCACCAAAGCAGCATTTAAAGAGGAAGTGGAAGACAATTTCTATATAAATGTATTTTAAAACTTTGAAAAAGCCTTGAAACCTGTTGGGATAGAAATTTTCCATAGGTACTTGCAAGTTAAAGCCAAACATATTCCATCTGAAAAAATGAATGCTTAACTCTGAGGGTGGGAAGCAACTGGAACAATACCCTAAAGGCACAGTGGGTCTGCTTCACTTAAAGTCCTTGAGTCAGCCCTAAAGGCCTTTTCTAAACATAGGCTCTAGTTCAATGAAAAATTATGTGCTTGCAGCAGGAACAACTAGGCAAACCTCTACAGACTACACTACAAAAGGACCAAACTGTGCAGTCATTGATGACTCTATACAGCCTTCAGAAATTCATGAATCTGTAAAACAGTCACTCACCCGTAGTAAGCAATTGAGCTAGAGTATGTTTGGCTTTTTTTTCTTTTTCATCTCCTCCTCTTACCAGCATTCTTGAACCTTCATTTCTTTAATATTGAACTTCAACAGGAAAATACTTTTTCTTTCCTGTCTTTTTTGATTCAATTACTTTTCTGATTTTAGTTATCAGTCTGTAATTCTGTCAGTTCTGAAAGAGAGTTTATATGAAAGAAATAACTGAGGCTTGTGACTGTGCAAGAGATTGTTCTTTTATGTGTGAAAGCTCCCCAATATTCTTTCAGCTCTTTGATGTGACTGGCAGGGAATGCAGAGCAAGGAGAGTGTAAATCCATCTTCGCTACAGGTTTGTGGATCTTTTTTGCTGGGTGAAAATTAGATAGTCTTATCAATCTGGATAGCAATGCAATATTCTACTTAGCATTAGTAATTCTGGATTTTGAACATTAATAATGGGAAGCTTGATTTTCCAAACAGTGGACAGGTCACACCAGCATCAAGCAGACACAACTGTTTTAATCCAGCACTTTCACAGCATAAGACACAGGCCTGGATTTTTTTTTTTCCTGACCTGTACCTATATGTGTTAAAAACTTAGGAAAACCAATACATGATAACACTAAAAATAAAGAGAGTTTGCTTGGGTGATTAAACGTGTGATTCCACAGAAATTAAAGCTGATTAAAGCTTGGGCTGCTGCAATTTCACTGTGTTCTCCTCCTGCAGCTGTATGTTTCCCCTCTTTTTGGTAACCTTTATGCTCTCTGTCTGCATGACGGGCCAGATCAGAAGGCTTACCTTACTGCCACCTTACTGGCAACACTAAAACTAGTGTTTTAGTAAAGACCCATTTACTTAATTTTCCTGAACCAGTGCACCATACAGTTGCACAATTACAGACTTAGGTGAACACATCAGTGAAGAATCACATGGCTCAGGTAGCCCAGATGTGACTTGACTGGCTGTGGTTGTTCTTCTCCACATCTCCACTTCCCAAGCATGTTTTTCAACGCCTTTTAACTTGGTGTTACCCTGAAGCAAAGCCTTTGTGTCCTGTCTGATCTCCCTTGGAAGAAGTGTTTGTTTAATCCTGTCTCTGTCAGTTTCCTATCCACATGGATGACAAGAAAGTGATGGATTCACCTTCTTGATGGTTCACCAAAGGGAAACCATGCTTGACCCACCCGATTGCCTTCTACGATGAAACAACTACCCGGATGCATGAGGGGAGAGAAGTGGATACTGTCTATCTCAACTTCAGAATGGCATTCAACACTGTGTCTCAGAATAACCTCAAAGCTAAACTCAGGAAGTGAGGCCTGGATGAGTGGACAGTGAGGTGGATTGAGAACTGGCTGAATAGCAGATCCCAGAGGGTCATCATCACAGTAGCACAGGGTCTAGCTGGAGGCCTGTCACTAGTGGTGCCCTCAAAGGTTTTATACTGGGCCCTGTATTGTTTAACTTCTTCATCAGTGACCTGGATGAAGGGGCAGATGCCATCTGAGCAAGTTCACTGATGATACAAAGCTCGGGGGAGTGGCCGATACCCCAGAGGGCTGTGCTGCCCTTGACAGGTTGGAGGGATGGGCAGAGACCTGTCTGAAATTCAACAAAGAGAAGTGCAGGGTCCTGAACCTGGGGAGGAATAACCCCAAGTACCGGTACAGGTTCAGGGCTGACATACTGGGAAGCAGCTCTGTGGAGAAGGACCTGGAGGTCCTGGTGAACAACAAGCTCTCCATGAGCCAGTAGTGTGTCCTGGTGGCCAAGGTGGCCAATTGTATCCTGGGATGCATTAGGAAGAGCGCTGTCAGCAGGTCAAGGGAGGTGATCCTGCCCCTCTATTCATCCCCAGTGAGGCCACATGTGGAGTGATGTGTCCAGTTCTGGGCTCCTCAGGACAAGGGAGATGTGGAGCTTCTGGAGCAGGTCCAGAGAAGGGTCCCAAAGATGATTAAGGGACTGAAGCATCTCTCTTCTAAGGAAAGGCTGAGAGAGCTGGGCCTGTTCAGCCTTGAGAAGATAAGCCTGAGAGGGAGCTTCATCAATGTCTGTAAATATCTGAACGGAACGTGTCAAGAGGATGAAACCAGGCTCTTCTTGGTGATGTCAAGCAATAGAACAAGACACAATGGGAAGAAACTGATGTAAAGAAAGTTCTACCTGAGTATGAGGAAGAACTAACTTACTGTGGGAGTGACTGTGCACTGGAACAGATTGCCCAGAGAGGTTGTGGAGTCTCCCTCACTGGAGATATTCAAGAACCACCTAGGTGTGATCTTCTGCCATGTGCTCTAAGATAATTCTGCTTGAAGAGGGAAGTTGGACAAGAAGACCCACTGTGGTCCCTTCTAACTTTAACCATTCTGTGATTCTGTGACCTTGCACTCATGATGCAGCACAAGAAAACACTTCTCAGTGAACAAATCAGTGGATAGAGAGAAGTTAGCTGTAGTCAACATCCTACTTTTGAAGAATGGATAATGGCATTGTTGCCTAAAGATCGGGAGCAGAAAAAAATCCAGGCAAATTTAGTAGAGATAAGATACAGAACAGCTCTTTAATGAAGGTCTTCTGGCACAAGGAGTACGAAAAGGCACGTCCACCCCGTGTCCACAGGTTCCACAATTTATGGTCCAATTCGAGAACCACCCACTCCCAGGTCTGCCCCTCAGGCACACCTCCCCCAAAATTGAGTTGGAGGTCCTAAGACCCCTTTCTTCCTCTTCTTCATGGCATGTACTGTCTTTGGAGCTTCTCCAAGGTTCCAGGCTTGAAGGTTGCTTTGACTATGACGGTATCTTGTTGATCAGGTGTGGGGTGAAAATATTCTTAAACAGGAGGTGTTTAGTACAGTCTTTAGCCTAAACAAGCTTAAAAAATTTAGAAAATTTGATATGAAATGGGGGAATAGAGTTTGGTAAGCATTAACTACGATTCTAAAGTGTGACAGACTATACAGCTACATTAAAATCTACAAAAGCTAAAAATCCTAAAAATTCAAAGGCATCAGCATGAACACCTAAATATTGGCTGAAGTACAAAGTCTACAATCAAGAAGTTTCAAAAGCTAAAAGGAAAGGATGAAACAAAGGTGGCTTTGTCCTTGGCAGGGTTGAGAAAGGCATCCAGGGGAGTTGTACCTTGAAGCATGCAAAAAAAGAACACGGAGGATTGTGCTAGAGCAATAACAGATGAAAAACATTACTGTCAAAGCCAGTTACTACAGTGGTATTGACTACTGTGATCATTGCTGCGGTGGTTTGAGACCCTCAAAAATCCAATTTCCAAGTCCAAGCCCCCCTCCCACAGTCTGTTTTTGTGTGAGAGGGTTTTCCAGACATAACACAACTCAGTAGGGGGGGAAGGGAATTATATTACAGTTTATTACTTACACAAATAAACACTATAATACATTATATACACAATTCTAACTATCTCTCCTATGGTAAAGCAATATATTTACATTAGGTCAAATCTCTCCTTTCCTTCCAATAAAAGTTCAGAAGGGAAGAAAGAAAGATCCTTTCCACTTTCAGAGCAGCAGTGTCTCTCCTCTTCAAAGCAGCAGTCATAGCTGGAGTTGCTGTAGCTAGAAAATATCTTTCTCTCTCTCTCCATTACAATGGAAGGGGTCTCCTCTCACCCCTTGGCCCTTCAGCTCCAACAGAAGGCCTCGCCCCTGGACTGCCAGCAGGGACAAACTCGCTTCACCACGGTCATATCACAGAATGCAAGACATCCTGTGAAAGTCCCTTCCTCGATGGGTTGCCTTCCCTCGAGTCAGAACGTTTAGGGCAGCTCTCAGTTCAGTCTTTGCCCCAGGCGTTCTACTGGAGCTCCTTTGCTTTGTCTCAGCTGTCAACGTGGCAGCAGGGGGAGGCAAGGCCACTTCCCCTGCATTCCATCCTGTTCCAGCTCTCAGGACGACTCCGAGTTCTCAGCTCTTCTCTCTCTCTCTCTAGCTGCTGCTGCATTTTGGGACTCCTTAAGAGTTTGGAAGCCCACCCCTCCTTTCTAGGAGGTCTCGGGGTTTTGGGAAAGTATTTCAGTCTTACCCCAAAACAGCTTCTGCTGAGTTTTCTCTGCTCTGTTGCCAGTTCTCCCTCCTTGTAGGACATCTCTGTGTCTCTCAGCTTGGTTCTGTGCCATCTCTGCTGCTTGTTATCTCTTTTGGCTCTCAGCCACAGTTCTCTGTTTAGTGCTGCTCTGCTGCCGCTTTCAGTGTCTCTGGCTGCCCACTCACAGCAAGGAAACTTCCCCCAGCTCTTAGCTACAGTACTTGGCCCGGTTTAACACTGTTCCAGGTTCCTCCAGCCCCCAGCCGGGGGCTGGGGGGCCTTGGCCCCCAGTGGAGCTCCTGGCCCCTCTCGCCTCGTGGTCTCAGACCATAGCTGCCTCTCTTCTAGCTACATCATCTTCTTTCTTTTCCGTTCTGGTGTGATACGTTTTAATTTTGCAGGGGTGCTGATTGGATCAACATCAAGAAACGCCATCCCCCTGGAGTTAACCACTTTCCAACTCCAGGGGAAAACCCTTTTTAACCCAGGACAATTGCCAATAAATGTCAGCTGTGCACAGGAACAGTTCCATGTATGTACACTGCACAGACTGTTTGGAGGGATAGCTTCTACCTGCATCCCTGAAAACATAGAAGAGGAGAACTAACCAACACTACTGAACTCCAGGGCAAAGCACAATCTATTTCACAAGTTTTAGGCACAAAAGCTGAATAAAGATGATGTTCAAACTACATTTCACAGGAGTAGCAGGTAATAGAAAGTTACAAATGTTTCCTTAGCCAGGAGGAGGGCAACACTGCAGGTCCTGACTGTGAAAAGGCTGAGCAAAATTACTGAATTCCCCTATTCTCAGTGGGAAACAAAACAAGACAACTCCGAAAGAAACTAAGTTATCTGGAATAATGGGAGAGATAACTAATCCATTCAGTTTTGACTTGTATGATATCAGCCTTACAACCACCTGTGCATGCAAGGACTGCCAGCCCCAGTACCTTACATCTGCAGAAGGCAATCCATCTGGAGAAGCTTCGCAGTTTGCAATAGGTGAGAGGTCAAAAAAATCAGAATATTATACACTTATGGTCTAGAAATAGGAACAAGCAGTAAATTTGTGAAAAGTATACCACTACAAATTCTAAAAAGGGCTTCACCCAATACTGTAGACTAAGGAGAGCAAATTGTCAGCACCTAGAGTGTTTCCGAGCTATGGAGAAAGTGTTGAAAGATAAGTGGTAGGCTTCAGCAAGGATTGAGGGTGTTCACATCACAGAGGGAAGCCATATAGGTCTTGGGCATGGTATTCAGGAAGCAGAAGGCAGCTGAACTTAATATGTGAAAAACCAAACCTTTTCTTTGCAAGACAAAAAAAAGACCTTTCCTGGGGCACAGGTAGGATCTTCCAAAGGGATCCATATTATCTAAGTTGGAAAGAGGTGTGCAGAGAACTGCGGTCTGGGTTCACTGGGATGGGAAACTTCCATAATGAATTTTCTGAGCAGACTTCGCTTTTGGCTGATCCCACTAAAAATCCCTCTTCCCCCAAGTGTAGTAGTGTCTATCACTTTCCCACATTGGAAGTAGTAGTTTGATAAGTTGTGCTTATGGGAGAAATACTGCTTTGGAGGAACCTGATTTTCCCTTCTCTATCTGACTGCATGTCAGTCCCACGAATGTTTTAGGCTGCATTCAGCAGAGTAACTCTAATATTGGCAATGGTGTGTTCAGCTCTATGTTCCCTGTTTCCACCAGCTCACTAGTGCTGTGCTTGTCAATATGAACTGCCTCCAGAACAGTAAAAGGGCTCATGTGCACTTCCAAATGCCATCACACAGGCTCAGGCATACTACTTTGCTGGGCAAGCAGGTCCCTGCTCTGCTTTGCTCTCTGCTCAAAAAAAAAAAAAAAAAAAAAAAAGTGCCTGTTGGATCCTCCCTGCACAGCTGGATTTGATTTTCTGTGATTTGTCTGTAGCGGGCTAACACTGAGATTTTTCTTTTTTGGTAATAAAATCATTAGGTTGTATGCTATTACTTGAAAACTGACTCGAACAGCATTTCAGAAGGCAAAGTGTTTTAACAAGCATCCACTAACCTTATTGGCTATTTATTTAAACCAATAATTTCTGCTTTAAAAAAAAAAGCACTATGTTGAAAAGGCTGGAAGGAAGTTCCCATATAGCCCAAAAGCTCCTCAGCCCAAGTATTAAGCACTGCCTTAAGAGAAGAATCCATCCTCCCTCCTTACTTGGAGAGCAAGCTGTTCACAGCCTGTCTGGTGTGATCCTTCTGGCTTGTTTTATGATTTTCTGCTTTCCCATTGACCCTTATAGTATTAAAGAGGGTAGCAGTAGTGAGTAGTTTCCCATGTCTATGTCATCCAAAGCGTGTGTGGGTAACTACACACTTACTATGGAATTGTTCGCATCCTGTACCGCTTAAATAAAGAGTATTTATATGTAATCAGAGTGTGACTCTCTGGTGTCCCTTTCCCTTTTAGCCACATACAATGGCATTCTTTTCTGTGTATCTATGCAAATATAAAACTTCTCTTTGCAAAGGGCTTAAAGGCTTAAACAACATTCTTGGTTTTCCCTTTTTTTGCTCCCCCAAGAGGTAAGCTGTGTGTTAGCAAGATGGACAGAGAAGTGCAACACAATCAAGCAACAGATCCTTTGCTCATTGTTTTGGCTTAAACCCCCAAGTTATCAGAGTTTCAAAAACCCTATCCCTTTCTCAAGCTAGCGGAGATGTCTCTGTGGTCTTCCCTGGTTGCAGAGCATTTGCTCTGCTTGCAGAGAGGAGTCTCCTGCAAGACAGGAGGGCCCTGTTAAACTGCAGCGTTTGTTGGTGCCATCCTGCCTGCTGTGCTGCAGCCTTCCTATAATCTCGGCAATTTAGCCAAAATTATCCTGGTATCCTGAGTATCTGAGTTTCCGGACAAGTGTGGAAGCACCCTGTAAGGCACCCTGCCTCTGGTGAAGGATGAGCATTTTGTGATATCAGGGTTGCTTTAGCTGTCTGCGTTTAAAGATGATGCTGCAGTAGCTACACCCATAATTCTGTGCAGAGGAATCTGGCCTTCAGAAACATGATGTCCATCTTTCTCAAGAGCTGCTGCTCTTGCTGAAAGCAGCAGTCATTTTGAAGGGACTGTGGAAGAAGCATTGTAGGATGAAATCTCTCCTTGGAGAGAAATAATTTTAATATTTAAATTTAGTAATTAAATCAGCTCTCAGGGTCAAAGACCTGCAGACATTTTTGAAGCTATGTAAGCAAGTGAAGGAGCAATGAGTGGATCTAGGCTTTTGTCACTGGGACAGTGAGATGCCAAGGAGAAATGGATGTGACACAGTGCTGTATTGCTCCTTCCCGTCTGCCATAGTTCATGGACAATCAACACGTGCAATTCAGAGCAGCCTGAGGCAGTATAACTGTTATAGACTCAGAGAGGGGCACTGAAGACATTCCCATGCAGTCCTTTTTCTGTGTGCCAGAAGTGTGTTTAGGTCTCCCAACATGTGAACTCACCAGTCACAGTGCCAAAGGCAGGCACCAGTGTAAAGCTGGTATGCACTAAGGGCAAAGCATGTCCAGTGGCCTTCCTGCACTACAAACAAAACAAAAAGCACTAGCAACATTCTCGTGAGAATGAATTACATCTGACTGGGGCTATAGCTCATCATATTTGCTGCAAATAGTTCAACTTTCACACTTATTACTTTATATTGTCAGCTACTTTCCATGTCATTAACAGGGTATATACTTTGCCATCAGCATCTGTAGCAATAGTACTTACAAGACTGATTGTTTCATGTCTTTTTTTTCCAATTTTTTTTATTGTTCAGAAGTAATTTTTTTGCTGCCATAACCTTGTATCTCCCGATGTAAAGCCTTCTCTATATGAGCACAAGCTAGTGCCACGGTCCAAGGGGGGATGGGGCCGTGACACAACACGGACGGGTCCAGAGACAAGGCAGAAGTGCAAATGGAATGCTTATTGAGATGTGCAGGGGTTTTTGTGAGTTCAGGCGGGGAAAGGGCTAGAACACAGGGTGGAGCATGAGACAGACAAACGGGGGAACAAATCGGGGTAGGGACACAGGCAAAGGGGGAGGAACATGGGAGGAACCGGGGAAGGAAAGGGCGAATGGGAACTGTCTCCTCTCTGCAGCTTCTTCAGCCTATCAGAGAGGGAGCAGGGAGGCAGGGAGCAGGCAAACTCCTGGCAAGCCTGGGCGTGCCCAGGCTGTGCACTGTGTAGTGTGGATACAATGAAACCACATAATAACAGTAAAGTCCAGATAATAAAGTCCTGTCAATTGCTGTATGTCTTTCTCCACGCCCGGAACCGCTCCCATCCTGAATCTTGTTCCTTCACAAGCTAGTGCACAAACTCAGATCACTGAGGAACCACTGTTGTTGATTCTGTTTTAAATACAATTCATGAGATACTTTGTGGTCTGTTTTGTCAGTTCATTTTTATTTGAAAAAACTCTTCCAGACAGACCCTGCCATGACACCTCTCTAATGCGAAGGCACTTGCATACTTTCAGCCTTGCTGCTTCAATCACCCCGAAAGTGCACTGGATGCCTCAGTAGAGGTTGTTCCAGGTTTGTAATCGTTCTGGCAAAAAAGAGGGGCTGGAGTCTGTGATTTCATGGACTTTCCAGTCTCAGTCTTCATCAGTGATCACTGAAGGAACGGTGACTTCGAGCACAGTATTTGCTTCTCAGAGGGACAGATGGAGAATAAAATGTATTGTTGCATTCATGTCTTCACATGTGAAGTTGAGAATAGGAACAAGTGAAAAAGCTGGTGAGAAGTAAGTATTTCAATCAAAAGAGGAGGTGTTGATGTGTTGCTTTACTGCTTATAAATCTGGATAAATAGCATGTTGGGTTGCATATTATTGAAATGCGTTAGTGAAAACTTTACATAAAAATTTATTAAAATTACTATGTATATGACCAGATTTTAGATTTGATTTTGATTGACCGGAGGGGAGATGTTGGGTGAAGACAATGAAAAGCAATGTAGGTGAAACTAATTATTAACCAATATGCTTTTGGTGTGAGAAATGTATGAGATCAGTAGAGAAAGGAGGTCTGATTTTCCTCTCCCCCTCAGTTTTGTGCAAACTCAAGTATTTGACAAGTTCTTCGGTTTAGTTTCCACAAAAGTGGAGAGTTAATACATGACACTACTGATAAATATATATATACCTTTACAAAAGAGGATGAAGGGAATGGTTAAACTGATGATTCCCAAAATGTGGTCTGCAGCTAATATGCAGAGCCATAGTTAGCATTAGCAGTTTTGAGCTTCTCAACTGTATACACTGGTATGCTGTGAGAAAATCTGACATTCAAAAAAACAGTTTGAAAGCATTTGTTAAAAATTATGTAACTGAACAAATGAAGCCAATTCACTCAACTACTAGCTAAAATGATCAGTGACTTGCTGAAAGTTGCCATTAAAAACTTTTGGTTTTTTACAGTCTTGAAAATCTGGAGAAGAGTAAGCTTTTGGTTCACCTTCTTCTACAAACAGAGGTGTCAGCTTATGCCGATACAGAATAACCAAATTTATTAATGAATCAGTGTTTGAGCACCAAACAGATATCAAGGTGATCTTTAGCCTTTTATTTGATAAGGTAGTTTGCAAGAAGAAGAGTAACTTAAAAGTCAAAAAGCTTCAACTGCAGTCCATATGACTGCAGCCAGATAGCAGGAAGAAAATTTCCAGCTAAAGGTTACTTTGGAAATCTCTGCCTATGGCTTCTATTGTTTTAAGATCATGCATGCAGATGCAGATGCCTGGACTAGTTTAGTTGCCACATAACAGGGGTCAGGAGTAGGTCTTCTGTGGGGAGACTTTCAGCGCTATATTTTTCTGTTTTTTTTCCAGAACTGTTTTTCTTTTGTGAGGAAAATTAGTAGGGAAAACAAAACTGGAAGCTTCCTTTGAAGGTTTTGAAGGCTTTTTGAGTTGACTAGTAAATAAAGCCATATGCATAAAAGAGAATAATTATTCTATTGGGAACCTAAGCCAGCCTGCTGTTCATTTTACATCAGTGCCAGATTCTATACTTGTTTTACTCAAAATGAATGATGAAATTCCCATCGCCTTCAGTACTGTTGCTTGGAAGTCTTAGGTCTGATCTTTGACTTGGTTATCTGTTTGAGTTAGTGTATGTGTGAGGTGTTATTTACCTGCAGTTTAGGTATCTAAAAAAAATATATGCAGGAATATCACACAAGGGAAACTGTCAGTAAATCAGAGCAAAATCACTTTTCCCTTTTAGAAGAGATATATTGTTTGTTTGAAAAGGGCAAGAGCAAGAACCAGCTTAGTTTTCAAAACTCAATTTTGTCTTTGTTAAGAAAAAATGTTTTTGTTTTATCAACTTTTTTTTCTTCTTTCCCCTTGTAATTCTGACCATTACTAGGATTTCTTCAATGTATACATCTGATGCTTTAGGTGCATCAGGTAGCTGGCAGCTCCATTACTGAAGGCAGCAGAAACCTGTAAGGAAAAATTGAATTAACAGGTGTTTCTTCAAGCCGTAAGTTGCTGAGGAGAGTTATAAGATGTCTTGAAGCACTGTTGTATAGAAAAAAGGAGTATACTTTTATTGATATCCATGATCCTTGGACCAGCAGCAACAATGGCTTTATACTTCTGCAAAAGCAATAGAGGCAAGACATTAGCGAAAAAGAATAAAGCAAGGCAAATGAAGAATTAAAACATATTTCCAAGACAGGGTGCAGAATCTTAATGGCTGGAGACCTTTAAAAATGAGTTAAGACATGCTCTTTCCCCAAGGCAGGCACCTTATGTGTACTTTGTGTAACAGATGTGTACTGCTATTATAATATGGAATAAAGACAGAGAACTCCAACAGCTTTGCTAATTTGGCTTTTGTTTTTAAGGTAAAAAACCAACACATCAGACAGTAGTAGTTAAATAAGTAACCTGCATTACTTGTACAAGTTTGCTGTTCTGTTTTCTCTTTAGAGGTTCCTAAAATATCCAGCAATCCTTATCTTACTGAGATGCTGCCAAGTCACGATTCAGAAGACAGGCATGAAATTAAATCAACACAGTGGCCACTCAAGATCAGATCCTTCATGTTTATCCTGTGCACAGTTACACAGATACTATGGAACATGTGATCGCCTTAACATGTTTTGCTTTTAAACAAAAGAAAATACTTTCCCAAATACTTTGCTTTGTGTTAACTAATGTACCAGAAATTTCCATCACATTGCCATCATCATCATTGTTATTATTATGTTATTAAGGAATTGTCCTCCATTCCATGCATAACTACCATTTCACAAGTTAAAAACATCATCCCTTCCTCATGTCATAGTTTATAAAGCATTCTGTGCACAGTGAAGCAGATCCCCAACTAAACGCAAGTGCTATTAAAACTAAGAGAAATACACTATTACTGTTGATTTTAGAGGAACAAAATTCTGGGGAGATTTAAAAAAAAATGGCAATATAGTTTTATCTGTACAATTATTACTATTGCACTTTTTATACAAGAAATCCTAATAAATATCAGAAAAGATACACATTTATATACATAGAAAAGAATTATTCTTTTTTAAATAAAAAGTTACACTGATGCTTAGCAACACTCTTGAAAACCCATTTGTACTAAGAGCATTCGCTGCCAGCTGTGTTTTGAAATAAGCCAATTTGAGACAGCTTAATGTCATGAACCTGGCACTGACCTCAAAAATGGACTCCCAGTTTTGCTGAAAAATCCACGTCATTAAAGTTGCAGCATGGCAGAATTTGAACAGCATTCCATTAGCATACCACAACACACTAGCACCACCAGGGGTTACAGGAGAGGCACCACCATTCTCTTTAATTTAGAGGTCTTGAACCAAAACTCAATATCAAGGTAGTTCTTTAAAGCTCCACAATTCTCAACCCACTATTTTGCAGATTTCCTTTAATTTTAGGGCCCTATTCTAAGAAGGCCCTATTCTAAGAAGAGCAGAGAATGCACAGGAACTTAAAGTATGGAGCACTATTCACAGCCTGCACGCAAAATCATGCTGTGGGTGTGATGTTTGAGTCCCACTTTTTAGATTGTATCTTCAGGGTGTTATACATGGACTTAAATATCTGTGGCTTTATAACACCTGTTTTGTTGTGAGAGGCAGCTGGAGAGGAGCAAGTTTGTTAAAAATTATTTGCATTACTCCTCTGGGGCTGATGCTAAATCCATTCTGTTTCTGCTGACTGGGAACAGCCATGAGAAATCAGAATCAAGCTCTTTTCTACTACATGTCCAAAAGGCTTGGCTGTCAGGAGAGGGAAATTTTGTGTGTTAGCAGGTTAGGAAAAACCACTTTTTCAAGTTCCTTTCCAAAACCCCAGGACTGAAAACATCTGAACTCTGGGAACTGGTACTCCTCTCTTTTCTAAATAAGTCTTAGTAGAATGCAGTATGCAAAATACCTCCCATTACCACAGACAGTTTCTATCTTTCCTGCCTGTGCTGACTAGGGAACAGTATTTGCAGGTTTGTACTACAGCCTGTCAAGCAGATTATACTTTCTCTCCTTTGCCTGGATAATAATTAACATCATCACCTCACCTCTGTGCTGAGGGCAACCCTTCAATCCCCAATTCTCCCTCACAAACTCAAACTGGAAACATTTTCAGGCGTCTTTTAGATCCACTTATATTACAGACCATTGTTCAACTTCCCCAGACACCAGATCCTGAAAGACCACAAGGACGTCCCACTGAAATAATTTCCAGGCCTGATGTGAGAAGGAGAGAGTGGTTTAGAAATTAAAAAGAAGGGTTACAATCTTGGATGTAACAAGTAAGTTTATAAAACAGAATCATATGCTTGTGTTCTCAAGGTAGTCTAAGACAGATGAAGTATCCGTATAATGCAGTTTAGTTTAGCCTTTTTTTTTTTCTCCACCACACTATGACCTGTCAAACTGAGGGGATTGAGTGCATCCTCAGTCAGTTTGCAGATGACACCAAGTTAGGTGGGAGTGTTGGTCTGCTGGAGAGAAGGAAGACTCTGCAGAGGGGTCTTGACAGACTTGATCGGTGGGCTGAAGACAACTGCATGAGGTTCAATAAAGCAAAGTGCTGGGTCCTGCCCTTGAGCCACAACAACCCCATGTAACAATGCTACAGGCTTGGGGAAGAGTGGCTTGAGAGATGTTCAGCAGAAAAGGACTTTGATAGGGTTGATCAGCAGCATGAACATGAGTCAGCAATGCCCAAGTGGCCAAGAAGGCCAATGACATCTTGGCCTGTATCAAGAATAGTGTAGCCAGCAGAACCAGGGAAATGATTGTACTGCTGTACTTGCTGCTGGTGAGGCTGCACCTTGAATCCTGTGTTCAGTTTTGGGCCCCTCACTACAGAAAAGACACTGAAGTGCTGGAGCATGTCTAGAAAAGGGCTACAAAACCAGTGAAAGGTCTAGAAAACACATCCTATAAGGAGCAGCTGAGGGAGCTGGGGTTGTTCAGCTGGGAGAAGAGGAGGCTTAAGGAGTATGTCATTACTCTCTATAACTATCTGAAAGAAGGTTCTGGTGTGGTGGGGATTGGTGTCTTCTGTCATGTTCCAAATGAAAATATGAGAGGAAATGCCCTCAAGTTGTGCCAGGGGAGGTTCAGATTAGATATTAGAAAGAAAAAAAAAATCACTGAAAGAGTGGCTAGGCATTGGATTAAGTTGCTCAGGGAGGTCGTGGGGTCACCATCTCTGTAAATGTTCAAGAGGTGTCTGGATGTGGCACTTCGGGATATGTTTTAGGGATGATTATGGTGGTCCTGGGTTGATGGTTGGACCAGGTGATCCTGAAGGTTTCTACCAACATTTGTGATTCTGTGATTCTGTAATGTGATGCTAGGTTTTCACTCTCGTCCTCTTCCTCGCCTGTCTCTTGGTGTATCCAGGCATGTACATGGATTATGGGGAAGCTCCACTCCTCTCACACCCATTTCTGGTGGCATTGGTCTCTCTGACTCTTTATGGTCTACCTTCATGACCATGTTTTGCTGCATTCTGTCTCCCAGATTCATAAAAGGGAAAACTTTTCAAGACCCTTTACAACAATGATTTGGTAAAAGGTGTTCTTTTTTTTTTTTAAGGGAAATAAATAAAATGAAAAAGATATTTCCATTCCATTTGTATTTTCTGCAAAAGCCCTTGCCTCAGAGAAGCAAAGCTGTGATCCCCTTGTTCCTCCATTTTCATTTTGTCTGTCTTCAAGATTTTCCACAAGTCCCACAGCAACGTGACTTAAACTGGGTGAGCTGGCAGAGTTTGAGCTGCTTCACTTTCTCACAGTACCTTGTAGTGTCTCTGCAATCCACTGCCAAAGGGGAAACAAAAAGAAGAAATGGTGATGAAACAAAGAAAGAAGGATTTCTTACCTGAGGACATTTCCCTGGGTGGCCAAGAGGAGAACCTTTGTGCTGGGAGGTCTCAGTATGAACATGAGCTTGACTTGCTACAGACGGACTGTGAACTGCAAGTAGCCAAAGGCTCAAAGGAGAATGTGTTGGGCAACCTTTGCTTTTGGAGCTTGGACAGTGGGCTGCTGAGGCTGCTCCAACCCTGTATTTGTCATCTACCAGCATTTTAGAGAGGCTGTAGGAGTTTCCTAACAGTTGATGAACCAAAGATGAAGTAATAAATAAAACTGGAAACTTACTTTAACAGAGTGGCTCAGAGACACTTTGGCCTACCTCTTACATTTGAAGAGCCAGTGTGTGGAGTGTCACCTCAGCTTACCTGGTGTTGTGTTGTGTTTTTCACCCAGGTGTTGCAGAACGCAGCCCAGTATGAAGATGTTAAGACACTTTTTGAACTCCCCTGGGGCTTAGGTCCTGGTAACACTTGGACAGTTTTTGAGGCCCACAGCCTCCTGTTTTTTAGCTCCAGGCTGGAAAACTGTCCAATATCCCTGCAAGATGTTGGGTGGGTTGTTGCCTGAGGGAGTCCCACTTCCCATGCCAAGGATGGAAAAAGGAAACATCAGAGGGGAGTTGTACGGGTATCTGCAGTGATGTCTGTGCCAAATAACTCCACTGTTATTTACATGTGGGACATTTCTATGTAGCAGAAAGAGGCTGAAGTGACAGCAAAGATCTTGCTTGGTACCTGTAAGCTCCCTCATCCCTTTAACTTCCACTAGGACCCCCCAAACTCATCATGAGTTTGAACCTATGTAGTCCACTTTGCCTCTACTTAGAGGGAGTGTCAGAGCTGGTGTGGACATAGGCAAGCACATTGATTCTGCTGCTGCATCTGCAATGATTGCACAGCAACTGGCTTGCAATTTAGAGGATGGGAGCATCATTTCCAAACAGATGCATCTGTTCTCTTTAGTTGGTTTGTTTTTTTTTTAATATTAGTAACTTTTCCAGTCCTTTGACAGGTCCAATTTGTTGCCTGTCACCTGGAAGCAGCCTTGTCTGGATTTCCCATCATCAGCCTACTTACCAGATTTGGACTATAGCCATAAGTTTGGTTGTGATTCGTGTTTTTCTTTCTGTCTGTACCATTAACTGAAAGTTAATCATAGAATCATAGAATTGTTTGGGTTGGAAGGGAACTTTGAAGATCATCTAGTTCCAACCCCCTTGCCATAGGCAGGGACACCTTCCACTAGATCAGGTTGTTCAGAGCCCCATCCAACATGGCCTTGAACACTTCCAGGTATGGGGCATTTATAATTCCCTGGGTAACCTGTAACAGTGCCTCACCACCTTTACAGTAAAGAGTTTCTTCCTAATATCTAATATCTAATCTAAACCTACTCTCTTTCAATTTGAACCCATTCCCTCTTGTCCTGTCACTACATGCTCTTGCAAATAGTCTTGCCCCATCTTTCCTGTAAGTTCCCTTTAGGTACTGGAAGGCTGAAGTTAGGACACCTCGAAGCCTTCTCTCTTCCAGGCTGAACAAACCCAATTTTCTCAGCCTTTCCTCAAAGGAGAGGTGCTCCATCTGTCTGAACAACTTGGTGGCCCTCCTGTTGGCTTGCTCCAGAAGACTGTATGAATTATTTCTCACGCTATTAGCAAGGGGACACAGTCCCAGCACTAACACCATTTCCAAAAAATCCCACAATGGGCAGCATTCCTCTCTAGGACGCTGAGTTTTGGACACTGGATTTTGCAGATGTTCAGGCTGGAGGATCCCCAGGATGCCCAGCTGCAAGGTCCAGTGCTGCATTTCTGAGACAACTCTGCCATGCACTGCTCTGCATTCCCTCCTCTCAACAAAGTACCATTTTCACAGGGTGTGATGTTGCAGCGCTGCCAGTTCAATGGCCTTGGCCTCCAGGAGCAGTGATGCTCCATCACAGGCTTGTTGGTGCGGGTGTGCACACAGTCGACACGCCGGGACTGGAAGCCGTAGTTTCCACACGTAGCCGTGCAGACGGTCCACAGGCTGACCCTCCAGTGCACACCACAGACGTCAGTCCAGCAGTTCTGTGTGTTCAATGGCCTGCGACAGGAGGGAGGGAAGGATGGGACAACAGCAAGCACTGCATATCCCAAAGGTAATTCACTCAGAGCACTGCATGGATTAGGTCTTCAAAGGATGCAAGTGATGTAACCGTTTTTAACTGCTCTCAAGGAGCAGACCCTCAGTGGATGCACACTGGTATACTAATACTGGGTTAAATGACCATTTGAACTATTTGAGGATTTGGCTGAAATGTCCTCTCCATGAAGGGCCAAACTAGAGGTCTGCTGAAAGGTGCAATGAGTGGTGACCAGTGTGGTCCAGCAGCACTTTGTAACTTTTAATGGCTTTACAGCCAGTTGAAACAAAACCAGTTCTCTGAAACCTCTCTTTTCCTTTCAACACAGTCTCACAGAAGATGCAAAGGCAAACTTGGTTCATATCTACTTGTCACACAGATAATGAAAGTGCATGACTAGGAACCAATGAGCCAATTATATTAATTTTCAGTCATGATCAGTCTTGACTGGCATACCTAAGGCTCAGATAAAGTCTTTACCATGGTGACAGTGGAGTTTTCCCCAGTTGGAGTCTGTGTTTAAATAAGTGAGAAGAAGACTGGCAGCTTAAGGAGAGAGAGCACAGCCTTTCAGTCAGATTTGGCATGCACAGAAGACTTTCCAGATGCACTGGTGTGGATCTCCTAGGAACAAATAAGTAAGCCTGGGCTTAAGCCTGATGAGGTTTGTAACACATAACAGCACAGATTGCAGATGACCTCTTTGTTACATAGGGGAAACCCATAAATTGTCAGTTAAGTTACTAGTCCATTCAATATCTCTGAAAAGGTTGTGGATTCATATATGAGATGTCCTACCTTGGTAAGGCACTGCATTGATCAGATGACACAGAAGTCCCATCTTTGGTCTGGCAAAATACCTGTCTGTACTGTACAGCCAGTCGTGGTCCAATGCAAGGCCCATTACACTGTGAACAGAGAAGAATCACTTTAGGGAGGTAAAAGGCAGGGCCACGTTCCCATTTTATAAAACTACTAGTTAAATAAACTACACACTGCCATTCAGCGACTGTTGAGATTTCAAGCACTTTCTGCACCTCTGCAGGCTTTGAAGGCTGAGTGTGCAGTCATCTTCTGCTCTACATCACTCTCTTCCAGCAGCACTAAAACTGCATTTCTACATCTGCTCTGAGATTCAATAGTTCTTATCTTCAATAGTTCAATCTTACATACATCTGCTAGGGCAAATTAAATGCTCTTGTGTCATCAGCCGAGAGCCTATGATCCATACAGGAAATCTCAATATACTACTTTTACTGTGCATTTTGCAGCTTGTACTATCACAACTTATGGCCAAAAACCTAAGAATGCATTGAACCAAGAACATATTCCACTCCATTTAATAATTTTAAAGCACTGAAGGACAATAAACAAATGCAGCAAGCATGACAGACACACAGCAAATGTGCAAGCTTGTTCCAATACTGAGGCTATCCTAACCTATTCAAGCTTAACAATCACATGTTTCTGTTCAACTTTTATCCTCTCCTTCAATTAAAATGTAATTAGCTATAGGTATGAAGCACGTATTTGTGCCCTTTTAAAATTATATCAATTGTTAGGAAACTGTTTTTCTAAGTATCTGGAAATCATATTCAAGAACAAACTGAGCGTTTGTGGGATGTTAGCGTGAGGCAGGAATTTTCGCCAGGGGAGGGCTGCTGACTGATCCCTCTGCCACCTTCACCCCCTCATCAGTAGGAGCCCTGTTTCACATTACCACACACTCCTCAAAAAATACTCTCTTCTCCCTGCTATTTCTTCTCTCCCTGACAACTGGGAAGAGTCTCCAGCTGGTCCCAGTCAATGCTCTTGTTGGAAATACCATTCATTGGAGTGTGTGGAGCACTTCTGCAATATCTGCAGGGGCCAGCAGTCCTCATCACCATCAAGCCTGAGTCACTAGTATAAAAACAGTGTGGGATTACACAGTGGAGACCAAAATGCCAGTAACATTCAGTGAAGGAAAGGAATTAATTCTAGAGGTGAGGGTAGAGTAGGTAGTCTGTTTATTTTCTTTGTGAACTAGGAAAGTTAGTCACTACATCTGGGCAAGAGAGACGTGATACCTCACTAGACTACCAAGCAAGTCACTGAGCCAGTGATATGTTCCTAACTGTGTAACAGTCTTCTGGCTTGGAGACTGAGCAGTATTGAATCATGTGGAACTTGATTTTTTTTTTTAAGCTAGGTAGAAGAAATACTATATGATAATGCACAGAGGTTAGGTCTAAGAAATTAATTCTGAATTACTTGATTGTCTCAGCTGAGTATGATGTCATGGGGAACAATACAGCCCATAATGCTCTACAAATATGGAAGAGGTAATTGTGTTTTTGCAAGGATAATCCAGTCCTTTCCTGGAATTCCACAGGGAGTGAAAATTTGCTGCTTTCACATAAAATGTTAATTCCAAGCTTTATTTGTAAATGTAATACAATAACTCAATTACGTTTCAAGAGTTAAATGAAGTTGTTTTCAAGTAGTGAACAATAACATGTTCTAGTAACTGAAGACGCTTTTTACTACCAACACAGCAATAAAAAAAATTTGATGCAACACAATCTCCAAAGAGAGAATTTGAAGATCAGCAAAGCCGCATGAAGTATTCTGAAAATGTTTCTCACCTCCATTCTGCATTTCATCATAAAGCAAATCAAAAAATCTCACACTTTTTGGTATTCTCAGGCAACATTAGCAACTTTGTAAAACTGTGTTACTGCAAAATCTTTCTGCCTCAAACCTCACAATCATCAATCCTGACTCCTGCCAGCCAAGGCTGAAACACACTCACTGGCTGGTAAGGGGACTTAAGACTTAGAGAAAGCTATTTCCCAGATATGTCACCTGTCACTCTAACAAGGAACTGCAGACCTTTCCACTGGGGATGATAGGGGCTTTGCAGTAAAAGTCCTGTTCACAAGCAGCATTTCTAGGAATCATGGGAAGCTACAGAAATCCAAGCAGGTAGTGCATCATATACAGAGTTGTAAGAGCTGAGCAAATTAGTTGCCTCCTCAAAAGTCTGCAAATTATAACCTGAAGACACCAGGTTGCAACATCACTTATTTTCTATTTCTTTGTCCTAGTCCATACTGATGCCTTAAGCCCCTAATGGGTTTTTATTTTTCTAATACTTGTAAGCCTTATAAGTTTTATAAGTAGATTTTAAAAGCAGTATCCCTTACATCCCTTTCCCTGTAGCACCCTTGTTTACACATTCCTTAACCTCTTACCCCATTCTATGCTCCCTATATCACTCCTACCCCCGAATCCAGTAAAAATGTTTAGTCTCTTGTTAAGGCAAGGCCTAGACTGTTTGCAGAACAGCCATATCAGGGCCTGAACAACAAAATGAAGTCAAGAACTGGGTGACTATGTACCCTTTGTGCTCTGAAGAAGATGAAGATGGGATGAATAGGTGGTCCCGAAATACACCCCAGACCCATTTCAGGGGGTCGACCCGGGGTGGTCCAGAGTAAAGGTCACAGGGTGGACACATCTGGGATTGGATGGATGGTATTATAAAATGTAACATCTCGGGCACAGGGGCACGTGCCGTGTAACATCTTTTGCCTTGGCATAATAAACCCTTTCCTTATCTCACCCCTAATTAACTGCTCCGGAGATTTTTTTGAAGCACCATAAATCCCATGGCAACAATACTATGAAGCTGTCCTTGGACTGCTGCCTAGCTGTCCTAGTTAGAGCAGCCAGGAGCAGTTCATCACTGTGTGGGTGTAACCCAAACTGTGTATTCTACACCCTCTATGTCATTTCCCAGGAACTGTTAACAATAGACCATTTGCAGCAGCTGCCCAGAGCACCTGACCCCTCAGGCTATAGTTATGCGTGATGTTAACTTCCCTCCAGGGAGTCATTAGCACCTCCACACCCAGCATGAAGGGTCATGTCTGCTAATGGGCCACCAAGGATTCCAAAAATATCTCACGACTCACAATCACCCACTGTGGAACTCCCTGCCCTGGGGGAGGTACTGGGCATTCCTACTCAAACCTGAGTGTATATCATCTTGGAGTCTTGGGGCTCCTAGTACCACCCATTGGATCCAGAGGAGGATCAGAACCTTGACCGGACTGCAGCCACCACTCTCGACCAGACTGCAACCAGCACTCTCACCAACAGGTTTTCCTCCCCTCTTACTTTGGACTCAGGGGGACCACGTGGGGCTCAGCACAGGGGCCAACGAACACTGTTCTGTTCATGCCCCAGAGTGCTGGGTTATACATCCGGGTTTTGCGGGTTAAAACCAATTGTTTGTCCACATAATTGTATTTTTTTTTATTAAATTGTAACTGACTTATCATCTCTTTTGAGTTGAGTTCATTTCTCCTGCTGGTTTACCTTTAAACTAGCACACTTACCTGGCTCCAGGAGGAGGCTACCCACTCAGCACAGGGATTCCTGTTACAGTTCTGTGTGTCCACAGGGCGCTTGGACACCTGGGCACAAGCCTCATTTGACATTGGGACAGAGCTGCCTTTTGCTGTCAGGCGCTGACAGGTCACTCGCCGCGTTTGGATGCCTCCCCCACAGCTCCGCGTGCAAAGAGACCATGATGTCACCATCCATCTGTGAGAGAAAGGCAAACAGGTCAGGGAGCAGGTAGGTGCCACCATCTGCAGGATCACTGGCATCATCAGGTCTTTATGTATTGGGCCAAAGACAGGCAACAATAGCTTGGTTCATTTAAGTGGCAATCCTCAAAGGTGCTGAGTGTCTCAGCCTCCCATAGCAGTCACTGAAAACTTCTCAAAAGATGAGAGCTGAGAAGAAATCAGAATTTTCATTAATTTATCTTTCTCAAGGCTCTTTGGGCCTCCAGTTCATTTTCTAGCTCTTAAGGCTGTTGCTAGAGGCTTGGTACAGGGGTCAGGCATGGCTGTTCTTACACCACTGTACTGCAGACGCCTCAGTCAAAGACTACAGTCACAATGCCAGCAAGGACTAGCCCAGTAGCACCCCTTAACAGGGAAAACTACCTCTGTAGAGTTGCTGGAGCAGCTCACAGGGCACTTTGAACTTGCTGCTGAGAGAGTAGCCAAAACCCTGCTGGGTCCTGCTAGTGCTTGCCTGCTCTGTTGTACCCCTGACAGGTAGGATAATCCAGAAAAGCCTAAAGATTGCTCAGGGATGGTCAACCCAGGGGACATGGTCTTTAGCTCAGACCATGCATTCACCAGCTGAGGCTTAGGTTCTGAACCCTTGCATTTAAAAAAATCTAGTCTAACTAGCTAAAAGGCTGTAACAACAGAAAATAATAGTCCAATACATTTTGTTACTTTAAGGATCATTAAGCGAAACACTCATACAGTCAGGTTTGTGAAAGACTTAGGAACAGGAAGAATGTAACTGATTGCTAGTTTCCTGAACAGTTTTATGGTCAAATCAGAAATTTGCTTCATTAAGTGTCTGGATCCTAGGCAGGATTTGTGTGGTTTTGGGAGTAAAATACTGCCTATCACATCCCTCACCAGAAGTGTTTATGATTACTTTACTAAATAGGCAATAGGCATTCTCCAGTCCCATGGAGAGGCATCTGTTTCTATTTCTCAGTCCTTTGCAGGTAATTAACTCCCATGGTCACAGAAACAAGTATAAACAAACATACTCTCAACAAAAACACTGGTACTTTTTTCAAGCAGTTTGGTGAGGTTGAACCTGCAATTTTTGCACTGGTCATAAAGCTCTGCTCTGCATGTCAATCAACTTCTATTTCCAAGCTTACATCTCAGCAGTTTCTCAGGAGTTGAGGGAGGATTTTGGGTTGTGTTACAATTTGGGGAAGGTATAAAAAGACATAAACCATTCCCATGGAATTTACTGCCATCAAAAACTGCTGCTAATGAATGGGTTTCATATTTCATAAAATCTCTTTTGGTTTCCTTCTTATGACTCAGCTGGCAACTCAGAAAACATTTGCCTGCAAAGAAGGGTAGGAATATATTTTAAAAGGTAATTAAACAGAAATGTGCAATATACCCAAGACACAGAAAGAGTGGTGAATCTGGCCATTTCTCCTTGAGTTGCTTAGCACCTTTCCTTGCCTAAGCTTAGACTCTCTTTGTTTAATACAAGTCTCTAATCACTGTTGAATGAGGGAAGTTGTACATTTCTCTTGAGATCCTGACATCTTGTAAGTGCTTGTATACTGAAACACACCATATCCACACTGGAAATAAGGGAGAGGAGGGAGTGAAAACACAGAAAAATATGGAAAAAAAAATGTTTACACATCTCAGCTAAGGAGATACTGAATTGCAGAAGCATGACATTTTTAATAGGCAGGGGCCATAACACTATACCGACTCTTTGGATAGGCACTCAGGATGTATTCTTCTTTGCACCAAAGGTTGTCAAACAAGGAAAGGTTTTGTGTAGGGTAAAACCATTGAATCGTTTAGGTTGGAAATAATATCATCAAGTCCAACCATTAAGCCAGCACTGCCAAGTCCACCATTAAACCATGCCCCTAAGCGCCACATTTACACAACTTTTAAATACCTCCAAGGATGATGATTCAACCACTTCCCTGGGTAGACTGTTTGAATGCTTGGCAACCCTTTCCATGATGAAATTTTCCCTAATAGCCAATCTAAATCTCTCCTGGTGCAACTTGAGGTCTATTACTCTTGTTTTGTCATTTGTTATTTGGAAGAAGAGACCGACCCCCACCTCACTACAACCTCCTTTCAGGTAGTTGTAGAGAGCGATAAGGTCTCCCCTGAGCCTCCTTTTCTCCAGGGTAAACAATCCCATCTCCCTCAGGTGCTTCTCACAGGACTTGTGCTCCAGATGCTTCACTAGCTTCTCTGTCCTTCTTCTTTCTTGTAGCCAGGGGCCCCAAAATTGAACACAGGATTTAAGGTGTGGCAGAGGAAGACCTAAGTGTAGCCAGAAGTCTTTAAAGCTGTTCTAGATCCTTTGTGTTTAACAGTAATGAAAAACAAGGGCAGAGAGTTACAATTCCAAGGTAACTACAAGCTAGAAAACTCCAAAAAGAGGCAGAACTCACTCTGAGCACCCCTCACGCCAATTAGATCTGACGGGATGTTCCCATTTTACAAAAGGTATTTCCACTCTGCTAAGGAAATTCTATGCAAGTCCTGCCCATATCAATGTTCAGGCAACACAGGAACCAGAATTAAACTGCAAAGTAGCTGCTAAACTGAGCTTCTTGTCTTTTACACTGTCTAACTAAACTGCTATGAAGCCATGTGTAACACAAAAAAGAAATGATCCCACAGTTCTTGGGTGACCAAATTCCTATGCGTGTAGTGCTCAGAAAAGGCATGATAACTATATCCAACATAGAGTGAGGCTGGAATCACCCAAGACAGCTCAACCTGCAATCACCCAAGACAACTCAACCTGTGAACTTTACTAATAAAAAGTAAGCAATAGCCTCTACTTTATTTTCTAACATAATTACTGAAGGAATGAACTCTCTTTCTACCAGGTACTGTCAATGTTTTCCACAGATTTTGCTACAGACTCCCAGCTGTCTTGGTTAAGCACTCATAAATTCCCTTTTAGCAATGACTACTCCAAACAGGCACCAGAGAGGCTGGTGGTTCTAAAAAGAACTCCTCAAGCACATCTTAAATGTATGTGTGACATTTTTAATATGAGACATACGAACCGTGAAGGGCAGTCTCTTCTGTTGCATGCAATGGGCTGCAGAGATGGCTTGGGTGCCTCTCTGCAGTACGATGTGTTGACTTCAGCCCCATCCAGCAAGCACCTCAACTGGGGCAGCTGCACCCCTTTGTGGCCACAGGAAGCCGAACAAGCTGTCAGTTTGTCCACTGACCACCGGTATTCTGCCAAAAAGTGTGGGAGAGACATGTTAACACCCAAAAACTGATAGCAGGAGTAAATCAGAAAAGAGAGAGTTGAAGACGTTCTCCTGGATGAAATATACGGACTCAGTGAAGGGAAGCTACCGACACCTACAAGGCACCTGATGTGAACCACTGACTGCCTTTGTTGTAACAAACCCACGTGTTGTTGCTTAGAAGCATTAGGCATGGAAAGTGCATAACATGGTAGACCAGTTAAGTGAAGCCAGATGACAGTGATGCAGCATGTTGCACCTATATTTTTAAAGGTGTGTGATTTAGTGAAGATGTGGTTAACTGCAGTTACTAGCAGTATCTATGAATCTATGATCTTAAAACAGTGTGTTTCCCACCAGATAGATTATACAGATCACCTATCCCGAAGATAAATGGGGGAGCTGCAACATGCTCAAAATTTTATGGCAAAATTGAAAGAAAAGTTAAATTCTTACTACCCATCACTAATAATTGGAGCAACGAAAGCTGCATATTCTGTTCCAATCCACCTGCACCACTTTGTTCTGTGGCTTCATCACCTTCATCTTATTTCTAGGATAACTATAACAATAACTGTTTCAGCATTTTTACAACTGAAGGGTTTTCAAGAAGAGACTGTGAAACACTGACTTTAGCAGATTAACAGAGGGGCTTCAAGTTTTAGGGCTTTAAACTGTGATACCTCTGTCTTGAAACTTCTGGACAAGAAAATTGTCCAGACTCACCCTAAGTATAGCTGGAATCAGTAAGGTGTGTTTTATGCTCAGCAGGCCAGAAATATCTGGTGTTGTTTTGGTGAAGTAAAACCAGTTTAAAAGACACTGTAAGGTACCTGGAAGTCCTGAAATAATAAATTATTATTATAAATAATAAAGCATCAAACCATCTTTTTCCTGATGTTCATGGCAATGGCTTTAGAGAGAAGTCCAGGATAAGAAAAGCAGTGCAGAAAAGCCCATGGAAAGACCTTTCCAGGGTTGCAAGACTGAAACTGTAAAGTTACCTTGTATAGCCAGGAACATTTTTTGTGTGAGTGAGCCAGCCTCATTTTGAGCAAGGCAGCTGAATTCACCATCAGTGAAATCACTGACATTGAGTATCTGAAGAATCCGGCCTGCTGCCAGGAGATGATGTCGCAGACGGAGAGGTTCACTAGAGTAAAGCCAGGTGATATTTGGGGTTGGATGACCATCAACAGCACAACCTAAAAATAGGGCCATGAAAGAAACCTGTTGAGTACCTAATGAATATTGAACTTGATACAGAATTACATGCTCTGAAGTGGTCAAAGTTAGGGGGAGTAGACAATTCCATCCCATTTTCTCCTCATAATGATATCTCATAATGATAAATAGTAATTCTGTAATAATGAATACCTCCTCATCTGCTGGAAAAAAAATAAATCCAAAAGGCAGTGAATCAGCAATATGAAAAATCTCATATCAATTATTATTTATATTAGGCCTTCTAGGGTTCCCACTATTTTTGATCATCCTCATTATGGTATTGAAGAAAGTGGGATAGGGAGGTAACACACCTGGCATAAACTCAAGGAGTATGCTTGAACATGCAATACAAACAGAATTTGGTCTCCAAAGTTCCTATTTAAACCACAGAGCCACCTTATTCTTCCTTTTTTTTTTTTTTTTTTTTTTAAATTTTGGTTTGTTTGTTTGTTTTGTTTTGGTTGGTTGGTTGTTTTGGTTGGTTGGTTGGTTGTTTCTGGGGGTTTTTGGTTGGTTGGTTGGGTTTTTTGTATTAAAAATCAGAAATTTTTGATACACAAAAGACTTGTTAAAAAACCAAAGAGCCTTTAGAGCTTTGTTGTTGTTTTGTCACAGCAATGGGCAATTGTCCAAGCAACAACCAACCAAAACCAGCAACTGAAAAACCTTGATGTTCTGAAGCATTGTGTAAAGTCCATGCAACATCAGCACAGCTGATGAGGATCAGGTTCACAGTGAGTTCTTTGCCTGTTGACCTGACAGGAGCATATCTACCAGACTCTGTGGTCCTCATACCAGCTGTGCACTTTGCCAGCTTCATGACAAACTGCAGAAAATTTATGAGACTCGCATAACTTGGGAAAGGCAGCTAAGTTGCCTTACCTATTTCCTGGGGGGAAAAAAAGAAAAAAAACTAGGTGATTTCCATGGTGCAACCCATCCACACCAATTGCAGGGGTGGGGAGCCAGAAACACCATGTGTAAAGGACAGCATGTATTACTTGGACTGCTTGTGACTTAGGCTGGTCCTGCATTCCTGTGCCTGTCACTGACCCATGAAAGTCCTGTCTAAGTTTCTGTGAATGCAATCTATACTGATTGTTAGTTTGTTATACTGAGGCTTTATACTGTTTGCTTACATTAGCATTAGTATGTATGTGAATGAATGACTCTATTATATACGAAATCCCTTCTGAAAGAAGTGTACTATATAAACGAATATAATATGAACAATCACACCAGCACTGTTCAAAAGGAATGGGATAAAAAAGGGAAGAGTACAAATTTAAAACACTAAGAATGGAAGATTGTTCTAAGATTAAGGAATTATTCCATCAGCTGATTGTCACCTCCGTGTAATTTGATTATTAGTTATTAATCACTGAGACAAATAAGGATGTGGATATGAAGTCTCCGTAACACCATTACACAACGAACAGACACTGCAATGTGCCATTTTTGTTACTGCTCTTCCTTTCATTCTTGTCTATCCACCTGAGGAGAATCTTAACTAACATACAATAAGCAAGTATTATTCCTACAAGAGAGATAAAATGACTGATAGTTGCTGCAATGAAAATTTTATTTAAATATACATTTCTTTCCTTAAGGATTGTCTGTATTTTACTGAGGTGCCTGTCACTGCAAGAATAAAAATACTACAACCATTAATTTACCCAGGAAGGCTGAAGACTTTGATTTCCAACCATCATCAAGACCAAATCTTTGAGACTTGAGGAACAGGTTAGTTTGTTTAGGAACCCTTGCTATCCTTTCTTTGACTTTGGTCACACCTCTAAACTAACATTAGGGGATCGGGCTACCGTAGTCTTTATTTGTGTGCCTTCTGCATTAATCATACCTCCAATTACACTCTTCCTATGATAGAAGATGCTGCCTTGCCCATTTTTTTTATTTTCTTGCTTATAAAGCAGAAGATTTCACACAAGATGGAAAATCCAAGTGGTGACCCATGGCATGCACCAGCCATTGTCACAGTGAGAGGCAGATCCAGGCACTGGGGAGAAACCATCTGCCACTCAGGATTATAAATATTGGTGCTCTCACTGGTGCAGTGGCTACATGAGTCTTTGCTGTGTCTCTTCTTGCTGTCAAACTCTGCCTGCATCCACAGTGGAGAAGGGTGTGCGCTGGCTACAGCTGCCCTTGGGGGCTTGTTCACTCTGTGAAACTAGTGTTGCAGAGAGCAAGGGCTCCCCAGCAGAAGACTGACACACATAGTAGGCTCTGCAGTTGCAATGACCAAGTTGCACTGGAAAAGATCTAGTTAATGCAGATAAATGTTTAAAAATAAGGAAAAAAAGGAAAGAAGAAGGCCGAATGAAAGAGTGTAAACTGGTCACAGTGGTCTCATCTCTTCCCTTTTTTTAATTTTTATTTATAGGGGTAAAGAGTCTGCTATTTGTTTTAATTTCCTTGGCAAGGTCTAATGCAGTTTTATCCTTGACAGTTATCTCTACCCAGCATTCATATCCTGGCTACAAAGACACAGCATTCTTTGCTGCTCAGTCCTTTCTCCTGTTTTTGTAAGCTCTCTATTTATTCCTGCTATGTTTCATTTTTTTGTGTTTTTCCCACTCTTGTGCTCAAAAAATAACTCATGCAATTTCCAGGATACTCATTCTCAAGTAAATATGACATGAAAGATTTTAGTCTCATAAGTTTAAGGCTAAGTTAAAAACAATGGAAACCAAAGGAATATACAGGAAATGGAGAAACTTAACAATAAGTGGCTCTATGGCTTTTGCCTACAGTATTCTAATTTTTTATAGTTACTTGTCTTTTAAGATAATTGTAGTGATTTCCACAGGTCAGCATATAGTCATGACAACTAACAAAGACACACTGTGAGCTCAGTTTTACTGTCTGCATTTGCAAACAGCCTGCATAATGTAAATGAAGAAAGCAGAAAGGTCAGTTTGATGTTACACACAGAGGAACTGAAATTGACTTCAGCATGCAAATAGTCCTAGTTCATGCTGGTTTTCTTTTAAAAAATTAGTGTCAGGAAAACCTATACAATCTTCCTAGTACTGACTATTTTACTTGCCTTATGTATTATTTCTTTTTCCAAAATGTATATATAAATTATTAGCTAAAGGAACAGCCAGTAATTGATAATATGGGGGAAACCCCTCAGAAGCTACTCCCTAGATATGTTCTACATGAGTAATTATTACTTAACAATAAAACTTTACTAACACCTATCAATCACATTTCACAACTGCCATTTCCTATACATTTCCCACAGGTATGGATGTATAAGTTGTGGGATAATGTTTTATGCGTAGGAAGTGAGAACCAGAGTACAATAAAGCACCATGTTCCATTAATATCCCCTTCTCATCTTCCAGAAATAATTTTAATACCATTTAATGCAGATTAATAACAGTTTCTATTTCTCCCATCCCTGTGGACAGTGCTTTATCCTTTCAAAGCTCACTGCCTGTCCCTATAATGCCTGAGAAGGAAAAACCGGCTTTGTTTCCAGATGGTACAGCTTTAGGTTATTGAAACCCTTGGGAAGATGAGCACTGAACAAATTTTTGGGACTTTTTTGAGCAGTGAAAGCTCTAGCATGAGAGGGCCTTTCTCCTTCAGTCCTTCTTAAGTAGAGAAAGAAAATATTGCCTTCAGCCTCCTTTCCAAAGTCTAGTGGGACTCTCAATTCATTCAAAGCCAGGATGAGTCACTGATGTGCAAAAGCTGGGGATACAAACAAAAATCTAATAAAAATAACATCTTCTAGTAGGGAAAATATTAATATTTCAAGGATAACAGGGGGGTATTTGGAAAGGGAAAACCAATGTTTCACAACAGTGCTAACAATTTCTTGACAGGAAAGAATAAATACACACTGCAGGTCAAATTCAGCCCCCCATTACAGCTTTGCAGCAGTTTCTGAATGACTGTAGCTGCAGAAAGACTCTGGGCTACCACACTAGTACTAGGAGAACAAAATACAAAGGGTGCATCACTTTTTCAATTGCAGACTTGAATGACAGAAAAAAAAAAAAGTGCAGAGGCTGTTGATTTTTGGATTCCTTTTTTTTGGCAGCCCAATACCTTAAATCAACAGAACTGTATGGAAAGTAATGGTAAAAATGTCAAGCAATTTTTTGCAAGTATTAAATACATTTCATAATGTAAATACAAAAAAAATACAGCATTGCCTCTAAGAGAGCTATCTAATCTTAAAGTATAGATTATTTCTGGGCACTCATATTTATCTACCAAGTAGCTCTCTAATTTACTATTGACTTGATGATTAGTGCCTGGCAATATTTCTAATCTTTATTAAAGATGGAATCTGAGTGAAGAATTCAGGTCAAGATCAGGCAGTTTCTTTGAAATTTCTTTAAAGGAAACTGTCCTGCAGTCTGACCTCAACAAACTATTTAGCTTTCCAACTGCATCCCTGAAGCTGTTGTGCTGTGGGAAGTAAACTTATCTTTCCCATTCTCCCAGCACCTAATCAAGAGAAGTGAAGGTGTGTTCAGTCTTACCTTAGGCCAAACCATGTGCCAGCAGTGCAGCTGATCATCAAACTCTTGCCTTAGCCTCAGGCCAACACTTTTATATTCAGAAGTTATTTCTTAAATAGATAGAGGTAGGTCTGGGTAACATGGCCTGGTTGTAAACACACATTGTTGTATACAGTTGGAATCCATTGGTATTAATGTTCAACTATATGTTTGTAGTTCAGTTTTACACCCTTGCTATTCATTGGTGATCACTCTTTGCCAAACAGACAAATGTTTGTGCTGCACTGGTTCAAAATATTTTGAATTACCAAAAATAAGGCTGAATTTGACAAGAAGTAAGCACACTGATTGGTTAGGGACTGCATGTATCAGGACATCACAAAGTATGATAAATGTAGGACAGAAGTTCACAGAAAACTTCAGCTAGACCTACAAGCCAGAAGGCCTATGTCCCTGCCTCTGCAAGTCACAGACGTATACCTATCCAAACATAAAAATGAGAGATGACAGATGATTGCTGACTACTATCAAATGCCTGACAAAGATGGAAAGAAGGGGTTTTCGCAGCAGTATTGTTAATTACATTAAAACTGAAACAAAGCAAGCTAAAAAAATGATTGTGGGTTTCTGTGTGTATTTTACTGAACTCTTGACAGAAAAGTGTTGTAGACCGTAATACATGGTGTTAAAGCAATAACTTTAATGCAGGTACAGGACTTGAAATATGACAGTATTTCCACTCTAGCACTGCATTCAGGGAGGTAAAGTATATTTTCAAAACAGAAACCAGATTAAGAATTAAATGAAGAACAAAATGCTCAGAACAAAATGTAGGTAAGCCACAGATCAATCTGAATAGGTACAAGCTTGGTGCTTGTACTGCTGTGTTGTGACTGACACTGCGTTACTGTATTCACACTATGCAGGTGAAATCACTGACAGGGAGAAATACTTCCCAATTTCCTGTCATACCTGATTTTCTCCTTAGATAACTGAAATGAGAAATGCATGTTAAACTTAAGGAAGTTAAATTCAATTCCATCCTGTATCTAACATAAGGATGAAAATTTGACAGGATGTATTCACTTTTAAAATACAATCAAACCAAATGAAGGTAGCTAAAATCCTGTCTGAAAGTCATGTGTGTAAAACCTGTTTTACCTGAAGAGGCAAAACTAAGAGACGTCTTGATAAATTCGTCTCATGGGAAAAGACCTTTCAATATACTACAAAGAGCAAATTTAAAGAGACACTTAACTTGGGTTGTTATGCAAATTAGTTCTCAGTGCTTTCACACATTGAATGAAATAAAATTTATAAAAGGTAATGTGACCTGAAGAAAGAATTAATGTTAGTGTAAGTATAACCTTTACTTATAATTTTTTAATAGTGGTCAAATAACATGAATTTATGCTAGACAAGGAAAACAATGTATTTAGAAATTTTTGAAATGGGCCAATTCAGCTGATAACAATAGCATCTTTAAAAAAGAAGGCATTTAAATAACTATTTATGGCACCAAAGATGTAGTTGAAACTCACCATACTAAACATATGCCATAGTTTTTTACAGTTCTTAAAACACCCAAACCAATGCCACACATGTTGTTGTTATTAGATATTACTTACATAGCATTGTAAATATACATAGTATTCAACAAAAACTGAGTCAGGCTTGTTCCCTGCCCCACAGTGGTTGTAAAAAGTGCTCTTAAATACACAGCCACATGGTGGGTTCATTAAAATGCAGGGCAATTTTCAAGCTCTGGTAGTAATACTATTTGCTAAAAGTTTGTCTGGCAACAGAATCCTACACACCAACAATCAAACTAATAAGGAGTGGGCTGAATACAATCAGCACTGGCAAATCACGAAACCAAAGCCTACAGAGATAGATACAGCATGCTCAAATGACCACTGAAGCTAACTCTGATACGTTTATTCAGTGCATGGCAAAGGCAGAAAAGGAGTAACCTTAACTGTAAACTTCTCCCCCACCAGTGCTACAGTGCCAGGTTAACTCTACAAGTACATTTATGGGAGAAAAATAACACTCAAATGAGGCACGTGGAGTAAGCAGTGAACAACACTACTGTACAAGGACTTCAACAACAGACAGAGCAAGATCTGGCACATAAGACAATTACCAGGTTGCAAAGGTCAGTGTTGCTCTAGAAGGTTTTCTGTATTTTTTAAACCAATATAAACTTACTACATCCTGAAATACCATCTCCCGTAACTTCCTGCAGCACTAGGAAAACAACAAATGCAGAGCAGAGGAGGTGGAGAGAAGACAAGTGTGGGAAAGCCAGTGCTGCTTGCTCCAGAGAGGCTGTAAAGTTCTGTCCTATTAACAAAGTGCTGTAGTTGTTTGGGAGAGGTTTGAGGACCATTATGGAGGGAGAGGTTGCTTCAAAACTTGTAATGGAAAAGTCTTTTAGTCAACAGATCGGAGATTCCACAGTTTGAAACTCCCTTAACACTTACTCTAGAACAAAGCTTAAGTTGTGCAAGAATTCAAAGGATCTTTTATGTGAAGGACCTGGCAGAATGACAGGTTTCCAGATTGGGACACCTCTGGCAAGTTTAATACCCCTTTTTTTCCACCAAAATTTTCTTCAGTGGAGCTCTGCATCAGTTATATATATGTTAGAACAGAATCTAGGTCAGTGATCCTGGTAAAGCTTAGAGACACAAGTTTGAGGGCCACAACTTTTACAACAAACTCACAGTTCAACAGATATTGCCCTAGAGGCCAGTGATATTGTTTTATATGGAAATAGTTTAGACCACTGCTGCAGATCAGTGGTTTTCAGATTAGATCATTCATAGCACCAAGTAGTAGGCAGTAAAAAAACCCAAGGCAGCAGATTGCCTAGAGGATGTCACTCTTTTGACTTTGCTTTCAGAGATTGGCAGTGGCTGGACTAGTGTCTGATTACCTGAAAAAAACCCACTGTATCAGTGTAGTCAAAAGGTTTGATCAAGCGGAGGCATCATCACCTACTTTTTAAACCAAAATGTATAAGTACACAGGACTTGCAAAAGAAAAGCCACACATTTCAATGCAATGCTATGGTGTAGTCTGCTGCAGAAGGAAGATGCTGCAACACTGTAGGAACTTTATACAATATTTAGGATGTAATCAATGTGATAGCATCAGATTGGGGAATTAATTGCAATAATAATGGAATACTCTTGATATTAATTTTAATTCTAATATTTACAGAAATGTCACATACCTATCTGGGAATTCTCATAAATATTGTGACAAGGCAGATTTTTCATAGAGAAAAAAATGGAAGGAAAAGAATAAAAAAATTAGAAGGACAGATTAGCCTATGAATGCACCTCGTACTTTACTCTCATTGCACTGGAGGTAATGTTAATATAAAATAAAGTTGATAAAAATATTCTTTAGCATTAGAACTACTTTTCAAACATGATAGCAAATTTATAACAGAAAATAAGGAGAAAAAAGACATTCTGCAAAATAACTTCTCAGATAGTCATGATTTTATCTGACTCCTACTGCACAGCTTGTGCAGCTGTCTTTTTCCTTAGGGGAGCATAGACATCAGTTTAACCATAACTATTAATGAGTTTTCTCTTTGATGACTCTGTGCAGATTGTAAATTATTTTGCACTTCTGCTTCCAATTTTAATGCAGCATTAATTCCCAAACTTAAGAAAATTTAAAGCAGGCTTATGGTAGAGATGGTAAGGCAAAAGGGTGTAAAGGAAAACTTCTTACATTTCAAGAAGTACTTGTGTTCTTGAGAATATCAGCACACATTGCAAGAAATTTGTACTGGTGTGATCAGTTGTGTTCATCTGGGTCATTTATCGGTTTTCACACTGATTTTTTAACAACTTTCAGTCTTATTAGCCAGATGTTATGGCTCAAAAGTAAGATATTTAGCAAGCAATTACAGCATTCTCTGGTTCTGCTGAAAGAGTTTGATCCTGACATCAGCCTACCTATAAATAGAGACTTTCTTCTCCTAAAGTAGTCAGGTGCACATTTGACTCACTATAATGCAACAGAGAACATTAAAAAACTTATAGGTTAATTTTTCTGTTGAGTGTCACATCTAAATAATTCTTAAATCTAAAGGCAGGCAAATACTACTCACAGGTTTGAAGTGTTTCCCACTGAAATAATTAAAAAAGACTGACCCCTCCCTGAACTTTGGGCCTTGGTTCTAAATGCAGTTGGACCTGTCAGAATAAGTAATTTATTCAAACTCAGAAGGCTGGCAAGGTGGTTCCAAGCAAGGTGGCTACCATAATTATATTTTTCCATTCTGCTTTTGGGGGAATCTTCTGGGCATTCTAGTGTATCTACTAGAAAATGAGTGGGAAATACTATTGCCAGTAAAAGAAAAATGAGAGGGAAATACTGATTTTGGTAAGAGGAAATCCTTTATATCTTTTCAGTGAAAAGTTTTTGTTACCATTTCATCATAGAAGCAGCTGCATTGCAAAGTTGATGTCTGCAGAACAAAAATTTGTAGTCAGCTCTTCATTGTCGCAGGTTTACTTGTTCTAAAACACCAAGCAGGGAATTTTTCTTTCCCCTGCATCACTGTAAAAGAAAGATGTTGAACAAGGGAGGGGCAAGGGGTTTGCCTAAGGTAATTGACACACACAAAAGAACTAACTAGCAGGCCTGGATTCCTGACTGAAGATTGAAGACTGCATTCCTGGCTGTCAGAAGACTGTGCGTGTGTGGGGTAAGTTGTTTTCTCCCTCTCCTCGGGAAACGGCAGTCACTTCTCTTCTGCCCTGACACAGGGAGGGGTGTGGGTGGAAAGGCTTTGTTTTTGGCCTGGTCATGTGGCTGTTTTCTGGCTTCGTTTTCCTGCACCCTGTTCTGCCCCCAGCCCAGCCCAGCTCAGACTTCATCGGAGAGGCTTGACCCACCTGCAGAGGAACTTTCTGGGGAGGACATCGCCCTCTCCCTCCTCCGCTCCTGTGTTGGAGGCAGTTGGTGATCATCGACAAAGGGGGAGAAATCCTGGCCACAGCCAGGTGCAGACAGCATGAGTTTCGTGGGAAGAGCCCCCTTTTTCCCCTTTTCCCCTTCCCCTCCTCGGTGCAGGGGAAATCTCCACTTTCGGCTTCTCCCGCTCCAGGCCCTCACGCAGCGACCGCCAGAGCCCAACAGCGCCCCCTGCCGACCAACGCCGAGCACTGCGGGCTCTGCTCCTCCGTGACCCAACAGCGCCCCCTGCCGGCCGTGGTTAGGATCGCGCCAGAGGACAGAGAAGTGTCGAACTGTTTCCTTCTGAAGGGGACTTTGGGTACGGGATTATTGTTTAGTTGTTTTTGTGTTCCTTCGCTGGTTTTGCCAGTATACATATATCCTCTAATACAGGGTTGTTATTTCTTTCTTTTTCCATACTTCTTCAGTTGGAGCCTCTTAATTTCAGATTTACGATTGCTGAGAGAGAGGAGTTTGGTCTACCTCATAACTCATCCTCCTTAGCAAAACACTTCAGTCTCCTTAAATTGAGACATTCACATTCTGAAGCAGTAGTGAAATTGGCAGCTAGGCTGTTCTAACTCTGTTGTCATTGGCGATAATGTATAAAACCAGAAAGAAATCTGCTTTCTAGGACTATCTTTGCTGTGCTGACAGTAAAATCATGTTCTGATTTGTGAAGTGAGTAAATATGATATAGAAGTAATCAGAGAGAACGAGGGAGCAGCAATATTTCCTTTTTTTACAACTGACTGTACTTTTCTGGTCATAAAAAAGTACACTTTATCATCTAACTTCACAGTAATTTTCAGTATCTCCTACAAATAAGGACTTTTTTCCCCCTAAATACACAAAATTGGATAGATGTAGCATAGTTTGGAAAAGTAAAAATTCAGAGTCCTAAGCTAGGGATGACAGCAGGTTCAAAGTGAGCAAACTGGAGAATATGCAGTCCCAAGAAATGAAAGAGATGGGAACTAGACTTCAAATAATGGACTCTTCCCCATGGGTTTACTCACATTTTCAGATTCCTTAGAATAACATTCTCCTTCAACCTTCTTTACTTCACTCCGATATTTATAAGGAGTACTACATTTCTATATTCCTAGAATTATTCATTTCTGAACTTTATTCCCATGTTCCTGCAAGAATCCTCGCTTAAATTTATTTCATATATAGATGCCAAAGTCATTAAAGCTTCAACATTCATTGTGCAACACAACAGTAACACATTCACTATTCTTTAGATAAAGAGACATTTTTATATCATATTTTGTGTCTTTCGCCAAGTCTGATGAAATCTCCAATAATATCACAATATATTTGAGAACTTGTAGTGAATCCTCATCAGGATTTCTAAGATTCTCAGACTTTCTCACTGAAATGTATTCAAATACAAGAAACAACAAGTTTGAACCTGAACAAAAACAAGTATTCTTGATAGGCCTTTTCTGCAGGAGTGTTAGAAGTCAGGAACACCAGATCCTACAACATCGGTTATGCCAAAATTAACATTTACAAAGCTGAAGACCTATGGAAATGTGTCCAGGGAGCTGTGTAAAAAAACTCAGTGATATCTGTAGCATAGATAAACTACTGAAAAAAGTAGCAAGCTCAGGATGTTCCTTTAATTCCAAAAGATAACACCACAAAGTAATCAGAATTGACAGAAGTCAAATGGTTGTGAATATTGCTAAAACCCCAGAATTCTTATCTGGTGACAAACAAAAGAATTCCTCTGTGAGGAAAAGAGTAGTGTTTCTTATAATACTTTTGTTACCAACATTCAGGAAAACAAAACTGAAAAACTCACAAAGTCAGAAACTTTAATAAGATTAAGATCTAATGTGAAAATCTTCCAAAACATAAATTGGTGTCACTTCAGAAATTTACTGTGTTTTATATTATGTGTAATGTAAAGTCTTCTTGTGTGTTTGCCATGAACCAAGAATCAGAAAGTGCACGACAGACCATGGCTCATCGCTGATTGTCAGTTTGTGCTACTGTAAATCCCACAAATATTCCCAAGCTCCCCATGGGTGTTCTAGCTTCTGCTTTGACAACAGTCCTGTCCTTCAGATGTGTGATCTGCAGATAACGCAGACTTGTCTACTACTCAACCTTCCAATAAATGTGACGACTAAGGAAGACTGCAGTACTCTGTGCATACTTCCAACATTTGTGAAAGAGCATGGTAAGCAACAACCTGTGTAAACCACTATCTACATCATGCTCTCTAATTGCATGATGAGTTGAGCCTAGAAAGCTCAACCCTTTAGAAGCAAAAGAAGTACACAAGACAAAAATGTTCCAGTAAACTCATGCAAAAAAGGTATATTACATTAGATCTTAATGGGAGGGTTGCTGGCTCCATTGGGCAGGGCACAGATATTTTAACAGATCTTTTCCTCTACTTCTATAGCGAAGGCACACAAATGACTGCTGAATGACCCTTGACAATGAGAAGGAAGACCTGCAAACCAGATATTTGTGTTATGACCCTTTATCTTCGGCAACTTCCCTGAAATTTAAGTAAAAGAAGTCCAGAGGTGATGACTCCAGAGACCAAGTTAATAATTTCAAATGGTTGAAATGATGGTGGAAGCATTGCACAGTTCCACTTTGCAAAAGACAGTGTATAGCATGTATGATAATCTCAAGTTCCAGTTCTCTCCTTTCAACTCAGGTTGTCAATTGTTGTTACATTTTATACAGCACTAATTTCCAAAAACGTTCTCATTTGCAGCTTTAATCTTCTGTTGCTGTGCTAACATTTTCTGTTTGCGTTTTTTTCCCCTAAGCATGAAACCAGTGTTTAGTGAACTTTTGATGCCCCTTTTAGTTAAACCCTTGCAAATTATTCATGAATTTATCCAGGTTTCTAACATAATTTTTCACCTTTGTTGTCTTTTAACTCCATTTAAATATAATGTTTATCTAACAAAGCTTACTTATCACTCCTTTTCTTCATGTTTCACTGTTCTTTTGCACATGTCCTGTTTTCCTTCTCAACAAATCCTCATATTTTTTGATTTCTAAATAGCACATCTAATTCAATGCCTTTTGAGTCCCAAGATACCAGTGTCTGTCAGCAGTAGCACAGACAAGGGACCTTATACATAATAATTTATATACCTCAAGTATATGTGGGACATCCAGAAAAGGTAGAGCAAATGATGGAAAGAATCAATGGACAGCTTTCTAGTTGACTGGATAGCCCATTCCATGCTGATTTTTCACTAGAAAAAAAATATCTTGGAAGGTCTTCCCAGGTTTTAATAATAACAGGCCTCAAATTCAGATCAGTAAAACTCCAGTGAAGTTGAAGGAACTGCCTCAAGAATGAAACTGGCTTGCTCTTTTGCTATTACAATTCATGGAGTTTCCTTGACCCTGAGGTGGAACAGCAGGGTACAAGGCAGCATGGCTAAATGAAATTGATCTGGAGGTACTTGTATACAGGCAGTGCAGAACACCCTTTGTGGTTCTATTACTGCTTTCAAACAATAAAAAAAGCCCTACAACTGCTAAAGACCTCTTTTTGGAAATCTGAGAGGAAATGGATGAAACAGGAGTATGACTCAGTCTTACATCACTGAGTACAATAAAACCATATTCAAAATGATTTATTTGATGCTAATAAATACCTTCAGATATTTCCTGAAGACTACTTCAGTGCAGTTTTTGTACAAGCAGAAATGTAAACCAGAGGTGCATGCTAAAAGCCATTGCATATGTATGCAGAAGTCAGCATTTGGAAAAAGTAAACCATACAAAACTGAAAACATAAGCAGAAAATCTCTACTGTGAAAACAAAATCTTAAAATTGCTACTAAATGTAAGGAAAGAATGCTTTGGAAAGTACACAGACCTATAAACACTCAGGACATCTACAGATCCCTTGCTAAAAGTTTCAGACCTCTACCTCTAAAAAGAGATATGATTATTCTGAAACTGTACGGCTTGACAAGTTTTCACCATATGCAGTAACAAGGTCATTAGAGAAGCTGTTTGGCTGTCTGAGCCTGACAGTTACAAGAGGCTCAAGATCAGTGTCAGAAATTAAATCATGAAATAAACATACCCTGAACTTTAGAAAAGGATGAGATTCTCTCTGCAAACAAATCACCCCCACAGATCTGAAAGGATTTACAGCATATAAAAGAACTTGCAGTGTAAACAGGATAAAACATATGGAAGGCAGAAAACGACAAAAAGAAGAAAAGCATTTCATTGGGAATGATTTCCTTATATGGCTTTGTGCAAACATTGGTTGTGTGATACAATAAAGAGGAATAAAACGACCAGATTGAAACAGAGAGCTTGCAAGATCAAAACATGTCTTGAGGGATAGGCAAAACTCTGGAAAAGGCTCTGAAGAAGAAGGATATACAACATGAGTAGCAGACATATGGAAAGATGACTACCTAAATGCAGAAGAAAAATTAAAACAGAACAACCAGTGCTTCTTCTTTTACATTAACTGGCACACCAGTTTGCGACATCTTTGCACTGAATGAGATTCCCAGCCCCTCAGAGCAGGGACTGCTTCTTACGGGGTGCTACAATGGTGACCTTATTTAGCACGCAGCTTTGGACTAATAGAAGGACATCATTTTTTAAAAATGAGTTTCTGAGTTCTAAGAAGTATTTGGCAGTGATTATGACTGAAAATGCACAGTTGGTCTGATGTCTTTTGTCCCAGTGCCCATGTCTGGACAACATTATCCTTAACTGTAACGGATAACTAGATGCATAACTGTAATATAAACTCTAAACCCTTTATAATCTAAAATAATCTGAAAGCACTTGACTTACCTATGAGAGCAGAGCTCCCTGGACTGACAGTCAGTTTTGTTCCTGAAGGAGAGGTCAGCACCAAATGAGTGCTGGGCCCAGCACTGGAAAGCACTGATGTCAAGTCTTCTAGATAAGGAAGAGGTCGTGGAGGCTCTGGTAACAGATTGGGAGACTGAAGTGATGAGCAACACTATAGCAGAAAACATCTTGGGGACAAGAAAAAAACCCCACCAACAACTATTGCTGCATTATTTGCTGCACTGCAACACAACCATTTCAGAGGGACAGATTTAGCAACTTTGGGCAACTACTGAAAGTGCTTTGTCTCATGTTAGGTAAGGCACTGGGGAAAGGATTAAAATAACATCTGGGTCAATATAACCACAAACTAAAATAAATTCTCTCTGAAGGCTACCACGGCATTCTGGTTGACCCTTTTCATATATGGTATCAGGAGATACAGCAGCTTGGAAGAAAGAGCAAATTTATACAGCACAGAAGTCAAATCTAATGTTCACGGTAATTAGTGAAAAACTCTTCAGTGTCTGCTACAACCTGGATTAAGCCCTGATTAAATATGGTTATAACCCTGCCAAATCCTGTGGTATGCTTAGGCAGAGCTCCAAAGGATTAAGAGTTCAGAGCTCAAGATGACCTGTCTATGCTGAGAACTGTAGGATTTAGTTCTTTACTGATCATAATGTTATTTTAAAAATTGACTGTAATGCCTATTATCCCAATTCTGTTTGTCATGAAAATTATGGGATATTTGATTTAAATGAATGGTGCTTCATCCTCTTTCAATTAGATGATGGTACACGTTAGGCAAATTTTCTACCACTGATAGCACTGAGCACCAGAAGTACAGGTCATGAATGCTTGAACTGTTTTATTTCATCAGGGAGCTAAAAATGTCATTTGATTACAAACACAAGCGGCTTGCATAACTCACAGCAATTTACCATCTTTAAAAGCTAAGCTGTTTATAATGATCAGAATTTACCAATCATGTGGGAGTTTTTATTTACAGGTTGAAACTCAGCTGGGGTTTTTTTTCAGATTTTTTTTTTTTTTAGACAGATTCTAGAGTCAGTTTGGATTCGTAGGAGAAATATGTGAACTTTCATTTTAGTATTTTCTGTGATACTGAGAAATCTCATTTTAAAACATATTCTGGAAGCTCATTCTAGTCCTGAAAGATGAGAACCGTAACAGATACTCTAATGGTGTTGTACCAATTAGAGAGATTAGGGTTCAAAATTTGAGACTCCACTATCAAATGCACTCAAGTACTTAAAAAGTTGGGTTGGATCAGTCTGATTCTCTTCTTAGGACAGGGCTGCCTGCATGCCATTTCCTCTTTCCACAACGTCTGATTAGTTCTTCTGTCTGGATGTGCCAGTAGTCACATTACTATTGCTGGAAGTGTAGAATACCCTGGACTTACCAAGAACCAACAGCTGGGAGCTTTCAGTTACCTCCCCATGAAGATTGGCTGCCTTGCAGGAGTATAACCCCTGGTCTGACAGAGAAACATTTGCAATTATCAGCAACCCATCGTGCAGGTAGTGAGAAGAGAACAGCTTGACCTTGTTCTTAAACCAAGTAACTTTTGCTTCAGGAACACCTGGAAAAACATTGACAAAATTTAAGACAGGTAAGAATTACAAGGCAAAAAATACTTGCAAGGCAAATAGTGGAAGAACAGGAAGAGATAAGGAGTACTGAGAAGAGTAAAGAAAAGGGGGAAGGGACAATGAAGATTTCATATGGCCACAGTCCTTAAGAGAAGGGACTCAAAAACAAAAGAATTAAATAAATACAGAGACAGAAACAATTAATATGCTTCTTACAGGCAGCTGCTCAGACAGTCTTAGTCCAGAAAGGCAGATTCCTCTGCACTTCATTAGCAGCAGAAAAGAAAGAGGTTAAAAGTAAGACCTCCTTAATGTTGAGGTATTGCTGTTAAGTTTAGGAAAGAGGTACTGTACCTACAAAATGTCCAGCAACTCTACAAAAACCATTTTTCTGACTTTTAGAAGTGTGTTCTTCCTCTGTCTTTAATATTTCCACACTAACAGGAGACTTGCAGCTAGAGACGCTCCTACAGTTTGGTTTAGGGAAGATAAGCAGTGTGTGTCAGTGGGCAGCAGTTTCATTTTCTTTTGAGCTTCCAACTTCAGTGACACACAGTTTCAAGACAGCAACAGGAGGCAGCCAGCACAGGGATGAGCAAGAGCATTTCAATCGGTTGTGTTTTGGTAATGGGGAGATGATAGAAGATAGAGAGCTGAGTGTTTGCTTTGCAGAAACATCAGAGACTCAAAGTCTGAGAGGTGCTAGCTGGAAACAGAACTCATTTTGCTGCGCAGGCAAGACTTTAGGTAGGGAATAGTTACCCAAGTCTATTCTTCTTCACCTTTCCCCTCCATCACTGTGCATGTATTCAGCACAAAAAGGCTAACTGGGATATGTAGCAAGCAGAATTGTGCAAGCAATCAAGACAATTTTGCTAAGCCAGAGGCTTTCGAGGAAAAAAGCACAGCAGTACAAGAATCTAGCAGTGGTGACTAGTTTCCAGTGCCACAATATTCTTGTACTAGTGAACTGAACATCAAAATCTGGTATAGCTGATGAATAACACAGGCCCATAAAGCAAGGTAAGAAATAGAAAAATATAACATCCAGCATGTAAGTGAAATGCAGAGGAAAGGAATGTTTAGGAGAGTTAAGGAAGCTTCAAACTGGAACACAGGGGGACAAGGATATAAAGGAAGGATGGTAATATATTTTAAGTCACTCTTTCAAACCTGTTCTGACTTAACCATCACCATGTACATGACATTTTGCAGAATGTCCTAAGAACTAGATTTCTAGTTCCTTCTTTCATTTCAAACTGTATTTTCAGTAATAGTTAGGGCTACACTGCTTGAAGTTCCGGTATTCAAATGAGTATCTGCAAAATTCAAGTGCTGAAATCAACAGAAGGCTTCCTAGTGATACTGATGTGAACCAAATTACTCCCACATCCCATTTGGAAGTGAAACTGCCCACAGTAGTCAAATCATCCACATTAGAAATGCTGCTGCCTTTCTGAAGCTTGGAGAAAATCTTTCAGCAGGAAATCACAGACATCTGCAAGGCTCCTGTGTGACTTTTGGGTGGGTTCCCTTCTGACAGTTTTGAAGAAGTCTGGGATTGACCACAATCACCTAACTATGGTTAAAAATATAAGCTTTTGCGTCTATAGACAAAGCAGTGAAGTTATATCAAGTGAAACAACATTAGTTTTCAAGCCTGATTAAAACCACAACACTGTCTCTGTGGTATAACCAAAATAGAGTTTCATCTTGACATAATTCACATCACTTAAACTCTAATGGTGCCAATTAAACTCTAATGCATCCAGAACGATTTTGTTTTCCCTTGTCTTACAGTTAATATCTACAGATTTCAGCTCAGAACACAGATTTTGACAGTTGCTATGCCTTTCTTAAGAAGTTAAAGGGCAATATGAAATGATTCCGTAGGCTCTGGTAGTGTTCTCTTTTCCATTACCTCTTGTTTTTAAGAAGCCTTCTCCAGGCTTACCAATACCTGTCAGCAGCAAGTACATATTTATGTTCCTTAACAGAAAAAGTAATTTTAGAAAATATCATAACTGATCTTTAATATTTCTCTTATAAGTTCTTATTTTACTGTCCTGCTGACTTTCAGTAAAGATATGCCCTCACAGGAGCCAAAATATCAAAATCCAATACATGCACAGTTCTGTACTACAGACTACACAGCACAGTGATAGAAACACCATTTATAATATTGGGATTAACTGTCACCAAATTCTGATTTAGAATAACGCTCATCTGTTGTGCTGGCTCAGGACATCCTGATATGACTAGAGGGAAAGTACTAGAAGGAAAAAGACTATAACTTTACAAGACTGTGAAGAGTTTTTTCATCTAGACAAATCTCCACATAATTTCTGGATACGCTAGTTTGCTTTTTATGTAAACTTTGTTTCCACATTCTGGTATCTTTTTTATTACCAGATGTTATTGCATTAACCATTGCACCTTAACTTACTATGATCTGCTGGCCATCTAATTGTTAATGTTTTCTGGGAAACTTTGGCAAACTACATCCCGTAAAGTTCACCTACTCTAAAGAAGTAGGATACAATACATTTGCTGACGGAAGCAACAGTGCATGTTACTCTTACCCTTAAAACTGATCGTTCTAAGTAGAATGATTAAAAATGTATTAAAAGACTGGATAATCACAATGCTGATGCTAAACCAAAATATTTGTGCTTACATAAGAAGGAAAATTGCTTTTATTGTCCTATTCTTTTACAGTTTTTATGAGATGGTGTATTTTCCAGGCATAGGTGAGATAGCTGATAAAAATCAGTGTTCTTGGATCATTTGCCAAGGTAACTTCTTTTAATTGCTGTTGAATTATTGACACTATTACTATGAAATTGGGATTTTAGTGGCTATAAAATATATCTGCCTTCATTACTCACTCTCTTATTCCCTGTGTAACATCACAGTTTGTGGTTTATGATTTTATAATAATTTAAACAGCATTAATCTCTGGGGTCAAACATAGTTGATACTTTCTGTGGAGGCAGAAGCAGAAGATGGTTTTCTCACCCATGGAGAAAAATAGGATTTAAGCAGATTTCGTCTGCATCACAGAACATTCCAATATACAGCAATGCTACTAGCTGGCAAAAAGCCTTCTCCAAGGAGAGAATACAAATTCTGCTGCGACACTGCTAAAATTTTCCATTGCGGATGTATGTTGCCATAGTAGGTAAGTTTCATAAAACTGCTAGAGATGATTTTCCTCTCAGAAAAAGCCTTGAATCTTTGCCCCCAACCATGTTGGGCTTCCCTCCTGTAGTTTTCTGATACTGTAAGTACTGTGGCACTTAGCCACATCCTATTCTTTATACGATGCCTTTATACTGAAGGGAAATGGCTGTACTTCTTGAATCATCAATCACTGTCTGCATCTGTGGGTCCTCCCCATCTGCAGCTGAGAGAACCCAGAAAGAGAAATCCAGAATAATTTAAGTTCATATAACATTTAATCTCTATCACAAATGTCAGTGCAGGTGACCATGTAGGTGCGTGGGGGTAAAAAGAATGCTAATTTCATCTTCTTCCTTGCAAGTCACTGGCCATCAGTCTGATTTAAGACAGTGTCTAATGTTTATAATTGAGAGGGCAAGAGAATAACTGAATTTACTCCTTCATGAACCACTAGGAAAAATGATACCGTACTTTTCTTTCCCTCAGCCCACTGAGAGTAATTAATAAATTGTGATTCCAGATTAGTGTTTTGCTATTGCAAACACAATATGCCCAGCTATGATGTATGTTTTGCTAAAGGACAGATGACCAAACAGTGAAACTTGAGACAAGTACTCTTTTTCAGGTAATAATTTGCATAGAAGTGTGGTTGGCAGCACTTGAAGAAGGAAAACTTACAACCATAAGTACTTAAAGCAAGCACAAAGTGTAAAAAAAGCAGGGTATTTGCATCATTGCAGTGCAGATGCTTACATAGTTATCTAAAGTAGCTTTGCTATGGGACAAGAAACTAAAGCAAGAGTCTAAGAGACTTCATACAAGTCTCCACCCCAGCTATTTATGTAACATTCAGCATGGCTTACTTTATGTTTTATAGGCTACTCCCTTCTGTCCCGTGCCCTGCCATAATATGCTTGAAAGTGTAATGAATCAATTGTCTGGCCCTGGGTCTTTAGAGATTTCCCTCTCTCCCTTCCCCCACCCATCCTCGCCATATCAACACCATTCCCACCAACAGCCAGGGGACTGGCACACGCAGGTAAGGTCAATCTATTTTGGTTACCATTGGAAAGAGACAAACTGCCTCTGTAAGGACATTCAGTCTCTGGTTGGAAAACATTTTGAGGGAGAATCCTGTTTCAGCAGAATTCCTCTTAATTCCTGCACTCTCAACATGAAAAAAAAAAACCAACAACAAAGAGAAAAACCAGAAAAAACCAGTGTACTAACCTGCCTTTAATTTAAAATAGAAGTTTGGCAGGAAAAGAAGAAACTAAGTGGTGTGGTCTCTAAAAACCCCATCAGTGAGGAAATGAATCAGTTCAAGGTTGTATATTCTCACTAAACATCCCCAGTATGTAGGAATGTGTATCAGTTTTCTTGTATCCACATCACACTGTGTATCTCCAACAATGATGCCTGTCATATTTTCTCAGCCCAATCTACTTAAGCCACTACACTCACCTTGTTTGGTACAGATGAAAGGAGGACAAGTTCTAAGAATTAATGGAAGCAATGAGACCTAGGAAAACCTGTAATTTTATCCAGCTGCAACTGGAGATATCAATTTAGCAAAGAATCCCTCAATTTAGCAAAGAATCCCACGGAAATTTATAGCCAAAGGCACCTGCATGGGAAACAGAATAATTTTTTACCTGCAACGTGGCAGTTAATGGTAACATTTGCTTTCTGGATTGTTTTCACCATGCTTCCAATATCAACAGTGACAGCAGGTAATTCAGTGTTGATCACAGTAGCTCTTGATGCCTTTATCAGTGGCTTTCCTGCATAAAAGAAGCACCACAGTTTATAAAACCAAGCACACTGGACTCATGGGACAGATGACCTGGAACACTCGTGAATAAGTGAAAATGCTGAATATGAGGTCAGCTGCTTTTTATAATACTTCAGTGTCACCAAATTCCATGTGTAAAGCTGTCTTGAAAAAAGAAAAAGCATACTTGGAGCATACACAAAATACCATTAAAGCCATATGGACAATGAGAACCAGCTGAATCAATAAACCCCAGTGCAGCTGGAGCTGCAGCAAGATGCTTGCCTAGTGCTGCAACCAAATATCACCCTTTACCAAAGACCAGACATAGGAGCCTGAGTGATGGCTACGGGTACATTAATAGTGGAGGAAGTTTAGAGCAACATGCAAACTGTTTATACACATAGATCGTGGTTTCTTTGACCTACAGTGGAATCACTGGGATGGGGAAGACCAGGTGATCACTAGAAAGTTTTCTCATAATGTCTACTACAAGATGATGCGGGGTATAAACAGTACTAATGTATAACACTGTTATTACAGGCTTTAGGTAAAACAAAACAGGTTCTCTAATGGAAAGGAGTTTATCTCTAATAGTGATACTGCTTTGCCCACAACAAACTTTTCAAGTTGTTATCAGTGTGCTTCCAACATTGGTGGCATTTGAAAACAGGTCAGAGGTACCCAAGTTTAGCTTTTAGAGAGAGAAGTGAATCAGCAAAGCTGACAAGAGCTAAATTAAGGCACTTCTCTGCCTCAGCCAAATCTCAGGATGTTGCAGGAGTGGCAGAACATGACAACATTGCTTTAAATGGTATAGGACTTGGGTGTTTTTGAGGCAATGTCATATCTTCAAATTTGTCATTTTCTAAAAATCTATAAATCCTTTTTTTCCAGTCCATTTTAATTAAACGGTCAGATACAAAATAGGTTCGGATATCACCATTTGCCTAAAAAAGCTGCAGTTTTAAGCTAATGACTATTACTGGCTTCATTTGTATGTTTATCTGGAGGTGACCAAGGAAGAAAAGATGGAAGTGAGAAAAAGAATTTGGTTTCATTGAGCTCATGGAGAGTCCTGAAAATTCAATTCAGTCCTAAATACAAATAGGTCCTTATAGCTGTACTTCCAGAGCTTTAAAAGATGCTATTCACCTGGAATTCCTCTTGTGTCAGTTTGGGTATTTTTTTCGTATTCTATATTTTTTTATTTTAGTGATTTTAACGCCTAAGAATAGCTAAGTAAACTATTACATTTTATTTTTTAAGTATCTCCAGAAGTTTTGATACTCTGTGGCAAAGTCTAAAGCAAAGAAAGAAAAATTGCTCAGCTATCCATCAGCCTTTTATTTTCCTGATTGGTTTCCACAATGTCATCAAAAGATTAAAAATATTTTAGGTGTTCAACCCATAAATGAGTAGGAAACCACTGAAAAAAAAAAAAAAGGAAGCATATTCCACTGTCTCTTTTTTCCATACATGTGTAAAATGAATCAGAAAATTCTTCAATGAAATAAGCTTTCAGCCCCACTCCTGATCCCTCTAAACATGATCTCAGCTTTCCAGGTTTTTTTGGAGAAAATACTTCTGTTATGCCAAAAAGATTGTTACTTTGTTCCAAAAACTGTTCAGTATCTCACTTTGATATTTATGGTCTCATTTTATAGGCTGTTCAGCTCTTTGCCTTGGATGTGAGATGAAAATGTATATCAGTTCCTAAGAGGAGTTCAGCTTGAGTCTGGGATTTATGAATGTTAATTCACCTAAAAGGTTAAACTATGGCCTTGATAATTAATTATAATCAAAAAGCTAATAGCCTTCCTGTGCTACACGTATACCTAATGCTCCATTTATTTCTCATACAATCACACAAAATTGTCTCCACAAACTAAGTTGTACAAAGACTATGGCTTTTAAACTCACTGGAAGTATGTGGACAGAATACCAGTTTTAACTGATGATTTTTTAACCTGATGTTCAGCTTCATGGTGGTGCAACACAAGACATTTAATGTGGAGTTGCTCCTTCTAAAATATGATACTGTCTTCACAGCTGCACCTCCACCCTGCTGCCCAGGATTCAGCAAAGACATTCCTGATCTGCAGTAGTGTAAAAAGGATCAGTCTCTTTGGTTTTGCCTACAGGTAATATGTAGCTCTGATGGAGATCTTCCTTTTTCACTCTGGAACATTCAGCTGTTCTCCTCCTAAGGGACAGACAAGGTCTTTCCAGTTGATTTACTGATCATCTGAGCTCCACTGCTGGTCACTGCTGCATTCTTACATTTTTTTATTGCTTCTCTTAACTAAAATTTTCTCTGTGTTTGGTGTAAAAAAATTAAATTTAAAAATTAAAGCATACCAACAGCTTCCTCTAATTATACGTGGATACACTGGCAGCTGCTTGTGCACTGGAGGCTTCCAAATGTTTCCACATGCTGGAGCAGTGAAATGCAAAGGTCTAAAAATCAATAAGCTTTCTAGCATTCCTAATGTGTTTCCTTTAGCCTTGGTGATAAATAGGATCCTCCTTCTGTAAGACCTCTCTGCCCTGTGTCCTAGTTAGGACAGCTGAGACCAGTTCATCACTGGATGGGTGTAACCCAAAACTGTGTATTCTATAGCCTTCCATGCCATTTCCCAGAATCTGTTATCAATGAACTGTTATCAATTTACACTATCTGCACATAGAGCCTGACTCCTCAGGCTATAAACTAGGTGCTAAGAGGCCTGCGAGATAGGAGTTGCTCTTGTCCTCACACCCATTAAGGAACCCCCCACCCTGAGGGAGGTACTGAGTATTCCTGCCTGAACTGGAGGATATATAATCTTGGAGTCTTGGGACCTTTTTAACCACTCATGGGATCCAGAGGAAGACTGCAGATCACCGCTCTCAACCAGACTGCAGACCACCACTCTCAACTGGACTGCAACCACCACTTTTCAACCAGACTGCAACCACCACTCTTGACCAGACTGCAACAGCACTCTCACCAACAGGTTTTTCCCTCTTCTTTTACTTTGGACTCAGGGGGGCCCAAAGAACACCACTCTGTTCATGCCCCAGGGTGCTGGGTTATATATTTGGGTTTTGTGGGTTAAAACCAATTGTTTGTCTGTATAATTGTACTTATTGTATTATTTTATTAAATTGTTATTCTGACTTATAATCTCTCTTTTGAGTTGAGTTCATTTCCCCTGCTGGTTTACCTTTAAACCAGCACACCCTTCACAGTCATTAGCTGTTTGTTCTGTTCCTTTATCTTACTGGACAGCTCTTAATTCATGTTTGCTTCTCCACCCTTCTGCTAGTCCTGACGTGGTTGTGAGCCTGCTGGCATTACCTGTCAATGGACCCCGAAGAAGCTGGATTCATGCACTACCACCCATTCCCCTTGGCTTTTATATGGATGAGTTTTCTTTAGAACTGGATTCTAAACTAACACAGGATATTTAGTCTACTTTAGAACACAACTGTTACTAGAAAAACGGATATATGGAAATTAATTTTTTTGTGAACTTCTATTTGCTAGCAACTGAAATGGTGTCAGCCACGCTTGTGCTCGTATATGATAGAGGGCTTGATCGTGCAAGGAACTAGCTCTTCAGCTCTAGTAGTTTTCCAGATTGCTGAATGTACATCTGAGTAGTCCTTCAATCAGACTGTTAGACTTGAAGAGATCAGTGGTAGCTTTAAAATGAAGCATATGAATTGGGAGGCTGGGACTGCATTGCCCATATAGGCTGCAAATAACCAGGACAAGCACTGTCTTAAGAGCACATGTCATGTGAGAAAAAGCATTGATTTCTTACAGAAATACATAAGCCTCACAAACTATCTGTGAATGCTGGACTATGCCTCAGGGTTTTCCAGAGTTCACACCCTCTGTTTTCCCCAGCGTACCTCTGCTGACTCACGTTACACACTCAGCTTCATCAGCCATCTGTTGCACCACAAACAACTTCGGTCCGGAATCATACAAATAACATGGACCATCCTGCAATCATAAAGGTTGAACTATTACCTGCTAGAGTAACAGCAATGGAGACAGAGTCAGATCCCAAGGCATTGGATGCATTGCAAGCATAGAAACCCACATCAGCTTCCACAGGTGCTAGAATCTGCAAGGAGTCATCAGGCTGAAGGAGTATCCTGCAGTAAAACAGAATGAAAGATGCAACAGTCTCTTAGTTCATGTGAACACAAACACATTTACTGTGAATTTTTTCAGTTGTAGGTAATTTTTTTATAGTTCAGGTCTTTAAGTGATATTTAAAAATCTATTAAGAAATTTAAAGTCTTACATCAAGACTGTAAGCTGTGATTACTTAAACTAAATTTTAGTCTCATTCTTGGTTCTTGTACTGCTGATATGTGTATTAGAGAAAGATTGCTAAGCAATTACGACATCTGCCCAGAGTGTGTAAAACTTCCTCCTCTGCTGTGCCACTTCTGTACAATGTTGAATGAGTTCCCTAGTCTTGCTGTCTTCTAGTTCTGCAACACAGGAGTAGCAATATTAAAGAAAAACCAAATTATTGCAAGGGAAAAGTCAGGAAACCTGATGAAGCTATGCAGAAAGAAGTGAAGGGAACTACAGGCTCAGTGTTAAAGCCTGAAGTAGGTTCCAGAGTTAAAATAAATTTTTTTTTACCCTTTCGTGAGTAATAATAATAAAAAAATTATAAATAAAAGAGCTGCCTATTGTTAACCAAGTTTTGTAAATGCCTAGAAAAATGCATATTTGCAAAACAAACATTAATACTTTTTAAATTGCATCTATGCTTGCACAACCAAAAAACCACCATTGGTTGAAATAATTCCCTTCCATTGCCAAGGATCTTTTTCTTAACCTTTTAGCCATAAACAGGGCTGATTTCTAGTTAGCCACTTCTAACAGTGACAAAAGCTAACAATTTTTCTACTTAAAAAACTAGTGTTAGCATGCATCAGTATCTCACATGTAAATTTTTTAGTTTAACACTGACTGGTTCAACCAGTACATGAAATCCATTAGAGTTGCAGAAGTTGTCCCAAATTATACAAGTCTGTAACATTTAAAAGTCATGTACATTCTGCCTGTATGTGTGCAAATACAGTATTTAGGCCAATCTTCTAGTCCTACATCAAACTAATGCCTACAAGCCCCCTAAAAACATTTTAATAAATGTTTCTGTCATCTTCAAGTTGAGGAAAGAGCTTGCCTAACATTACATCTCGTAAAACACAATGTTGCATAACTGTTTGTTGTTATCACCTCTGCTGATGTCAATCTCTCTTTGTCAGCTTAAGTCACCTCAAGATCCAGCCCAAATACTTTTAGAAATAGGAATATGCCAGTCAGATACTTGCCTTTTTTAAAAAAATAAATTCCAACACAGCTCCATCTTCCTATCTTTTAAACCCAAGTTTTAATGTACTTCTCCAGAAGCAAACTAATATCCTCTTCTTTTCAATAATTCTTTCTGTTATTTGTGTGTCACAATTTGGCATAGCTACTTTTCTTGGAAGTAGATCTTTTGTTATCCCTCTTTATATAGAATTATTTTGGCTGATTTCCCTATTTGCTCATAGATTGCTATTTTTGTTATGTATTGAGTTGCTTGTCACTGGTGAAAAAAATACCAGCTGTAGTAATTCTTTCTGTCACCAGCATGTCTTCAGAATCTCATTTATGGACTTAAAATAATACAGCTTAATGTTTAATCAGTTTCATCTCAGTTGCTCCACACTGCATTGTCTCCAAGACAAAAATGTATTTTACAGGAAATGTATCAGTGACTAATTCAGATAGCAACTCACAAACACCTAACTCTGTATCACCTACTATTTACATTCTGCTTCTTGTCCACAGCATACTTGGAAGGCTTACTAAACCATGCATAAATTCTGCAAAGATTTTTCACTTTTAAAACTGATTCCTAAGGAAGTAAATTTGAATATTCTTCGAAATACAATGTTTTCCATCATATACAGAGTCCATAGACTCTTGGTACATATACTATGAGGCTCTGAAATGGCACTCAGAACCCATGCTACTGTTAACTTGACATTTTAACCCTAGGAGAGCGTACGGACACTCATGTTAAATATGCACTCAGGCTGAATATGCAGACACGAGTCAGGAATCTTTTACTGAAACTGAAGATATTTTCAAGTGCTGCAGCTTTTTGTATCATATGTTTTCATTCCACTGAGTAACTGAAAAACGACATTTTTTTGGGGCCTGTGATAAATTTTTTTTGATAGTACCGAGACCAAACCTAAAGAAATTAATTTTTGCAAGTGTAGTTACACAGTAGGAGTTGTACTTTTAAATGGATGAAACAGCTGATGGAATGGGGCAGTGGGAACAGAGCCATACCTTGATTATCATTACTGGACATTGCTGATCTAGACAAAATCCATGGCCACAATGCAATAAAGTGTGTGCCTTTATCTCAGTGTTTTGTATGTACAATATAGATACCTATCACCCAACCTAAAGCAACCAACCTACACTCTAAAAAATCACAACACAAACCAACTACTTCTGGAACTTCAGTATATTTAGTAGGGCATGATCTGAGAAACTTCAGCACTACTCTCTGGCCTTCCTCAACAAAAGTGTCTCTCTTTGATACTGGTATGGGAAAGTCCACATACATTAGTTTTTTTATCCCCATTAAGATAGAGGTGGGCTGGAAAATTGGTTACTCTTCTCCATTCAGTGGCTGACAAAGTACGAAGAAGACAAACTGCAGAGCTGAAAGACAGCTTAGGCACCAAACACCACTGCATGCACATGGCCTTGCAGTTTACAGCAGCACACTGTGAGACTGCTTAAACTGCAGCTTTCATTGACACAGCTGACTGGCTGACAGCAAGAGCAATCTCAGCCAAAATGAGAATACTGCTGTTAAAAAACCCAGCAAAAAATCCACAGCTCAGCTTTTTTATGCACCATGATTTCTAAACTTCTGTTACCTCCAAACTTACAGGTGCTGAGTACATCTAAAACTCAGAGTGTGGTCTTTTCGTCTCCACTCACCAACCTGAGGAACCATAAATGATGAGCACAGAAGGAAGTTCATAAAGTGGAAACTGCCTCAACATTTAAAGAAGAGTTGTCAATGAATAATGCTACTAACTGGTAAAGAAATTATATTTTTCTGAGTCTTTCTGATAGAAATTCTGAGCACATACAAAATGGCCTGACAATTCAGAAACAGAACACAGCATTTAATGCTATTTCAGCCAAACTGAATGGAAAAAAAACGGTTGAAAAGGAATTGTAAAACTACATATAAAAAAAATTGAACTAAAACTTGAGAAATAATAAGACTGTTTTATTTCAGCTAAATGAATCTACCTCTTGCAACACGATCACAGTTTATGTGGTACGAAATAAACTTGCCATTTTCTCTTCAGTGTAGTGTCCAGCATCAAGCACATGTGGACTTTATGTAACCTGCCTTCCCTTTCATGCATACCACAGAAGTCACAGTCATTTCAAGTAGAGAAAACAAAAATCCCTTAATGTCACAATTCCAATGGGATATAACTACTGGCAGTGAAAATTGAAGCTTTTTTTTCAGGGTGGCATAAAGATATTTTCACAGGAATATGACCACGTGAAGGGATTTTATGGGTCCAAGTCCTGATTATGAGTGCATATGATTTCCACCAGAGATACATTCTTGTTCTTAGTGACCTCTCCCCCTTTCAAAAGTTACCTTTTTTTGGTGTGCAAAATCTAATATACTTACTAGCCTTCAGACGGAGAGGCAAGAATCAGGAAATTCAGATCATTAGAGAAAACAATTATTTTTGGAGTAATTCAGTTGTCATAGTAAAAAAGTGACTACATGCAGATGTCTTAGCTGAGGTCAGTATCTTGTGCAGAAAGAGTGGCTACTAGATCCCCGGACAGCTTTGCTGTACCATGTTGGTCAATATTACTGTCTGTTACACTCTCTGCCTGTTCTTACATATCACTTTCTCACAGAACAGAACCAAAATAAAAAATTCAAAGTATACACATAAGAAAAATTTGTTATCAACACAGTTAGGCACATAACAAGTACTGAAAATAATGTCTTTTTGTGTGCTCTTGCACACAAATGCATAATGTGGAGTGATAGGAAAACAAAGGGTACCTGAAAGAAAAACAGTATACTTTCTGTGGTACACAGATAAAAGTGTTCTGTTACTCAAGTTCTCTGGCTACACCTGAGTCCAAAACTCTGGAGTTTAAACAGATGAGGATTCACTCATGCACATCAGAAGACTAATGCTAAAAGATCAGTGTGTTGAGATGACAGCAGAGCTGCAAACAGCCATGAAGTATGGTTCCACAGTTTGCACACTCCATCAGAACATGCCAATGGTGATGGTAATGTCCCTTGAGGTCTATCCTGGGGCAGTTTTATGCATGGATGTATGTTTGGAAGCCAGAGGCCTTACTTCCTCTGTCTTCTGCTACCACAATGGCAGACAGACCCTGTTGGAGCACTGTGAGAAATGCAATTTTTATCTCCAACACAGGATACTAGTAATAAGCAACAACTAATTTTTGTATCTTTCATATTCAACAAATATCTTTCATATTGCTATTACGTATGAATACCAATCTTCATAGCAAAAATCTCTACCTTTAGATGGGAAAATAAAACAAGGCTCCCAGTCTCCAGACATGGAGGGCTCTGTTCACTGCATGAGGCACTTACTTGTTTTAGTACTTTACAATTCCTTCTCTTTGTTTACTCAGTCAGAAGTTCCTGTTTGTCACACCAGTCTGACCCAGTATCCAAACCTTCCTGAAAAGTTAGTGCCCTGTTTACCACTTTGCATGCATTTGCCCTTCTTTCTGCTATGAAGTCAGACTACAGCAAAATTTGGTTTTGTCCATGGGACTGACAGGCAGCAAAACATGGAAACCAAACAGTCAAAATATCAATTATTTTCTTAAAAATTAAATAATGGGTTTTGTTTTACCTATCATTGTATTTCACCTCCTCTCCGTTCTTAGCCCAGCTGATGGTGGGCTTTGGATTTCCCACTGCTTCACAGTGAAGCAGCACGCTGAGTGTGCCACTTGCCAGAACCACCGTCTGTCCCAGGTGGGTAACAACCTCTGAAGCAGAAAGCTGTTGTGCTGCTGAAATCTTCCGGAGAATGGCAGGCTTTTGATGAGGTCTGTGCAAGCCATTAGCCAGGTCTACAGAAGTGGGAAGAAACATTTCAGCAGATGATGTCCTCAGGGAACTGGTAAATCCAGAAACTTGTCTGTGGAAAGGGTACTCCACTGAGACTGAATCAACTTTTCGCCTTGATGCTTTGAGGACAAATTCCTGGTGCTCCAAGTGGCTCTTAAAAACCTCATGAGCCAGCTGCACAACAAGCTGCTCAGTGTACATATCTTTAAGCTCCTCTGGCTGTTGAGACAAATTCCTTATGATATCATCCAAGCGTTTCTGCTCTGTAATCATAGTAAATGGCAGGCTATGGTCCCAGCTCTGGTCCTCTTCTGAGGATGCATTTCTCTCCATAGACTCCTGGGCTTCCCAGGACTCCAGATTTTCCCCTGGCCAGCCCCTGTGCTGTAGCAGCCTTGAGACAATATTGTCATACCATCTGCTGGGGTTAGCAAGGTGCCCTTGCTTTTCAGCATTGCTACTATTGAAGAAAATCCCATTGAGATGTTTCTCTTCTGTTCTCAAGGCTTCATTTAAACTGGCCTTTCTCATGGCCTCTTCCTCCCTAATACCAGTTGGCTGCCCAGTAATTATCTTCTTGTTGCTTCCAATTAGTTTAATTATGAAATTCTCCCGGGCTGGCCCTGCTGTGCAGGTGTATGTCCCAGAGTCTGAAGGTTTCAAGCGATGGATTTTCATGTACCCATAGGGTGCAACGGTGATGTGAGCTGAGCTGATGAGCCTCTTGTCATCCTTCTCCCAAGTAATCATTGATTTTCTGAACCTCCTTACAGGGCATCGGAGAACAACAGAAGTTTTGGGCAGCAGGTAGGCATACCCACCCATAATAAAGTGTAGTTTCTTCTCCTTCCTTGTCTGGATGTAAACTTTCTTTACAGCCATAATATGGGGGCTTTGATTATGAGCTGGCCTGTTGTGCCCTGAAATATCATTAATATTATTAGTATGTGATACCATTAAACAAAACAAGCAGTTTACACTGCTGCTGGCAGCATTTGACCCACTAAACAGTAATGGGAAAAACTGGCCACTAGCTGCTGGAAATTAGATTAGAACAATCAAAATAAGAGGAATAACAAGGCACACTTTAGGAACACAAAAGTAGCCCTGCCCAGAGTATATACAGAAATCAAAGAGCCAGGGACAAAAGCTTTATGGGAGAGAGAAAACTTGAGTGGAAATGCAGTTCTTGTTGTTAAAGTACTTAAATGAAGACTGTTGCTTAAAAACTGCACTGAATAGACAAGTATTTACCATCCAAACCTTCAAAGGCAACATGATCTTACAGCTCACAATGGTAAGGAAGACTGAAAGTCTTGCTGCCTCAAGGAGTAATGGTGAACAGAACAAAACTCTCTGGACCAGGCTTAAAAACATGGTAAATGTTTTTAAAGTGCACTAGTTTAGTGTGTCCTTCCAGGTTCCATATCTCTACATAAGAGATCTTTATTGTGAAGCACTAAATAAATCTGCATAGGTATATTTTTAGTAAATACCACACAACATTTGGTCCAAGCATTGGTTCTAAATGTCTGATCTTCTTTCCTCCCTACATACGTAACATTTAGCAGTTTCAGAGTCAAGATGAAACTAAACTAACTTTCACATATCCAGATGGCCTACTGCAAACTAGGGAAGAGCATACAGGGGGACTACTGGTCTTGTGAAGGGCAACAACAAATTCACAAAATACCAACATAAAATACATCTAACTTGTGTTGCATGGTTTGTTAGAAACCCCAGGTCATAGAGGGTTCTTAGTGACATAATGAAATAATATGTTTTTAAATGATCTACAGCAAAATCCCTCACCAGCCACTTTCCTTCCAGCTGTTCTAGCAGAGTTTATTTGCATCTGCCCTCAGAATGCTGTGCTGTATCTCTGAGGCTCTACAGTCCAGCTGTGAGATTTAGATCTAGATTTGGGTCAGAATTTTGAGTCTGTTCTGCCAGAAACTGGTAGTTCCTTTCCAGCACATCTACTCACATCCAGCTCTAATAGTAGAATCTGTAGCTCTCCTGCACTGGTTTGCCTTGTTCATAGACAGAAAAACCCACTCTGGAAGACTAACACTAGTGCAAAAGAAGGTTATAGAGCAGGTAATAGCATGGATTTCTTAGTGAAGGACTGACACTGCCAAGCATCTTTTCCACTTACTTGCACAGGGGCCTAGTGCACAGGGCCTGATCAAGGATGACAATGGCAAAGGCAGGCAGAGTGAGGAATTGATGATAACAAATCCCCCAGATTTCAGTGTCTTTCTGCAAATGGCATTTCGACTCTGTGTGCCTTCTCCACAGCTCACTGAACACTAGGAACAGGATGAGAAACATTAGGAAAAAGGAAAAGAGTGCTCCTTGTCACACACAGCCTCCTCATCTGCCATATCCACATTGCATACTCATACCATAGTACAGAACAGCTACAGTTTTCAAAATGCTGCAGTAGAATAAAGCAGAGCAGCATCTGATCATGCAGCTAAAAACAGTACAGACACAGTAGGGAGATGAAATATCAGCTATTTTCTGCCCTGTAAGGCCTTGATTCTTCACATGCTTCCTTTAGCAATTTTTTCTGTCAGATGATGTCCCTTGTTTTAATGGTACTATGCTACAGATCAAAGCTAGTCTTTGCACTTTGTTTCTACCTGTCTCTGTCTGCTGGCTGGAAAAACATCTTTTTGTACCCAAGTGCAGACTCACTGAGTTGCAGTTCACAGTTGCATTCTCATCTGCTAAAATCTGGCCTAAGCTTAATCTTTGAGCTTTGCTGTTGCAAATCTGTTAGAAATAATAAAGAGATGAGCGTTTCAGTAACCAATTAATTATCTCGGCCCAGTAGAGAAGTATAAACCCTCTAATACCAGACCATGGTACTTGATGCACAGGTGGGCATTGTTCAGTGGACTTCATCATGGCTATTATATTTCATATTTATGTATACAGCATCAGAGAAAGTGAAAATGCAGCAGTGCCTTTGCACCGAGACCCAGGCAGCAGCCTGTAAAACGGGTTGGAAAATGGGTAGACCCCTGTAATTACCATCTTCACTGTCAGAATGGCTATACGTCTCCTAGCAGAAGACTTTAGGAAAACATTCAGTAATTTGAGTAAAAGGTCAAGAGAGATCATCATAAGAAGAGAGCAGGTGGGACACCTCTATGAGGTGTCTGGCATTTCTCTTACAGTTAAGACAATTTCCACTCTCTTTCATGAAAGAGAACTAGAAGAGTGGTGGTAGAGACTGAAAGATGTGGAATGATTTTCGTGCTTGCTGGCATTATGAAGTCAAATTATATTTTTAGTTATACTGTCATAAACATAAAGGGAAATATTCTTAAACCATACAGGGCCTGAAAGGGAGCCTGGGGAAGTGCAAGAGACTTCAGTAAAGTGAGTTTGTTTTGCCATTCTTAAACCGAAGGCTTTGGGAACAAAAAGCATCTAGCCTGGGATAATAAAGATTACTCTTCACTGATGCCTTGGATGAACATAAGCATAGGCATCGACAGAGACAGGGATTTATTGTGTTGAGCATGGCTTTTTTTCACACCAGAAGGGAGGTCTTAATAGTGTGGTTGGATAGCTAAAGCACATCTGTGGAGGCAATCACCACAAGAGGATCATGGAGCTAGTGATTACAACCCCAACAAGGACAGATTACAGGACAAAAATGGGTATAACATACTTTGTGCCATCTGACCTCATTTGGCTCCTCTATCCCAAATTACTTAGGAACTTCACCTCCAAGAACTGTACAATACTCACGCATATGAATAGCATACCTGTGTCCAGTCAGAGAGTAGCCACTCATTGGGACAATCCTCATTTTTGCAGGCTTGTTGGGTAACTGTCCTTGGCATGGAGCAGAAGGTTTCTGGCAGCATTAATAAGCTCCCATCTGCCAGGCGCTGCTTACAAAGTGTATCTCGCTTCTGGACACCACCGCCGCATGTCTGTGAACACTGTGAGAAAAGAATGAGCCACTTTACATCACACTTGCAGCTTGGGAACTTGTAGCAAAAATTACTTTTGAATTTGAGTAGAAATCAACACTTGGTTTTGGCCAAATAGAAAACATAAAACAAAAATCCGAGAGACATCAAAGTAGACTGCTTTTAAAAATGTCAAAAATATTTTGGAACGTGGAAGCAGCTTATTTTGCTAATATTTAGAAAAACTGCTTTAGTATTTCTGAAATGTTCTATTTTGTACAAAAGACATGGAAACAATGGGTCAGCATTGCAGTATAGAGGTGGAAAATTTGTCCTTTCCTGTAACCATCAACTGGAAAATGAGACATTTGCATGTGATGTGAGGATCTACACGCTAATATCTCCTTCTGAGCTCTGACTGCAATACTAAGAGTGTCAGAGAGTGGAAAAGTCTCACCCAGAAGTAGATGAATAAGCTGGGATGGTTAATATCCAGAGAATACACATCTTCTCTCTCTTTAATATAAATATACCTGTGTCCATTTTCTACTCAAGCAGGGCAGGAAATTTTTAATAAGTAAATTTAGTAGCTTTCCTGATTGTTTTTTGCAAAGTTTCTTGCTCAGTCCTTTTTCCCGAGGATCTCTTTCCTGAGGCCGCTAACAGGCTCCCAGTTCTGCTCAGTCCAGCCAGCTCAACTTTTTTTCTCCCTTCTCCTAGAAAAAGAAAGGGGGAGCTTGCACTACTGCACTACACTAGCATGACTAGGAGTTGCTTATAGCTTGCAACATGGCAATTATGCATGACAAGCAGACAACCACATGAAGAAGTATTAAAACTTAAACAGTTTAAAAGGAGTGTTTTAGAAAATCTTGCAGTCAGAAAGACACTTCTCTCTTATATAGAGAGCTGCATGAACTTTAGTCTAGCCTGAATACCCAGGGGCAGCCAACAGAGGCAGAAAGCCTAAGTCTTACTAGTGTAAGCCTTTTAGCTTCCTCACTTATGGTGTTGACATGCCATAGAGCTCAATGCCCTGTAGCTGCAAGAGTCACTAAATCAGCAGTGTCAGAGCTCTCCTGCGAGCCAGACCTGCTGAGGTAGATGCAGCCCTCCAGGTCACAGGTGCCAGCAGTGCCTGAAGCCCCTTCATGAGGCTGGGGCAGATAAATAGTTATTTTGCAGGTGTGCTGTGGTTGAAGAGCTGTGTCACCAGGTGAAGGAGCTACAGGAGGAAGTGAACAGGCTTTGTAGTACTGGAGCAAATGAGCAAGAGAGAGACTGATTACATTCAGAGATGCTACAGCCTCAAGACTCTGGGGAGTCTTGAACCTCATTTGTAGTGGAGAAGCAGATGGACTTAGAACCCTACAGGGTAATTAGTCAACGGAATGTCAGTCATGGGTCTGTTAAAGGTGAAGGCTGGAAGTTGGTCACTGCATGTATCAGGAGTAAGGTTCCTCCTCCTTCCCAAAATTTGAAAGGTAGGATGTGTGCCTTCTAGAACAGGTATGATGTTCTGGCACAAGAAGGCCAGACAACTGATGAGGTGGGCAAAGGTCCTTCTGGGATAGAGGGGCCTCCTAAAGCAACATCACCTGCACCCCACATCACAACCTCCTCTGTTAAGAGGAAAAGAAGGGTAGTTGTAATAGCAGACTCCCTACTAAGGGGAACAGAGGTCTGCAGATCAGACCCAACTCACAGGGAAGTCTACTGCCTCCAAGAGGCTCAGTCAAGAGACATTACTGGAAAACTCTCCAGGTCCAGTAGGGCCCTCTAATTACTGTCAGCTATTGGTTGTTCAAACTGGCAGTGATGAAATAACAAAGAGAAGCCTGAGCGCAGGGCCCTGGGAAAACTGGTAGAGGGATCGGGAGCACTGGCAGTGATTTCCTAGACCCTTCCAATAACAAGGAATAATATTGATAGGAATAGACAGATCCATCAGGTCAACGAGTGCCTCTGAGGTTGATGAGATTGGAAAAATTTTGGATTTGTTGCCCATGGGATGATCTACTCAACACCTGGTCTACTGACACCTGATATGATGCTCCTATCTCAGAGGGGAAACAGAGTTCTAGCACAGGAGCCAGCGAGGCTTGTAGACAGAGCTTTAACCTAGCTTGGAGGGGGAAGGGGACAAAACCAGGCTCACCAGAGATGAGCGATGGGATGCTGTGCCAAAACTTCAGAAAAACAGCACTTAGGGAATCCCTCAATCTGCCTCACAAGGTGTTGGCTACAATGTACCACACCTGAAATGTTTCTACACTAATACACACAGAAAAAGGAACAAACAAGAGGAGCTTGAAGCTTTGGCCCAGTCCCAGAAATTTGACATCACTGGCATAAGTGAAACCTGGTGGGATGAGATCTGTGACTAGAGTGCCCTTCTGGATGATTACAGACTCTTCAGGAGGGATAGGCAGGGCAGAAGAGGTGGAGGGGTGGCACTGTATGTAATAGAAGGGTTAGAATGTATGGGAGCTCACAGTTGGGAATGGCACAGTTGAGAGTCTCTGGGTAAGAATCAAGGGGTGTGGTGGAAAAAAAAAAGGTAACCTCCGAGGGAGTGGTGTTTCTTGGTGTTGACCCAATCAGCGCCCCTGCAAAATTAAAACATATCACACCAGACTGGAAAAGAAGGATAATGACGTAGTTGGAGGAGAAGTGGCCATGTTTTAGGCCACGAGGGGAGAAGAGCCAGGAGCCCTGCTGGGGGCTAGGCCCCCTAGCCCCTGGCTGGGGGCTGCAGGAACTTGGAACAGTGTTAAACTGGGCCAAGTACTGTAGCTAAGAGCTGGGGGAAGTTTTCTTGCTGTGAGTGGGCAGCCAGAGATACTGAAAGCAGCAGTGGAGCAGCAGTGAATGGAGAACTGTGGCTGAGAGCCAAAAAGATAACAAGCAGCAAAGACGGCATTGCAGCCAAGCTGAGAGACACTTAGATGTCTGACGGAGAGAGAGAAAGAGAGGACTAAGCTCAACAGAGACAGTTTTGGGGGTAAGACTGAATTAAATCTCCCCAAAACCCCTTTGAGACCCCTCCTGGGAGGAGGGGGTGGACTTCTACCTGATGAGAGTCCTAAAATGCAGCATGCAGCAGAGAGAGAGAAGAGCTGAGAGCTCGGAGACATCCTGAGAGCTGGACCAGGATGGAATGCGGAGGAGGTGACCTTGCTCCTCCGCTGCTGCCACATTGGCAGTTGAGACAGAGCAGAGGAGCTCTGATAGGACGCCTGGGGCAAAGACTGAACTGAAAGCTGCCCTAAACGTTCTGACTCTGAGGAAGGGACTTTCATGGGATGTCTTACACCCCATGACATGATTGAGTTTTGTCCCTGCTTTTGCGAGCCCATGGGAGAGAGACCTTCACTTGGAGCTGAAGGGCTGAGAGAGGTGAAAGGAGACCCCTTGTATTGTAATGGAGGGAGAAATCTTCCAGCTATGACAATCCAGCTACGACTGCTGCATTGAAGAGGAGAGACACTGCTGCCCTGAAAGTGGAAAGGATCCTTCCTTCTTCCCATCTGGACTTTTATTAGAGGGAAAAGAGATTTGATCTAATGTAAATATTGCTTTACCATAGGAGAGATAGTTAGGATTATGTATACAATGTATTATAATATTTATATGTGTAATAACTGTAATATAATTCCCTTCCCCCCATATTGAGTCTTGTGTTGTGTCTGGAAAACCCCTCTCACACTGGGGTGAGTTGTGGGAGGGGGGCTTGGACTTGGAAATTGGATTTTCGAGGGTCTCAAAACACCACAAGGGGCAAACAAATAATGTGGATATCATCATGGAAGTCTGCTGTATACCCAGCCAGGACAGCGATGCCAATGAATTATTATTTGAGAAATTAAGGGAGACTTCCAAGTCAACTGCCCTTGTCCTTATGAGGGACTTCAACTTGCCTGAAATCAACTGGGAACATCACAGAGTTGGTACAAACCTGGCCAGAAGGTTCCTAAAGAACCTGGATGACAACTTTATGGAACAGGTCCTAAGGGAGCCAACATGGAAAGATGCCCTCCTTGATCTGCCGCCTGTCAACAGAGTGGATCTTGTGAGCAAAGTGGAGACTGGCAGCTGTCTTGGTCACAGCAACCACGAAGTGATGGAGTTTAAAATCTCCATTGACAGGAGAAAAAGTGCCAGCAAAACCTCAGCTCTGGACATGAGGAGAGTAGACTTCAGGCTGCTCAAGGAATTAGTAAGTAAGGTCCCATGGAAAAATGTTTTTGAAGGTGTTAGGGTCCATGAATGCTGGTCACTTTTCAAACCACCTCCTAAGGGCACATGGGCAGCAATTCCTAAATGTTAGAAATCAAGCAGGTGAGGCAGAAGGACAGCTTGGCTGAACAGGAATCTTCTCTTGGAGTCAGGGCAAAAAAGGAAGGTGTATGCCCAGTGGAAGCAAGGTCAAGTGACATGGGAAGAATTCAGAGATGCTGCTTGTGGCCAAAGTCCAAATGGAGTTGCAGCTGGCCAGAAATGTAGGGGACAATAAAGAGTTTTTTCAAATACATTGAATGTCAAGAGGCAGTATAGAAATATCATCCGCCTGTTACAGGATGAGGATGGTCATCTCACAAACAGGGCCAGAGACAAGGCAGAGGTGTTTAATGATTTCTTTGCCTCTGTCTTCAACATGGATGATGGACAAGGGTGTCTCAGTGCCCTGAACTGGAGGACCACGACTGTGAGAATGATCAACTCCTAGTGCACCCTGAAACTGTGCAGGATCTGCTGCTCCAGCTGGATCCCTAGAAATCTACGGGGCCTGATGGGATTCATCCCAGAACCCTCAAAGAGCTGCTGATGTGTCGTAGGTTTTAAAAGAAATGTTGGAATTTTTTCCAAATATTGATCTCCCTCCCCCCTCATCTGCTTTTTTTCAAGGAGGGGGAAGGAGGAAGGTGCAGGGCCAGGTGCAAAGCAGCACAGGAGTGAGGGGAGGTTGCTCTTTTATAACCAGCCAGCGCCACTCCTTGGAAGCCCCTTTGTCTGAAGGGCTGGCTGTCCACCAACAGACAGAGCAATAGCCATCCTCAGTTTTTTTGGCTGTCCCCTCCCCTCCCACTTTGCCTGGGGAATTAGGACTTTGTTTTGTTTCTTTTGAAAGTTCTGGTTGCACCATTGTTGTTTATTTGGGCTTGTTAATAAAGAGTTGTTATTTTTCTTTTCTACACCTTTCACCTGAAGCCTCCTAATCTCAAAATTGTAATAATGTGGAGGGAGGGAGGAGGGTGGCTCTTCTTTTTCTGGACACCACACCCTCCTTAATGGACATTTGTGTCTTGCTAAACTAAGACATGTTGTCATCACAGAATCTCTCTCGATGATTTCTGACCAGTCTTGGGAATTTGGAGAGGTCTCAGCTGATTGGAAGCTGGAGAATGTTGTTCAAGATTTTCAAGAAGGGCAGGGAGGAGGACCCCAGAAACTACAGGCCTGTCAGTCTCACTTCAGTGCCTGGTAAAGTTATGGAGAAAATTATTTGGGGAAGTATTGAAAAGCAACTGAAAGACAACAAAATCATTGGTCAGAGCCAGCACAGCCTCATTAGAGGAAAGTCCTACTTATCTAATCTGACTTCCTTTTATGACAAGGTAACCCACGTAGCCGATCAAGGGAAGACAGTTGATGTAATCTTTTTGGATTTCAGTAAAGCTTTCTACACTGTCTCTCACAGGATCCTTCTGGACAAAATGTCCAGCACACAGCTGGATAAACACATCATGCAGTGGGTGAGCAGTTGGCTCACGGGTTGAGCACAGAGGGTAATGGTGAATGGGGTGACATCAGCCTGGTGACCTGTCACTAGTGGGGTTCCACAGGGCTCCATCTTGGGCCCTGTGCTCTTCAAACATCTTCATAAATGACTTGGATGCAGGACTGGAGATCATCAGCCAGTTTGCAGATGACACAAAACTGGGAGGAGTTGTTGACTCCCTTGAAGGCAGGGAGGCCCTGCAGAGAAACCTCAACAAATCAGAGGAGTGGGCAATCACCAACCATATAAAGTTAAATAAGGGAAAGTGTGGGATCCTGCACCTGCCCCCTAGGTGTTTGTACAGACTGTTTGATGAGATGCTTGAAGGCAGTGCTGTGGAAAGGGATCTGGGGGTCCTGGTTGATGGCAAGTTGAATATGAGTCAGCAGTGCCCTGGCAGCCAGGAGGGCCAACCGTGTCCTGGGGGGCATCAGGCAAAGCATCACAAGCTGGTCGAGGGAGGGGATTGTTCGGCTCTGCTCTGCACTGGGGTGGCCTCACCTTGAATACTGCGAGCAGTTTTGGGCACCACAATATAGGAAAGATATTAACTTCTTAGAGAGTGTCCAAAGGAGGACAAGGAATATATTGAAGGATCTTGAGGGGAAGCCGTATGAGGAGTGGCTGAGGTCACTTGGTCTGTTCAGCCTAGAGGAGACTGAGGTGCAACCTCATTGCAGTCACAACTTCCTCGTGAGGGAAGAGGAAGGGCAGGCACTGATCTCTTCTCTGTGGTGACCAGTGACAGGATCCAAGGGAATGGCCTGAAGTTGTGTCAAGGGAGGTTTAGGTTGGATATTAGGAAAAGGTTCTTCACCCAGAGGGTGGTTGGGCACTGGAACAGGCTCCCCAGGAAAGTGGTCACAGCACCAAGCCTGACAGAGTTCAAGAAGCATTGGGATGTGGCTCTTGGGGATGGTCCTATGCAGGGCTAAGGGTTGGACTCGATGATTCTTGTGGGTCTCTTCCAACTCAGCATATTCTGTGATTCTGTGATTTAGGATACACGTTTTCCTTGAAAGACAGAAGCTCCTTGCTCCAGAAGCACACTACTGAAAATGAGATAAATGTTCTAATGGATTTCATTAAAAACCAGAACTGTTTTAAAATAAATAGTCTGGAATCTGTAAAGAGATGTTTTAAAAATTGTTTGGAATGTTACAACACTGATAATCATCATGTATTTATCTGCCAGGAACACTGGGGCTTCAAATAACATTTAATTCAGACAGTCCTTTCTTACAAGCATAAAAGGCCATAGAAAACACTGCTTACAGTTTAAATATTTTGATTCGTTTGTTTGCATGAAACTAGTGTGAGGGGGTGCTCTGAAAAGCACAATGAACTCCACAAATGAAACCAAAGAAATGGCTTTAAAGTAGGCTGTGTGGAGAACAGATGTCACCCTTTCATGTCGATGAAGCTTTAAAGAACCTCCCCTAGGGCAATGAAGGCATCTTGTTGCAGGGCCCTTCATGTCCCTGTTAGGGGGTACCCTCATAGGACCCTGGGGAGATGGGATGTTGTGCATCCCTTAATGCAAGGAAAGAAATCCTGCAGGGTTTCTTCTGCTGGAGGGTTGCACAGCAGCTCTGCTGCATGACTGGAGCTCGCCTCCAGAAGGTGTCACAGCCACTCACATCCTGTTCGAATGGTTTTTTTCTTTCACACATCTCAGAAGCCAACAACTGCAATAATCCCTAAGTGCAATGCACAGTCCTGATGGTGCAGGTTTTCACATGGACATCACCCATGGGAAACCTGCGTGAGACTGAGCTGCAAGGCTTGGCTTTCCTACAGGGTGGGAGTAACTGTACAGATGTTGGTGATGCAAAGAAAGAAAAGAGATGTCCTTAAAAACTGTGAGAATGGAAATTGATTTTGATAGATTTGAGGGTTTTTTCTTGCTGTACTCACTAAACAGAGGCAGAAGACAGTAGGTAGAGAAGCACATTTTTGTGCTGTTTTCTTCCGTTGAAAGGTAAGCACAAGAAAGATTCAGCGCTGAAGTAGCAAACAGCTATGTTCACAGCTGGCCAGCCTGAAAAGTCTGTGGAGGTAAGGCAGAAGAGCTACAACATGACCTTTGTTATGCTGCAGCAATGAGTTACAGCACAGGTTCTCTCTCAGCCCACAGAAGACAGGTGATTAATATAGTTGTTAAATACTTTATACTTAATCAAGCTTCCCCTCACTAAGATCTGCTACACCTTTCAAAAAGACAGCACTTGAGAGCCCTTGAGCAGTCACAAAAATGACTTTAAACAGGCAAAAATATGCCTGTTTACACTGTTGAGGAAAATATTCAAATCTTGACAAAATCTGTCTGGAGATAGCTCTAGCAGAAACAATTTTGATAATGTTCTAGAGTGGCCTATAGCTAATGGTCACTTAGCAGAAAGTCAATTTTTCAGCATGCTATAACATATATCTCTTCTGACTGTTCAAATAAACTTACAGAGAATTGCTTTCTGTAAGGACTGTGGCAATTACAGGATTTTAACAAGCAGAGTTGCGCCTTCTAGCGTATCCTAATTTTGAAATGCTTGACTTGATTATGTTATTATGAGATGCGCTAGAAGAATACTATTTGCTATTTGCAAATATAGCATTTATGTATGACTATAGCCTAGAACTTTTCAAAAGTACAGGTGTGTGTGTGAATACCAGTAGACAAAATTAAAGCATGAATTATGACTGAATTGCTTTAAACACAGGACTAAAGCCATAGGATAGTTATCTAGCATTGCCAGAACATCAGACTAACATAAATTTTTGTTACTGGCTTGCTTGCCCAAACGCAGAGCTGTTCCAACTTCATGGACTTACCAGCTTCTTTAGGTGAGTACACTAACATCTCCCTGGCTGTTAAGTAAAGACCAGATTTTATAGACAGACACTGGGTAGGCATATGTCAAGCCTTCATAAGATGGGATAAAGCCTTCCATCTCTCAGAAATGAAGATTCAAACAGGCCTTTTGCTTACACCTACACCACACTGCAAAGTTTTCCTTTAGTGTTGACAACAGTGCAGCAGTTGTAGAAAGCAGTCCTTTCTTCCTATGTAGCATTATAACCATATAAAAAAGCATCTTTAAGTCTTTTGAATTACACAAGTATTTTCATTTTCAACAAAATGGCAGAAAATTAACTAATTTCAGATTGCTTTCTAAAGACAAAAAGCTTTGTACAGACCCATTGTGTAGACAGCAATTTTCATCATTAGTGTAATAAAGCATCTATCTCCAAAGAGAAGTGTTTAATACACATTTGTGACTCCAAAGAATGAGGAGTGTTTCTTTTCCTAAACTAAATTAATTATTTGAGAATATACAAAATACTCAAACTGCTTTACAGATTCTTTTATCCTTGATCCTTCTAGTTTAGTATTCCTAGAAACCTTGAAATTGCTAACCCAAATCCACTCACTGCAGCTGACCAACATATTCCAGATATTTTTGTTTGGAATCCATAGCCAGCTGTTAAGATTTTCCAACAACTTTGCATTAAAAATAGCTATAGTCATTATTTACCTCTGAAAACGTTCATGTATTTTTTAAGAGCAAAAAGCATACTTCACAGTTTTTAATGGCTCACCAGAATGATTTATGATTCCTCTTGATGGGATAAAGCAAAATCATAGAATCATAGAATGGTTTGGGTCAGAAGGGACCTTAATGATCATCTAGTTCCACCCCAGTCCATCCCACACACAACCCCACCACTATGTGCAGGGACAGCTTCAACTAGACCAGGTTGCTCAAAGCTACATCCAACCTGGCCTGGAACACTTCTGGGAAGGGGGCAGCCACATCTCCTCCAGGCAAACTGTTCCAGTGCCTCACCACCTCACACCGAAGAATTTCATCCTAATTTCTAAACTAAATCTACCCTCTTTCAGTTTTATCCATTACCCTTTGTCCTATGACCACATGTCCATATCAAAAGTCCCTCTTCAGAGCTTTTTTGCAGGCATCCTTCATGTACTGTAAGGCTGCTATAAGGTCTTCCTGAAGCTTTCCCTACTCCAGGTCTCCAGCCCATCTTCATAGGAGAGATGCTCCAACCCCCTGATCACTGATATGTGTGTAATGACTACTTTTAGCAGTCACAAAATGAGATTATACATACATTCTTACCTCTTGCCATTCTGTAGGATACCAGGAGGGCGGGCAGTCAAAGCGATTACAGCCTTGCACAAGGGATGGCTTAGGTTTAGAGCACAGTTCATCTGCCAAAATCACAGTCTCATTAGTCTCTCTTGATAGGAGATGAGAACAGAAGACATCTCGTGTCTGTAAACCAACCCCACAGGTAAGACTGCAGGTGCTCCATTTCCCAATCTCCCACCTGTGAAGGGGTCAGGAGAGAGAACCTTAAGCACAGAATAAAATCACCTTAATTTTTCTCTTATTACAATGACAGATGGAGTAAAGAAAGAGTAAAAGAAAGACAATTTTTCTTCTCTGATCACTGTCACTCTTGTAGCTGGAGGATGAGGCTAAGGTGAATACTCACAGTTCTGCATTTTCAGCTCCTGTCAAAAGCTCTTGGATTCCAGGTCTTTGGGATTCCTGCAATATCACAGGAACAGTGTCGTGTCCTACCTTAAGAGGTTTTAGCGTGCAGGAGCCTAGCCAATTTTTTCAAGACAGAATGGATTAATTAGCAAAAAATAAAAGAAGATATTAACAAAGGTTTAATTAAAGAGATGCAAAAGTGAAATGCTGAGCATGAACTTCTTCCACCCTGTAGTGGCATTCCCGATGGACTTTTCCATGCTGTGGAGATAGGACACACTAAGGCCTTGAGAGATGCAATGGGAGGGCAGGGTATGATCTTGGATGAACACTCTGTCACTGAACTAGCTCTGCACTAGTTACATAAATCCTGCATCAACAGGATTATTGATAACTGAATTTCAGCGTTCATCGCGCTAAAATCAGATTTCTGCTGTTTGAGCTGTACTCAATACAAGCCCTAATTCTGTCAACCAAAGATAGAAAATTGCTAAAATATTAGATCTTCCACTCATGTGCTCTACTAGAAAGCACTTCAGGGATATGCAGAAATGTGTACACAAAAACGTCATATATTCAGAAGGAAAATATAAGAAAATAGTCTTCCCATCAGCTTCATGCAAAACTCTACACTGATCTGGACATATTCCCACAGTCAAAATGAAAGTATGAAAGCCAGATAGTGCCACTTTTTCTAATTCTGAAGAAAGTCTAATTAAATTCTTTCCAGCTTGAACGTTATTGAAACTGACTGCTGAGGGAATAAATTAAAAATTCAGGAAAAGGAAGTCTCAGAGAATCAGTCTTTGAAGAAAGCAAATCCAGGCAGGAGGTTAAAGAGAGTGACTGTGAAGGAGGATACCCTCTGGCTCCGCATAGGATGGAGGCAGATAATGAAAGAAAGTTAAGACAGATGTCAGTAGAATGAAGGAGAGGAAAACGACTCTGATGGTCTGAGATCTGCCATTAATGGAAATAGCTCAGCACATTTAAAACACATCACATCAGCAAACACATCACTTAAATAATCATTAAAGATTGTGCCATCCTACAATCACAGAACAATTCTAACCTCTATTTATTTTATAAAATTATTTTGAGCATTTGTTTCCTCCCTCTCAGTAACAGCCTTAACAAATTGAAATAGCTAGCATTAAGAAGTACTTTTTCCTCCCTAGATGATGTGCTGAGGGATCAAAGGCACATTGCTCCCCTTCCACGCTCCATCTGCTGGTGACATTCCCTGATTTTATAACAGGACAGAATACATCCCGAGCATCATGGTAAACTCTAACGATGCTGTAGTTTGCTTTTATACAACAGTCTTGGTTCTATTAGTAGCAATGACAAAAATCTGTTTAACCTTTTCTAACAACAAATGCATCTTGCATACTGAGTTAGAAGTTACCATGGTCGCTTTCCAGGCCATAATACACTGAAGGACACTAATCCTCTTACCCGTACTGGGAGCTATTTATCAGCGGACTAGGAGTGACATATGGCAGCCAGTTAAGCTCAGCTGGAGTATGTTCTCCACATGAATGATCTGGGGGGAGATGTCTTCCCAGATTTTCCCATGAAATTGTCAGTCAGATTTAATGTGACTGTCATCTACCCCTTCAGTTTTGGCACAATCTAAAATAAGATATTTGAGTAGGTGCTGAAAAGAAGGCATTTTCTTATTTCACAATTTATTTTGATATGTGGTTAGTTGCCAAAGTTTTTTTATTCAAGTGCTGGCAATAGCTGTTGCCTCCAGCAACTTATTGTTTGTTATTGGTATAAGTGCAAAATGTTTTTGTTGGCAGTTCATATCTCAGTGGCTAGCAAGCCACATAAACCCTTTGGACATCTTGGCTTCTGCAGAAGAGGTTATCTGTTTCCTCTTCTAGAAAGAAAAGCCGTGTTTCAGTAAAGAGAAAGGATTTGCCTTTCCAGTGTCTGAAATTTCTGAATGCTTCAGGTTGCATCCGTCGCCCTACCTGTAACATCGGTTTGTTCACAATTCTTTCCAGCTGCTTCAAACAGCACATTCCTTAGAGGTGCTCAAGAACCATGAGGTCAAATTCCCTCTTACCCTTCTACTTTCATAGTCCCAAGTGACTTTTATGGGCTTTCATAGATACAAAGTAAAGAATGTAGAGCAGCATAGAGATGTGCTAAGTGGAGTATGGATGTGCAAGTAACCAAACCCATAAATTATACATATGATTGGCAGAATTTCAAAGTCCTAAAAAGCACAGAGAAAATCAGTGATAATTTTACAGAATTACAGGGCTCTAGGATTATTTTGTAACAGCTAAAGGTGCTTGCAACAATTTGAACTAGTATTAGCCTACAAAATTTACCAATTAGTTTCTAGACTACTTGTAGTTTTGGAGATAGTATTTTTTTTTAAATACTTCTTTTCTGAGGTAACACAGTTTTACCTTTACTGTAGAGTGTTGTGATGCTAACTGAAATAATTCCAGTCTTATTTCATGTGGTACTTATCTGTGCATTCCTCTGTCTATTTTTATTTCTGGGTGTTTTGGCTATACTTAACTGGCTCTTTCAGTGCATATGGAACACAAAAAGAATACCCTGCACATATGTGTCAATATGAGAATTAAAATTCAAGTAGGAAATAATCCTAAATTTTAAAGGTGAATGCAGTAGTTACAGAATCAAGATAAAGAAACCTTGTGCAAGTGGAACTGGTATCTTTGTAAGGTGACTGTGGCTGTTGTTAAGGTACAGACTTAGGAAAAGTCTGCATACTGCCTAATTTATAGACAAGGTGAAAATCATTGGTTTGGTACTTCTTGTATTGCTTCCCAAAGGCTGGTGAAACGATTGCATAGTTTTGATCCAAAACATACTTTTTATCCCATCTTCTTTTTCCTTCACTACTGCCCAAGGCTGTACTAAGAAGTAGGAACAGAGAAACGGTGGTTTTTAAATCTTATCTTATAGTAGGACTTTGGTTCATCTATACTCATTGTCCTGACCCTAGGTCTGTCAGTTCTTCAGCTGTCCATCTCTGTCTCCTACGTATCTAAGCAGTGGTTATGTATTTAAGCACCAACCAGATTTTTAAAATATTTCAACTACTGTACTTAATATAAAAAAGATTTCAAAAGCTTTTCATTCTCTGCAGAATATACATACATAACTCTGCTGATATACATAAAATACATTGAATACTTGAACCGATAGAACAAAACCTAAATTAATTCAAAAACACAGAGAATTTAGAGATGGCTAACAAAGAGGAATGTAACAGGAAAGAGACAATTCATAGGGCTGGATATGTTGAAATTAATATGCGTATATTAGTGATACATGTATTAGAATACATGCATATGCACATTTTCCAAATGATGAAAACAAGTTGCCACTGGAAATATACAGGGACCAGAGGATGGGCCAAAAATACAACTTCTTTCAACTATCATCAAAATTTCAAAATCAAAACTGATCACAGAAACTTTTAACTTTCCAAATGAATGGTTTCCTTCTTCCAGCAGGATGCTTTAGTAGTTTTTTTAGTGTTGGTCAACTATGAAGACCTACAATGCATATGAAGACAGGCACACTAAGTAGTGTACCTGATCTGACTGCTCAAGGCAATGGTTTTCCTTTAGGTTTTCTTACACACAATGCTAAGGGTGTAGTCTAAAGTAAAGATAAAAATTCATTAGAAAGCCAACCAACTGGAGCACTTGCACAAATTTCTTACATTTCTAGGAACTAGAAACTAAAAGTGAATTAGTAATGGACAGATTTTATGAACAGAAAAACATGAGTTAGGAAGTTTATAAGTCCAATGAGAAACTGAAATTTTCTGGAACATTCTCATTAAATAAATTAGGCCTATCTAAGCAATGCTTATGCATATGCTAAACTCCAGGTAAACAAGCAGTTTCCACAATCAATCACCATCAGTGTGTTTTAAAATGTAAATATTTGCAGCTCCCTTGAATAAAAGAAAGGGAACAACTGTGAAGGTCCAATGGCGAAAAAAGGCTCAATAATCTGAAAATCCTGATTACTATCACAGAATAATTATTCCATATTATTAATGTAAGTATAAAAACATTAGAGATTCTCTCAAAAAACAGCTTAATCACGTTATTTCTAATTATCTTGACATAGTTAACAAAAATCTTCCTTGTGATGCCCAAATTAAACTTGCACATTGGTGTTCAGGTTCAGGCTGTTTGAAAGGAAAAGAAAAAAACTTCTAACACATAACTTAAACATGAAACTCTTAAAAGTTCTATAAATTTAATTTTAATCAGAAATAATTTTTCTTCTTTCTTGTAAAAAAAAAAAGTATCAATATCATATTGTGCGCCAGCAGTTCAGGTGAAGAACTGGAGGACAAAGTGAGCAGGACCTTGTTCCTGGCTCTGTGCTGAACTCCAGATGTGAATGAGACCAGAACTGGTGAAACATGGGCTAGCCTGTGACAAATGTCTAGTCTAGACTGAGCCACTATGCAGATGACAGCTTTGGATTAGGCCCTATATGCAAAGAATATACATTAAACCCCAAATCATTCTAAGGTGTCAGGTGTTGTAAGAATTTTTCCTAGGGATGTACCATTTAATCCTGACAGACTCCCTTCAAGCACTGCCAAGAAAATTGAATACTGCATGGCAAAAGTAAACACCATTCTACAAAAAGACCTTCCAAACTAGTTCTAAAAAAATGAAATTATTGTCATTTTTATGTGGTTAAACCATGTGAAAGTGATAGAAAAGAACTCTTCTTATTTCTAAAATAAACATTCATCAATGTGGAGAAAGGTTTGCCTGGAAACATCTTACTTAACATCTGACAGCTGCCTGCATAAAGACATTTCTCAGTGCACAAGGGCTGTGAGGCAGCTGGGTATATGCACATGCAAGAGATTGAGTAAATCACATATTATGTCAATACTGGCTTCCTCTCATCCTCTGCCAATCTGTGTAACCTCCAGTGGACCCTGAAGACTGAGAAGTCTGCTCAGAGCCCATATATCTCCTCCCTTCTTTTCCCATTAAAAAGCTGGAGCAGTGTTTGTGGTAAAGCTTCCTGTTTCATAGGTGTGAAACTCTTTCTTTAGGCTCATTTTGCAGATATATCTTCCGTTGAGTAAGTATTCTCACTGTCATGTCTTAAATACCCTGTCAAAATGTGATCTTAAACTCTGAACAGCAGAGAGAGTCACTGTCCGTCCTGTTTAGGTAGCACACTTTCTTGCAGTGAAGCTACAGGATTGAGATGAGAACTCCTGAGTCAGTTCTTGACTTTATAATCAAAGAATTCTCAAGAAAGGGACTCAAAAGCTAAGAATTTAAGTACAAGTAATTTTTTCACCCAGATGTTAAAACAGTCACAGCAAAATCAGACTGCTCCTTTGAAATGAAGTGTGAGAGCCAACACCTTAACCCTGGTGTTTAAACAGGGATCTGAGTTCTGTAGGAAGTGATCTCCGTACTGTTATGGTTCAGTCTGTATTAGAGAGAACATTACAAAGACACATACAGTACACATACAGCTCAGAAGAAAAGTGAAATTTAACTAAACTCTGAAAAAGTTAATACTCAATTAAAAAAAAGAAAAGAAAAGGCAAAGTACTTCTAAATCATCACTGGCAACTACACAAAAACAATTCATGTTTAGTGTTATTCGGTGCCAGCCTGACAAAATCCGTTGTTCAGTGTCACCACTGTGACAAGGGAGCTGAACAGGCAGGAAAGGTTTCAGAGGACTGTTGTGCAAAAGGGACAGTGAGGTGCTTTCGCCAAAAAGCATCTTCCTTAGAAGTGAAGGAAGTCCATTAAAGATATGCAGACAACACATATAAGCAGATCAAAGGTTTAATCAAAGTGCTCTGGGAGCTGAAAGAACTGGTCTGCATTCATTCTGTAAACCCACCAATATCAACTAATATTGCAGCTCATTACAGCTGAACATGGCAGGGAGCCAGTATTTATATAACAGAGCCAAACAGATGAACATAGAGAAGGAACTCAGAAGTCAGAGAAGTACAGAGGGTAAATGGAATATGCAGAAACTCTACAAACAACAATTTTGGTTGCTGGAGTAACCTTCTGACAAGCTCCAAGCAACATGCATATTGTTCCACACTTTAAAAAATTCTTGCTGTCCCTTGAGTTGAAGGCACAGAACATTAACTATTCAAGCAGGACAGAAAAGACAGTTTATGTTTTTCTGCCAACAAAACAGTGGGAGGTTGTCCAGTGGGTCTTCAGGGAACTACTACAGATACAGAATGCATGAACCACAGAGGAATGTGAAAAGACAACTTCAGGTAAGTGAACAGATTTGACAGAGAATTCGTTTGAGGGATTAGCAGACATACTGGCTACTGAAAAATGCTTCACACAAGACTTCTACTCTGTATGACAACTGCAGCACTGACATATGTGATAGCAATGGCTGTCTTTAATATAGCTACACAGATCAGATTACGTTTGATAAAATAAATGAGTGCCAGTTTAGATTTGGGCTCATGCTTAAAGCAGAAACTTCTTAAATGGAGGTTCTTAAATATTTTATGCGAGATACAATGAAAATAGGTCCTTTATAGCTTCTTTCAAAAATTGAACAGTTGAGGATCAGAGTAAATTAGTGTAAAGATGGAAAGCTGTAAAGCTGGTTAAGAAACAGAAGAGGGATGTTTCAGGAATAGAACAGAAACTGCACAAGTTGTACTTGTAATAGCAGACAGCAAAAGCTGAATGAGGAATCCATGGAGGAACACCCATCTTGGGAACTACAGCAGGGTGGGTTAATGCTCCTTGCCCTCAATCTACATTGAAGCAATGCAGAAACACAAGAACTGCCAACTTATGAAATAAAGTGTGCACCTCAGTCTACACAGTTCTTGTGCAAAGTAGAGGAACAATGTCCCAGTTTCTACTCAAATAGAGTTAATTTCTTCTCAACTGTTGATTGGATTCAGTGTGAGAATAATGTTGATAACACATAGATGTTTTGGTTGCTGCTAAATAGTGTTTATCCTAACTTAAGGACTTTTTTTATATGTCTTGTGCTCCGCCTGTGAGGAGGTTCAGAAAAAATGTGTGAGGAAGCATAGCTGGGACAGGTGACCTGAAATGGCCAAAGGGATATTTGACACCATAAAATGTCATGTCCAGTACATAAAATGGGGAAGTTACCCGGAAGGTGGGCTGACTGGGGTGCAGGGATGGGATCTGGCATCGGTCAGAAGCTGGTGAGCAATTGTATTGTGCATCACTTGTTCTTCCTTGATTTTTTTCCCCTTTTATTCTAATTATTACTATATTCTACTTATGATTTGATATCTGTTCTTATCTCAACCCACAAGTTTTACTTTTGATTCTCCTCCCCCTTCCACTGAGGTGTGTGTGGGGGTGAGTGAGAGGCTTCATGGTGTTTAGCTGCAAGCTGGGCTTAAACCACGACAGACAGTTTAACACCCTGCTGCCCACAACAGCTGCTTTCTTTTGAAGACTCCCTGGCTCTTTTCACACTGGTGCTTTCCATGCTGGGCTGTCTCATAAGCCAACACCTTTTTTTTAGACCTGTCTTTATACCATATGGAAAATGTAAAAAGAACAGTTATTCCTGAAGGAGAAATCAACAAGCTTACAGACACCAGAAGACAAAATAGAAAAAGCTCAGCAGGTGAGAAAGATGTGCAGTCAGCTGATAATGTTTAATTTGAAACTTCTTTTAAAATTAAGCTTTTTAAAAATGAGATAGTTGAAAATGGATGTAGACGGCACAGAAATAAAATACAAAAAGCCTGACTTTACAAGCTGTAAGATCAATATTCATGAACATGAGATTCTGTCCCACAGAGTAACAAGACTCTCCTAAAATCTACAGAAGTCTTTGCTGAAATGACAAGGGCGGGGAAGAAATAAAGGAGATGTCACCAGATTCAATGGACAAAGCATGCAGGTTCATGAATGAAACTGTGTTCAGATAACAGGCTTCAGCGTTCAGAGTGGGCTTCAGTAGTTCCCTAGCAAGTACAAGTTTTATGAGCAGTACTGCCAGAAAAACAGCAGATAACATGGGCATCTTGCTTACCTGGCAGGCAGTATTACAGTATTTTCAATACGATGAACTGTTCCTGAACTATTTCACCAGTGCAGAAGACACACACTGTCTCTCAAATTCAGGAATATATGGTTTTTCTCTAGTTTTTAAGTGGGGGAGGGCAGGACAGTAGAACTTAGGTATATATCTATATATTTATATGGTACTGTGATTGAACTCAGGAAACTCACCATATCTGCTTATGTTCTCTTACATTCTGCTTTGAGTTTCCTTTCAATGCCCTTCTTGCAACATTATTCTGGGTTACATGAAAATTCTGGTATCCAGCTTTTCTTTTCACCAAATATGCCTTTTGGGCTTTTTGGTGTTTTGCCTTCTTTAAAGAGACTGAACTACTAGTAATTAATGACTCAAACATTAGACTACCTGCAGTGACTGCTCCAGTGCTGTAAGAGACTGGACTATTGGTGCTCATGGCTCCATCAGCAGTGTGCTTTGTTGGTGTGTGCTTTGCTAACAACGTGCAGAGTGGCCACCCAGGCCAGGTGCCGAAGGTGTGCACATCTGACACCTCAGGCTACAAGATAAGCAAGAGGCAAATCCTTCAAGGTGGGGCAGTGTTTCTTTTTCCTTACACAGATGACTCAGCTGGGATAACTCCTGGGAACATTCACACCAGCCTGAAGGTATTCATCTCTTGTTGATGAACCATAATGGGCCCCAATGGACTCAGCCACACTGACCTGAGAGACAGCTGCATCATCTTAGCAGGTGTCAAAGACTCCTGAAGCATCCCATGACTCACAGTATTACATCATCCAGTGTAAAACTCCTCGGCCCAGGGGAGGTACCACAGGTGTTCCCACCTGAACCTGAGCATATATAACACTGAGTTTCAGGGCTTCCCTCACCACCAGGGCTTCCACCACCACCTTAATGGATCTGGACTGTGACCACCACTTTGACCAATGCACATTGAAATTGCAGCAATCAAGTGTCATCACTGGATCCAACAGGTGTCTTGCAGGTCCTTCCAGTCACCTGGAGAATCTGCAGCCCCTTTCCAGCTGCCTGTACCAGCACTGCAGCCTCACTGCAGTGCCATTCAAGTGCCTGCCGGTATCAAATCCCAGCTAGCCACTGTTTCCTGCCAACACTGACTCTCCAACTGTTCTTGCCAGCTTTTCCAGGCATGGGGGAGGCAAGCTATATGGAAGGGTGGTCCATTTTGTCTCTGTCCTGTGGCCATGTGTGTTTTTCCCGGGTGGGGGAGAGCAGCCACCATCTCAGTTTGGTCTAGTGAGCCAGGCTTGGGAAGTTTCTCCTCATCAGTTGATTTAATCCAGTTCTATCAGTATTGTTATTGGCATTTCTTCTCGGTAACGAGTTATTTTTTCACTTACATTGGGGTGTATTTGTTCTCTCTCTCTGTATTGGAGAAACCAGAGGTATTGAATTCGAGGGAGGAGACTTCTGTCTAAGATCTCCACCCCTCTAAATTGTCTCAAACTGAGACAAACAAACTGTTAAGAAGGCAGTGTTTAACAGTATTTTGTTCTAGGGGTATATCCAGATCCTGTATTTTACACTGAATTTTATATTTATATTTTATATTTACATTAATGGATGGGATGCCATCCAAAGGGAACTGGAAAAGATCAAGAAGTGGGCCCATGAGAATCTCATGTGGTCTAACAAGACCAAGTGGAAGGTGCTGCACCTGGGTCAGGGCAAACCCTGCTATCAATACAGGCTGGGGGATGAACAGGTCTGGAGCAGCTCTGCTGAAAAGGACTTGGGGGTGCTGGTGAACGAGAAGCTAGACTTGAGCCAGCAATGTGATCTCCCAGCCCAGAATGCCAATTACATCCTGGGCTGCATCAAAAGTAGCATGGTCAGTGAGTTGATGGAGGTAATTCTGTCCCTCTACTCTGGTCTGGTGAGACCCCACCTGCAGTGCTGCATCCAGCTCTGGGGTCTCCAGCACAGGAAGGACATTGATCTGTTGGAGCTGAGTCCAGAGGAAGCCACCAAGCTGATTAGAGGGACGGAGCACCTCTGCTATGAGGAAGAGCTGAGAGAAGTGGGATTGTTCAACCTGCAAAAGAGAAGGCTTCAGGGTGACCTAACTGCAGCCTTACAGTATTTGAAAGGAGCCAACAACCATTTATAGTTTATTTCGTATGTTAATGCTGCAGTGCAAAAGTTAATCCTGTTCATTATGCCACAAAGCATTTGACTTCACGTTTGGCACCAGAGGAAAGACATGCTCTTTATTGTTGCTGTTGTGAAAGCTTTCTTGGGGGAATGAAACCCTGCTGTTGAGGCAGTAAATTAATAGCCAAGAAAATTGAGAATAAATTTAGAGAAAAAAATGAGGAGTAGAAGTTAACATATGAAAGGCTGAAGTGAGAGAATATTTGTTTTAAATACTGAAAAATATCAACTGGCAATGAATCTTAAGTTCTGTTTGGACAGGCATTTGTAAAGAGAAGGGTGGAAATAAGCGGACTGTATTAACATGACTAAACCCAGAAAATTAATTGTGCCAGGAAAAAAAGAAGAGAAATTGTTCTCTGCAGAGGGACTCAGTAAGTTCCCAGTCCTAGTTCAAGCTAATAATAATCACAAACCAAGTTATAAAAAAAATGTGGTATGGCACAGTGAGATTGTTTCAACACAAGGGTGTACTAACTTGGAGCAATCTGTGACCTGGACATCTGTGTAAAGGAAAATAATCTATCTAAGTATACAGTATTCTGAATAAGAAAAGTGATCTACCACTCCTTGAAGGAAAAAGGAAATATGGTATAAGTTATATTAAAATATTAATTTGCAATCGCACTGTAATATTTTATGAACATAGTAGTCAGTGCAGAATATAACCCAAAACAAAGGAAAATGTCTATTAACGACATCATATCTAACAGAGGAACCATCACATTATTTAAAAAAGCAACATGGCTGGGGAGGACCTCTGAAGTTTTAAACTAGAAGAGCTGGAGGCAGGCTGTGATGGAGACTCCAGAGCTACTCCTCTGATCCTCGCAACTTGCAAGTTACTTTGCTTCACATTTCAATGTGACACACATGGCTGAAAGGTGTCTTCTTGGTGATTTCACTGTAGCTGCTGTTGAGTAAGGCATACTGAGGAGCATGCACCTACTACTCCACCACAGGCAATACAATAAGTGAGAAAGGGGAAGGGTGGGCTGTCAGACACATCTTGGACAATCTCTTAACAACTGAAAAGGGCACAAAGCAGAAGATTATATTAGAGAAAAGGGGAGAGAAGATAAATGTTTTTAGGCCACAGATTAATATGTTTTAAGGCCAGGGTGCTATTACAGTAGTGGAGGGTAGGCATTCAGGTAACGCAGACACAGCACAACACAGTCGCCTAGGGAGGGCAGCCTGTTTAGATGTCCTTGTACAGGCCTGTCTTTAGCATAGTAAACCTAGACAATAAATGAGATTATGATTTGGTGACTCCTGTTTGAGCTGTTTCTAAACCTAAAGGCTTCAAATAGGGGTGAATCTGCCCTGTCTGGCAGCATATTCTTTCTAATGTCTGATTCTGCAACCTATTCCACCACTGGCTCAGGCTGTGGACTGTGATCCCAGGGGGCTCTGTGGGCTACCTTAAAAGGCTCTCAAACGCGCTTCAGTTAAAAACAGACTTAAATGAAACCCACTTAAAAAATATGCCAGTGGTTTGTAAGACTGAAAAAAACCCCAAACTGCAACACAACAAGAACTGGTATCCCCTGCCAGTAAGGCTGTACTGCAGTACCTGTAGACATGCAAATCTTTTAACCTTTTTTCTGAATTAGATAGAGATGCTCTAATATTTCACTCCACCAATGTAAACCACATCTGCATCGACACTCTTCCAACAGTGGTCACCTTTAATGGATGAGAGAAAGCTCTGGCCCTTCCACACAGTTTGAATTAATTTCAGATTGTTCATGGAAGCATGTCTTACGCTATGTCTGACCTATCACCAACCTAATGCCTCATGTCTCCAAATGCACTGAAAAACATGTTGATATTTTTCTCCTTTATAGTTTCACTTTATTTGGGAAGTGAAATAGAGCAAAACAGATGGACAATACTGCATTCACCAAATAAAGGTTAAAATAATAACAGGTGATTTATCACAAAACCACAAAACAAGCAGACACAAAAAAGATAAAAAAATAGGAAGAGAAAAAGAAGACACTGTGTAATGAGCTAAACCCCAGACTAACTCAGGCTATCTTTAATCTTTGGTCAGGTATCAGGACTGCTTAGATGGTTTTCTATCATTTCTTGCTAACAGCAGAGGCTTGAAGGAGAAAAGAGAGAATGATGGGGTGAAATTGTGCTATTCCTAGAACCATCTGCTTTTTCTATTTTTTTTTTCCCTCCTCATTCTGTGGTATTCAGCTTTTCTTTGTTGTACAGGAATACAAGTTCAGTTTTGAAAGTATTCAAGAACAAAGTTGTAGAAATTGCCTGGAATTTCCTCCACTTTCAGCCATCTGGCTTTCGCTGCTTTGCTTATCTCTCCACTACTCCATACATGTTTCCCAAATCTTTTCAACACACATTGACCAAGCTATTGAGCAGTTATAATGAATGACACAGTTACAACATTCTCTTTCAGCCCTTTGGTAGAGTTTGTTGGCTCACGGTGAGGAGCTCATGCTGTTGCTGTTATAAACAAGAGCAATCATATCTGATTAGATGATGACTGCCTCTGTAATTTGGGTTGTGGAGGCTGAGGAAAAAGACACATTTGGGCTGCGAATCACTTTGTTGTTGAAAACAGCAAAGCCAACATTGAAACAGGGTTCTTCCAATTGTTTGGGGTTTTTTAATATTTTTTTTAGTAATTTAGAACACAAACACAGCAATTAGCAAAACTGAGTGCTCTTCCCTTTTGTTTTTTTTTTGCTTAGAGAAGAAACTTCTAGACATTGAACAGCTATTCAGAGTTTACTTCTGGGAAGTAAATACTTGTGCTCTGCTCAAGTATTGCTATGTAATTCTGGAAGTGATACAGCTTGATTTACACAAACGAAGTAACTGAATGACTGAATTACAATGCTCATAGTCTTCAGTCCTCTCTTTCCTGTAGAAAGCAGTTTGGGTCTCTCAGTACATCAAAACAAGCTGTATCCTTTTTATAGAAGAATTAAACAAAAGCATACCAAGTTAATGATAACAAATTTTACTCTGTACCTATTGTGTTGAAAGTCAGTTATCAGCTCCCAATTCAGTGATCAGTTCTGCAGTGCCCTATTTCTCAGTGCAGTGCAAAACAGGAAATTTTGTTATACTGTTTTCTAGAAGAAAAGGCACTGGACTCTTTTTCTGCTATTGTTCTTGAAGTGATAAGCAAAAAACTGTCAACAAAATCTGAAACCACAGAAGACTCAGTTGAAATTTGAATATTTTGTGTGCAACTCTTCCTAATTCTTATTCTTTCCTCTGTAAAAATTTTTGCTGACTCCATACACTTGTGAATATCTAAAGATAGATTTCTGTGGTTTAGTTTTTCTGTCTCTCTTCCATGTACCCAGAATAGTAATATGGTAAGATATTAAGCCAGAATTTCAATGGAAATTATAAAGTGCTCTCAGCTGCTGTGCAAGCACCATCACCTTTCAGTGTTTTCATAAATCTGAACTATTGCCAGTATATTCCAGCTTTTGGCATATTTTGATCCAAGAGAGACCAGAGCAATTAGGAATTGAAAAGGATGATGATATCACAGACTAATTTCAAGATAAAGTACTAAGTGAGTAATGAAGTCTTCTAGTTTATCCCCAGTAGGGAGCAAAATGAACAGTAACAGTGCAGATCCCTTTAGTATCATTCTTCTAAAATGTCCAAAGAATGATTAAACAAAACCAGGATGAAGTTACTCTTTGCTGACTACTTCTACGGTATTTGTCTTGGGGTGCATGCCTTCTGATGCCTCCAGAAAGGCTGCTGAGATTCTCTGGTTCAATGTTTTTGTTTATCTGTATTAAAACATATTTTTTAATCTATATTTGTTTATCTATATTAAAACAATTGTTCATTAATTATTATTCTATATTAAAACAATTGTTTATGGCTTATATGACTAATTTTTTGAGAGGCTACAGAAAATGTCACATATAAACAAAAATGTCTGTAGCAGAAGCAACATTAAGCTTTGAAGTTCTAATATTTAAATGTTCTCCCTCTTAAGCTAAACAAGATCTTGAACTGTATTAAATTCTAGACATAAGCATTAAATTCTAAGCATGCTGAGCTGTTTACGTTCAAGAAATGCCACTGAAATAATTTCTATAAACATATCAGGACAGAATTATTGGTCTCTTGAGCAAGAATTCTCAGCTTTTTCTTCATGCTGTGGACAACAGTTCCTTGTCTACCAAGACATTCATCACCATGTCAGTTGCCTTTTCCTGAGACTGCCTCCTCTACCCACAACAACTGTATGCTCCAACAGTCACTTACAGATCAAGAACATTCTAAGAAAGTGGGTTTTTTATATATTTAGTTTCTGCTTATGCACTTCAGCAGCTGGAAAACAGAGAGAAGAGCCAACACTATGAGACTAGCCAGCTCTCCCTATAAGTCATCAGCAAGAGCTCTGGAAAGTATCAATGGTTCGCAGATTTTGGAAACTCCTATAAAGAGATCTAAGTTCACAGTCAGAGTGTATCACAATTTTTTAGACTTGTTAGTGAGTAGAAATGCCTTCATCAGCATTCATAAGGACAGGATTTTAGTCTAAATTTCCATCAGACACCTGGACCAAGATTTCTTGAACTAGAAAGCCCCAAAGCCTTTTTTTTTTTAGGTATTAAGGCTGTGTTAATTAATGATTATAAAGAAAAAATCTGTATACACTCATCCTATTGATTTACTAAGGTCATAGGTTTGATCCCTGCATGGGCCAATAATGTAAGAGTTGATCCTTGTCGGTTTCTTCCAACTCAGAATATTCTGTGAAACCTATTTAATATACCATTGTATTTAATACAGTGTTACTAGTAGCCATAGCACTTCAGAAGCTTGCACAAAATAAGGGAGTTATCCTGTCACAGCATGCCTGGGAGACACATAAACTTGTCTTCTTGCCTTTCTTTCTATTAGTCAGACTGCCTGCAGGCCTCCTTGCAAGAATCTTCAGGCCTCCTTGCTTTTAGCAGAGAAGCCATTTTTCAGAATACATGCTGTTAATCCTGTGCCATTTAAATCTCTGCAGACAGGTGATTTCCTCCAGACTGAGGGGACTTGAGGAGAGGAGTTGTATATACAGGGAATAGAGTCATTTCCCCTTTTCTCAATTGCAGCCCTAGGGATGGTTCTTAGCGAACCTTCGACTAAGGTTCTTAGTCTTCCCCGTCTGCACCAATCTCTTTTCATCTCTGCTTCACAGGCTGATTCTCACCTACAGCATGATCATCTTGTAACCCATGGAGTGAAATACATGCCCAAGGTTGCTTTAAATTAGCTCCACTCTGGTAGGAAGGTTACCACAGTGCTATGAATTACCACACAGATGAATTCAAGAAGTATTCACACACTTAGATTACTTTTATAAGTAATTGTCATGGGTTTACTTATTCTAAAAAACCAAACGGGAATTTTCTTTCCTCTGCTGCAATGTGGGGGAGGGATGTTGAAATTGGAGGACAGTTTTTTTGCCTTGGGTGATTGACCTACACAAAGGAGCTGGCTGGCAGAACTACATTCCAGCCTGACAACCCTCTCTAAGGCTAGGGTGTGTGTAGGGGGGCTGGGGGGATGAGTTTTTCTCCCCTCCTCTCCTTGGAAAGGAGTATTTCACTTTTTGCCTTAACGGGGGCAAGGTGTGTGTTGGAAAAGCTCTGAGGCCGTTTTGCTCTCGACCTGGTCATCTGGCTGTTCTCTGGCCTTGGCTTGCCTACGGTCTGCTCTGTCCCCAGCCGGACCTGCTCAGATTCCATCGGAGAGTTTGTGCTCAGCAAGGAAAGGGGGGAGTCCCAACCACAGCCAGCCGCAGACATCGTGAGTTTCATGGGAAAGAAGCTGCCCTCCTTTCCCCTTTTCCCCTTCCCCTCCTCGGCGCAGGGGAAATCTCCACTTTCGGCTTCTCCCGCTCCAGGCCCTCACGCAGCGACCGCCAGAGCCCAACAGCGCCCCCTGCCGACCAACGCCGAGCACTGCGGGCTCTGCTCCTCCGTGACCCAACAGCGCCCCCTGCCGGCCGTGGTTAGGATCGCGCCAGAGGACAGAGAAGTGTCGAACTGTTTCCTTCTGAAGGGGACTTTTGGGTACGGGATTATTGTTTAGTTGTTTTTGTGTTCCTTTGCCGGTTTTGCCAAAATACATATATCCTCTAATAAAGGGTTGTTATTTCTTCCGTTTTCCATACTTCCTTGATTGGAACCCTTTAATTTTGGATTTACAATTGCTGAGAGAGAGGATTTTGGTCTACCTCATAACTCATCCTCTTTAGCAAAACACTTCAGTCTCTTTAAACTGAAACAGCAATTCACATAAATACTACATAAGTGTGTTGCATTTTTTCTTAACCACTGAGTATTTATTTTCTATGCCAGAATCATTGACTGATCAATCTTCTACCATTCACTCTCAGCTCCAGTGACACTGCTACCTATCCATTACCACAAGAGTTCCACCTACAAAGTTATTTTTAAACATTTATATAATATTTGTGTGTTATTTCCAGCAATAAAGACAATTTAACAAAGTCAGTGTTGCAATATCCTCATAAGGAATTCATGTAATGCTTTGGTGAAAAGTGTCAGCCTATTTGGCTCTGCTTGTCACAGACTCAAAATCCTGGTCATCCAACCAAACTTATTTCTGACCTTGTTCGTCTTTTGTTCTGGACGTATTTGATGCCATCTTTGATTTTTAATGTGAACCTTTTTTGCCTACCAAATATCCACTATTGTTCATAAAGACATACCTCTGTGTAGCCTGCTGTATTATAAAGCATACATACACCTACTCATATACACTCCAAACAATATCTATCACCTGGATACCTGAGTGTTTTAAATAGTCCAAAATTATAAACCAATGTATTTCAAATCTGCTGCAGTACTACAAGAGTGTAAATACACCTGTGTGCAGCTGGGAAAAAAGACAACATGTATACAGTACATCTTGAAGACTTGACAGGCCCCATTTAAACAAACCTCAAGAACCTCATGACACCTATTTTCTATTGTAGAGGACACAGATGTGAATTTCTGCAAACAAAGATCTGGTATTTTTAGGGTCATAATTGTGGAAGCTGCCTGAGGCTAGGGAGGAACAGGTTCTGCAAAATCTGTTCTGAGAGAGGAGGTTGGAAAAGTCTCCTTAAACATGACAAAACTCTGGGTATTAGGCCAATCCACAAACTGCTTGAAGAACCTGAATATGCAAGCAGTCTGAAGTTTGAAGTTACTGCTGCTTTGTACTTCCTGGTCAATATGACCGTAGGCACCCTGCAGTCTAAGAAAGAGCATGCCTGAGGCACTGTGTGCCTCCAGACTGAAAGACCATAGAGTGTGGGGGCACAACTTAAAATTCCTTTTTTTTGTACTGCTAATGTTATTTAAAAGGCTCCGGGCAACATACTAGACTATACGATCACTCCCACATGTGTATTTATTTTGCTTTTGCCATGGATTCCTCAAAATCCATTAAGTGATGTCCAGACCAAAGAATCCTGGCCCTGGTATCATCACCTGTGATAACGACAGTGTCATGGTTGCACAGATCTGCTACATCATACAAGCAGCAGAGTTTTACTTACTCACATCACCTCCACTCACTTCATGACAGCAAAGAGAAGCCCCAGGGCAGCAACACAGATCTGCTGAGCTCAGACAGCTGAGTCTGTGGTAGTGCAACCTGGGGAGCCATCTCAGGCTCTCATCTGCATGTTTTACTCCTGCACTTCAGGAGTCACTTCAGTAAAGCCCAGATCTAAGCATCCCTGTCCCCAGAGGTCTCAGATTCATGGGGAATTTAAAGATTGGTTTCTCAATTTCATCAATGATCACATCTCTCTTAAATCTGGAAAAAAATCCATGTGCCTGGCGATACCACATAAGAAGCCTACCTTGGGGGGCAGGGGTCCACACTACAGGCTTTCAGCAGCTGTGGAGGACGGCGGCTGGTTACACACAGTGTCTCATCTGCAGTCTCCCTGGTTTGTTTGTTCAGACAGGTCACCACAGCCTCCTGGACACCTGCACACAACAAAGCATAGTCACAGCCAGCTCTCCACACCTGCAGGGGCAGCTGAGGACAGAGGTCGGTCCAATAGGGCCAGCGGGGCTGCAGTGTGTGGGGAAAGTGATCCTCACACCCAGCGCTGGCAGATCTTGGGCTGCAGCCCCAGCTGTAGACTTGTTACTGCTTTCAGTGTCTCTGAAAGGTTTCTCAATTGCAGTGAAAATTCCATGAGTTCATTCACTTACCTTCTCTGGACAGAAAATTGTCTAGTGCTCTCTATTGACTCATTTTTTCCCTAAGAGTGCAATGAGGCACTTTATTTGTCAGTACAAGTAGGCTAACGCGTGAAGATGGCCTTGGCTTCACTATGCTATATTTTAGGCAACAGTATGATTGCTTTAAGTGCAAAAGTAAAGTAAAACATGGCCAGACAATTCAGCAGTTCTCAGTTATTTTTCTTCATCCACGGACCTGCACCTAAACCTAAAGACGCAAACCCGCAGGATGTATCTGAGAGCTAGGAAAGAAAAAAGGTAGCTGTTGGGACTAAGAGAGAAACTGGAAGATTTGGTGATTACATTTAAACCAGGAATTCCTTGGTAATTCCAAATTCCTTATGTGCTCTTAGGCATAGTAGTTACTCTGTTTCACTTTTCCTATGAGTAGGAATATTACAGGGTTTCTTTTAATCACAAGGTTAGAAAGCTAGAAAATCAGGGATTGCAACATAACATGCCATAGGGAAGAGGTCTTGGTGAGAGAAGATCTACTTCCCCCGGGAAAAGTGGGATCTGTGGGGATCTAATCCAGAGGGGTTCAAACTAACTGAAGGTATGCTTTTTATATTCATTCCTGCTTCCTGAGTTAGGAAAATATTAGCTGAACTCATAACAATTACTTTATCTTTTCAAACCTAACAATTAGTTTTCCAAAACATCTCGCAATTTTTTTAAGATACACAAAAAAAAGAGTGCTGTAAGAGCTTGAACAGCTCCAAGAGCAGTGTCACAGAGCTGACAATACCTTTTGCTGTTTCTAATGCCAGCACACATGTCATTAGGCAAACAATGATATCATATTATTCAACAGAACCAAAGTGCTGCAGCTTGTCACAGTTCCTATGCTCCTGAAATTACTCATGGATTCATTCCCTTTAATCTCAGTACAGGCTGAGGTCCATAGAAAAGTGGCACATTAACCAATTTTTTTGGCTCCTGTGTGTGTAAACCTATTCAGCTCATGCCTCTGACAAAGGTTAGGCAGTGTCTCCACTGCATCTGAGGTACTAAAGAAAAGAAAGAAATTTGATATTTTGGACATGGACATCAACATCAAAATTACCAAAGTCCCTGTAGTCAACCAATACTGTTGTGAGTTTCCTTCCTTACAAGGTTACCCCATATTTTCAAACCATTTTGCTATTCCAGTCATCACCCAAAAGACTTGAGAAAAATTGTGAAAAGGATAAGCTATTAAAATAACAGAGCAAATGGTAGTGATTTATTTGTAGGAAAAGATATAAATGAAATTTATATATATGAACAAGATGTTCGCTACTCTGTCATGTTCATTATCTTTCCATCTCAATCATTTTTCTGTGAGTATGTTATAATATTGTGCAAACAGAGGCATATGGATTCTCCAGAACAGACTTGTCCTGGCTGTAAGAACAGAAGTGATTCTCTACTTGATGGGAAACGGCACCGTGTCCAAATTACTGGTCTCTATTTTGCATGGAATATTTGTGCAGGCCTGACAGCAAGACTAATCTGATGAAACCAGGAGAGAAAGACTGCTGATCCAGAGGTATGGAAACCATGAAAGTGCTTTTCTAATTTCTGTGGAAAGAAACCACCCAGTCCTGACACATGCCAGTAACATTATTCTGTTTGCTAGGTATACAGCTCACTCATCTTCTGTATTTTCTTCTCACACCAAAATTTTGTTAACTGAGTGTAGTTACACATCTTCAATTTCTCCTCCCTGAAGCATGTCACTAACAAGGTCTTGATAAATTATTATCAATTACCTTAACAATTTTCCATTGTCTGTTTCAATGCTGACTACTGAAAAGTGACTGAATGTGACTGACTTCAACATTTTCTCTCTTTCTTAGGCTGATGGTTTCGTTTTATCAAATTCATATAGCCGAACTCTGATACTACTGCTCTTCACTTTGCAGTATTCAACCAGCCCTAAACCTCTCAGTAAGTTCATTCCCCATGCTTATATCTGTCATTTAAGTAATCTCTGATTGTAATTCCAATAATTTTTGTCTATACTACAAGCATTCTCCCCCGCTCCTTAAAATTTCCTTTTACCTTTGAAAGGTACTGGTAGGACCAGTAAACTTGCCTGACAGCACAGTCATGAAAGAAAAAGGTTCTTGTGTGAATGTGGTGGCTAGACTATGTATTGACAGTTTTTGGCTCAAACAGCTTGTGCCAGGAACTGGAGTGAAAAAAAAATAAAAAAATCTGGTTTACTCCAGTAGCAAAAAATCTGCTCAGAATCACTTTCTTCAGCTTCCTCTTGAATCTCACACTGAGTGTGTCTCAGCATATTGATAACAACTGTCTCTCTATTCGAACAGGTCAATGTAGCAAATGGTTATAAGCTTGAAACAAACATTGAGAGAATATAAAAACCTTTGATTATACATTAGAAGTTCCACAGTATTATCTCCATAGAGATATTTAAAAAGGTAAATGAACTTCAGGAAGTTTATTTGCCAAGTAACTGAATTTGAGACATTATTTACTGCACAATATTATCAGAACAAAAAGCTGTCACTTTAAAATTGTTTTCCCTGAAAAAAAGAAATCAGTTGTCAATAGGAAATCACAGTAAAAAAGTGTGTAATCTAGGCAGTTTCCCTTTCAAAATACCATCAAATGAGAATTTCTATGTGTATATCTACCAGAATAGAATAACTGTTACGTGATATTTGATGACAGCTCTAGGAAATGAAGCCACTAACAGCAGACTAAATGACTAACTCATTCCCTCGGTTTGCTGCTTCTAGGAGGTGAAAGGTTAGTTCTGCACCTATCGTATTTCATCTCCCTGACTCCAAAAGCAGTAAAATTAATTTGACCAGTTTTTGCACCTATGGCTACAAAAATACCTGACTTAGCATGTGTTAATCTGGAAAGTTTGGAGTTGATGTCAGACAAAAAGAAATCTTGGATGAAAATTTTTGCTGACAATTGGAAGAGATTAAATTTATTAAATTTATTAAGAAAAATGTCTCTCTCAAATCAGTGTCTGTGAGTTAAATGTTTTTTGTGTAAGAAACAAAGCAAAAGTGTCAATGGTCTGACAGCTCTCTGTGAACTGCTGTAAACATTGACTACCATTAACAAACCAAAACTAAGCATAGAAAACATTTGCAATATTTTCTACTAATTGTGTTTTTCAAGATTGTAACTGATTCCCAGTGAATCTGTACAGATCACGCTATTAGCCTCTAACAAAACACTGACTTGTTTTCAGTTCTACAGTACATATTCTGTATTTATGTATAGTACACCTTTCTCAAATAGCCCAAAACTTGTAATGTAAAAAGATAGCAGATGGAAAAATTTAGGTTAAACTTAAAAAAATATTGGAGTGAACATATTTCTCAGAATTAGAGAGATAAAATCATGGGAAAAAAAGGATATCAGAGAAGCGTGTGTTAATATAGTCTATAACGTGGAACCTGAGACCTCGATTGATTTTGAGAAACTCCAAGTGTCAAGCCTGCTAGTTTCAGACTATCATACCATTAGTGCCTTTTTTGCCATATGTTTTCCTTTGCACTGTGATTTGAACTGATGTCACTTAGTGACAGGCGTTAGGGGACAGCTGAGCTCTTAAAATATCAATAATTTCTTTCATCTGCTACAGGAGGACAATTTATTTCCATACGTTTGTACTCGCACAGAAGAACTCAAGAGATAAAAAATAAAAATGACGTGATTGTTAGTCTGCATCACCAGACCCCTTTAACATTCACCTTTTCTGGGTGAGTGCCTTTTGAGAGATCAGCTGATAAAGGAAACATTGATCATTCTTGGTGACAGTCTCAGTCCAAAAGGGCCCAAAAGTCCTGGGCTGAAATATGTTTTGTGTATTTTTTTTTTTACAGTTTTTATCCATGCCTTTTCAAATATGGTTGAACTTGATGATCCTAAAGTCTTTTTTCCAACCTTGATGATTCTATGATTCTAAATAGCCATAGCAAAGCACCATGTCCGTGGGTATTAATTGCAAAGCACACACTTGAAGAGGGAAAGCAAATCCAGCATAGAAACATTTTGCACTTACCTCCTCCACAGGACTCTGAACACTCTGTAAAGCCTTCATATTCCCAGTCATAGAGCTCATCAAACTCCTGCAAGCTGCCATACAGAAACTCAGTCTCCTCTGAGGTGTATTCAGTTGCCTCCCCACTGCAGGGACCACTGTAACAGGCTCTCTGAGACACAGGTTTGGGACCTTCACATTCATCGATGGGCAAGTCAGCCACAGACTGAGAGAAAGAGAGGAGCACTTGACATTTCACAAGCCGCACCTGGCTGCCTACTCCACAGGTGACACTACAGGTGGACCAAGCCTCAGGAATAAACCTGTGAGAGGAAGAGAGTAAGGCAAGTTATGTCCACATACATCCAGGGAACCAAACGCAGTACAGCTCTGTCCAGGTGAAATTTTGTTTAATGAGGAAAAAATTGCTTCACTGCATCAGAGGGATATTATAAAATACACATAGAAGCTATGACATGCTGTTGACAACTCAGTGGTGGGTCTCCTTATATCTAAGAAAGACAAACCCTTTGAGCACCTGCTTTGGTCCTAAAACATCTCAGTGCAAGGCATCCAGCAATCTCCCAAGGTGCATCATGATTCAACTAGCTACCTTTTGCAAGTATTCAAACTAGATCATCTTTAGTTGTTATCATAATTTTTTCACTAGTAAGTACTGAACAGGCTGCTGTTGTCAGGTAATTGTGGTATTACACGGAAAATAATTTCAATTATTGTTCCTGTATCACAGTAACTCTTTTGAAGTTTTAATTTGAAGCTAGTAAAAGGTAAAGAATTCATAAATTCTTCAGCTGCTTTTTGTTTGTTTGTCTGTTTTATTTCCCTAGGACACCTAATTTTCCTCTCATTCCACTCCTATTGTGGATTTCTTTGGCTTGTCTCACTGATTAGTAACCCTTACATGCTTCAAAGTTTTGCTTCTGAAAGTCTCTATATACTTTAGTATAATCACCCTGCAGCTGTCATTACAATAAACAAACAGACTGAATTCCATTTTTTGTTGTTTTCTTCAATAATGGAATAATTTCTTAATTCTTCTGTGCTGTCACTGCTTTTTCAATGTCAGTGCTGAAAACTGACCTAGCATTTTGCTCAAAGTTACATCAAACATGAGATTCACTTTCAACTCTATATCACATCGTTACTACCTTGTTGCAGTAATGCAACACGCTGTGTTTTGCTAAGCTCATGTTGAACTCTGCTGATTCCTAAATCTATCTGGAAAATGTAGTTTCTGGGCACTCCACAATCTGCATTTATTGTTAGATACCTGATGTTAGTGGTATGAGAGCGCTAAAATAATGAATACAGGGTAATTCAGATAGCTTTATCTGACTGTCTTGCCTTTTCCATTGGCCATTCTTCCAAACTTTCTGACATGGGCAAATTCTAAGACAGCGGTTGTAGTCACACTCTAAGGGCTAGAATAGAAAAGTAAATAGTTGAATCGGGCACTGATTCTCACCAAACCTTACAGGAACAATCTCTGTTGATAATGCTTTCCTTTTAGCAGTTAAGTGCTAACTCCTGCAAATTCAGTAAGTTGTTTTCTTCACTGATATTTTTTAGTGCTAATCTAATGAACCAAAAGCTTTTTGTGCTAGGGTCTACTGTCTGACAGAAAACATACACATTAGCTAAATTTATCAAATAAATCACAGGGGATGTATTTTCAATTGAAACCTTGCTATAACTGACAGTATTTCCTCTCCCTTTGGGCTTTATTTCAGTAAACCACACCAGACTTGGACAGGTTTGCCTACAGCTGAAGGCAATACAAATCTCTCTCTTCTATGATCTGGGCTACTTGTGGCTATAGGAAACTCATTTCTCACCTTGGGATCCCACAAACAGCTTGACAGGAAGAAAAAGACAATTTAGTTTTGTGATCAGCATCTTTGGAAGTAATTTTACACACTTCTCTTTTTCATTCACTGCCTTTCTTTAATTGACAAAAGGACTTACCCTTCATTCTGAAGTTAAAAAAAAATCCCAAACCTAAAATGGTACTTGGTGCTTTCCCAGTATGCATATACCAGGATCCCTGACTGAAACAGCACAGTCTGCTTCAGTAGAGAGTGTGCATCTATCTCTTTACCCACTTTTTGTGTGTCTTTAGAACACCTTGTTTCAACCCTGACATTCACTCCTAGAACTATACAAAGGAAGCAGTAGAAAGGAAAGAAATAAACTGTAGATATTATTGTAACTTTTAAAATTATTTTTCATGCTGTTACAAAGACTGCAAATTTTTTTTCACAAGCAAAGCCTTTGAGAAACTGATGACGCAAAGTGATTCCAGTTTTCTCCTCTTGAGACATTTTCAGTCTTATTTCAAAGATGAAACAAGAAAGGATTTTGAAAGGATTATATTCTTTAACAGTATAGGTGGGACACTCATCTTGCTTTCTCTAAAACTGCGCAACTGCTCTCTGATGTGGAAAATCTCCTGTCAGAGATTAAATGGCTCTGTGACATATATTTTGACTAGTTAAAATACATAGCTTCTCAACCTGACCAACTAAGAGGTAGAAATCCTAATCAAGATACAGAAAAAAAAAAAAAAGCCCCTGGTTTTCATCAGAGTCTTCATCAGAAGCTGTCTTCCTTATATTTTTGAACATTGTGAATTGTTGTCTAACTGTGCTTTGTTGAAGACCTGCTGTATTACAAAGAGGGAGGATACTTTGCAAGGTATTAAAATTACTCATTTAGAAAACCAGAGATACCTCAAACACTCAGAATATTTACACATGACACATATCACATATACAAACAAAGGAACAAAAAGGAGAGGACACAAAAAGAAAGTAAGAACATTGCTAAAAGTAGACTGGATCCTTGTTGAAATGAGGCTTGATCTATAAATGTCACATGTTCTATTATTTCACCCTGTTCAGCAACTCATAACAAAAATGTGAACACCTTCAGGAAATATTTTATTCAGCTATCTGGGCTCAATTTCTACATTTCAAGTGATAATTTCGGAAACATAATTTCATTCTAATATAACTGTTGGCTGTTAAAGACAGAATTGTTAAAATCAAGAGAGTTAAAAGCAGAAAAAAAGAGGGGAAACTCAAGAAAACCCCACAAAAAAAAATCTCCATTCCATTAGAAATGGAATAGTTATGTAATGCAAATGAATAATATAAATATACAATGTTTCTGAATTTCCCATCGTCCCAAAACCAGGAAATTACAAAAGCTTTCAAATCTCTTTGTGTTGTCATTAATGATAAACGTTGCCAAATGGTGAGCACAAACCACAAAAAGTATGTGAATAAGAAGGGGACAGTTCCATGGATTTAGAGTTATTTGTTCCACATATAGCTCATCATCCACTGCACAGCACTGTGCATTTCTGTATGCTAACCCCTACTTGGAAAATGGAAGTAGTGGAACAAATTTAATGAGAAGTAGTTTTTTAGAAAATGGGAAATGATGGAGGTTTTTCACTTGTCATTGCATACTGTTTAATTAAATCCCACTGTAATAATCATCCCTATAATAATATCCCTAGTAAATTAGACAATGGCAATAACTCACTGTAGTAATGTGACAGTAGTAGTTAGTTGTCAGGTAGAATCCAATTGTGTTAACAGCTGTACAAACGAAAAATAAAAAGGTGTCTCTTTCCTCAGAGATATATTGAGTATTTCCTATCTCTTGCCATACATCGCAGTGTTGCTATTGAATCAAAGATCATCATGTTGCCATTGAATCAAAGATCATCTTCTTTTATTACTCAGAGCAGAAATGGCAACATGCTTCTCCCATAAAGAAAAAATACAGAAGCAAGTGTGTTCCGAGAGCTCTGATGAATATTTTAAAGAGGAATCTGTTGCTCCTGTTCTAGAGAGATCAGTGTGAGGCAGAGAAGTGAAAGCTGGGAGGAGGGAAAATCATGACCTTGCTTGGTTATGACTGACTTGACCATGTCTGCTGTTACTCAACTGCTGGAACACTGACTACATTACAGCACCCAGACGTGGAATGGTTGAATGGCCCCTCTGCCTGTCACCCCCTGCCTACATGGGCATCTCCATGGGTGGCAGTGCTCTAAGCCTGGAGAAGGTAAAGAGTTGGAATAGAAGGTGGAAAACTCTCTAAAGAAAACTGGGTGTGAAAAATTGGTGTTGCTTGTACACAAATGCCTGTACTTGTTTCTTTGGCCTGTGGGCATTCTACAGAGATGGACCAGCAACCTATTCCCATGATATGAACCCCCTTGAAAAATAGTGAGTTCTGGATTTAAAAGAGGCATTCTATATATTTCAGTGGTTTCTTGTTAGCTGTTGAGGTTTCAGAATCTATACAAGATTGTGTTCAGCTGAAGGGAGAGTGGCACCATTTGTCATATGCGCATTAGCCTCTGATGGGCTGCATAATGTGTTCCAGAAATATGAAGAAAGGAAATGTAATGACACTGATATCAATGGACTTCTGCAGGTGTTGTGTTGAGCTGGTTTTGGCTCATTGCTTTTCTAGTATGCTACAGTCACTGTATATTTTAAGGAAATTTTAATATGATAGCAAAACCAACTTACTATGTTTGTATGTGATGCATTCAATAGAAAATATGGAGACTGTAAAACACACACCAGTCCAGCCTTCAGGCTGCACATCCAACAGACCTGCAAGTATAAATGAATAAAAGCTGTCTACAGAATTTCACCCACACAAGAACACTGGGTAGATACTGCTTGCCCAGCTCAATTTTGCAAGGACTATTCACACTTTCATAAACTATTATTCATGTTCACATGAATGCCCCTTTCAGATAACACTGTCTAGTGTTAAAAAACCCTTTACATTATATAATTGGAATTTATTTTACAGTATTTATTTAAAAATCCAGATTTTGCAGACTAAAATGTGCTATGCAATTATCACTTGTATACAGATTCAGCAAAAGTAATGTCAACATTTAAGCTGAGAACAGCAATGAGAATGGTAGTACATAGTCTCAAGACAATGGTATTTTTTCCTTCAAGTTCTGGGCACCAGCTAAGGACTGGTGTACATTCCCCTCAGTATAGCAACATATGTTCCTACAATGTGTGTTATGAAGAAAAAGAAGTGTCTGCAGACTGATGTGGTTTGACCCATGGTGAAAAATAGCTCACTTTCTTCACTGCTACATAATTACATATTGCCATAATTTTTGTTGTTTAATGGTTTTTTGCTTGGCTTTTTTTTTTTAACTTGCCTTTTTTTTTTTTTAATCCATCTTTGGGTAAATCCATGGCTTAGATAAAGTCTGAGGTTTAGAGAGATGCACAAACCAGTAAGACTGAGTGTTCCAGGACACAGACACTCATCTATTAAGGTATCTAAAATCAGATATTAATGGTGAAATAAAATGTTCAGTGCCTTCTTCAAAGGCTTCAGAACTTTCTGTGATAGAACCAGGAACTGAGCTCAGACTTCCAGACTCCTTATCTTGAGCCGAAATGCAAACCTGTCCTTTTCTCCAGGAGAGGCCACCTTTCCACAGGTTTTAAGATGTGGGTAACACCACAGGATGCTCTCATACAGCAATGGATATCTGCTGGTGCCATTGTTAGAAGTGAAATGGAGGTCATGACCATTTATCAGCAAAATCTCAGGGCTGTGTAAGAGTAACGGCACTGGAGCCAGCTGCATAGGTCCAATTCCAGTCAGAGTGACTACATTCTGTTCTCTACAGCTTCCCTTAAGTTTAGTTTGAATATGATCTTTTCCTTCAGCTTTGTGTCTAATTATTCTGTGCAGTTGGTCCCCTTTGTTTACTCTGCCTTTCTGCTCAGGGAAGATAACTGCTTCTGTCCTGTATATTTATTACACATAAATCCTAAGTAGTTGGGACTGTATCTATAGGTCCTTGAATGAGTAGATCGAAAGCATTATCTAATGTGAGGCTGCTGCATTGCTGATCTTCCCTTTGACAACCATATATACAGTTTAATGTTTTGCCATTAGATCTTAATATGAAGAAGTTTCCCTAAACTTTCTTCTTCCTCTTCGCTGCATGACTCTGAACTGGACAAGCCTAGTAGTTGTTAAAGCTTTATGTTCTCACTACCTTTTTTTTGATAATCCAACAATCATAAAATGCTTTAAAGTAAAGCCTTAGTAGGAAGTTTTGAACTTATGACCTGTGAATCGTGTACAAAGATCATGATGGAAACTGTTCAACAAAGAAAATCAAAATAAAATAGCTTATGTGTTTTTGGAAACATAAATACCTACTGCAAAGTTAAAAAGAGATATTGGGTGTCCCTGCCACACTGCCCTCTCTGTCCACATCTAGTTCCCTGAGGGCTTTTTCACTCCCACAGATGCATGTCAGGAATTTCTCTTTTTTTTCACTGAACTGGCCTCATCACTTTGATGGTGCCATCTGGCATCCAGATACTATTGTTTGCCCTCTACCTTGTCCTCCCCCACCTCCTTTTTTTTTATGGCCAGCACAAGGGTTATTTATGGCACTATGTTAAAAGCTGGATATGGTGTGAATATACAAAAGCATTTTTCAAGTGTTAGAGGCAGAAATCTTTAAAGAAACCCTCCACCACTGATCCAAGGCCTGCTGAATGGCCACTTCAGAGACAGACAGCAACAGGAGGAAAACATGTACAACAACACAGGACAGCAAGGCCTTCTCACCTTAAACCTTTGTCATGACATAGATTACAGCACTTTCTTACCAAGATAGAGTATTTCATAGTAGTTCTGTCAGCAATTAATATTTAATTGATCCCATCTAGGGGTGCAGTAGGTCAGACAACACAAACATAACTATTCCCTCTAGTCTTCAAGTGGCTGAACTGGTTGTGATTAATTCTCTGAGCAGTAGAACCAATGAAGAACTATTTAACATAGATTTATATTTGAAGTGCCCAAATGGATTCTCTGCTATGTGTTAAGGACTGAAACTCCTTTAAAAACCTTTCTTTCAACTGAGGAATTGTAGGGTGTCAGTCTTCTACTCAGTCATTTAGTTCAGTGACATATGTGGAAAATAGTATAACCGAATTTCCTGGAGAGTATCAACCAAGTTTGACAAAGGAGTAAAATTCTCTGTGGTAACTTCATACTTCCGTCAAAATCAGTTAACAGGAATAAATTCAGATATTACTGAGAGAAGAGGAAGGCAACTGACAGATAGACATATACAGACAAAATTCAACTGTAAAACTTGCTTGATTTAGAAATTCCTGAAGATATAAATAATGGAAGGCACTATGCACAGATGGAATAAAACTGAGACATCTGGTGCTTTAGCAGCACACATCAGAGAATTATCACAAATTACAGGTGAAAGGATAGTATAAAAGAAATACTGTAGCTTTATAAATCATGGTATATTTCATAACAAAAATCATATTCAATAGAAAGTCATAAAAGTCAGAAGACAGTAATACAGAGATTCACAAATATAAGGACTTAATGCATAGAAGAAATATGTTGAAAATTTTCAGTTTTAGCTCTTAAACTTCTAATTAAATATAAACGTGAAGCAGGACAACAGAGTTGCTTATTGATGAGGTTTATTTTCTCTGCTTGAGGAATGATAAGGAAGAAAGGAGTAGGAGTAGGAGAAGAACGGTCTACTGGCTACAAATAATGATCCTGTCTGTAGATGAGTATGGGGGCACTCAGCGACCTGGTGGTATAAGAAAGCTTTGGAACAGCCTCAGATAAAGTGTGGGAAAAGAATGAATCCTGGCTGATGTCTGCTCAAGTGGGGTCACAAAATTGGTTATTATTGCACCAATGCAGAGTGAATAGGAAAATTACATAAGCATAGCTTCTCTGAAGAAACTTCCATTACTGCAACTTCAAGTAAACACACTAATGAACACAATTCTGCCTCTTCAGCACCTGGCTTACCATACCACCAGAGGTCAACTGCTGTTCCCTCTCCCCCACAGCTTTACCCACCCCCTCCATGTTGCCCCTCCTCTACCCATTGTTTCCTCTCTGCTGAGTGAAAGAGTGTGGGCTCGTCCTGGCTGCCCAGTTCGATTCCTTCCTCAAACACTGCTCAGTCAGCTCTGCTAGGCTAGATCAAAGTAAAGAAATGGCTTTCTTAGAGGAGGGGAAACCAATAATGAAAATTCTTTTCTATAACCCCAGTATGTTTTCTGAAATATTTACAGCAAACACACTGCAACACGCTCAAGTGTAAGACAATAAGAAGTTGAGAGTTGCATTTTTGTTAGTCAAATCTACAGTCAGCAAAATAGCTGGCCCCATCACACAGTCTTACACCAGCTAGTGCTTGATCCAACATTAAAAAACTCTTAGCTGTTCCAACCCTCAAACTACCATACACCTACATCACGGACCGATCATTTATCGGCCAAAATATGTGGGTGGTAGTCTGACATCTGTCAGATTGGTGGGCCATGGAGTATTATAGTTTGTCTCTGCGCAGCTACAGGAGCACAGACCAAAAGGTACACTATCATGGAATACACCTTGTTCTTCACCTAGTTGGTGTGTCTGAAATCCCTACATAGCTAAAATGAGAAGTGATGCCATAAAGCTGGCACTGAAGGTTGATATTTGCTTGTATCTTGATGTGTTCTGAATGTTTTGTCTCCTTTTTAATATTGTTACACACAGTTTTTCAATCTAATGACCAGGATCTAAAATGAATAACTGTTTAAAGTTAGACATTAATGAAAAAAATCTATTAATAGTGAGGCATTGAAACCAATTTTAAGTGGAAGTTCACTGGTGAAGATCGCTGAAGCAGATTAGATATTCTAGCTGTTACAGTATAGATATTCTGGCTGTTACAGTATACAGGTGGGGATTGCATGGATAGTTCTTTCAGCTTAAATTTTCAAAGTATTTATTTGGTTTTCTGTCTCATGCCTTATCACTAAAAACCATTCCAAACTAAACACAGGGCATCTCTGAGCTTTGGGAAAGTTTGCGTAAAGATCCTGACTTTGTGCCCTTTTTCGTGTTAGTCAACACATATAAAAATCTGTACTTGAATTTCATTTATGTCAAGAAGATTTCTCATTAGCCTAAAATAAAGATTAGAAATGCTCCTAGAGTTGTACCTTGCAGGGAGAAAACAAATGTACAAAATGTCACCCTATGGCAGACTGAATCTAGTCTGGATTGTGCCCCACTGCATGGATACGTTGATGTTCCACTGGTACCACTGAAGTCTTGCATTAGGTGGGGTAAAAATGATTAGGGTGTTTTTGTGGGACTGGGCATGTACTGCAGCATAGCAGTGACCTATAAAATGAGGAGATGTCATAGCTGCACTTGAAAACAATTTTAAGTTATTAAGTCCCTTTAGGTCTCTCAAGGTCTGTTTTAATATCACAAATAATACACCCATAAAGTTTTCCAGAATACTTTATTAAAATACACATTATGATAAACAAAAGCCTCTTCATTTTTCCCTGCAGATTACACCTATTTTCTACAAATACCTTCTTGTTAATATTTAAAGCTACATATACTCAAATATATATATGTCACTCTTTTTCTACAGTGCAATCAACCTTGTTCACAAAATCTATAAAAAAATTATTAGTGTAACAAATTATTCCAGATACGACCACATAACAGCACATCAGTATGAATTCTAATTCATGTATGTTCTAAAGGTTTATTTACAGTTTGGTAAATGTACATTTAGCTAAGTGATTTAGAATAGTCACAAGAAAATCACAAGAAAATAAACTGCACTTTACAAATTAAAAATTAGCATATTCACAAATACCAAAGTTTCTAGGCTTTGACTCTGAATGAATCAACCTATAACATCTATGGAACTCTGGAAAGAGTTAAACATCTCATTATACTATATGTGATAGCCGTTACTAATATATATATAAAGACATATTAATGTGTATATTTGTATGTTTATATGTGTGTATAAATGCATGTAGATATATATATTTGTCTATATGCATGTATGCATGTATACATATAGCAGCTGGATAATTTTTCTTTTATTTTGAGGGACTTATTACGTATGTCTCTACCTCTCTTTCAGTGTTCCAGTTTTAAATTACTTAAATGCAGATTAACCATGCCAAAACTGCATAACAGTTATATATACGACTGTTTTATATATATATATATATATATTTATATTTATATACATATATATATAACTGTTATATTGCATAAACCCCAATGTTTGTTAGTCTAATACACAGCTGCAACTGCAATAAAAAATGCCATGTGCTCAGACATGAGGAACTGGATATTTATTAAAGCTGTGAACAGAGGCTGTAATTACAGCATGCGTTTATCACAGTTTCAGAAAAAAAAAATCCAAAACATAATCATCACAGTTTATTTTTAATTTCTGAGCCTCATTGCTAGAGGTTTGTGTGGTACACACCACAAGTTTCTAGTTTATTTTCTGCTAAAATTAATTATTTTCTTTTTTTTTTTCCTGTTACCACGCCTTTGTCTGGGGGAAGAGGTAAGAGGTAATTATCACTAGCTGCTTTGTTTTACCTCTTACTTCATGGGGTGATTGTGAAAATACAGAAAGGTGCTGAGTTGTGAAGACACAGTGGTCATGGATAACACATAACTACTTAGGTAGATAGACTCTTATTATAATATTCTTGTAAATGACCTTAAATAAAACACATATATATTTGCTTAAATCGAATCTGCATTCACCTCTTGACATCTGTCTCTTCACACCTAAGTGTGATACAGCCTTAATAGCATTGATTTCCACAGGGGTGGGTTTGGCCTTTGCACTCTAAGAGACTGTGTTAGTTCTGCACAAGCCCCAGATTTCCATAGAGAATCATCACAGAATGCTCTAGGTTGAAAGGGACCTTAGAGAATCTCTAGTTTAAACCCCCCTGCCATGGTTTCACCATGCCACCTATCCCTAGACCAGGTTTTTACAAGCCCTATCCAACCTGGCCTCCCTGAACACCTTCAGGGAGGGAGCATCCACAACTTCTCTGGATCACATAATGAGAATCTGCTGTAAGCAAATTTTTAAGACTTACGATGGTTCTTCAGATACAGCTGTTCCTTCCTCCAGCTCTTGAGCCTGCTTATACCATGGCAACTTTGCTTCCACAGGAAGTTTCTCTATGAAGCAAGCACAAGCACATGAAAACAGGAAGCATGCAGTAACACTACTGTGTGTGACAGCCTCCCTGCTCTCACCAACCTTGCATATGATGCATGTGTGACTTCACACACATGGAGGCTAAGCACAAAGAAGAAAGAGAAAAATGAGAGCAGAAGAAAGAAACTCTTCCATTACCTGGACTATAATGCTTACAAGACTATATGGCCAGATATTTCAGTGTTACAGGAAGAAGGGCTATGGTGTCCTAAAGCCAGAAAGGCAAATTAGGTCACCTTTCAGACTTTACAACTGGACTGTAAAAGTAGGCACTTTGGAAAGTACTTTTTGGAGGGAGTCTTGCAAGTGTAATAGGTCTCCATTATACTGCAAAGGTAAAATGTGTAACATCCGTGTGTCTACCTTTAAATTTTGGAACTTCAGAAGACATCTTAAGCTTGGGTTTGGTAGATTACAAAAAGGAAGAAAACCTTTGGTTGGATGAGTGATGCCACAGAAAAACCTTAATAAAATGGCCCATCTATGCTTTTCAACTTTATCAGTTCATCAGCTATGTGGATTTAAAAAAATGTGCTTGATACTTTTTCTGTCATTTCTGATGGAAAACAGGGGGGCTGCTTTTCTTGTCCTCCAGGATGTGTGCACAATTTAACGAGCTGGTCTGCTGTGGGGAGTGCAGAGTCATGTTGCTTTGCAAGCCCAATTCCACTTTCATGCAATGTTAAAGTGGAGTAATTGAGCTGAAGGTAGTGGAGCTGTTTTAGCTCTACAAGGATATAAAGCAACATCAAATAGGCACTGTAATTTGAGAAGGAGCTCTGCATTTCAACAAAACATGGTCTTGGATTAGGGGAAAAACACAAACAAAAGGCGGTGAGACAGATCACTGAGCAGGACCAAATCTATTTATCACTCACAAATCACCTGAGCCTTTTGGGTTTATATAATGATGGATTTATACTCACCAACAGAAGCAGGTTAATGTCATTTAGAATAGTTAGGAATTTTCTGTGACTCTCTTGTGCATAAGAATAAACATTTCACATGTACACATGAAATTTTCCACCTGTTAGTTGTATCATAGAGGAATGACAACTTACAACTTGACTTTACAGCTACTGGAACTTTAGTCATGCAAATTTCCTTGGAGCAAGTTATTAACTGAGATAAAAAGGGACAGTAACAGAGTTATTATGCCTCTATCTTAGAAACAGCATGCCAAGCTCTTACTCTAACATATTTATTAGAGTCATTTAAGGATGAATATTTGCCAGCACAGCTCTTAGCTTAATCTGTATTTTACCACATTTGTCATCTAAAATATGTCAGAGATATTTCTATTTATATGTTCTGCAGTTTGTTTTATGGGTTTTGGAAAACCAAATCTCACTTCTGTGCTTTTTTGCTTCGATGCAAGTGCTTTTAAAAAGCAGAAGCTCTTGTGTACTGCTGCCTGTTATGTGACTTTTTAAATAACTTTTCTTTATTTTAGAGGTGTAGTTAATTATCATCTGCACTGTAAAATTTGTTAGAGGATTAGAAATGTTGATGTTGTACAGTATGCTTTGACAGAAAAATGAACAAAAAGCACTTCTAGCATAAGCTAAGGAGGAATTTTTACCTTTGGAAATTAAAGTAAAATCTCTTTTTTTTCATAAAACACTACCAGTAAAAACACTTAAATCCTATATTATACAGAAAGTCATATTAGATGAATACACTTTCCCTATTAAAACTGAAAATCATTACTTAATCCAGTGATATCCTGTTTTTCCCCCTTATTGGTGCAAGATAAAGTGCCTTAGTGTTTGAATAAACTAAAATGAAATAAATCATATGAACTATAGATCTTTAATGTCTTTTTAGCCCAATGTGTAAAAAGAAGAGAGACGTCCATATTTTTTGCCTTGCTACTTTAGTCAGGAAGACTGTTTTCTGCTTTGTGTTAATACAGCTGCAGAAGGCAAAAGCAGGCTAATTATTAAAACAGTCAATAGACAAGAGGCACTTTGCTATCTCTACTGCTCTAAATTTTTAACTCTAGATGTGTGAAATAAAAAGGACAAACCTCCAGTATATAAACAGAATAATTTGCATTGGAAGACACCTCTCGATATTGTGCAGTCCAACTCTTCTGAAAGCACTATTCAGCCTTCATGTTACAGTTACATGGGTATTCAAACATTACCACTTGCATTACCACAGGGAGAACTGCGAGAGTGTTGCAGAACAAAGATGAAGAGGAAAGCTAAGCCAAGGCAAGCCAGTATGCTTTGCAAGGGACTTTCCATCCCATGTGAAAAAATGGAAGAAGGAAATAACTGCCTACAACCATAAATTAATGATGTATGTGCTGCAAAGGGCAGCACAGATTTTGCCCTGGGTAAAGACACCATGCTCTTGTAAGGGTGGACTTCCAGCAAACAGCAATTAACTTTATTCCCAGACAAGTCCCATTGGAAGATACTTCTTGAGAGACGCAGGCAAGCAAAGCTTTCCTAGCTAGTCTTGCACCCTTCTCAGGTTCCCTATGCAGAAGTCAGTAGTGGGTGGTTTCCAACATATGATTTTTTTTGTCTTACTGCATTTTGCTTAGACTGTATGTTACAGGCTGACCAGATCTTGCATTACCTGTGTTCTGAACACCATAAATCTATAAAGCCCCATAAAGCAGCTAACTGGACGAGCTGAAAATCCCTGATCCTCTGTATGACGCCCAGAGTCATGCTAACACATGGGCCTTTTTTGCTTTGTTTTTTTTTACATCTTGGAAGGCGGATGGAGTGAGCTCATGTTGGTCAGTAAAATACAGTGCAAACATACCCATTGCCATACCCATAGGGTCCCCAGAGATCCTATGGCTGGGTTTCACCATTCTGGTGGCTGGTAGACACAGTGGATTCTTATGGTCCAGACAAACTGGAATCTTGAAACTTGGCAAGTGTGCCCATCATTAGCCACCAAGCGCAGAAATTAAAACTCCGAATTTCACTGTTCCATCTTGGAATAGTATGAGGTCACAGGTCAATCTTATTTCATGGGGCTTCATAAAAGGTTCTCTTAATATGTTTCAGGATAGCAATTCTTTTTTTGTTTTTCCAGGAATTGTTTTCTTCTTATGGTAGAGTTCAAGTCTCCAATTTAGGAAAATTAAGTTCACCTGCATCACTGTAGCCCAAAATTTTCCATACATTAGTCAGCATACACACACAGAGGTGGTAACAATAGAGCTGTATACATGCATAATCCCATGCAATGGTCAAATACATTCATCGGCTGCACCTAGTCACTGCCACTAATCCAACCACATCTCCAAGACTCTTTATAATATTCCCGTCCCATAAGAACCTCCAAACAACTGCAGAAATATTTTCTTCTTCTTTCATCAAACGCGAGGGACTTACCTCAGTATTACTATCTGTCTAAGGCCCAAGTAAAAAAATATTTCTATACAGATTGTGCATACTCCTTGTCATAAAATGTTTCAAACCTAGCAGTCTGACAAATTTTACAGCCTAGCTAGTAAGAGGGGCCTTGTGAGGAGATATACAATGCTTGCTTCTGACCTATTTCAAGCTCCAAGTTATGAACAGCCACTTTGGTAATTATGGTTACATTTATAAGGCATTATAGGCATTGTTTATATATTCAATTTATTTTAAAATACAGGGCAAATTTAGCTCAGACACAAACAGTGAAGTCACACCTGCTCACAATAGGGTCAAAATTATACTGCTTGGTCTGCTGAACCAGAAATTAACAATGAAAAGCCCAAAGCTTTTAAGAAAGAGGAATAGGTCAGTACTCACTCAAGTTGCTAGCAGGCACAGGAACAGACAGGTGCAAAACATAACTCAGTGCAGGTAGAAACAGTGATGCCAGCAACAACACAAAACTGTTGAAAATTGAAGAACTCTGAAAAATTTATGAGAACCCTTCTGTCTCATTACCTCTGGGTTTGTAGCAAGGAGTGGATACAATGCATTCCTCTTTTATGTGTGGCTTTGTTTTAGGACTACAGCCTCCTGTATGCATTCCTCTGTGATCAAGGCAAAGGACTACACGGTATCTGAGTCCTTGTCCACAGGTCACAGTGCACTGGATTAAAAAAAAAAAAGGTGTGTGTGATACATCATAGGAGTGAAAGGGGAATATGCAACAGAACTATGTGTACATCAGAGAGCAAGAAACATGCTGCAGAAACACCCAAGCTTGAACATAAAGTATTCATAATATTTGGTAGTTATGGATGTGGTATAAAAGTGACAGAAATTTTTGCCTTTTTGCTCTGAACATTTACTTGATTTGGACATTTTGCCATTGGATTTCTCTTGCAGTGCCACTCCTGCAGTGTTGCCTACATGGCTTGTGGCCATCTGTCCCATATTAGATATGCTCACTAACACCCTGTCAGTTTCATCTGGAGCCACTCTGCTTTGCTTGGACAAAGTTTTGGGGCTTACAGATTAACAGAGCGACACTCAGGTTTTTTGGAACAAGGTACTAACCAGAATGGAAAACTCTTGCACTTTCTTCTCACAGATACTTTCTTAAGCCTCACTTGTTTTTGCAATGGTTTATCAATTTTTTCCCTCTGTACAGATTGTTTCAGAATTGGTTGCACTTGAGGGGATCAAAACTACTAACCAGCGGGGAGGGCTATGGATACCACCAATATTTCTTTGCTCTTGGATAGCAGCTTCCATGTAGAAATCAGTCAACACTTTGCAATCAGTCAACACCTCATCGGTATGTGAGCTTAGCTTCTAAACACATATATTTGTTGAGAAACTACAATCAAGATACATCTTCATGTACGAAGTCAAAGTACTTTATTACTTTTGTAGAAGGACATTTCAAAGAAGTTTACTTTCATACGGGAGGAAAGCCAAATCAGGAACAGAAAAGTGCAAGTGTCAAACTGCAGACTAATTTACAGCTTTACGTATTTCTGGAAATTTCTCAGCAATTAATGAATTTCAATTTATGTCCCAATGTTGTAATAAAGATATACCACTACATGATTACTGGGCTTTTTTTGTGCATTTCATTTTTATACCCAGTCTATTATTAGCAGAAAGTCACAAATTAACATTAAAGAGCTGATTTATTTTCCCATCATTCTTCTTAATCTTAATACACTTTTCCAGAGTGTTTACTTGGCAGTTAGTTAGACAAACAGCATAATTTAAAACAAAGGTGTTGGTAATAAGGAAAGAAAGCACTGAATGTCCCTACTTCCACAAATTCACTAAACTATAATTTCATATATGTTCCTAGTGTGGTAAATACAAAACCAACAAAGCTAAATTGATTACCGGAGACCATTCCTGAGCAAGCCACTTTGGGCAGTCAAATATATTGCAAGGCTGGACAACAGGCATCTTTGGAGTATACATGCATTTCCATTCTTCCACAGGGCTGATATGCCCCTGAATGTCTTCTTCCACACATGAGATGGTACGGCTTTGAATGCCTCCTCCACAGGATGAGGAACAGGCAGTCCAGGGTGTACTTTCCCATCTGAGAAAACAGAGAGGCATCAAGAAAAGTAACCGTTGCTGTTCCCACCCCCAACTGTACCCCAAAAATGCACAAATTGCTATCTGTAAGTGTATTTTCTTTTCTGATTAGTGTCAGTAAAAATTAATCATATATCTATTTTCATAAGTGTCCATAGCAGCAAAGAATGCTCATGGCTGGTGTCTTTAAGTCACAGACAAGTAATATGGAACAGCCTCTCTCCCACTAACCCAATTACTACTACCACAGAAAATTGAAATACTTTTAACCTAATTTCTTTTTTTATTACTTGATGGAATTAAATTATCTTCACAATTTGTCATATTCTGAGGAATCTTTGTCACAAATCACTGGAAACTCAGTGTGCTCCAAGGCTGATGTCTCCTTTGCAAGAAAATAAAGGGAAACAGTAGTGGTTTTTTCCAGGGAAGCAACTCAGCAGAGGAAAAAAGAAAAAAAATGGGAGGAAATTACTGAAAAGATCTAACTATACTGATAAGATATATGTCCTCTGATGCATAAACCAGAAGGACCTTGTTTCCTTGTAATTAAGGCAGTGAGAGGAACCGAGAAACCATCTTTTTTTTTGTCTACAGGTACCATCTGAGAGTGTAATGGCAAATCCAAAGAACAACATATATGTTCTGAAAGGCTATGCATACCTATGAGAATAATTGGGGTTTTTTTTAGTGATACAGATACCATAAGGTATGTATTCCTTTATATATGTACATGTCTGTCTACATAATACAGTCTGGTATTGCCTCTCTTATATTCAAGCCGTTGCCACAGATTACCTGTGAGACCATTCTCATGATCCAGTATGGCTATTCCTATATAATCCTGTGCATGCCTGATGGTACAGAAGTATGTATGTTCTACCTACCTGGAAACATTTCACAAAATCATTTTTTTTCCACAAAGGCAAGTGTCCTTTTGAGAAGGATATTACAAATACTGTTTGAAGCAATTATTTTGGTCATAAGATTCCATTTTTTGACTTCAAAGAATAGTTTTTGTGGAAAATACCAAGCCTACTTTCTGCTTCAGGCAAGAAGTAAAAAAAGTGAAAGGTGAGGATTTTTTTTTCTCCCACTTAAAACAAAGGAAATATTTTTGTTAAGTAACAATTACAGAATCCCCAAGATTGTCAAGCAATATGAAAAATGTTTATTTTTCTCTCTGATTTTTCATCATCTCAACCATATTCTTATCTTTTCCAGTACACCTAGCACTACCTACACTTGGCTACTGGCTGAAAGTACCATAAAACTCATGGTGAAAGGGTTTATACTAATAATCATTTATGAATGTTACGACCACTGATTAACACTATGACTTACCAATAGGAGTGGTGAAACCGTTTTTACACCATGCCACAGCCATCATTTTGTGCTGATCATGTTACATATTTAAAGGATTTAAAGGAGAGCAATAAGGCTGGGAGAGTGGATGTAAAGGGAAGGTTATGGGATGAAACCATAATCCGGAACAGCTTTTGATCATTTTCAGGGAAGGATGTTGTTTTGTTTTTTCTTTCAGTATTGCTGAAAGCCAAATACTGCAGGGCATTTTGATCCTTCATTTTTGGATTTTCTTCAGCAGTAAAAATGCCTCTGTCTAGCTGCCAGCTCAGAATGCTTTTTACCTAAATACAATCCCTACACTATTAAGTACTGCTGAATCATCCCCTGATATAAAATTATTCTCTGTCCTTTATCAGTGTTCAAGCCCTTTGTACACAATTGAAATAAACTTTGTTTAATTTAAAGCTACAGTGTTAAAGCCTCCATATTCCTTACAAGTGGGTTTAACTTCTGAGGCTTGGCAGTATGCATGTGGGTGGTTTTTTTTAAATAAGGAACAGAGAAAAGTGTTTCCCAGAAAACAGGAATTAGATGCAGAGATATATTTCATAAGTGTATCTCACAAATATCTGGAGATACTGACTATGTGTACATAACAATAAGCACTTAGCTAGGAAGAGAAAAGCCTAATCCAATGGCACGGATAACTGATAAATGATGTGAACATGAATGGCCGTCACAACACTTGTCTAGTAAGTTGCTCTGCACTGCACTGCATTTGCACAGTGATGCTGAAAGCTCTCTGTATTATGGCACTGTTTGAGGGAGGTCTTTTCCTCACCAGGATGAGACTAGCAGTTTCCTACAGGGTTCTTTCTGTGATTTCATAATCCATGACACAATAAATCAATGAAGAAGGAAACAGCACAATATTATTGCATGTCCAGATGGTATTTCAAAACCTAAAGGTTATTATCATTCAACTATCAAACATTTTTATCATCAGGAGTCTTATTTACAGTTTTAAGAATAATTACTCATCTGATTATTTCCACAAGAATCTTAAATCTTACATTAAAGACATTTAAATTATGATATAATTAATAATAAAAATCAGATCTTGATTTGTACCTATGATTTCTTATTTCTTAGAGAGGCCAATGAATTAGTGACCCCAGGGAAGGCATTAGCATGGGTTCGTAGGATCAGAACACAACACTGATACTGTCAAACCTCAAAATCTGACAATTTATAAGCATTCAAGAAGCAGCACTATGGGGGGGGGAAGAGAGGGAAAGTCCTTTGGTTAATTACAAAGCAACAGGTTATAGTCCTGTTCAGAGAGAAGTAAAGGAAAAAAAGGAAAAGTGCAAGAGAAAAGCGAAGGAAAGAGAGAAAGAAAGGGACCACATACTTAGTAAGTCTGCATTTCTGCTTCAGCTAGAATACAATTTCAGTTTGGCATTGACAGAATTTATTACTACAGGTTAGCACTTGAACATCTCTAGGTTAATCTGCAGGAATTCAGAGCAAGAGAAAAGCAGCATCTTTTAACAGCAGAATTATAGAGAAGAGAAAAAGAAGAAGAAAATGTGTTTGTTAAACCTAGAATCGATTGACTGTTTTACGTACCGAGGAAGGGGATGGTAGAGGTCATAGGGCATGATCTGCTTGTATCCATCACTGTTAGGAACAATAATGCCAACCCTCTGAGTAGAAGGTACACATAATAAAATAAACACTAAATGATTACGTTATACAACTTTTTGTATTACAATATTGTATTACCTTTTACAACTTTTTGTATTACAGTATTACAAACCAGCCAAACAAGATATTTTACCTAAGCTGTCATTTAAAACAAAACTTATGCTGCCATCCTATTGTTTCTGAGTTGTTCAAAAAATGATTACTACTTCATTGTTATAAATACATTACTGTTTGACAAAGAAGCAATCCATTGTCACAAGTGATCCAAATATTATTTAGATTTACTGTATTGTTACCTAGCATAAAAAAGTTTCTATGCTTAATACTTATGCTTAATAAGGGAACTTATCTGTGCTTCCAAGAGCTCTAGATCAAATCCCTTTTAAAACTATTATATGGTTGTTTCTGCCCTTCACATAAAACTTCTGCTTTAATAGGAGCCAAGATTAGAAATCTGGGGAATCACTGTGCAAGAATTCAAATCTGACATTCTTGTTTCCTCATCTTAAATTAGACCAGATCTGCCTCTTTGTTTGCTTTTTTTTTTTTTCTGGAAGAAATGAGGAGCTTGAGAGAAGATTAACATGTCAGACTGGGTTTTTTGTTTCTTTGTTTTTTGTGTTGTTGTGACTGATTGGCTTGCTTTGCTGTAGTGTTATTGGTATTATATCTAAATAATATAACATCTAAAGGTTATAAAAAGCAATAGTGTAGATCAAAATTAGCAATCATCTGAAACATTATCATGCCAGTTATGCATGAGATGGATGTGACTTGTCTTGTTGGCAACCACAGGGTCTCACCGAATTACTAGTCTGGAATTTCATATTTTATCTGCACTTTTTGTAAATTCTGACTCAGAATAATGCTAACCATTATTCTCCCAATTTAGGCATATCTATTAACATCAAACAGATGATCTCAGAGCACTTCAATCATCATCATTTTCATCAAAGCCACCTGGGGATCTGGATAGGGCAGGTGGGTGGAACCATTGAAGAGTGAATACCAATTGCATTGAAATAAAAAGTGTGTCCCTACCCAAGTTATGGAGAGATGAAACTGGATGACAAGAAAAAAAGTGGGTTTTGGGAGTCCTTTGCAGATGAGAGGTGCTGGTATGCTGCTATGAATTTTTGCAAGGGGGAAGGAGCAAAGAAGGGGAAAGGGAGAAAGTATTCTCCATCCTCAACACAGTTCACTAAAATATGCTGTAAGCATTTAAAGAAGTTTTGTCAGGCTAAGGTTGAAGGGGTCTCTTCTCCTCTCAGTCAATAGGGGGTTTATGTGCATAACTTGTCCTGGACAGAAGAATTGATCCCATTGTGTTTTCACAGTAAGGAGACAGCACCAGGTCAGTGCACGGGAATTTTCCAGCTGAAGAACAAGAAGGAGCTGGAGACCTGGAATGTGTGATGCGGACTAGATAGTTCCTTCTAAGAGTAGCAGCCTCTGCAGTTAAAGGAACCCTCTGCACGAGTGCGCATATTTGCATCTTCGGAGAGCTGCTTGTCCCCACAAAAATCCCAAAAGCTAGAAGAGGTAGTTCTGGCACTGGGAAACTTTGGAAAAGACAAATGGGTCATTTAGATAATGGTCAGGAAAGAAGTCTTTTCAGACTTAGCTTCATGGGTAAATGCTTGAAGAATTTAAGAGGAATTGCATATTTTAAGAAAATGGAAAGGAACTTTTTCTGAGATTTTTTTTGTCCATGCTTTTGGAAATCTGCTGTTTTCCTGACTTTTTCAGCAGTGCTGTGAAGTTCCACTCTGAAGCCTTTGCACTTTCCAGCTCATCAGCTTGCTGAAAAGCAGTTGGAAAAAAACATTTATGTACCAAGATCAAAATTAAATAATTACACTATAAAAGCATCTACTGTCTAAGAAAGAAACAGATTTCAAAATATTTCTCGCTCATTGCAGTGAAAAATTCTTTCTAACAAACATGATCTGTATGCATAATCCAGGTCTACATGTTTTAGAATGCATAATTCCCAAGACCATTCAGATGGAAATAACCATACCACATCAAAACACTGTTATGAATATGAAATAACATGTTAAAACCACTAGATTAATATTTTCATTGGAAAGGTTTGACCCTCAAAGAATTCTGCATACATAAACCGCACTTCTGTAAACAGTAGTGAGCTCCACAGAATTAGTGACACTATCCTTGTGCATATGTGAGGGCCTGCCTTTAAAAGCTCTCATTCTGTAACTGCAAGACAGTGATTCACAGCAATGTAATCACAAGACCCCCACAATAATACACAATAGCTTAATTTATGACTTTTCAAAAAAACTGGCTTAAAGATACGACAGAAGAACAGGTGGTCATTGTATCGTGAATGACAACTGCATCTTCTCTAGCTAGTCTTGTGTGGGGTTTTTGTACATGTTCCAGAAAAAAACCTCAAGACTAAGTGAACACATTAAAAAAAATCTTAGAGATTACTTTAGTGAATCGTTACTTTTTGACTGGACAAAGTGATCTAAATTCCATGAATCTACCATCATACTCCTACAAAAAAGATGGAAGAGATCTACTTTATGGGCTTTGTTTGCTGTATGTTACTGAGCCAATGCAAAGCAGATGGTGTGCTAAATGAACAGAGGAAATTACAATTCCTTCGCTGAAATATGTGCAAGTAGCTAACAGGACTCATTCACAAAATACTTAGAGCTTTGGCAGGAGCAGAAGTACAAAGCAAATTATTTTGTTGAGCTGTTGTGTCTCATATGTCTGAAATCTCTCATGCCTTTCAGACCAAAAAGTCCTGTCATATAGCATGTAGATTGCTTTGTTTTCCTCCTGAGTGCTGGCAGCCTCAGCACAGTTGCCCTTCAAGGGACATGTATGGCTGGAGCAGGAGCTGCACATGCCAGAGGTGGGAGTGCTGCAACCAAGTCTGCCACCTCTGCAAGCATTCTGCTTCCCCCTGGGATGACTGTCTGCAGCTGCATTTCTTGAAAGTCATGTTTGATGTCCTCTTCCCCAATTGCTTCTTTTTCTCCTTCAGCTACCCCCATTAGCACAGGTGACAAATGTGAATCCCTTTCTCCTGTACCTCCCTAATGACTCCCTCTCTCTGACAAGGTGCCAGCCCTTCCCACCTCCCCCTCCTGCATCTTGGCAAGTCTCAGGTTGGACACCTGTTGAGCCAAGTAGGGGAATGGGTGCTAGAACTGGGAGAGGAGCCAGCAGAGAGAAAGGACATCTACCCCCAGGATGCTGCAGAGTGGTGTGACCCCGCACGAGGACGATGTGCCGAGGACAGGAGTGGGTAGGGGCACCTGCCGCTGGTTTGCTGGTGTCCTGCACCCTGCTGTGCCAGTGCCCAGCCTCTGCAGGATGCTCACACGCCTTTGGCTCACAGCCTTCACTTCTGCTGAGGTCTCTGTCTTCCTGGGGGTGTACTACTCATAGGGCTACGACTGCACAGCTGCCCGTGCTCCCAGGTGACTGGAGCTATTACACCTCTTTCCTGATGGGGACTCACACAGCTCAGACTTAAGCCTTCACTGAAATCTGTCAGACTTGAGAGTAAATGATCTGCATGGCAGGGAGTGTGCCATCTAAACAATGGTCTGGATTATGTTAAAGATATTACTAGTAATGAGCACATAATAATAAAAAGTTTAAGTAGCTTAAGTTGGGTGTGGACAGCTAATTCATTAAGTGAAAGGAAACACTGGGAAGACATGAAAAAGTTCACCATAGAAGTAAACAGTTTAGCATCTGAGCCAACATATTCATGAGAGCTATGATTATCACTGGACAGACGACAGGTTTGTGAAAAAGACACTAAGGTGGGTGATACTGTACTTAGGTGCTCTCTGAAGATGCCACATTGTGGCATTATCTCCCTGTGCTACAAGAACACTTTCCATGTTGAGAAACAGTTACTGAGGTCCTCAAAGAGATGGTATCCCTTAACGCTTCCCATGTGTTATTCTGTAAAACTACTACTGTTTCCCTTCAGAGCCGGGTAGGTGACATCTACAGTAACACCACAGGTACAGGTAACATTGGTTTCTGAATGCCTATTTTTGCAGTAAGTATAATTCCCAGTTGCAATACCAATATGAGTTACATATCTGGAGCACCATGCTTAGTCCTGACATATAGGTAGTATTCTGATCATTTTATCAGGTTATCAATGTGAATCTTGAAGAACTACCACATACTTTGTACTTATATATTCTTTAATATGGTCTTAGTACTTTACAGACTGGTAAAAGCCAATGTCCCTACCTAAACATTTAAGTGGATACTTAAAAAAAACCTACTTAATGAAAAGGACTGCTGAGAAAGCTGTCCTTTGGTGTCAGCCTCCAGAAAAAACTCTCGCTTTAAACAGCACATCTTTTCAGTACAATAGTATCTTCCCTTTATAAAAAATGACTTGTTCAAGGTGCAGAGATTTCAAGTTCTAAGCAACACATGGTTTAATTATCATTGCCATAGACTGCTAAAAACTGATCTCTTCACAGTGCCTGAAACAGGTGTTATCATTTGCAATTTGGCATTCTGTAAGGATGTTTCCAAAAAGCCAATTCCTCTCTGTTACAGCGTGTACCCTGGGATGGCATAGCTGTACTTCTAAATGACTCTCCGTTCCCTCAGGGTCTTTATATCAACAACTTTGCCTTGGTATGTCTTATATAAAACAAAAATTGCTTTCTGACATCTGCCAATTGTTATTTTTCTTCTGTCTTTCCTCCCATGCACTGTGCAGTCATCTGTCTTAACCATTTGAGAATATGTCAATTAAAATCATTGGGAAAAGTATGAAAAATATCCATAAATTCCAAAAGGCAAATTACATATTTGGCACAGAACTGTATTTTTTTAAAAAAGCAGCTTAGAATTAAAAAGTAAATAAATAAATAAAGCAACTACATAAAACTACTTTCTCATTGGTACTGTGGCAGGTAAATCTAACCATCTTAAGAACCACCTGGATGCAATCCTGTGTAATGTGCTCTAGGATGATCCTGCTTGAACAGGGAGATCAGATCAGATGACCCACCGTGATCCCTTCCAACTTTACCCACTCTGTGACTCTGTGGGGTAGCAGGGAGGAGACTTTTGTGCAGGGCAAAAGAATATTGATAATTAGAAAAAATTTACTTATTACATTCTTACAAGCTGCCATAACTGCAACTAAGCTTTTTATTAAGGAGGATGTTTTAAAAAAAACCCACATAAAAATAATTCCTCTAATTGTGATGACAGTAATTTTCCAACAACATTTTTACTGAAGAAGAGTTTTTCCCATCTTATTAACACTTAAGAGACATGCTGATCATGGGGATGGAATCATGGACCATTTGTTTTCTTGTACTTTGTCATGATTAATGAGGCAAAATATATTTTGAAGGGAAGAAACAACCATTTCAAATCAGTCCTTGCAATGGTGAAGGTGCTAAACAGAGGTGTTCTTCTACACAGTGCATTTTCAGACGAGAAAGAGGTTGCATTATATAGGATAAATGACATTGTGTGCAATAGCAACAGAATATTTTTCTACTTTTACTCCTTTAGACCTCAGCCTCTTTTAAAATTCAAGCTGACTGACCTTGCAGGACAAGGATCCAGATTACACTCTTGCAGTTTTGGCTTTGGCTTGATATTTTCAGGAAAATAGTGGCAGTATTGATCTGCCACTACCCGGCTGCTTCTCAGATCAAAACACTCAGCAGATGTCAGTTGATAACCTGCAATACACAGTGGAATAAATAATATGAGATGTGGTGCTCTTCCTGTCTCTCTCTGAAATGCATCCAAGTTCTGATTTGGTAAAAAGCAAACTAATTTCAGTTTGCTTCAGTGCTTTTGCACATAACAGCTGTTGATTTACAGACCAGATTGAAAACAGCAATGTAAATCACATGTAGTAGGAAACAAAAAGATAACCAGTATGGTCAAACAAAAATTCCGAAGCCTAGAACAAAAAAAGCAAAATCAAAGTCTGAGGTTTCTTGATCATCAACAGTTGTGCCCTCAGTTTCAATATAGACAGGGAACAAATGGAGACATCTTGTGATTCCAAAGCAGGCCCAAATCCCATCAGCCCTTATGTTTGACAGCTGTAGCATTAAATGCAGATGTGGATATCAAGATGTACTTTATGTATGGAGTGTGCACAATGCTAAAAAACTACAACCTACTACCACGTTGCTAAATCACTCCCTTAATTTAGTTGTAACTATTTTCATTTTCAGATTTTGCCCCTTTTAAAGATCCAAAACCAAGGGCAGCAACTGGGACAGGTCCTGTATGCAAATGACTTTTTGGATTACAGTGGTAATTCATTACCTCCTCCACAGGATGCCGAACAAGGAAAAAAATCAGTTTCCCTCCATCGGTGAATGATAGGCTGATAGAAGATGAACTGAACTGAACTGTCAGCAGCACCAGCATAACGAATCTGAAAAAGAGGTAACATCAAAGAGTGAAACTGATGTAAATGCTGGGAAGAAGTATTCTGCCACATGCATCTTGCAGGTGTGACACATCTTGCAGCTACATGAAATACCAGATACACTTTGCAATAGGAAAATGAAATACACAAAACGAATCACAGATTGGTAGCAAAATCTTTATTGGAAAACACAGTCAAATAAATTTCTGAGTATAATCAGTGACTATTATTGAGACCATGTTCTGAAAGAGCGAGTGCAAATGCATGGTTAGCGCTCCTGAATAATTTTACAGAGACAGAGGATATGGAATGATCTTTACTTTACAGAAAATTACCTACCATTATCTGCTGTCCCTGACACATGGACTTGGATTTTAGATCTCTAATATTTCCCAAAAAACATTTGAAGACTAGGTATAATATATTGACAGTACAGAGTAAAAAATGGGAGGCTGTGCTGTGAGACATAAAAATAATACAAAAATTTTAATTCTAGACTTTTTATTCCTGAAGTGAAGGTTTTTTCATTTTCTTTGTGGTACTGTCATTATTATAAGTCCGTCCTGCTTACTTTATTTTGCTTGTAAAAATGCTTCTTTCAGTCATGGGTGTGGACTCTCGGCTGGAGCTAAGAGCACATTTGGAAAGACATCTTCAGAACCTACAAGTACTGCCAACTTTTAAGCCACCTGAGCTTAAGAGCTAGTATGCCTCTGGTACTATGTGTGCTGAATGGATTTCCTACACAAACAAGAGTTTGTAGTGTAAGGAGTGCAATAAGACCTTCACACTGCTAAAGTAGCACCACTTGCACCTGGCCTAGTAAAAAATCTTTCCTATTTGGTATCTGTACAGTTATGAGGACTTCAAAATCTCTGCAGGATTTCACTTGTCCTTTTATCTAAGGCTCTGCATGAACAGCGGATAAAGGAAGAACAAAAAACCTCTCCTAGTTGGTTGTTTGTCACAGAACATAGTGTCTCAGTGTTGCTTGAGCATCTCTGCATCAGTGGCATGATGCTACCACAGTAGAGAAAACTGCCAATCACAACTAAAAAAGATGGACCCTTCTCCAAGACAGTACCAGTACTCTTAGGTGCAATCCTCCTTGTTCTTTTTATCAGACAGCTTAAAGTATTTTGCTGCCGCCTCCTTTTTTTTTTTTTTCTCTCATGTTTTGAACAAGTTTCTCACTTTTGGAAACACCATTTTTCAAACTGACTTTCCTTTTCTCTCTTTCCAAACATCAAGAGACACTGACAAAGAGTGGTCTGTGAAACAGAAGCAAAAATATGACATATGATCATTGAGATGAACTGTGAAATTTGGGGTTGTTTTGTTTTCCCTGTAGATGGACAGAAACATGATTACAAATCAAAGTATATCTTGAAGAGCAAGAGGAAAGCAAAAATGTTTATGGGTGTTAAGATGTCTGGTCCACTGAGACTAAGGCTGCCCTTTTCTAATTAAGCAGTGATGTAAATTCCCAAAAGGAAAAAAAAAAAGCAGCTGTAGCAATACTACTGCTTCAGCAAATGGAAGGCCTTTTGCACAGATTAATTTTATTTGAGTCTGCATGTCAGAAATAGGATATCTAATTCCTTGTGAGAGGATGCTGCTTTAACTACACACTTCAGATGGGTCTTTCTCAGCTCATGAAGCCTGAAGCACTCCCGAGAAAATTCTTCTGTTGTGCTGGAAGCCATTCAGGGAGGTCTCTGATGTGAACGTGCAGAAGAGGCATTCACTGGGGAGAATTCTGCTTTTACTCTGTTTTTTAAAGATCATCAGTGATTCCTAAACTCAGAAGATCTACTCAGCAGTACAGTCTGCAGTGAATCATCAAGCACAAACCAAGAGCTCACACAGAGCCTACTATAAAAGGAAGGGAAGAAAAAAGACTTCGCATTAAAAAAAAAAAACAGGAAGAAAGAAGAGTTCCTCTCTCTGCAGACTATTCCTGCATGTCTGCAGTTATCTGTCTGTTCTGACACAGAGAAAAGATAGATATACATCTTCTCCAGCCTAACGTGGGAGTCACTCATAGAGCCATGATAACAACATAGATGGGAAAGTATCACAGTGAACCCCAGCCATAAGCAAAAATGATACAAAATAAGCATATGAAAGAAGCAGACACAGTATTGTTTTGGTTTTTTCTAAGGAGTACTATAAGCAGAAGAGGAACAATACATGGTGTTTCAACACAGCAAAACATTATTTTTGATTTCGTTTGACAGTTCGTTAAAGTTAAGATCTTTATACAGGAGAAAACATCAGTGACTGCTTGAGCCCTGCAAAACTCAGAGTGAGACTTAATAGCTAAATGCTGTAAGAAATGTCCTGATTTGGCTGTACAGGGCCAAATCCCACACATTGAAATACTCAGCTAGTATGAGGAATTTTTTTTTACCCTTGCAGTATTAGAAACATCCTGCTAGTGAGAAAAGTTGAAGCTTCAAAAAGAGACGGTCATCACTTAAAAATCTTTAGTTAGCCTTTCAACTAACAGTTAGTTTTGCATCCTTAGGTTACTGAGCTAGAAAAAATGGCAACTGATTATTGTATTCCCAAATAAAATCCTATCTAAATTTATTAATAGCAGAAGGTAGAAGTACTCAGATCTTGCAGAGCACTCAGCCCTGCATTTGTGCACTGCACCAACAGATCATCCTTGACTTCCTCTAGGTTTCAAGGGAACTTGGAGCATTCCTAACAAGACAGCAGCCCTTGTCAATTAATGAGAGCGAAGAGGTCACATAAGTCATATAAGTCAGTCATATAATGAGCAGGTTAAATCCAGAGACCTCAGAATACCCACTGTCTAGCTTACAGTCACTCTCAACAGAGATTTTTTTTTCTTGTAGAAAGACCTTGGAAAAAAAGAATCATCACTTTTACACTGTTTTTTAAATTGATTTTGTAAATGACTGTCTGGGAGGGTGCAACAGAGGTACAAGCTGTTGCCCAGGTGAAGTTTAGAGTTGATAAACTTTGGTTTGAGGGATATCCACAGAAAGCTGCACAAAAGCAAGATAAAAATTTGAACACAAAACACGTGTAATCTTTTAGAGTTATTTTGATTGTTCTAATCTGTCCTGTGAACAACACACTGCAAGATCTGACCTCACCTTTGCACTCTGTAGTTTTTCCTATAGCTCCAAAACTCTATTCACTGAAGAACACATGGACTGCCCTACAAAACTACAGTAAGTTCATTTGGACAGTTTTGAAATTTAATCAACAGTTTATAACCAGCAGTCATAACCAGCAGTAATTATCAATGTTATTTGTACAACTAAGCTATGAAAAGTGTATTCAATAAGATGTTCTCATTTTATGCAGTTGTTGGCAGGAGGGAGGAGGAAAGACACCATTTCTCTCTTTTGTGTGTTTGTGTGTGTGTCTCAAACTAGGGACACAGAAAGGGAATTATTATTTCATACCACAGATTCATAGAATCATTAATGTTGAAAAGACCTCTAAGATCATGGAGTCCAACCTTTGACCAAACACCACCATGTCAATTAGACCATGCATTAAGTGCAACATCCAGTGGTTTCTGGAACCCTTCTAGGAATGGTGTCTCCACTACCACCTTGGGCAGCCCATCCCAATGCTTAACTACCCTTTCAGTGAAGAAGTTCTTCCTTATGTCCTTATGTCCTTGGACATAAGGCCTGAACCTCCCCGGTGCACCTTGAGGCCATTTCCTTGTGTCCTGTCACGGGTTACGTAGAAGAAGAGGCTGATTCCCACCTCACTACAACCTCCTTTCAGATAGTTGTAGAGAGTGACAAGGTCTCTCCTGAACCTCCTCTTCTCCAGACTAAACAACCTCAGCTGGTCCTCATATGACCTACTCTCTAGACCCTTCACCAGCTTTGTTGCCCTTCTCTGGACACACTTCAGTCACTTTTGTCTTACACAATTTTATCTGGTATACTATGATCCATGCCACCACGCCTACTATAAAAGTTCTAATGGATTTTTCCACATTACTATTACAAATGCTTTCTGCAAGTTCCAAATCCCAAATCATCAGGTTGATATTAATGAGAAACTAAATACTGAAGTCTTCCAAGTAGCATAGCAAGAAACTGGAATGAGGGTGTGGAGAACTAACCTTGTCCAGCATATGTAATTTTTTGTCTTTCATGTCAGTAAAAAAAAAGTTCATTTGTTTACCTAGAGTGCTTCAATACTGTTGTTCATATCTAGTGATACTTTACACTGAAAAAGAAACAGGATGTACAAGAGATTTGTTGCTATTAATAGTTTGTTCATGAAGCAGAAATAGGAACCAGACACTGTCACAGGAAAACAGCTTTACAAGCTTGTTTAAAATAACGTAAGAAGTGCAAGAAATGTAAATACTGAGAGATGCGAAAGCTTTCAAGCATATGGTCTAAGACAGGAACACATCACAACTCCTGAGTTTGCCCTTTAATTCCCTTGGAATGCTGAAAGGAGTTCTGCCTTTGATCTCTGGGGAAACGTCTACTGTCCACTTCCGCATTCTTGTCCCCATCCTGTGTTGTATCAGCTTGGGTTGTCTTTCTTACATCTTATCTGTTGCTTCACAATTTAGCTTCTCAATCAACGAGAGAAATCACTGTGAAATTACATTATCACTGATTTACATACTTTACAAAGCATCTCTGAATTGAACTTGCTCACCATGCCCCAATATTGGATTAAACACTGTTCCTTTAGGTGATGAGGATGTTAAAAAGCCTTTAGATTAATTCTGTCACAAAGCCAAAATAAAAAGTCCAAAATTTTATCAAATTCCATTATTCTCCCCAAAGGAAGAACAAAAGAGAAAATCAGTGCAATGGATTGTCTAGGATAGCTGGCAGCAATGGAGCCTGCATTATTAGCTATAACAGTTAATAATCTGTACAGAATCCACTACTAAATGCAACAAATGTAGAAGTTTCTCAAAGGAGAAGATAAAAGTCATTCCACCAAAGGCAACCCAAATACACCAAAATCAGACCTGCTGCATCTCTGCTGTGGATACCACCCCTAAGACCCCAGTCATCAAGGGAAAGACCATTTCAACACCATCAACATGCTCCCAGAGTAAGAGAGTTCACCTTTGAGCAAGCCACCTTAATCCTCAGTGGAGAATATTTATTAATCTTAATTTAATGATTACAATACTTAAGAAATCAATGTAAATAAGAGGATCCTATTGTGACTGATACTGCATAAAAATAAAATTAACAAATTAAAAAGGTAATGTTTGCCACACACACACAAATTGTTAAAATGATGAAAAATGAACAAGGTTGTCACCAAGCCTTCTTTGTACTTAAAACTGACAGATTATTGAGAGATACACTTACAGAACTTGAAAAAAGTTACAGAAAAAGAAAAGGAAAAATTACAAATAATTTGTCAGTAGAATAGAAAATGACATGTCTAAGAAAATGTCTCTATTGCCCAAAAACCTGACAGTACATTTCAAATTAGCAGTATTTTAAAGTAGTAGGTAAGATTAATGGTAACATACCTTCAGATCCAAATAGCATCCATACAGAGGTTTCAAATCATGTACTCTTTGAAGAGCACAGGAATGCAAATCATGTATGATCACATTCAGCCTACTTACATGAATAAACTATGGTTTAAAACACAGGAGTATAGACAAATGGTAACATTTTTCAGGAGGTTTTTCATGAGTAATGAATGAAACTGCAGTCCAATAATCTTTACCTCCGTTATTGGGTGAGTAGATAGAACGTAAAAAAAAGAACAGAACTCAGAGTACCAGGAGAAGGGAAATGTTTTATGAACACTGTAGTTTGCTTTGCCAAAGAAATAAAGATAGCTTTATTCTTCCAGGTTTTCTTCTAGCTCCTTCACCTAAGGTCCTAGACAGATTCTTCTATAAGATCTTCCTCTCATGAACTGATGATTGGGTAACAAAGCATAGTCCTACAACCTGGTCTTGCCATTGATGAAGGACCTGAGGAATCTTTCATGGATGTGTGCTAGTGAGTTGTTAGCCAGACCCTCAGATGAGCCAGATAAAGGGTCCACCATGAGCTTACCAAGTTTGCTAAAGAAAAAAAATTATGAACAGTACCTAAAATTGAAACCATCTGTGAAAGCACTCAAACTTTTGAAAGACTAAATTCAAGTTCAGTAAAAAAAGAAACAATGCCTATGGGAAAATCCAGTTAATTATATATGCTAGTTATACACAAAAGTCTTGTCAACATTATTTATTACTATTCAGAATAGCAGTAGGGTTGCTGTAGGTATAGAATCATAGAATCAGCTGAGTTGGAAAAGACCTCTGAGATCATCAAGTCCAACCCTTGAGCCAACACCACTGTGGTTACTAGACCATAGCACTAAGTGCCACATCCAATCACATCTTAAAAACTTCCAGGGACGGAGAATCCACCACCTCCCTGGGCAGCCCATTCCAATGTCTGATTACTCTCTCTGTAAAAAATTTCTTCCTAATATTCAACCTAAACCTCCAGTGGCAGAGCTTAAGACTGTGCCCTCTTGTCCTACTGCTGGTTGCCTGGGAGAAGAGACCAAAGCCCACCTGGCTACAACCTCCTTTTAGGTAGTTGCAGAGAGTGATGAGATGCGATGGGAACAGTTCCAGGCATGGAGAAAAACATACAGCAATTGACAGGATTTTATTATATGCACCTTACAGTTATTATATGGACTTTACTGTTATTATGTGGTTTCATTGTATTCACATTACACAGTGCACAGCCTGGACATGCCCAGGCTTGCCATGAGGTTGCCTGCTCCCTGCTTTCCCCGCTCCTCCCCCTTTTGCCCATGTCCCTATCCTGGTTTGTCCCCCCACTTGTCTGTCTCATGCTCTGCCCTATGTTCTGGCCCTTTCCCCTCCAGAGCTGATAAAAGACAGCGTGCATGCGCGAATAAAGGATTCTACTTGCACCCTTCCTTGTGTTCCATCCCCTCTTCGGACCGCGGCAATGAGGTATTTCTCTGAAAATATTGGCTCAGTGTGCAGCAACAGCTAAAAAGACTAATGGAATTTTACAGAACGGAAGGAAAAAGGAAAGAACAGAACACAGGCAAATAGAATATATTTGTGTGCTGATTCTTATACTTATAGAATCATAAAGATTGGAAAAGACCTCTAAGATCATCAAGTCCAAGCGCTAACGTAACACTGCCAAGTCCACCACTAAACCATGTCTCTAAGCACCACATCTACACATTTTTTGAATGCTTCCAAGCCTGTTGAATCTGCACTTCCCTAGGCAGCCTGTTCCAATGCTTAATCAGCCTTTCAGTGAAGAAATCTTTCCTAATATTCAGTCTAACCCCCACCAGCACAACTTGAGGCTATTTCTTTTTGTCCTATTACTTGCTACCTGGGAGAAGAGACTGACCCCAGCCTCAATACAACCTCCTTTCAGGTAGTTGTAGAGAGCAAGTTCACTCTTTCTCAACATGTATTTATATACAATAAAATTATCTGTTTATATTATATAAATATTAAATAATTGTATTATATTTTATTAAACTATGCATCTATTTATAGAGCATTGATACTTGAAAAATATACATTTATATATTTAAATACTAGTCGCAAACTACATATTTATGTGTATTTTAAAAAACTGTGACTATATAACAACACTGGAACCAGAAAAAGGACAGAGAAGGGAAGTAAGGATAACCCTTTTATGGATCATTGACAAAAAGTAAACACTAAATAGAGTAAGAAGGACATAGAACTGCTGGAGTGAGTTCAGAGGAGAGGCATGAAGATGACCAGAGGGCTGGAGCACCTCTCTTATGAGGAATGGTTGAGAATGTTTGGGTAGTTCAGCTTGCAGAAGAGAAGGCTCAGATTAGACCTTACAGCAGCCACCCAGTACCTAAAAGGGGCCAGAAGTGAGCTGAAGAGCGGCTTTTGACAAGTGCATGTAGGGATAGGATGCAGGGTAATGCCTTTAAACTGAAAGAGGGTAGATTTAGTTCAGATATTAGGATGAAATTCTTAGGGTGAGGGTGGTGAGAGACTGTAAAATGTTGCTCAGAGAAGTTGTGGGTGCTCTGTTCTTGGAAGTGTTCAAGGCCAGGTTGGACGGGGCTTTGAGCAACCTAGTGGAAGGTGTCCCTGCCCCCCCAAGGGGGGTTGGAACTAGATGATCTTTGATTTTTCTTCTATGGTTGTATGAAGATGCTAGGAAAGAGGCAAGTGATGATGATGACAGAGATGTCAAATATGGAAGTAATGGAGAAAGGAGGCAAACAGTAGTAATAATTTCATGTTTCTCAGAGTGGGAAAACCAGAAGGGATCAGTGGAAATATTGCACCAAGGGTTTAAAAATTAGATGTATTCTTCATTTTACACAGAGTATATTTCAATGCAGTAACCATCTCACGACCTAAATGTTATCTAAAGGGCAAATGGAATATATTGATTAGGAGAATGATCATGTTCTAGTAATTGAAATAGCTTATACTGAACAGAAATAAAAGGTGGATATGAAATAGAATTGTACCTTGTTTTCAAAGAGGCTATTTCATGTTTTTTCACAAATTTCACGACATTTGCCAAAATAGGAGAAGAAGGGCAGAATTTTCCTGAACTTGTCACAAGATCTAGTCAAGATAAATAATTATTACATCTCTTTTCAGGCTGGTCATTACTTGAGCTTGACCTAGAAATCATTACAACAATTGTATATTTTTTGGATATCATGAAATCAGAATGGGTGATTTTTCTCACTATTACTAAGAAGTATTGAATGCAAACATAGGTTGATAAAAGCCAGTGATAGAGATCATGTTACAGACATGCTTCTGGCTAAATCCAATCTGCACTCTGCAAACATGACCTCAGGAAGACACAAGAAGTAGTATTGCTATACAATGAAGGGACGATATTCCATTGGTCTCTTCTAGATGAAGCAAACTGTTTCAGTCAGCTGACCTTGATAACATAAAAGTGGAATCAACTAAACATGAACTATTACTATATCTGTCCACTCAGCTTTAATTCTATCTCATCTACTTCCAGGAGCACCACCTGACAGTGCTTCCAAGGTTCTTCACCACTTTCTGCCTGACCTGAAGCCTTCTCTCAAATATGAGGCATAATCTATTCTGGAAACTTCACCAGTATCAGAATTAAATTACACTGAAGACCCTTATTGTCTTTACCCCCAACGCTCATATGGTAATATTTCAAATATCCAACAATATGTGAAGCATAAACAATAACTCCTTGCTGCTAGAGCAGATTTGCATGTTTTGGCCTCTGCCCTAAAGCGAATATTGAAATAATTTCTTATTTCATGCCACCAAGTAAATCACTATGTGCTGCTTGTTTAAAGTGATATTTAATCCAATCTTGGCCATAGCCCGACGAGGCCCATCAACCTCTCTGCCAGCTGGCTGCCTGTACACACATTATCTCCTCATGCCCTTCCAAGTCCCTGAAGTCTTGACTAAGCTCAACTTTATTTTCTTCTGTTAACCTGGACTCTAATCAAATTCATTTCTCTCATCAGCAGTTTCTGCCAGTGCTAGATTGCAGCTGAGGTAAGAGTTGTATGGCTTGCTCTAGTGCTCTGTGTAACTCAGTATCCTGTTTTGAGATGTATTTCATGACTTTTTGGACAATTGGTGGCCAAAACCCCAATCTCAGCAGCAACTCTGCTCAAGTGAACCCAGTCCATACCATTTCTAAATCAGCAAGCAGCACCCCCAGCCACCAGAACAAAAAAAGAGCCAGACAGTCTTTTCTAGCAGCAGCCCTTAGCCAAGGCTCATCAGCCCTAGCACTACAAAAAGATGTTAATACAAATGCAATTCTAATCCAAAAATCTGTAGGAGCCTCCAGACAAACATTTACATGATCCAACTCTATATATTCCTGATGCAAAAGGCTTAGTCTGTGCAGACACTACGAATGAACATTCATCTTGATACCAGGGATTTAAAATCAATATAAACATAGTCTAGTCTAGTTTTAGGCCTACAGTGGTTTCTCCTCCAAACTAACCCCAAGCCTTAGACAACACCCTTTACTAGACCTTGTTTTACACCCACTGGTCTTTGCTAGCTCACACCTCAGCCACAGGGTTAGGGCCCTAGCTATCCAAAAATCACCAGTGAAACAAACTGTAACAGGTTGTACTTTGCCAGCCCCAAACCTTCCCTGGCAGTTCCTACTGATGGTTTCAGTAAGCCTATAACTCATGGAGTTCATATTTACAGTGCTGATTGCTTTAAACAGTCGACCAGTTGTGAATGTTTGCGTTATATTGTTATCTGTAGACCCCATCTGACAGTATTACTTAATCCTACTCAAACGATTGCAGATTCTCTATTTTGTGTCTGAAGTGAACAGTATCAAGAGAGGAGATATTTTAGCACAGACAGATGAATAAATCTGACACTGGCGATACAGCAGCTAAGTGGCAGCTCTGCCAATAAAGGACATGTCCCCCTGTGAGGTATTACTACTGTGATCTCTAGATCACAGAAACAGAAAGATTTCCAAACAAAACTAACCTTCATTTGATCAGGATTGTATCAAACATGACACATTCTTCTTACAGAAAAAAGGCATTTCTATTCACATGAATCAGAATTTTGCACTGAAAACATCAAAACAGGAAAATCTTCAGAATTTAGGAAAAATAGTTCAAGTACAATTTAAGTTTACTGGCATGTTTTTCAGGTCTTCTGCCTGTCAAAAATTTGTAATTCTCAAACTATCAATATAAGAAATAAGAACACGAAAAACTCTAAAATTTTGTGAAACATTTTTTTTTTTAAGACAGCTGTTGTACTGAATCATTTTTACCATTGTCTTGGTTTGAGACAATTTGGAGGGATGGAGATCTTAGACAGAAGTCTCCTCCCTCAGATTCAATATCTCTGGTTGCTCCAATACAGAGAGAGAGAACAAATACACCCCAATGTAAGTGAAAAAATAACTCGCTACCAAGAAGAAATGCCAATAGTAACACTGATAAAACTGGGTTAAATCAACTGATAAAGCAAAGCCTCCCAAGTCCGGCTCACCAGACCAAACTGAGATGGTGGCTGCTCTTCCCCACCTGGGAAAAACACACATGGCCATAGGACAGAGACAAAATGGACCACCCTTCCATATAGCTTGCCTCCCCCATGCCTGGAAAAGCTGGCAAGAACAGTTGGAGAGTCAGTGTTGGCAGGAAACAGTGGCTAGCTGGGATTTGATACCGGTAGGCACTTGAATGGCACTGCAGTGAGGCTGCAGTGCTGGTACAGGCAGCTGGAAAGGGGCTGCAGATCCCCCAGGTGACTGGAAGGACCTGCAAGACACCTGTTGGATCCAGTGATGACACTTGATTGCTGCAATTTCAATGTGCATTGGTCAAAGTGGTGGTCACAGTCCAGATCCATTAAGGTGGTGGTGGAAGCCCTGGTGGTGAGGGAAGCCCTGAAACTCAGTGTTATATATGCTCAGGTTCAGGTGGGAACACCTGTGGTACCTCCCCTGGGCCGAGGAGTTTTACACTGGATGATGTAATACTGTGAGTCATGGGATGCTTCAGGAGTCTTTGACACCTGCTAAGATGATGCAGCTGTCTCTCAGGTCAGTGTGGCTGAGTCCATTGGGGCCCATTATGGTTCATCAACAAGAGATGAATACCTTCAGGCTGGTGTGAATGTTCCCAGGAGTTATCCCAGCTGAGTCATCTGTGTAAGGAAAAAGAAACACTGCCCCACCTTGAAGGATTTGCATCTTGCTTATCTTGTTTAACACCCAGCTTGTAGCCTGAGGTATCAGATGTGCAGGCTGGCATTGATGACAATAATGAAAGAGGTACCAGACTAATTAAAAAGGACTTCAAGGCCCTGGATCGATTAGTTAATGGGACAGGAGCACAGGTGGTGTTTGCCTCAGTTCCTGCAGTAGCAGGGATGAATGAGGAGAGGAGTAGGAAAACTCATCAATAGATGGCTAAAGGATTGGTGCTGCCAGCAGAATTCTGGGTTTCTTGACCATGGGGCAAATTCTACGGTACCAAGCCTGCCAGAGTCAGATGGGCTTCATCTGTCTAGCAAGGGCAAAAGGACTCTAGCCCATAAGTTGTTGGGGCTGATCAGGAGGGCTTTAAACTAGGTTTGAAGGGGGAAGGGATTGAAACCAAGCTTTCCAGAGATGAGCCTGATGGTGGAAAGCCAGAGTTAGAAGTGAAATCAGCAGCCCAGCTCATGTACAGTAGTGCACATAGCATGGGTAACAAAACGAGGAGCTGGAAGCCATTGTGCAGCAGGAAAGCTGTGCTGTAGTCGCCATCACAGAAACACGGTGGGATGACTTCCACGACTGAAGTGCTGCCTTGGGTGGCTATGAGCTCTTCAGAAGGGATAGTTGAGGTAAGAGTAGTGGAGGCGTGGTTCTGTATGTTAGAGAGCCTCTTGACTGTAGAACTTGAGGTCAGTAACGATAAGATTGAGTGTCTGTGGATCAAAATCAGGGGGAAGGCCAATAAGGTGACATCCTGGTGGGAGTCTGTTAAAGACCACCCAACCAGCATGATGAGGGTGATGAATTATTCTACAAGCAGCTGGTGGATGTCTCAAAATCACCAGCCCTTGTCCTTGTGGGCAACTTTAACCTGCCGGATGTCTGCTGGAAACTAACAGAGAAGAGGTAGCCCAGGAGATTCCTAGAGTGGAATTTCCTGCTCCAGCTGGTAAGCAAGCCTAGCAGGGGTGGGGCCCTGCTAGATCTGCTGTTCACAAACAGAGAGGGGTTGGTGGGAGATGTGGTGGTCGGAGGCCGTCTGGGGCACAGTGACCATGAAACAATAGAGTTTTCAATACTCAGGGACACAAACAGGGTCCTCAATAAAACCTACTCACGAAGAGTTTAGGAACATAGTTAGGTCATGTAGAAGAAAAATTAGAGAGACAAAGGCACAATTTAGCCACCTCTGTTAGGGATAACAAGAAGTGCTTCTACAAATACATCAATAGCACGGAGGGGCAAGGAAAACCTCCACTCTTTGTTGGACATGGGGGGAAACATAGTCACCAAAGATGAGGGAAAGGCTGAGGTATTTAACACCTTCTTTGCCTCAGTTTTCAACAGTAAGACAGGTTGTCCTCAGGACAACTGGACTCTGGAGCTCGTAGACAGAGACAGGGAGCTGAATAGCCCCCCTATAATCCAGGAGGGAACAGTTAGCAACTTGTTGAGCCACTTGGATCCTCACAGGTCTATGGGACCAGATGGGATCCATCCCAAGGTGATGAGGTAGCTGGTGGAAGAGCTTGCCAAGCCACTCTCCATCATTTACCAACAGTCCTGGCTCACTGGGGAGGTCCCAGATGATTGGAAGTTGGTGAATGTCACATCCATCCACAAAAAGGGTTAGAAGGAGGACCCAGGAAACTACAGGCCTGTCAGCCTGACCTCAGTGCCTGGCAAGGTTATGCAGCAGATCATCCTAAGTGCAATCACACAACACCTACAGGATGGACAAGGGATCAGAACCAGCCAGCATGGACTTAGAAGGGGCAGGTTCTGTCTGACCAACCTGATCTCCTTTTATGATCAGGTGACCTGCCTGGTGGATGAGGGGAAGGCTGTGGATGTGGTCTATCTGGACTTCAGCAAAGCCTCTGACACTGTCTCCCATAGCATTCTCCTAGAAAAGCTGGCAGCCCACGGCTTGGACAGGGGCACTCTGTGCTGGGTTAGGAACTGGCTGGAGGGCCGGGCCCAGAGAGTGGTGGTGAACGGTGCTGCATTCAGTTGGCGGCCGGTCACTAGTGGTGTCCCCCAGGGATCAGCGTTGGGCCCAGTCCTGTTTAATATCTTTACTGATGATCAGATGAGGGGATTGAGTGTACCATTAGCAAATTTGCAGACTCCCCCCCAAGATGGGGGGGAGTGTTGATATCCTGGAAGGCAGGAGGGCTCTTCAGAGGGACCTGAACAAGCTGGATAGATGGTCTGATTCCAATGGGATGAGGTTCACCAAGGCCAAGTGCCGGGTCCTGCACTTTGGCCACAACAACCCCCTGCAGCACTACAGGCTGGGCACAGAGTGGCTGGAGAGCAGCCAGGCAGAAAGGGACCTGGGAGTTTGGATTGACAAGAAGCTGAACATGAGCCAGCAGTGTGCCCAGGTGGCCAGGAAGGCCAATGGCATCTTGGCCTGGATCAGGAACAGTGTGGCCAGCAGGACCAGAGAAGTGATTCTTCCCCTGTACTCAGCGCTGGTGAGGCCACACCTGGAGTACTGTGTCCAGTTCTGGGCCCCTGAGTTCAGGAAGGATATTGAGGTGCTGGAGCAGGTCCAGAGAAGAGCAACAAGGCTGGTGAAGGGACTCGAGCACAAGTCCTATGAGGAGAGGCTGAGGGAGCTGGGGCTGTACAGCCTGGAGAAGAGGAGGCTCAGGGAAGACCTCATCACTCCCTACAATTACCTGAAAGGAGGTTGTAGCCAGGTGGGGATTGGTCTCTTCTCCCAGGCAACCAGCAGTAGGACAAGAGGGCACAGTCTTAAGCTCTGCCACTGGAGGTTTAGGTTGAATATTAGGAAGAAATTTTTTACAGAGAGAGTAATCAGACATTGGAGTGGGCTGCCCAGGGAGGTGGTGGATTCTCCGTCCCTGGAAGTTTTTAAGATGAGATTGGATGTGGCACTTAGTGCTATGGTCTAGTAACCACAGTGGTGTTTGCTCAAGGGTTGGACTTGATGATCTCAGAGGTCTTTTCCAACCCAGCTGACTCTATGATTCTATGCACACCTTTGGCACCTGGCGTGGGTGGCCACTCTGCACATTGTTAGCAAAGCACACATCAGCAAAGCACACTGCTGATGGAGCCATGAGCACCAGTAGTCCAGTCTCTGACAGCACCGGGGAAGTCACTGTAGGTGGTCTAATGTCATTAAACACTAGCAGTTCAATCTCTTTAAAGAAGGCAAAACATCAAAAAGCCAAAAAGGCATATTTGGTGAAAAGGTGGATACCAGAATTTTTGTGCAACCCAGGACAACCATTTACATATCTTGTGAAGAGACTGCCAATAGTTTAGCAGATGAGGAATGTACCACTGACTATTACAAAGTAAAGAAACCCAAAGCAAAGAAATCCAGTAGTTATACAATTCAGCAACTCCAGGAACAGCATGAGGTTTCTTCTTGCAATTTTAAAGCACTCTATGTCACCAATAAAGAAACTTAAATGTCAGCTCCTACACTGAGTTTCTACCCTAATTATATTCAGGTGTCTAACTTGACCTCCCTCAATAAGAGCATTCAGAGTCAAATGAAAAGGACTACAACAGTAATTCTGGAGACAATGACCCTAAAAACAGAGTTCTGCTACATCTACAAATTCACTTAGACCTGTTTGCATAAAAACCTGCCTTGGCCCAGGAAAGTAAATCTTGACACTCACAGAGATCCCACATTGTAAGGAAAACTTGATAATACCACACAGAAATCTTTAATTTTTTTTTTAAAGACAAGTACTTTAACTTCACATGCTGAAGGCACAATAGTCATGAATATACAAGGTATGGAAAACAGTTGCCAAGTCTGTCATAATTGAAAGGTATGCACGCATTTTGGTACTCCTGCATCAGCCTTACTTGTATGTACATGTTTACATCTGACAAAATAGAAAAAAAATAAATACCCAGAAGGAAAAAAACATGTAGAAAAATAATTTAATAATATAGAATAATACCCTTGTTGCATGAAGTAATATCTAAAGTATCTTCTATAGATGTTGATTAAAAAACTGATTCAACTGAAAAGAATCCAAGACAAACTTTAATGGTAGCCTCAGAAAAAAATCCTACAATTGCAAACCATTTGGGGGTTTTTTTTGGTGCATTCTTATATATCCACTAAAGACAACAGATATGCTAATAAATTAACACCTACTGAGTCATGTTACTCCGACTTTCAAAGGTGCAAAGACATAGCAGAACTAATAAAATTGTTTTATCTCAATTCAGCAGTGGCTGTTGTGCCCATGACTAGCCAGCTTGTCCGCTCATACTGGTCCAGATAGTCATCATGTAAGTAGGGTACTCCTTTGATTTAACCAGCACTTCTCACCTTGCTTTGATAGAAAAGGAAATGTAAGCACTAAGGGATAAAGGTATTTTACCTATCATAAAAGATAATACTGGAAATATGAGGAAAACAGTATAACCCTCTCCTCTTGGTTTAATGACAATATATTCAGGAGGTGAGACCTCTAATGAGATGAACCCTCCTTCTTTTATTATTTCCCTCCCCCAAACATAAAGAAGGTAAAAAATTACAAAGAGTCTGAATGAAGAAGGAAAAATTAGAATTTTACTAAAAAGGGAAAGAAACTTGAAAACCCAATAATAGCAGAAAATATTACCTAGCTACCCCTCTCCCCCCTAGGGTAAAACAAAACTTGGAAGGATATTTCATCCAAAAAAATTTTATGCTGCTGAGGTGCTTGGTTTGGGTTCCATTGTAGCAACCACATGAGTGTGTTGGTGACGGGGCTGGGGATGATGCAGCATGGTCCTGGAGCCTGGCGGGAGGTGAGTGGACTTGGGCCTTGGGGTAGTGGCGCTTTGTGCGGGTGAGAGAGAGAAACAGTTGCAGCTGAGATGGTAGTGACTCTGGAGAAGAGAATTCCCAGCTCGGTGGCGGCAGCTCCCAGGCTACTGAGAAATAGCTCCAGAAGCGCTCCAAGAAAACAGTGCTATGGTGGTTCCACTGAGTCTGAGCTTGGTTGGACAGTGAAGGAATGGCTCCAGCAAAGAATCTGAGCATCTGCGGTCCTTCAGTGGGCAAAACCCGGGTACACAGAGAGCAGTTCTGGTCCATGCCCGTCTTTTATCTCCTGTCTCCTGAGTTCCCGGGATGGAAAGGGATCCACCTTCCTGGCAGGTCTTGAGACCCCTGGGGACAGTCTGCCCCTGATCCAGCTCAGACAGGGCAATCCTCACACTCCAAAATTACGCAGCGGTATGGAAATATTTGTAACTGAAAAATCCTTCCCATCTAACTAAAACTACAACAGTGCCTGTTACCATTTCAGGGCCATTGGTCTATATGATTGTCCTAGTTAGAACAGCTGGGACCAGTTCATCACTGGATGGGTGTAACCCAAAACTGTGTATTCTATAGCCTTCCATGCCATTTCTCAGAAACTGTTATCAATAGACTATTTACACCTTCTGCCCAGAGCAGCCTGACTCCTCAGGCTATAAACTGGGTGTTAAGAGGCCTGCGAGATAAGAGGATGCTCCTGTCCTCACACCATTTGTGGAACTCCCTGCCCTGAGGGAAGTACAGGGCATTCCTGCCTGAACTGGAGAATATATAATCTTGGGGTCTTGGAACTTTTTTAACCACTCATGGGATCCAAAGGAAAACTGCAGATCACCGCTCTCAACCAAACTGCAGACTACCACTCTCGACTGGACTGCAACCACCACTTTTCAACCAGACTGCAACCACCACTCTCGACCAGACTGCAATTGCCACTCTTGACCAGACTGCAACAGCACTCTCACCAACAGGTTTTCCCCTGTCCTTTTACTTTGGACTCAGGGGGGCCCAAAGAACACCACTCTGTTCATGCCCCAGGGTGCTGGGTTATACATTTGGGTTTAGTGGATTAAAAACAATTGTTTGTCTGTATAATCGTACTTATTGTATAATTTTATTAAATTGTTATTCTGACTTATAATCTCTCTTTTGAGTTGAGTTCATTTCCCCTGCTGGTTTATCATTAAACCAGCACAATGATGAGCTCTTTCAAAAAGGTATGTTCTAACTAACCAGGCTGCCAGAAATTCATAGACAACAGAAATAATGTAGAGTGAGAAATGCTCTTTCCATTGCACTGATGTTCACCATCTCTGTATCATCTGTAAAACAGGTAAAGGTGTTTCAGATATCTTGAACTGATCAGTATCTATTTTAGTAAGGCATTTTCATTCTGATCTTCAAAGAGTAAGGAACATATTCCTTAGGTCAGGCTTCTCCTTGTGATCCAGTTCTGAAAATTTCAACTTGCTTTTTCTCCTGCTGACATACCACAATGAGCAGGGGACAGTCTACAGGGCTGTGCTACTTCCCAAGATAACCCATTCCAGCCTGGCCCAGCTTAACCCAACACAGTCACTTAAGACATTTTCCAGTTCATTGTTCAAACCTCTAGCTGCCATCAGCTCAAGATTAAAGCAAATGTCATCTACCTCTGAAGCCCATGGTGAAAAATTTATGTAGTCCTGGACATGATACAGGTTTTGCAGTTTTACAGCTGCAACACTTCGAGTTGCTTGGACCTACTGGAAAAGGATTCATTCTATTGTAACTCCCAAATTTTCATTTTTGTATGTGTGTTTTCCCACAGAACGTGCGCATTGCTTCCAGCAATGTGTTTTATATTACCTGGAAGAATAGAAATGCTCTAATGGGAGGAAACAATTTTATTCTTATTGCCAGTCAACAAAAAGCAGAACTTCAAAATGACGCCATGACTCCTCAAGCAAAGTCATCCCATTTATTTTGGAGCTTGGGGACCTCACTCTTCACTCTCTTATAGTCTTCTGTGCAATTACACTAAACCCTACAACTGCGGGCCAAAGATACACACAAAGATTCTTTTTGCCTATCACAGACAAAGCAAGCTGCTTGTCATTGATTTATACCTACCTCAGTAGTGCATACAGAAAGGAATCTGTCTTTTCCTGTAATGAGTTCATCTTTTCTTTTTAGGGTACACATTGGGCATGCCTTTCTTGACATAAATTCAGTCTCTCTCCTGAGGGTGTCCAGTGAGGCTTTCATCACATATATAACTATAAAGAATTTCATGTAGAGTTCAGGAGCTAGCCTGGACAAGGCTTTGTGATAAACATCTACTGGAAAATTAAGATATAGAAAAATATCTTTCATCTTCCTAATGCATCTTACCTTACTTCATGTTGCTCTAAGATGTCAGTGACCAATAATCCTCACCTTGATAGTGAAGTCTGCAGTGAGAGGCCCAGATATTCTTAAGATCTCCTTGTCAGGAAACTTCTGGAAGTCAATGCTAGAATTTTCTACAAGAAAGGAGCCTGTGGTGCTGAGGCTGTTTTCACTCTTCAAACCTTGGAGAGTCTTGGTTTCCAAATCTGAAAAATAGAAACAAATTAAAGGGAAACTAGGGCATTGCAATTTGAAGCAAGAGTGAGTGAGAGCAGAAAAAGAAAACCAACGCGAAAGAGTGGTGGTTCAGATTTGCCTCCTAAATCAGTAATAATGCAACTACTTTTTTTTTCCCCATAGTTAATTCACATTCTCATACTTTTCTTTTTTCTCTTCAATCTGCTTTTTGTCTTTCTTCAACCCTTAGATTTTTAGATTGAATTCCCCTCCTCACCTGTATCTCATGCTTTTACTCACTTCCAGATATATTAATCCATTCCTAGTTAGGCATATTTGCTGTTGTTTAGCTCACTCTCAGTAAGTCATGCCCCTATGTGAAGCATGACTCAGACTTTGGCCCATGAGTGCTGTTAAGTTGCTGTACCCTCTTGTAGTTCAAAGGTGGGTCAATAACCACATGTTGTTGTGGTAGATAATTAATGGAAAGCAGAATGCTCAGGAAAGAAAGATCAGTATGACAGCAACCCCACCTCCTCTCCAGAAGTAGCCTGATCTATTGCAGTGGACTAGAAAGGGAAAGTGAGTCCTGAATCCTCCTGAGCTCTCCCTCTGGCTCTGTGAATTCACAGCTCCCAAAAAGCAGGCATTAATTCAGATACTGTTTGGTAGCGGTTACTTCTGATGGTCATAATAAAAATATCAGTAATTTATTAAACAGAAATCAACAGTCAGAAAGTAGATTCTGTCTCATCACCTAATTAGCCTTTCCAGCAACTGCAGATTATGCTTTACAGCATGTTTACCAGTAAAACCATTTCTCAGTTATTTAAAAGTGATAGTGCATTTCATTATGAAGGATTGCAAAGCTGCAAACCTTTCACATGTATTTACAAAATTATGCACAAAATCTCCAACAGAGAGAGGCAGTCAAAGCAAAATCTGAGTTAGATGTTGGCATACTATTCATCTGTGATGGAGACATATTTTCAAAGAAAACAAATGGGAGGTATGTTTTTATTGGTGTATATTTTGGTTTTTATTTGTGTATATTAAGTTTTTTTCTTTAGGGAAGAAAGATAATTGCACTAATTAGACTGCTTTTCATGGTGGGTCAAGGGAATTAATTAATGAAGGAAGTTGCTGAGACAATACTAAAAATTTGCACTGTATTAATGATTTCCTTGGTTTTCAGTGAGATTAATCTCTTCCTTTGTGATGGCCACTTGGCCATCTATTTATTTCTGGACAAGGCTGCATGCAGGAATAAAGATGGTTTAAAGACTTGTGTATATATATCAGCCACCTGTTGACTCCTCCCACAGCCAAAGTTCACAGGGCAAGAGACTCCCCCTCCCCGAGCAACTGATTGTAGCTCATACATATATAAAACCCTTTGATAGGTGAAGAGAAAGATGCATGGAGACATCTGAAACAAGAAAGAGATATATTTGGACTTATTCATGTTTACACAGTGTAGTTAATCTAAATCTTAACCAGGTAGACCTCTCTGATTCAAATCTTTTTGTCTTGAAATGTGATATGGTCTGAGTGAAGACAGCTTTAGATCAATCTCCAACTAAAATCTCATTTCTCTCTAAGCCGTCTTATAGCTTAATTTCACTGAAACGATAATAAATATATGATTTTTTTTCTACCTTGGAAGAGAGCATTTATACTGGAAAAGAATATAGGAGAGAAAGAAAGACTGCAAATCATGTACTGGGAAAGTAGTAACAGTCATTACTGGAGCAGCTCAGAAATACTTGAAGGTCCACTTAAAACTGAAGCACAGGCAGCATTTGAAGTTTTAAAAAACCAAAATATATTTTTTCTTGGTTTATAATCTATAATTTGCTGGTCTTTATTCACAGCTTTAAATTGGAAAACCATTAAAGCATATCCACTGCTTTCTCAAAACAAGTAGGAAGCTACAGAACAGGACTGATAAACCACTCCTTATTTTGCCACTCATATCTTTGGGTAAAAGAAATCTGAAGAGTGGAATGATTTGGTGTTTCACACCATGCTGACACTAATGTTTGTATCTACACTGACAAGCACAGAGGACTCTAACTGGTCCATGCTGCAGGAAAATTCTAATGACTTTTGGACTATCCTACAATAATTTGTGCTACTGAGACGTCATATAGTACAGTTTGGTTGTTTTCTGACAGTTAGCATATACTAACACTTTAGTATACATTTGCTGCTGAAAAAGAGAGCAGCTTCTGAGCAGCTATTGCATTGGAAGGTAAGACAGAGGGATGCAAGGAGCTTCTATTCATGAAATAAATGGATTTGCTTTCAGCTCTCACAGAGTGTTCTCAAATCCTGAGACTCCTCCCAGAGAAGAGGCATATAGAGCTGCTAGGATACACAGATGAAGCAGGGAAGCCTTACAGACACCAAGTGATGGGCTAGCAGCACTCCAGCGGTCTTAACTGCTTGGAGCAATACCACTGTTAAGGAGCATGGTTTGACTTGTGCATGCTGTTTCAGATCTCCAGACAGTGATTTTGCGTGCGTGTGCATGTGTGTATGCATGCACGCAAGTATGTGTGTAAGACTGCATGTGTATATCAAGGGGATTGAGAGAGATTATCATAACAGAAACATGTTAAAGTCATAAGCAGCTTGATGGCTAAGCTCAGCTGTGGGGAAGCTTATACTTTACTGTCCTCAGTATTTCTTCACTCAGTGGTATATATTTTATTAAACAAAAGCACTTGACAGCAAGTGAGCCAGCCAAAGGATAAGCCAACAGAAAAATTATAGAGGGGCAAAGAATTCCGCAGTGCTGGCCAAAGTCTGCTCAGAAAAGAGTGTGTACCCCTGATGTAACTGGGTCTGAGAAGAACTTCTGAGGTAGGACTCATCTGTGTGTTGAAATCAGTAATCTGAGAGAAGGAAACCAGACATCACAGTGTAAACAGAGCACTGCAGGTCACCAATGATCTCTTAAACAAATGTACACTATCTTATTCTACTTACATAAATGATCGGGTCCTTTCAGCACAAGGCGAACTTGCCTGCTTCCATAGGGAATAGCAACCACTGTATCATCTACTGTGGGAAGGCAAAAATGCATGGAGTAAATAAGCAAAGAAACTCCCATCTGTTTTCAAAGAAGCAGTGAAATAAGTGCTTATGAGGAAGTAAAAAGAAAAGCCTTAGGACCAATTAAACAACTCTAAGAATTATGATTAAAAATCTGAAAAAAAAAAGAACTTGTTAAAATGTGGTAAGAATCTTCTGCTAAGAACCCAAACTTGTTGATTTTATTGATTTTCAACTACTTCACAACTATTTATGGATTTGAACAATAACTAATAACTTTCTATTTCATCATGACTCCACTTAAACTTTTTCAAGTATTTCGAATTGATATTTGTGGCAGAATCTTGCACCTATGAAGCCCTGTGGAGCTTTGCCTTTGGGATTTAAACCAACGTGTGAATTAGCATGTAGGCCACATGCACCTGTAAAAGTTAGGTCAGCATTTCTAAAGAGTCAGCAACCTCAGTAATGTCCTCAATGGAGACAGGAAGGAAAGGTGTGGAAAGATGATATAAAATGTTATACCCGGGTCATGAAGTGGGGTGCCCAGAGAATGCTGACCTGGACTAACCAGCATGCTTCATTTACCTTTCCCTGTCCTTTCTGCCTCCTTCCCATATAACTAGCAGCTGGGAAAGAAAACGTATGTATGCCTAACAGGATTTTTGGTGGGGGGTGAGAAGGTGGTAGACCTGAGAGAAACAAAGTCTCTTTCACTGTCTATCCACTAGAACTACTCACACTTGCACCATGAAATGCTTACTAGCAGGAGCTAAGCTCTGCTCTCAATGTGTTGCTTTGTCAGGTAAGGTTAACTCAGACAATAAAAGCATTTCATCTTTCATTCAAACATATGAGCTGGGGCCTTACCTTTCTGACCAGACCAAAAGGGGAAAACCGTTGGAAACTGGCTAAATCAGGATTCTTGCTTACCAGCAAAATAGTTATTAATGTTGTCATTTTATTTCAAAAAATGAGGAGAATCAACACAGAGAGGAAGCACTACCCGAAACAGGAACTTTGAACAATACATTCATTCATCCAAACCTATTATATCTCAGAACTGTGAATTAGAACCCTCTCATATTTTAAACTGTGTAATGTATCATAGGAATTCCTGACACTCTTATATTGGAGAGCTTTATGGTATGAAATATTCATACTGTTGTGGCCTCTTAATATCCCAAAGGTAGGGGGAAAATATAATCAGTCACTCTGAGTGCCACAAGAATTTTATGGACATAAAGCCTGTTCAAGGTCTCAGGCCATGTTCCATGTTCAAGATCTGATGGAACCATGTTCCACTTTTCAAGATCTGATCTGATATGTTTCCTCAAACAATCCAAGAATTTCAGTGTCTTCTACATCTTTTGTAACATTAGGACTAAACTCTACTCAACACATATTCTGCTCAAACACATCTATGATATTGATTAGCAAAGGCAGAAATCTTTAATCTCGATGCAGAATTCAAATTTTCTATTTGAAAAGATAAATATTCAAGTTCTAAAAAATTCACTAAATATTGATATTCTAGTACTGATTTTATTGGTACCATTCTGGCACTCCTATTCAAGATAACCAGTAGAATAAGCACATTTTATCCATTTTGGGGAACAAAATACATGAGTATTGTAAAGTAAGATACACAGGTATCCCCAGAAATGCCAAGACAGTGGAAAGAATTCAAAAGTATATTTAGAAGGCCAGAACATCAAAAACTTACAAATACTTCACAGTGCTATAGAAGCACCAGGCCTCAGAGAGAAAAAGGCAAGTTCCCACCCTCTCCAGGGTCTTTGGTATCCTCTCTGTTTCTCCCCTGCCTTCCCAAGGCCTCTGTATATTTCTGCTAGGGCTATCTCTCTCCAGCATAGCAGAGAGAGATAACACAGCTCTCTCTGCAAACCCATCTGGACCGCAGAAGGGAATAAAAAAAAATCCAACCCTCTTGGGAAGGCATTTTGCAAGACTTCCTAAGTGAAAACAAGTTTCTAGCTTTCCCATTACGAATTCTTCTGAAAGCACAACTATTACTACAGTATGACATATCATTTTGTTGTATATAAATATATATACATATAACATTTATTGGAATGAGTCCAGGAAAACCATTATGTCAATTTAAAAAAAAAAAAAGAAAAAAATAATGGCCTTTTTACAAGTACAGTCCCATGCCACTGTGATATTTGACTGTCTCTCGGTTACAAGCTCTGTGCTGGAGAGTTAACAACTCACTGATATGTCACCGAAAAACTGGACAGTTTAAAGATCATATGAGCTTATGTTTTCAGCATGGCTCTTCTGCCCCAGGATATCGCTAGGACTATATTTCACCTGATCTTGCAGTTGATCTCCATTTGAAATCCTAGCATGCTTTATGTGAAATGCAAAACTCAGTGAGATTTATGCTTATCACTGTGCTTCTTGCTTTCACAAATCAGAAACAGTGGGAACTGAAGGATAATTTCCTGCAGGGAACAATGATAAGAAGGAGAAATTTCGTGTGAAGAGACATGTGAAAGTAAGCATGGTAATATTTAGTCACAACTCCCTCTAACAATAAGCAAAGAGGCAGATTGTGGAGCAGCTGTGTGGAACACTTGGAAGAAAACACAAAGTGCATTAACAGGTGGTTAGTTTTCTCCAGAGACCAGGCACAGAGAAGCAAGGAAGAGTCCCAGATAACTGAAAGGACAGTGGCTCAGGGCTGTGAAGAATGTCCAAGGATTTAGGCAGAAGTTAAATGTCATGTGCATACATCAGATTCCCATGAGAGATCAGTTTCTTGTAGTTTTGGATTTTTAGTTTGGATTTTGTCCAAATGGTCTCTCAGTTCTCAGGATGAAAAATGGAGTTCTTTCTATTTCCTCATTACTATTGATATTTAACAGAAATCTGGAACTGAATCTGTTTTTAGCAACTATGGCAAGACTAATTATGTAAGTATCCAGACTACCTCAGTGTAACAATTTCTACAATTCTCTTTTAAAAGTAATCTACTCCACTAGTAGACATCAACCCCTCTTTAGAGAAATACTCTAAATATAATATTGCACAAGGTTACTGGCAAATTTCACTCACAACTTATAGGATCAACTCTCTAGCTTCTTAAGGAATACAAAGAAGCCTGCTTAAACATAGTTTTTCTCCATAGGAAGGACATACACTCTTTCCTAAAGAAGATATTATTAAAAAAAAAAGGAGAAGATGCAGACTTAGAAAGACTGAACCGCCAGCCTTAGTAGAAAAATGAATATTTCTGAAATGAAGGTTTTTGTAGCTTTTTTATTATTATTCTTAAAAAAGTATAGACACAGGTGCTTTCTTTTTCATAAAAATGTAGGTGAGAATTCAAAGCCACGTTACCTCCTGCCCTGCTATGTTTCTGTTTCTGAGGCCACTGAGAGATGTATACTAGCCCTATAAATAGTGAGGGAGCTGCTTCTGTAGCAAGTGTTTATAGTGACAAATAAGCAAGATGCTGACATGAAGTGCTAATGGTGTCAGGGAGGATAAATGCAGAAAATTAACATTTTTAACATTTTTGGTTTTTAACATTTAAAATCTCAAATTTTCACAACATTTCCATACAACATTTGGAAACAAACCTCAGAAAGAATTCATATTAATTCACACATTCAAAGGTGATCCTTAACTGTGTCTTTAGAATTGTAAAAATACGATTTAAAAGAAGACTTTCTTTTGATACATTCAAAATTCATAGTGTTGCATAACAACATGTATGTTTACAGGAGGGAATGGAATAACGCCCCATGGTTTATGCAGAGTACATAGAAAATCTATGATTATCTACTTCAGCTCTGAATAACAATTATTTGTGGCAAATGTGTCTGAAAAATCCATTCTCTAGTATTTTTTTCCACATTTGCCTCATTCTAAGACTATGCTCTCTGCCACTGCTCTACTACCTATATAACATTCTTTATGTTTAATAGCAAACCACTGGGACCAGGGACTCTATTTTTTTTCAACATTTTAGTACTGTGCAGAATATATTAGTGCCTTTATCCTCAGAAGAGGAGAAATGAGCACCTTTTTACCCAAAGCAACTGCAAACCAATGAATTTCTCCTATAGGAAGAGACATTTGCCAAAAAAGTTAACAAACATTATGATGTCTCAAATAGGCTGGAGATTTCCAAATCTGTTCCTGCACATTGCAGAAGCAGGTAGCAATGAGGTGAAATGCCATTTCTAAATCTTTGTGAATTATTTCCTTTGCCCTCTAGTGTGCAATTGTGCTTCAGCAATAGGACTGTTACGAGGATTATACAAAATCCTTCCTTCCTTCCTTTTTTTTTCCTCCTACTCTCTCCCTCTTAGTTAGCAAACACAGAGCCAGAGGTGCACTGTGCTAACTACTGCTCTGTGTACTGTGCTCCACAGTGAAGCAGTTATTCTTTCAGAGAGAGAAGCTTTTGTAAAAAGTACCTCTCACTGCTCCTCACAGAAGCTGAATGTTCTATATAGGAATATACACACGCTGTCTTCGGCAGATGTTACACTGCTATTTGAATCTTTGAGGTCATGTGCTATTCAGCACTGGGAAAAACGCTCCAGAATGGTAGAGCTGGTCTGAACTCTAAGGCTGGGGGTAGCTTTGCATGCTAGCACATGTGTGCCTACACAGGCATGAAAATACATTTACATTTTAATCCTTCCTGCAAACTGACCAAACATGCCCTATCTGTCATCCCAAAGCTTTTACAGCTCCACCTATGGTGCTGTAACAAGGCTCAAAAGCATGTCTGGGATCTAGGATAAACTAATCCTGTCACTGGGGCACACTAATGCTAATTTACCACTCTGGGTTGAAGCTGGCTCAGCGTGCAGGACAGGCCATGTTTGTCTGTAGGCCTCTCTCACATCCATGTAGGCACTTTCTGACAACTCAGGTTCCTCAGTCCACCACAGAACTGAGTCACCATGCTCAACACAGGCTGTGAGCATAGGTCTTGGAGAGAGTACTGTGCCAGGTTGGCACCACCAAGCCCTTGGGGTTCTTCTCTGCTGTGTAGCAGCATATATCACTCTGTTCAGAGCAGTGCGGACTAAGTCCTATGCCTAGCCAGCTATCACAGCCAGAGAGGGTCTTCTAGTTCTCCTGTTCCTCCCAAGCAACTAGCTAGCTGAGATGGGGAATATACTGGTGACACCCTTCCACAGTCCTCTGCCCACCCCCACAACGAGACCAGTAGTCCAAGCAAGACTGCTTTAACCCAAGAGGCAAGAACCTGTAGAGACAACCAGACTGATCATGATCATTCAGATGCCTGAGAAAGAGTGGGGTGAAATCTAGCTTGCAAGAAATGAGTACATCTCTAAGAGGGAAGATGGCACTTTACCAGAAGGAACAGCTTACGTTTATTTGCTGAGAGCTGGGACTTATACTGGCCTCGAACCAGCCGGCAGGTGGACCCATCTCCATTGCAGACCCCACAATTATCTTCCTTGACAGTGCTTCCCAGCTGGCGGTCACAGCCAACAATCTGGCAAGAAAGGAAGATGTGCATTTCAATGTGAGCACCTACCAACTGACTGCTCGATCCATCTCTGCAACTAATTACCACTAAATTTCTTTCTCAGCAACTCTAGAGGGCCACAAAGTACCTTAGCAATGAAAGAGACTAAGAGACTAAGAGACTTCTGGTTGGAAGTTAGCACTAAGGTCAGGTATGAGGTAGTGAACAGGTTAGTACTCAATGGCTTTTCCAGTCCAGAGGAAGAAAAGAGTATTGTTGGAGGTTGCTATTTCAGGGCATTGTGAACATTTATTGGTCAGAGGCCTATCAGAAATTTCATTTCTTAAGAGTTTCACAAAGAAAAATGCCTGAAACAGATGAAAAGACAGACAGTAAGCAGACAGATAGATAAAAGTAAAGAGCAATGTAGATCAATGGTAACATGGCTCAGTGAAATTTTACCTGCTATGCAGCTGGGAAAACCATGAGGTTTTAATTATGTTTGACAATAATCCCATTCCACACTGTCAATGCCTGTGTTCAGACATTATAAAAGGTCTGATAAAGAAGGAGTGAATGATTGCAGCAAAAGAACCGAGAGTCAGAAATGCAGTTACCTGCTCTGAAATTGGTTTTATGCCTATATGTGAATTGTTTGGTTCAAAATTTTAAAAGTTGTATACATAACCTAGGTTTCTCAGTTTGCAAAACCCCCTATAATTCCCAGGAGAATAAAATATAAATTTATAATTAAGTACATTTAAAATTACCTAATGGAATGCAAATTTAACACAGTGTTAATCTAGGCCTATTGCTGGCACTTTGGAGTTCTGCATCCAAGTTATGAATTTTGCACATAAATAATTGAAATCCTAAAAATTATGAAAGTCCTTACAGAGTGTTATAACTATCTTTATAAGTACTAGAAAATGAAAAGCCCTGTAGCATTCTGGCATGCAGAGTAAGCAATAAAAAAAAAATTGTATATAACTTCTATTTCTTATGAGTTTGTGCTAAGGCTCTTAGCCAAACAGAGAGTATATATAAACACAAGGAATTTTACATAAAGTTCTTGTTTCAGCTTTGAATTTCCCTGCATCACTGAGTTTCAGTTAAATCAGACAGCTGGGTCCTTGAAAATTATAACAGAAAATTATAAGAGCGCTTATCAGCAAGATTCAAAAAGCTGTATATGTAACTTGCCCACTTAAACATTCAGACTAATATTTCTTATTTATGCAAATTTGAGTGTGCAGAATTACAGATCTCTGCGAGGGTAAGAAGTACTTTTCATTTTGACATGATCTCTTCATTTGCCTATGAAAATGCAGACTTTGATTAATAACCAGTATTTACTTTTAGCAATTCAATTTCCATTTCTAACATCATCACTTTAGCAGTGGCACAATAACTGTTTCTTTGGTCATATCTGTCACACTGAGAGTATAATTAATTTAATTTAAATCATTACAGATTTATTTCAGGCTATCTGAAGGCTGTCATCAGATTTCTTCAACTGATCTTCCAGATCAGAACTGGGTCAAGCCTTCTATACTTACGCATTATATTATGATGTCTCCAAGAGAATTATTTGAGGTCCAATGGAGTAAAAGCCACACGTAAATGATACATTTCCTTGAAAACCTAGTCATACCAAGACTGTAAGATACATTTTAACACATCAGAAACATCATGAGAAATAATGGTTAGAAAGCTGAAGTAAAGTTAAGCGTGTCTTGACTATCTTGACTGTGACTACTCCATAGAGAACTTCCAAGTACAGATATATAAATTGTAACCATGATATCATGTAAGATTTAAGTCTACTGTTTTTCTGAAGAAGAATATCCCTAAAGGAGCTGAATGTAGGTTGCTATGCTTTAATTTCCAAGAATACCTCTGTGTAGACAAGATGGTAAAATGAATAACTTGCATGATCTGAAAACTGTATGACACAATGCCTACAAATCACATTAATTTCCTTGTAATGCAATAGAGATTGCTAGCACTCACAGTGAGAAGGGTCCTGCTGGGGAACCCAGATAACAGAAGAAAGGTTAGAATTCCCTTTCAATATCTGCTTATCATATATTTTATACTCAATATTTTATAAACTTCAATTTAGAGTATTACACAAATCTTTATCCCTTTGTCTATTTTGAATAGAATATATGAACTGCTTGGATGTGAAATTAACTGAATCTTAAAACCACGTATGAGGTAACCAATTTTAAAAAACAACATTAACTACTTTAAAGCATTTTTGACTTATGAATCTCACATGTTGCCATGAGCTGTACCCTGACTGAAGTTAATTTACAAATTGAGCAATCTGGAGCTAGATCACAACTTGTAGAGGAAACTACCAGGAAAATCTCAGGTGTGAAAGGAAGTTATACTGAAGTTTGTTTCTTTTTTTGAGCTGGATTGCCATTACCAGTGTATAGCATAAAAATATTTTTTCTGCTGAAATGCTGTATTTCAAATGGAAGTATGAGCACAGTGGAACTATGGAGACCTCTGTGAATACAAACACTTCTGTGGTATATACAATATGTATATTAACCTTCCTGTAATTGGTAGTGTCTCAGATAATTTAAAGCTATTAAAATTCTTGATGACCCTAAATTAATTTCGTATTTCTCCCCAAGGTTTCTGCAGAGCTTTTTGTTTACTCTGTTAGATTATCTGTCTCAATAGACACACAGAGCTCTGGGAATATGTATAAAATTTTCACTAAAAACCCTTATGAGTGATTAACTAATGCCTGAAATAAAAAACATTCCCAAGTTCACTGCTTTTTTCTTTTCTTTTTTCTCCCATCACTACCTAGGGAAATCTTTCTTCCATCTATTAAACATAATTATATGCAGTTAAAAGGTTGCTAGCGTTTGCAATAGAGTCATTGATGCTTTAAAATGAAAAACACTACTCCATATCTGTTATGTCACTTTTTAGTAGCTCTTACATGAAAATATTATATAAGCTGGACTCTTATGAAAGCAAAAGATACGAAAAGGAAATATTAAAGTGCTCCTCAAAAAAATACACAGTTCATGAGAATAATAATTTTTGTCTCTCTGAGCACAAGAAACATAGGTTTGGCTGAGTGGACATGAGAATACGTCATTTCCATAACATTATTTTCACACTCCATCAAGGCTGCAGACAACTCACTGAAAAAGATTATGGAATGGGTGAAAATATGTCACTACTCCCTCAAAAGTCTGCAGAGAGTTAGCAACGAACAGGATGGCAGAATTGTTTGTTTTAGCATCCACCCATAACATGAACAAAACACAAAGGGGAAGTTTTAAAACGGCTGTTTTCAGAGATGCCAAAGACGCAACAGCAGGAGAGGCCAGCAAACAGGAAAAGTAGATTCACTTGGGCTGCAGAGCCTGAAAAACTTGCCAAGACACTGACCTACAGGCATACTCATCCAACTAGAGGTGGCTGAGGACCTTGTCACAAAAATAATCACCACAGAAAGTACTGCTTGATCAGCTTGGTAGGCAAAGGAGACAATAAGGATATTGCACCTAGCTCAGAATAATGGTTTGATGGACACAGTTTGAAACAAAATGCTGGCATATTTGAATCAGAGGTCTGGGGAATATTTCACTCTCTGAAAAGCTTTGAAATGTCAACTGTTTGTCTTGGTTTGAAACTGGACCCAATGTTGAAATCCTTAAGTTTCTGTGGGATCGAAACTTTCTTTTCCAATGCATTCTAGTCCTCATCGTAATACACCCTGGGGGATTTAGACAGATGAAGTCTTTTTTAATCCATAAAGGTCTGAGAAGGAAGCCCCCACCAGGAATGAAAATGGATTACTGCAACAAATTATGCCTGGAAATGTTCTGACGTAAGCAGTTTTCATACTCATTTCTATTATATTTTAAGCTTCCTCCCCTTGAAGCAGGGTAATGAAGCACAGACTTTCCACACTGAAATTTTCTGAGTTTCAAATTGCTGAAGTGTGGTCAGAGGCTTGAACTGCAGATTGTTACCACACAAAATATCAGAAGCAGCTCTGTTAAGTTCCCTGACAATCAAACCCAAACTGCACTAAAATCAAGGACATGTACTTATAAATTTGATAAGCTTTGGATGAATTTCTTGTACATTTTTAAAGGTGCTTCTATGAAGCTCATTGCTATTGTGGTGAAATGCCCTTAAAGCAGTAAAGGCAGATTATGCAGAGCTCTGGAGGTCTCTCAGTATATGAAGATGCCAGCCATGTGAGTATTAGAGTAAGGAAATCACAGGTGAGCATCAACTCCCTGCCCAGCTCTTCTTTACCAACCCTAAAGTGAGCTGATTTTTATTCTCCTTATGGGTTTAGCTTGAAAAGTCCAGCAACAAAAAGCCAGAATAATAACACCTAATCCCTAGCTGGCTGAGCCTGTATTGTTTTCTGGCATAAGATACCAGAGTTCTGCTCAGAGGTAAAGATTCCATATTACATTTTAGGCTGAAGTCTCATACTTCATGCTGAGTTTGATTCTCCTTCCTCTCCTCTCCCCTGCCGTTTTACTCCACTGACAGCCTCTGGCTGGGGAAACAAAAAAAGATACGCATTAGCATGACTGATACACTTTAGCAAAATAAGTTTTACAGGCACTGCAAGAAAATAGATGATCATCAAGTTAGAAGATGAATTGCTTGTGTATAGTTTAAAGGCACTAGGTTGAAACTCCCACAGCAAAGTTGGAACTTGCTCACTGAGTGCGTGCACGAGTTTTATGCATACGTTCCCCTTGTGGACTTGATCTCTGGCTCAGTTTAGCAATCTTTCCAGGAATAAAACTGGACCAGCAATGACAGGTTCTGTTCCAGCCTTGCTAGCCTGGAAATGCCCTGAAGTAAGAAGTTTTTGTAATAATTTCTATTCAGTATTAAGAAACCCTGGACAGGAAATAATGTAATAAAGCAAGCTTGCAAATCTATCCAGTTATAAATAAATTTTTTTGTTTTCCAAAGGGCATTTCTGCAGTTCAAACACAAGAAGTTCTGAGAATCCGAGGAAAACAAAGTTGCCCTTCACACAGATACTAATGTGGGGCTCAATCTGGGACTTGTGTTGATTGTCACTGCTCAACTGAGGAAAGTTATGGATCAAATCCATCATTTCGACTGGGTTCAAAATCCCATTTTACAATCAGGACGAAGAGCTGCTCTACTCTTTAAATTAAATTATTGTGGAGAGAACAAGCTTGAACCTATACAGTAAACTGGATCTGGGCTGGTGTCTGTGACACAGGGATTTGCAACCCCTGACAAAGTGGTATCTGCCCTTCAGACCACCAACACCGTAAGATGGCAGTTTGCAGCCCCAGCATTTTTCTGGCACAGCCTGCCAACATTATCCTGTGACAGGCAGTCTTGCACAGCACCAAGGCACTGTGCAGGATTCCCACAGGTTCCCAGGAATTTAGTTGCAACTACACCACAATCCAACTACAAATGAATATCATAAGATGATTTTCACAATGGCAAGGCAACTTGTAACTGTGGTGGTAACAGCAGGCCCAGTGATATGCAATCTATGCACTTGTTTGGCACTTGAGCCAAACATACCTTGCAACTGTTCAGGCAGTGTAAACAAACTTCAATTACTGATCAGTAGCCAAATCGTTAAATACAATCACTGATGTGACATCTTTAAGATATACCTTCCGATATGTGGATCGTGACTGGGCAGCTCAGTGATTTGCTGCTGCTTGTTGCCTTACCTATCACTGTTCCACTGGAACCAATTTGCAGATCCTGCTTTGTATGTGTCCCATCAGCAGAGCACTCTCAGCTAGCCAGAGCTCTCTGCTATTACTATTTTTAAACCAAGATCAAGACTCTTCCATGCATTACTGAAATGCTTGCTTTTCTCCAAAAGGATCATACCTATTGTCTGGACAGCTTCGCATTTCCATGGGAAAGATTTGTCAACTTTTGAAGAAGATTACAATACTACACCAGAAGGTGACTGCAAAGGCCATTATAAGACAAAATTCATCAAGGCAGCTTTCCCTCAGCTTCCTTGTAGCAATGTGCTTGAGAAACCAAGAGTAAATTCAATGAAGTCTGCCCTCTGGACTTACTGTTGTCTCCTAGACCATGAAACACTGACTTGTAAAGGCATTTAATTGGCACTCGTGACACATTATATTTGACTGTGATCCTTTGTCAGCTTGGTGACTTCATGACACATTTGAAATTGTTACTCAGACCTCTCTCCTGTTGAGTGTACAGGCTTCTTTTGTTGGCAGGAGTTTGTCCTCTCTTGGCTGGATCAACAGGGATCCAGCTGCAGCACTTTGTGTGTGCCAGCACAGACTTTCTGGTGCTTCAGGCAATCACATAATCTGTGTTACCAAGGAACAGACATCACTCACAGTTCAAATACTTGAGAGAGGCTACATGTCCCCAAGTCACTGATGAAACCACTTAGTTTATGTGGTATTCCAGCCTGCTGCTCAGTGTGTAAGAGGACTGCATGCAGGGTCTATGAGACATCTCATGTCTATGGGATGACAAAGGAAACTAGCTAAAATATGCCTGCAGCCTCCCTGTCCTGGGTCTTCACAGTAACTGGAACTCTCGCCAACATCTTCAGTGAGAAGCACACATCTGTTTTGCTGGGGACTCTCGAAATTGCCCAGCCAGTAAGAGACCTTGCCATCTTCATACAGCACTAAACCCTCTGCACCATTCTACACAACTTCAGCTTTTAGCTGTGCTAAGGAAATACATGGACAGGGATAACTTCCTAGTAACTCTAGGAGAACCCTCAGAAGTCTCCAATCTGCTCTTTTGAATTGCTTATTTTTGCTAAGCCTCCAAATTACAATGTTCCTCCCTCCCTCCCCGCCACCCCAGCAAAGGGAGGTGCTCTAAGTACTGCTGGTCAAAGATATACTCACAGTAGAAAAAGTTGGTCTGCTTGAGATTCCCAGCACGTATTGTTTCTGCTGGAACAAAGTATCTCTGCAGTGGTGCCAATCTCTGTTGGACCGCAAAGTGGAAAACTGATAGCTCAGGGCAGGGGAGTGGAGTTCTAATAATGCAAATGAAGATTCTTTCACAAACACACACAGAAACATTTACTTGCTGCTCACTGCCACAGAAATGTTGTTACCTGGTATGATGATAGCAATTTAAACATATTGATATTACTCTTATGAATCATTAGGTTCTCCACCCCACTCCTGTCAGTGTGCTGGAAGGATGTCATGCTGGGGGAAAAGCACCTTGTTTCGTCTCAGAAAAACTGATACTCATCAACAAGAAAACAAAAGATTTGCTCTCAACAGAACAGGAGGTAGATGAGGATAGAGTGTAATAGACAAAATATTCAAACAGCAGTTCAGCTGTTCAGCCTGGCACAGTTCAAAAGCACCTGACCATAAGAAATTAAGAATTCAGTCAGGGTCAACCCACCACACTGCAACTTTGTAACCCAAAGTGCGGTAAGCAGAATAGCCTCAAAAACCCAGAAAAGGATTTAATTTAATTGATTTTGGAAACAGGGAAAAATAAACTAGAAATTTGAAGTTTTAAACATGTTGTGTTCTGCATACCTATTAATTCTATCCACAAAGACATTTCCCAATGTGGAACATTAAAGCACTGTTTCTCTTTAGGTGCATTCTATTAACTTCAGCATGGTGGTTCAGGCTAGTTATAATATATCAGTGGACCATACTATAACCTGAGGTATGCTCAAAACAAGACTCAAAAATTACATCTGAGAAGTAATCTGTATTTCTTCTAAAATAGGAGGAAGTGGAAGGGACCCAAATAACACAGATAACCATATAGAAAGGAATTTAAAATACTTAGGAGGAACAAGACCATTAGAAGGAAGTAAAAGACATTACATACAAAGCTTTTTTTGAAAAATTCCATTGTTCAGTCTGTGTCACTATGGATTTAAGAGTAAAACTACAGAAAAAAAAAATACTTAGAAGTTAATTCCCAATAATTTTTTAGGTGTTTAACACAAAGAACAAAGGCAAGATATTAACCATCTCTTCATGGAAGAGAAATTTATGTTTATATACTATGGAGAGAGGCAAGATGCATGCAGCTTGCATGATTCCTGAACTATCACAGTGATATGTACTGCCCTATGCCATGAAGTATATCTGAATAAACTACTGCATAACTTCTCCAGTATGCTATCTCTGTAAATAAAAGTTAAACATCTTTTTAAGAATCTCTAACCATACTCTTTGTTGAATCAAAGATCCAGGGATACAGCTTATTCTACTCACTCACAAAATTGGCTTTACTTGCCCTGCTTACAATCAGAAGTCTCTTCTGACTTTAACAGGTGGCCAGTACGCAAAACAAAGTCTTCAGCTCAAAAAGTAATAATTAAACAAAAACTCATAAATATGTCACTAAGGTACTGGTAATTCTAAACCTTCAAACAATATGAAAAATGAAGGGATAAAAATGAGAGAGGGATCTTCTAATTTGCAAATACTGCACCTCTTTAACAAACGTGTACTTACCAATGACAGTGAAAACCATCACCTTTAAATCAGGAGTGAGTACCAAGGCACACAGAAGGCAATACAACTAACCCTTCATTTCTGCCATTAATAGCCTGAAGAACAGCTTGTGAGCACACAACAGGCCATGGGCTGACCCAAATCTTGCACACTAAGAACTATATCCCTGTGGTTAGTTAAGGAAATTGACACTGTTGTTTGAACCACTGGGAAAAATGCTCTATGTCTACGTAAGCATACACTGATCTTAACTCTTATTAATTCTTGTATTCATTCATTCATTCATGGCTGGGCTTCGTGAACGAAGATTTGGGAAGGGCTCTACCCACATTTGCTACAAGCACGGTGGTGGCTAAAGAGGCCAATACGAAATAGATACAGACAAGTCCGGTTGCAACTAATTCTTGTATAGACTGTAACTGAACAGACATAATTATATGTTTCATAAAATGCTCCATCTGAACAACATTCAATTCCTTCTTTGTTGCCATAACACTTGGATCAATGTAAGTCAGTAGGATGGTAAACTTAAAGATGCTTTCAGTAGTTTTATTCTGAGCAATTCAGAAAATATATCTCTTTATCTCCAACGCAGAGCAATTACTGCAAAGACCTTTTGTCATAGAATAATAGAATATGCTGATTTGGAAGAGACCCACAAGGATCATCAAGTCCTACTGCGGGCCCTGCGCAGGGCACCCCAAGAGTCATACCATGTGTCTTAGAGCATTGTTCAAAAGCATCTTAAACTTTGTCAGACTTGGTGCTGTGGCCACTTCCCTGGGGAGCCCGTTCAAATGCTCAGCCACACCCTGGGTGAAAAACGTTTTCTTGATATCCAATCGAAACGTCCCTGACTCAGCTTCATGCTGTTTCCTTGTTTTCTGTCACTGGTCACCACAGAGAAGAGATCAGTGCCTGTGTGGTGGGTTCACCTTGGCTGAACACCGGGTGGCCACCCAGCTGCTCTATCCCTTCCCCTTCCCAGCCGGACAGGGGAGAGACTAAGGTAGGAAAAGAAAACAACACAAAGCGTGGGTTGTGATAAGGTAGTTTATATTTATGCAAAAAAGAAAGCAAAAGCAGCGTGTGTGCGCACAAAGCAGAAGCCAGCAGTTAATCTCTACTTCCCATCAGCAGCGATGGTTGGCCACTTCTCTGGGAAGCAGGGCTCCAGCACAGCAGGCAGCCATCAGAGACAATGAATGCCTCCGGTCCTGCTCCTTGCCTCAGCTTTTATATCTGGGTTGTCGTCATATGGTATGGAATATCCCCATGGTCAGTGTGGGTCAGCTGACCTACTTGTGTCCCCTCCCACTGAAGAAGGAATGTTACAGTGCTGTACTCAGCAATAGCCAAAACATGGGTGTGTTATCGACACTCCTCTAGCTGCCAATGCAGAGCACAGCACTGTGAGCGCTACTACGGGGAAATAAATTCAGGCTCAGCCAGACCCATCGCAGCCTGCCCCTCTGCTTCCCCTCACAAGGAACTTGTAGACTGCAGTGAGGTCTCCCCTCAGTCTTCTCTTCTCCAGGCTGAACACCCCAAATGACCTCAGCCACTCCTCATATGGCTTCCCCTCAAGGCCCTTCACCTTTGTTGCCCTCCTTTGGACACTCTAAGAGCTTAATATCTTTCCTATATTGTGGTGCCCCAAACTGCACACAGTATTCAAGGTGAGGCCACCCCAGTGCAGAGCAGAGCCGAACAATCCCCTCCCTCAGCTGGCTGGCGATGCTTTGCCTGATGCCCCCCAGGATACGGTTGGCCCTCCTGGCTGCCAGGGCCCTGCTGACTCATATTCAACTCGCCATCAACCAGGATCCCCAGGTCTCTTTCCACAACACTGCTTTCCACCCTCTCATTCCCCACCCTGCACATACATCCCGGGTTGCACCATCTCAGGTGCAGAATCTGGCACTTGCCCTTAAAACTTAAACTACAGAAGAAACATACTTCACTTTTTAATCTTCAGATCTTTACACCAATATACACCCTAGGAGATTTCATTTTTTGCAGTTGTGACAAACCATGCCTTCATATTATTACAGTTGTCTGCTGCACTGCCCCAAATATTGCTGAACTCCCAGGATCATATGAACTCTCACAAACTACTTAGATATGTGATTGTTATGTTTACAGTGTGTCAACATTCTTAGGTAAGTAGTAGCTTGCAGCTACTATTGCAAATGAATAATTTCTAACATAATATTTTTTCTTCTCTGAAGTTCACATGCATTCACCATGCTTATAGAAGTAAGCTTACTCAAACAAATGTTACAAATGAAGAATTCTCCACTTGTTCTTCCATAACACTGGAGTTTCCCATTCTTTTAAAAGAACTTTTATAGAAGGCCATGGAAGACCATTGCTTTTAAGGAGGGTTCACCATTTATTATGGCAAATTCCATACAGTTTACCTTTATGGACTGCTTATGTAGTATTAGCTATTGTGATTATAGATAGTAAAGCAGTTGCTGTCCTAAAGCATATAGGTAGGGCAAATCTAGTTACAGACTTTCTAATGCAGTACCTCTGCTGTCACGAAGAGATGGCTGGTAAACAGGGACACACTGAGATAAGAATACTTCAAATTGCTTTAAATTTAACATGCACCAAAATACAAAATTTTTCACTGTGAGGAATGCATGAGCATTTATATTTTAATTTTTTGGGTCATCCTAAAAAATGATGCAGTAATTGTAAATATATGGCAAAAGTTCATAAAGAAATTGAATGCTGAAGAATATGGAAAATATATAGTTGTGTTAATGCATTAAAATTATTCTACCACTTCATGGTATATAATGAAAGGGTTGGTTTAAGTTAAATTCTTCAGGGACACTAGTGCTAATTTTTCTGTTCTACAGCCACAGAAACAATTAAGAAATAACATTTGTTATAATAGTGCTGCTAACTTCAACCTTCCAAGAAGTAAGAATTGTCATGGGAAAACAAATGAGTTTGTTTAAGTAGTGGATGATTATGAACTCTAAGGGAAAGTTTTCTTGAAAAAAGTACGCTTTGTATTTGAATCAAAACAGAAATCAGCCTGACAGAGGTTGAATTCTCTGTTTCTAATTTCTAGGCCATTATATGCAAAAAACTTCGAATCTTTTTTTCCATCCAGATTCCTGTGCTTCCGGTTAAGTTTTTAAAATATTTAAAAGCTCAAAATAAGACTGAAATTTGTCTGTCTCATTAGGCAATGTAGAATTTTGAGAAATGTGCACTCAGCTGACATCAAGAGGTCTAGGTGATTGCCTTTTTTAGATCACAAATGAGATTAGCCTAGTAATTGCTTACTCTATTTCATTTACTGCAGGACTGCTCCTGGCTCAGAATAGAAAATCAGAGAGAAAAGAAACAGGAAGAAAAGCTTCTAGAGGAACATGAAGTGGTTCAAAATTCACTAGAAAGCCAACAACACATCAAGTCTACGCAGATTTGAAAGAGACTGGGCACTGAACCATGAATTTACACTCAACTGTTTTTGAGTAATTAACAGAGGTGCCATGAAAGTCCTCCCCTGCATCAGCCTGTAGCATACATATAGTTCAGAAGACTAAAGTCTGATGTAGGTAGGTTCAAAATAGTAGCAATATATCAATAAAAGCACAAACATAATATAAAAACAAATTAAGATGTGAATAAATTGGTCGAATGACCAATAGATCTCCATGCACTGTGAAGTGATGGGTGAGAAAGTCCCCATCTCCCACTTTTAACAAACGGGGATGTTGAGGTGTAAGGAGATGTAGCAGCTTGCTTAGTCTTACAGGAGTGGCAGTTTTTCTACTTTAGTATCCCATCTACTGCCATGTAGTTTGTGACTCACAGGGAGCAATAATCCTCAAAGATAATGTAACTTGATAGACTTGAAAAACTTTGGTGTATCCAGATTAAAAGCTACATCATTATTTTCTTTTGGTGCTTCAGATGAGATCTGCTACTGTAGCTAACTATACAGTAGAGTTCAAAAACTGATAACATAATCCTTTAAAAGAACCCTAAGGAAACAACATAGAGTGTGAAAATAACGTTTGGAATTGTACACCTCGACCAAAAAAAGGGTACAAGAAATCAGTTTAAGAGAATGGAAACAGATGATTAAAATCGAGTCCCTAAAATGACATAAATATGGAGGACAGGGATAGAGCCATGTGAGAGAGATCTGAGGAAAGTAGTCAGGTGTTAGGGTAGGGTTTCTCTCCTTACTTGGCACACACCACTGATGCACATGTCCAGGGATTCAGTGTAGCACCGGGTCCCATCCAGAACCTTTGGTGCCAGCTCCACAACCAGAGCCATTCCTCTGGCCTGGCACTTCAGTGAGCATGGGTTGTCAGGGTCATTAGAGACAGGAAGCCACTCATAAAACTGTCCCTGATATTTGACGTCGTTGTGAGCAGAGCACTGCTGAGCGCGGAAATCACCTGCTTCTGGTGGACAATCCTGCAGAAAAGAGAGAAGAGAAGATCAGCAGGTCTATTCAGGACAACCACTTCCAGTATCATGCAGCACACTGGGCTCCACAGCTGCTAGACATAGAGAGTTTCTGTTTAGACAAAGAAGAGTGATTGAAATAGTTACATCTACACATAATTCAACTGGATAATTGCACTTTTCTTTCTTCTTTCTGCAAAAGTATTGAAAGAACATCAAGACCATGTGTCAATGGGAAATAACAAGTGCACTGTACGTGCACTGTACCACAGCCCCGTCGTTAAGCAAAAGAGGGTCACAATGCTCTTGCCAGATCTCACTCCACTTGTGCACATATGTGGAGAAGTGTGTGTGTACAGCCACTCTCTTCTAGCCAGATTTTCCTCTCTGTTTGTAGACAAAGAAAAAAGAACTACACAATTTATCTATTTCTTTATCTAAGCTCTCCTCACTAGCCTTTTTTTTTGCTTCAGTGACTTAAATCACCTGGTACAAAAACAAGAAAAATTTGATACATATTTGCATTCCTTTAACCTAAGATTTCATAACTCACATAATTAGGGACTTAATATTATTTTACTGAGAAAATCTTAGGAAAGTCCCTTTTTCAATCCTCTGGGAGATTCGTAAGACATAACCCTAATCCTGAACCCAGTATACCTGATATAAAAATCAAAGACCATTGATACTAGTTAAAGTCCCTTGTAACTGAGAATGTGAGGCTCTCCTTACCCCCATATACTTCCTTGCTACCATTTAACACTGAAAAACACGAGACAGCTTCAAAATCATGAGTCTTTAGGCCAAATAAACATGAGTTCCTTTTATTTCCTTTCCAGTGTTTGATTCTTGAAGAATAATATTTCAAGTTTTCCTGTGCAAGCAACCTTATAGGCTAGAAATTCAGTGAGTTTTTTAGAAATAACCTGAATTTCTCACATAATTACAGAAATATAGGAACTAAGCTTTAGGAAAAACTTTACACATCATGATAGCTGAGGCAAAACCAGAGCAAATGTTGGTAATATGACTGTTTCAGATTATTAAGGTCCCATAGTCCTCTATCTTACTGCCGTAAGAAAATCTGGTCCTCGATGATATCTGGTAAAATACCAGATAAAATGAACAGTTGTTACACCCTTTGCTTGAGAACTACAACATGTTGATTATAGTCTTGGTAGGAAAGGATTATGATGTATATACAACCACATAACTAGATGATATCCTTATAAGATGTCTGTATTCTCTGTTTGCCCTCAAACCATTTCATCCTATTAGAGCATCATTAATGACAACCTTATTCACAGACCTCTTATCTTCCCAGCTAGGGAAGTCTTATTGCTGTTGATGAAAAATACATCTTCTTAGGTTTAAATGATCACCTAAGTTTCTTACACCTGTATTTTCTAACACTTTTCTGCACATTTTAAAAAGGGAAGATTGTTACAGCTTTCAATATGAAAGACATGGAAGCTGCATGTCACTTTCTGACATTAAAGGATTGTTTTTTAGTATTAAGATCTAAAATAAAACTTATCTTAAAAAACAAGTCTCCACTAAAAGGAAGTCAGCACAAACTTGGCTAGAAATTTGTCATTTTTAAGCCCTTGGCTTAACAAGTTTAGCCATTCTGGCCTCTCATTCACTGTTGCAATGTGGTTATGGCCATTTTCTTTCAATGTTGAATAATCTTGGATCACACCACTCCAAACATTTCTTGTTGTGATCTATCCACACATACAAGCCATGGCCTTAGTCAGAGATCATCTAAATTGCTTTGTACCAAGTGAGCAAATTTTTAATTAATTTACTTAGTATTTGAGTCTAATTCAGCCCAAAAGTGAAGGGTTAAAGCCCAGTCAAAAGTTTTGCTATCTAAGTTGTTGTAGCTTTAGTTAAATGGGAAGGATTTTTAGTGAATTTTTTCATACTACCACATAATTTGGAATGTGGGGGACTGGCCCCTGTCTGAGCTGGACTGGGGAAGACTGTCCCAAGCATCTTGGAAAGGTGGGTCCCCCAAGTGAAGCATCCTGGGAACTTGGGAGACAGGAGACAAAAAGTCAGGTGTGCAATGGCTCACTCTCCTTGTACCTGGTTTTTGCTTGCTGGAGCACCATGGACTCTTGGAGCCTTTGTCCGGGGACCACCCTGCCTGAGTTGTGGTGTTTTCTGCCTCAGTTGCAGCTGTATTTCGCATCACACCAAGGTCACCGTGCCCCAGCTGAGCTGTCCTGGTGCAACTAGCCACCGCCGACAACTCAGGGATTCCCCTCTCAGGAGCTGCACAAAAATCTGCCACCGCGTGGCCCAAAACCACCAGGTCCAAGCAGTGCATCTGGTCAGCCCTGCCCTGCAATTGTCACTCCATATACTTTGCTACGTTGGAACCTACGTCATCACCTTGGCCGCATAAAATTTTCTTTTGTATGAAATATCCTTCCAGGTTTTGGTTTAACTTAGAGGGGAGGAAGTTAGCTAGGTAATATTTTCTGCTATTGTTATTTATTTGTTTCTTTCAGTTTTTAGTACAAAAATAACAAAAATTGTTATTTTTCCTTCTTCACTCAGACTCCTTGTAATTTGTACCTTGTCTCTACTGGGGCAGAAGGAAATTTATAAAAAAAAAGAGAGTTCATCTCATTAGAGGTCTCACCTCCTGAACATATTGTCATTAAACCAAGACTATTTAAGGCAATAGTCTTCCTGTTACAAGAGGTTCACTGGATTAAGACATAAGAGAAAAAAGGATTTTGGGTTAAATCTAGCTCCAGAAAAATACATATCAGAGAGCAAACACACAGAGCTCATTCTTCCCTTTTGAAAGTGGAGGTTGAAAGTTCAAGCTTGTAACTGGTATTTTACTGCTGGAAGACTTACACAGCAGAAGGTTTTTCTATTAATATATTATGGATGATCAAAGAAAAAGTAAAATGTTTGAAGTATTCCAATTTGATTTTAAAATCTTGAGAAAAACTGAGAGGCAATCAGGGCCTTTTTGTGATCTGGGTAAGCTTTTGATATAGGACAAAGTTTGGACAGTGAAGGGAGCAGACAAATATATGCAAAATTCATTATTTCTCTATAGCTGGTTAATTAGAGAAAAAGTGGTCTTTATGTTCTGCCCTTACACAGAGTATGAACAACAATACAGTTACAGTTTGACCCGAGATCTGGTTTAGTTCTATTTTCAAACAAAGAGCAAAGATGAACACTGTGGCCTTATTTCCTGCCACAAAGTCTTCTGGTGCATACTCTTCTCTGAATTTGTCTGTCTGTAAATGAGTACAATCAGATCTATTTTTTGGCAAAGGCTTGTTGTGGAGATTCAAGACAACTCTCTTGTTTGGTTTAAGCTTGGCTCTACCTTTGGAACTTTCTGGCTTGGAACAGCTTTATTTTTACAAAGAGAGAAAGGCCCAGTAAAGCACACAACATAGAATTTATAATCCTGCTTTGTGCAGTACTCAATACTACGTTGTGTTGGATTTTACTTTTAAGTCAAAGAAATAAAAAATGTACAGTCAACATAACAAGCTTTCAGGACACGGCAGGTGACCAGGACAGATGTCAAATACCTCCAGTCTTTGACACTGTAATCAAAGTAAAACAACGAACTTATGTTTAAAAAAGTTTTCGTGTGAAACTGGAAGCAATTCAAAGAATACATGCAAGCAGTCAGAAACACAGATATGTATACTTATCTTGGCATGTAGATGTGGAAAAGGGTTACAGCCTGGCACACTACTTTTCTCTAGCTGAAATCCTGAATCCTAAATGTACCTGAAGGCCTTGGGAGATCTCTTCCTCAGGAAGGATCTTTCAATATAGTTAAGAAAGCACATCTTGCATCTACACATATAACCTGTACAATATTTTTTTAATACCAAAATAGACAGTTTTAAGAAAATTAGCGGTCTGAATATTATCCTCTACATCTGCCAGCAAGCACTGCTTCACAGCCTGAGAGAAGCTGCGTGTTCCTTCAGCTAAGGGCCAGATTCTGGAAGCTATGTAACAGTGTGCAGCTGGTCTGTCTGCACAACAGATTGACAGACACTTTGAGACAGCCAGAAGTCATGGGCCAAGTCAGTGTAGCAGGTAGCACATCTATGCATTAATTACGTAGTTCTGTGAGGTATTTTGCTAATGACATCTGCATGCCTGTGTTTGGCTTGGAGCATGTGGCAGCCCTGATATCTGGCCACAAAAGCTCTACAGTCCTGCTTCAGGTTACTACAGTTTTGGTGCTATATTCACATCCTACCAGTTTTGTTTTCTTTTGGAAATTATCTGTGGGCACTTGCAGATACAAGGAACTGCTACCATTGCACTCCCTGGAAGAATCAGAAAGAACTAATAAACTCGAAAGTCTTATCTAAGTCCATTTATCTTCAAGCTTCCTATTCATTAAGACTTTTCAGGGAAGAAAAATTCCAATGAATAGGAAACAACTTTTTCTCCTTTAAGTCTGTGGGTCCTACATGGCTCTTTCATGACCTTTAGCTTATGAACGCTCATGAGATACTGCTGAAACACTGAGCCTGTGATGGATATCTATAATCTCCATTCATCCTGTCAGATCAAGATTTCCTCTACTGCAATGAAAATATGTATCATTTTAAAGGTGATCAAAAACCCCTTTGATGTATGAAACTCATTTTAAAATAAACATAGGAGTTTCATCCTCGTCTCTTAGGCACCTAATGCTGGCACCAAGCCATATTATTATGGATTCATTTTCTTCTTCCTCACATCAATTTTTTTTTAACTCGACCTCCTATTTTATCCTATATTTAAATCATAAATTCCAAGGAGTTTTGCCATGTTGGAATTCCATTCAAAATAATTTGTATTAATCAACAATCCAGTGGAAAAGATAAGATGAATCCCAGATGTCCTTTGAGAGTGATAGGTAGATCAGATTTCATGGGACAAAAGAGGGTCAGGCTTTTTAAAGTTTACTTAGTGAGTGAAATGTAGAAGATTGTTGTCTAAGCTGGGATACGTGGAAAAAGTTGAGGAACTTTAAAACAGTTTACAATATATGTGCTTGTATATTTCCAGAGGCCAAGAATGATTTACTATACCTGGAGTATTTCCTCTGAGCAAAAAATGACTAATAACTGGACGCTGTGCAGCATCTGACAGAACAGCTTATTGAACCAGTTCCATGGAGTACTCATGGTGTTTCAGCTACTCTGATTTCCCTACCGAGAAAGAAAGCCTGAGGTCCTCAAGTAGAGACTTGTCTAAGACTAAATAAGAACTTTAGATGAAAGTACAGACACTTAGGAGATCTAGGGACTTAACAGAACCTCCATTCAGCCTTGAAGCCTTGTTGAGTGCCCTGCTTGAATTAAGTTTCTTGCAGTCAGACTTTCCAACAGTTTAGTCTTATGAACTGAGAAATAGCTTAGGATCATACTTATCTGCTTAGATTGAACAGGGCTTATACTATAGCTTTCTCTGACAACCCCAAGATATTGCAGTATCTGACAGAGAGAAGCATAAGAAAAATAATAGGAATAAATGGGAAATATAAGAAAATGTTCAACTCTGTGTCAAATAAACAGAGTGGAGATAAGGGCTAAAATAGTCAGCAAAGTATAAATGCAAATTTCCATTATCATCTCTCATTAGAAATATTTATAAAATACATTTTTCACCAAAAAAGCATCTTTTTTAAAAGTTTGTTCCCATTTTGGCAAATAATTCAATATGCAACTTTTCATGTAATTTTAATCTTTTTTTGTTGTTCATCCCTTTTAAATATTAAAGTGAAGTGTTTAAATTAGAGTAACTTTTATTTCAGTTTGAAAAACTTCCAAATATTTCAGTCAGAAAGTAATTCTAGTACATAATATTAGAGCATACTTTCCTAAAGACATCAAGGGTGCCGTATTATCAGATGAAAATCAGCTGTTCAAATTTAAAAAAAAAAATTATCAGAAATACCAAATTTAAGTCTATGAATTACCTAGAGTCTTGAATAGTCACAAAATGTCACTGTAATGAAAGGAATTCAGTTTGTTTGGTCTACAAAGGTTCTTTATAAATTAACACTGAATGGCAGCAATGGTTGGGGTATTTTTGGGTCTTGTTTGGGTTTTTTTTGTTTTGGTTTTTGGTTTTGTTTTGGGTCTTGGAGTTTCTTCTATTTTTCAATAGTCAGAGATCCACAATTCTGCTTCCTGAGAAGATAGCAAATCCAGAAGTCCAAGTTTCTATCATTTGCAAGATACTGCAAGGACTTATTTCCAAGTATGAAGAAATAATTTCTAGATGACACACAGAGGTTTTAAAATGCATCCAATCAGAAATAAGATGGTAGTTATTAAAATCCAGCAGTTTGAAGAACAGACTGTAGTCAAAAAAAATGATCTGACGAAATTCCACTTAAAAAGTGAACTGACATTAAATAAATCATGTGTTAGTAAGGAGATACGTGTAGTGCCTATAATTTTTTTTAATTACTGTTTTACTGTAAAATGTGAACTGGGAGGTTTGCTTGCAAAAGACTTCACATGGCATTTCTAGTCATCACTGGGTAGAAAAATTAAATCCTACTAATCATTCTTGTGCTTTGAAAAAATCTACTTGGTGATGATGCTTCTCATACACATAAGCCAATGCTTCTGAGACTTATGCACTTATATGGAAGTTAAGATTTGACACTTTACAACAGGCTGGGATTTAGTGCGTGGAAAGAAGATAGTGTTATTTTGTGGAAAGTAAGATGAGCAATATCAGTGCTGCTGTATACAAAATGCAGCATGAGCTGATAAAAAACAGAGATGGAAGCAGATTGTCTTAATGCAAGCCAAAAAATGGGGGATGTCATTACAGTTGGTACTTCAGCCAAGTGAAGAAAGTGAGGTATATATAAAAAGAGTTGCAGGAGGTGTTTACAAGTTTTAGTTCTGTGATTTATGGGGTCTACCATCTACAGATTTTATCCTAGGCTTAATGGAACTGCTCTAAACCTTGTTGAAAGCACTAGTAATGTTCTGCAGCTTCACTGTCAGTCTCATGCCTTTTTTTTTTTTTTTGAGTCTGATTCAGAAAGCAGTGCAGTGAAAGGAAAAATACCAGGGAAAATAAAAATGTTTTCAATCACAATAAGGAGTTTCATAATTGAGGAGAATGAAGAGAGAAGGCATGCAGACAATACATAGTCCAACAAACACCTTTCAGAGATATTTTCATGTAAATGGAGGGAAAAGAAAGAAAAACATAGCATAGGGACAGAAGGACTGAAAATGAGAAATGACAAATGAGATGACATGACAGCCTGGTACAGTATCTGAAAAGAACCTAGCAACTAAGAATGCACCTAGAAGAAGGAACAGAGTGTGCTAGATCGGGAAAAAAAGAAAAAAGAAAAAGAATGAGTAAAAAATTCCTACTTAGAGTTTGGAAATATTTTTGTTTATTTTGCTTAATGTTTAGTATAATAACCCAAACAGATGCAAAAACATGTTTTCATTACATTCAGACCAGTTTTCTAAAGAAAAACAAATGACTCTCTCTCTCCCTCCCACAACTATATTCTAAAATGGCTGGGAACATGCTTCGAGTAAGTATGAATAGTAAGAAGAAAAAACCAGATGAATTCAAGCCTAAATCATCTTCAGATTCTCTCATTCCTTTTTTTACTATTTACACATTTGGCTTCATACCCAAAATCTTTCCAATTGCTGATCATCAACAGGCAATGCAAGTGGCAAACATACTGGCCTGGATTTGTTCATTTAAGAACTGCTCAGAAGCCTTACAGACAATAGTATCAATCTCTCTTATAGACTATATTGTGCAAAATGGTTCAGCACCCCTAGAATAATTAATATAGATCACTGGAAAAACACGCATGCCACTTTTTCCCCTTGCCTCTCTTTATCTCATTTTTTCCCTTCTGTAATTTAATTTCAGGATGAATTAAAACCAGCTGTAGCAAAATCTTGTAAAAGATAGTGCCTATAAAATGTGTTCATTGCCAGATTCCAAGAAGTATTCTTCTCATTCTCCAATTTTCACATTTGAAATAGTTTGCTTTTAGTATATGTAACTACCCATCCTTTCCTGCAAGAGCACAATCATAAAAGTCAGTAATGACAGTGTTTCTGTTAGTTCGCAGAAAGACAGCTCGCAAAAAATAAAAAGACTCATTATTTTATTAACAATAACATAATTCCTCAAGTTATGTACAAGCTAATGGTAATGGAAACTTGTATTTCAGGACTCACTGATTTTCATAAGAATCAAAGAAATTTTACAGGAATTTTCAGTAATGCATGACAGCTAACTTCACTTGCAGGGGCGGAATGGGGGGATTTGCTCTCATTTTCCTTTTAAGCAAAGAATGTCATCTAACAGATGAAAATGTAAGTCTTGAGCCTGGAATTTCCATCCTCTGGATTTTCAGAGTCTTTGTGGATGAAATCTTAGCAGGCAAAACCTGAGTTAACAAAAACATACACAATATTGTGGGCCTTTTCTAGTGCAGAATTCCACAATTGTGTTAATGAATTGTTTCCAAGATGCACCTTGTGTGTATGTATCCTTGGATTTTGGAGACAAAATAGTAAACTTCATTGAAGACAAAGCGTATAATTTTTTTTTTTTTTTTTACTATTCTGAAAGAGACAAATAGTATTTCAGGGTCACAGCTAAGCAACTCAGTAACAGAAGGGATTTTAGAAGAGAGATGCAAGTCTGGGTTCTCAAACTGCTTTGGATTTATAGTGGTGCAGCACAAGGCATTTCTAAGTTCCCAGCCTCAGACACATGTGGCTGTGGACTACCATGGCTGTACCACAAGTTCCGATGCTGATCATGGTCCCAATGTCCTTCCAGTGCCTGATATTCTGAATACTGGTGGACAGTGCCCAGGATTAGGAAAGACTATAAACAGAAGGGCATAACATCTGAATCAAAGAAATACTCAACATACTTTAAAAGTAGAAAATATTGTCCTCCCAAAATCAAATGTCTGCAAAATGAATGCAGCAGCCAAGTACTTTCTTTGTGACATAAAGCTGTATTTGGAATGCCTACTCAAAGCACAATGCAGTCAGAAGCTTGACAATAGTTTGATTTATTTCTAGTTTTGTAAGTTTACAAAAAGAAAGCAAATGAACACTCCCTTAATCCATTTATTAAGGACAAGAGCAACGTAGCACAAGTCATTCTTTAACCTCTCCCAAAAATGGTTTGAAATCATAAATGCAGTCCTGGGTTTTCATATTTCAGTGGCCAAACTGTCACTGATTTCAGCAGAGTAAAGATGAAAGTTTGAAAGTTTCATTTTTGATTATTTGGTATAAAATAATTAAGTTAGTTCTGCAGCTGCATGCCTCACTACTATGTTGGAAATGCTGGAACCAGTATTGCCAAATACAAGGTATGCAAAGGAATTGCCTGACAAAACTATGCAAGGTTTTATTTTGAAAGAAAACTGTTCAGGTGCGCATCTGCAGAGCAGAACCTAAGCTAAAAATAACATTAAAAAAAATATTCCTTATCTTAGAAAGTTAAACTCCATGATTCCAAAACACAGGTTGCAACCTAGTTAAAATCCCAGCCTCTCATCAAGGTGACTCAGGAACAGTTAGTGGCAGCAGAGCAGGATGCTAGTTTGTCTCACTGTTCTGAACATACACAGGGCAGGTCAGATACAGAAAGAGACTGTCACAATGTGCATGAACACACAACTAAAACAAAACTAATGGGTTTAACTGTAGTCCAATTAGCCTTTAACAGTATAACTTTTTTTTCTTCATGTCATATCACAGAGCTACGGCATGCAGCCTGACTAGCACAAATCAATCTTCCCATTCCCTACACAGTTGTGGTGTATTTTAAGTTCCTCAGATGAAATTTGGATTGCTAATCTGCCAGAAGACCTATCTATTAACTGCTGTAGGTTTTGTCAGGGAAGCTGAAGGTTAGACTGAAAAGACATTTCAGGAACCCAAAGGATACACTCAGAACAAATTTCAGAGGACTCAGAGAGTCACAGAATATTCTGAGTTGGAAGAGACTCACAAGGATTATCAAAGTCCAACTCCTAAAGAACTGACAGAAATCTTACTGCATGGGGGGGACTGCAACTCAGATAGAAGCAGTTTCTTTCATTATGAACTGTGGTCTATTGAAAAAAAGATGAGCTAAATATGAGTGAACATATTAGTTTTTTTTAACTTAAACTCTTAAGCTTTCTTAAACAAAGTTCCTATTGAAAGGCTTCTGAATATGTCCCTATCAGGCATGAGAAAGCTTGGCCCAATGTATGTTTGATTTCATTTTCCATCTTTAGTGGTAAAACTGACATTTCTCCACATAATTTGAGACCCTTTACTATTCTTGGCACCTTATAAAACTTTCCATATGAAAATCTTTATTTCTATTTTCACCAGTGAAAACATACTTTCACTTTGTTAAGACAGAAGTTGAAGCTTCTTATTTTATTGTTTTGAAAACTTCATTGGCTATATGTAAAACAAAACAAGCAAGAGCCTTTGAAAATGCCAAAACATTGGTACAGTCTATGTAAAACTGTTTTTCTAAGACATGCAACAGAATTACAATGCTGTGAGGGCACAAGTGAACAGAAACATACAAAATCATAGAATCACATATCTCCTACTAACTTGTCTTCAATTCTTAACAGCTTAATCCTGCAGTGTAACAGACTGCCCAACTGAGCCAGATGGTTACCAAAGTAATACTGGGAACGCAAGTCGTCTTGGTTCTGGCAGGGAGGTTGTAAATAGCAACTCTGAAGTTCCATTGACATTTTATTTTTGAGGGCTCTGACTGCAATCCCTTCCAAACAGTTTTAGCATCAGGCCATAATCTCTCTACTTTTCAGGAAACTGACTGTGGTCTGTGGTATAAAGGCAATTCAGATAACTAAAATATTCTCACTACCACTTGACCAAATTATTTGCTGTAACATGAATGCGATTGTGTCCTAGTTAGAACAGCTGGAACCAGTTCATCACTGGATAGGTGTAACCCAAAATTGTGTATTCTATAGCCTTCCATGCCATTTCCCAGAAACTGTTATCAATGAACCATTTACACCATCTGCACACAGAGCCTGACTCCTCAGGCTATAAACTAGGTGTTAAGAGGGCTATAAACTAGGTGTTAAGAGATAGGAGGTTGCTTTTCTCCTCACAACCATTAAGGAACCCCCTGCCCTGAGGGAGGTACTGAGCATTCCTGCCTGAACTGGAGGATATATAATCTTGGAGTCTTGAGACTTTTTAACCACTCATGGGATCCAGAGGAAGACTGCAGATCATCGCTCTCGACCCGACTGCAACCACCACTTTTCAACCAGACTGCAACCATCACTCTTGACCAGACTGCAACAGCACTCTCACCAACAGGTTTTTCCCTCTCCTTTTCCTTTGGACTCAGGGGGCCCAAAGAACACCACTCTGTTCATGCCCCAGGGTGCTGGGTTATATATTTGGGCTTTGTGGGTTAAAACCAATTGTTTGTCTGTATAATCATACTTACTGTATTATTTTATTAAATTGTTATTCTGATTTATAATCTCTCTTTTGAGTTGAGTTCATTTCCCCTGCTGGTTTACCTTTAAACTAGCACAGATGGTGCTAGATATGGGATGATTTGTATCATATCAAAGCTATACTTCACTTACCACATTGCTGCATGTCCTGTACCGGATGTTTCGTCCTTCACAGGTCCTGTGTCCAAAAATTAAAAACAAACCCAAACCCATTAACAGCTGAATATAAAAAGCAAACACATAATATTTACCATGTCAGTATCTTTCCCATACATATCTCTAATCACCTACTCCCCCACCAACTCTCTTCCCCAAAGTAAAGGGCTCTCTGCCCCTACTGAGGCATGAATTCTACAACTCCCTAGTTTCCTACCTGTGGTTTAAGAATTATTTTCTAGAACATATCATCAGCTTACAAATAAGGTTGGAGGTCAGAATACAACATGTAAGGCAACATCTGAATCACATTAATAATGTCTTGTGTCTCCCTGCAATTCATAATGATTTCACAAGGGCACAGCTCTGCACCTACCTGGGCACACACCTTAGCACTGACACAGTCTGAGCAGACAGGTTTTATCTGCCAGGGAACAACTGGGCACTGGGAGGAAGGAACTATGCCTGTGGTGGTGTGAGATTATAGAATTATCACCTCTCTCTAGACCAGGTTGCTCAGAGCCCAATCCAACCCGGCCTCGAACACTTCCAGGGATGGGCATCTACAGCTTCTCCTGACAACCTGTTCCAGTGCCTCACCATCCTTACAGTAAAAAAATTTCTTCATAATATCTAATCTGAACCTACTCTCAGGCTAGTATGACAGCACTTCTACAGAACTTGATGTAAGAGGAGAAAGAGAGCATAAAACTCCCCCTCAATTCACTAGCCCCTCACTACTCCCAGCTGCAGAACAGCATCCAAAGAGCAGTTGGGCCAAGCAAGGTCAAGGAGAGCACATACCCTGACGTGCTCTCCATGGCTCTCCCCCTCTTCTCCCACAGCAGACCCATACCAGCCCTGATGCTGGCTGGACTCCCAAAAGAGAGGTCAACAGCCAGATTACCTTCTCAGCACTCGCAGCTTGTGTTCTGAGTATTTGACCTTAGGTGAAGTTTCATGTGTTTTATTAGTTCAGACAGCATACTCCATGGAGGTCCTCAGTACAAATGAGAATGCAGGGTTTGGCTTTTAAAATTTATTCTTCAAAAGAACAGAATTCCTAACAGTTTTTATTTCTTAATTTCACAACTTCTCCCCCCACACTCACCCCTCTTTCTTTTTTTTGGCCAGGACTTAACAAGAACACACTCTTTCAAATGCCTGCCAAGTCTGAACTTTTAAATCCAAACCATTTCAAACTATCCAAGGAAAAGGGCATTCTTCCCCCACCCCTTTTTTTTTTAAACAGGAAACTTTTTCCATACTGAGTTAACTCTAAAATAAACAGAATAGGTTTCCTTTAAGCTATTGAAGTCATCCTTTCTGTTTCTGTTATCCACGGATCCACAAGACTTAATTGTGAAATTCCTCCAGTAGTCATTTACACCTATGTCAATACAAAGTCAGGGCAAACCACAATTTTGCAAATGTACCACAGTGGTCTAAATGACACAGGAGAAGACAAAAAAGTAAATAAACCTCTCAAATTTTTAGAAGAAATCTGAGCAGAAAGATAACACATTATGTTGTGTAGCATTTGGCATATTAAAAAAAAGCTATTAAAACATAATAGAAATATAATTAATTCAAGGAAATTTTGATCATTGCAAGTATGCATAGAAGTGAAAAGTGTGCACAAGAGTAGCACTAGAAAAAATTACTTTTGGCAGTACAATAATAAAAATTTTATTCACAATAGGCTGTGAACTAAAAACAACAACAACCACCAAACACCCAACTGACACCCCGTGCCCACCACCACTATCTCAGTTATTCCTAAGCAATAAAGACAAGTTTCTAAAGGTAGTGTGAAAACCTGTTTATATGCCATTCAATAGAAGTACTTGGCTTATATATATATAAAAAAGTATATTATACAGTGTACAGGCAGTCCTAGCGCAGACTTTGTATACCATACTGAATAACTTGTTTGTCAAGCTTGACACATACTCCACCTGTCTCTCAGAAAAGCCACAAAACCTGTAAGACAGTAGTTTGCTTCACACAGACCTGCTGTTACCTCAATTTCAATTACCGTAATTTATTAACCTTAAACCATTGAACTGACAGGGAAATTTAAACTTCCTATCAGTTGTCTCTCAGTTTCTTCTTCTTTTCATGGTTTCTTTGTATCATCTGTTTTGAAATGAAAACCTTATTTTTCACTTATTCTTTGCCTTAGAGAAAAGAATAGGTACTATCATTAGACCTACACCAAAAAGCTACTCAGGTATTTTCTTCCCTTTTTGCTCCTTCGGCTAATGGCGAGAGATGTTCAGACAAAATGTTCAGATTCTGGATGCAGCTAGTGCTGTGATGATTCATGAGCACTAGGAACCACTCCTGCAAAATTCCCCTTGTCCCTCTGCAAGACCAAACTTTGGAGTTTGGTTATTTAAGTTCATTAGTTTCCTAGTTATCAACCAAAGCAGGCTTTCAGCCTGAGATGATATATTTTCACAACAGATTTGCAGAGTAGTTTGCATTTCAGATCTATGCTGATTCAGGACAGTATTCCAGACTCTCTTAAGTGTAAGTATCTACTTTTGGATGCAAAATCATGGGATTTGCATGCACATCTTAGCATGGATGCTTTCCAGAATTCCAAAGCACTGAGGATCTAACATACAATGAAAGACCATGGCAGATCAGTGAGACCATGTTGTGAGATACAGTCACCATAGATCCTCTTATCTATGCAGGGTATAAATCAGAACTCATATCAACAAGGCATATACACTGCCTGTAGGAAAACTCAGAAGTCAACCAAAATGCCAAGTTTGTCTTGGGAACAGCAAGAAGGACTTCTAGCTTTCTCTGTTATCTACACTCAGGGGGATTTTTCAGCAGAAAAAGGTAGCTGAGGATTTGGCTTGACAGTGAGTTATTATCAAGTGAATATGAAAGAAAAGCAAGCTGTTGGGAATCATGTTTCATTCCTTAAACTTAGTCACTTGTTTCGAGTAAAGTTTCTGAAAGAGATTAACAACGTTTAATATATTAAAATATTCACTTCTCTTAATGTAAACAATCAAAACCCCTGGTATTTATTTCTCCAGGTTCCAGTTTGTAAAGAGACTTAGTTCAAGTCCCCCCCTCAAAGGTCTTAAGTAGATTTGTATTCGTGCTCAAAAAGAGTTAGAAGCACTGCAACAATCCACGCCAGTTAGAATAGCAACCCCATATCAAAGTTGTCTTTATCTGTAACTACCAAAGATGACGAAAGAGATTTGCAGAGGAGGACCTCATCAACTCCTGATATTCTCAGCAGTCGTCAAAGTTTGAAATGCCTTCCTTAGAGAGACAAGTCTCCACATAAACAAGCAACTATGAGCCATGGGTGGGTTATTTTTGTCCATATGAATTTTGATGCAACTGTTCACTACAGTGTTTTGGAAGCTGACATAATGTTAAACAATCTTCACTCCTTTATTCTCACACCCCTTGATAACCACATCTCTGGGACAGATTCTGGGTTTTGCACTGTACTTATGAGAGAAGTACGCTGTGGGTGTACCTCCTATACGTACTTCCCTTCTCTTTTCCTATAAGATCTTAGGCAGCCTGTGTGACAGCCCTCCCCTTCCCCTGGTGCTAGCAGACATGAGGACAGGCTACACACACAGAGTAACACCATATTGCATCTCTCTTTTCTCAGTCTGTTGGTCTTACCTGTTTCTAAAATGTACAGCATTATGACCCCCTGCCATCCTCAATGCAATTTCTGTGTTTGTCCCTCTCTGAGGAAAAGTGAGTCTCTTACTCTTTTATAGCCCTTTTCCCATAAAGGAAGTGCGAGGGAAGGTCATGAACACCAAATTGTTATGAACAAGGAAGATGCATCAGGACTGCATTGACTTTAAGGAGTTCACTTTTTGAAACTATCTGATTGGTGCAAACCTCACATCCAAATCATTCCACTGTCCAAATCATTCAGTCAGTTGAAAAGATGTGTAAAGATTCTTCCATATCCTTTTTTCACCTTGCCTGCCATGGAGGATTGTTGAGAAGCACTGGTATGTTTTGCCATGCATCTTAGCATTGCAACTGTAAAAATATTTCATTCTCTCTGTTTAGAAGACTGTCTCTTACAAGCTCTTGTGTGTTGCTGAAATGGGAAATACCAGAGGAGTTACATGAACAGTTAACTTTGAGACAAGGAAAGATGTCATGGCTACACAAGCCAACTTTCCCTGCCAAACTGTGTTACAGATCTTATGAATATTCTTTCTTTGGGAGTAAAAAAAAAATAAACAATCAGGAGACAAAATACCAACTTCAGTCACTATATGCAGGAAGCTGGTGAGGGTACTGATCTAGGGCCACAAAATGCAAACTTTTACCATAATTAATGTTTTTCACAATCTTACTATTAGGCAAGCAATAATTCTGATGTAAATAATGTTATTATACTTAGCATCAATGGTACCATGTGAACCTCATGAGGCTCAACAAGGCCAAATGCAAGATTCTGCTTCAAACAGACTGAGTGATGAACTGACCAAGAGCAGAGAAGGACTTGGGGATACTGGTGGACGAAAAATCAAATATGAGCTGACAATGTGCACTTGCAGTCCAGAAAGTCAATTTTATCCTGAGCCACATAAAGAGAAGTGTGGCCACCTGGTCAAGGGAGATGATTTTCTCCCTCCACTCTCATGGGATCCCATCTCGACTATTGTGTTCAACTCTGGTCACCAGTACAAGACAGACACTGACCAGATCCAGAGAAGGGTCACAAAAATAATTAGTGGGCTGGAACACTTCTCCTATAAAGAAAGACTGAGAATGCTGGGGTTGCAAATGGGTTCATAAGGCAAAAAAGTCCTCTTTAACTAACTTAATTTCCTTATATAACAAGGTTGGCCATCTAGTTGACTAGCAGATGTATTTTTCTGCAATTTAGCAAAGCTTTGAATACAGTTTGTCACAGTATCCTTGTGGTACATTTTTATTTCCAATTTATTCTTTGCCTTATTCTGAGTCACTGATTGTTTTCTAAGCAACAGCTGGCATTAAATGACACTTCCTAAACTTAGAAAAATATGACTACCTAGTCCAATTAAAATAACAAAAATCCAATTTAATAAAAATAAAGGAAAATAAAGAGAAAAAGTTGACAGAGTGCTTTCAGAATACTGTTTATTTTCAGCATTTACATATTTGTCACTGCAGCATTTTTTATTTTCTTAAGAATCTTTTTAAAAGTGTCTTTAGCTTTAGATTTGCATGTTACGTATCTTGCAGATATAGAGAAAGCAATTACAGAAAATATTGCAAATATTTTTCACTATCCAAGAAAAGAAAAAAAAAGCAAAAATTAAAAAAACCAATCTTTCAGCCAAACAAGGGCAAGAGCTCTCTTCACAACCCAAGTGGAAAGAAATACAATATTAAATCTCAACTGGCCTGCTCTAACACAAAGATACTACATAGAACATACTGCAAGCCCAAAAGTACTAACACCCTAAATCTGAACATCCCTGAGATTGGATTAGGATCGAAGTTTTGCAGGTGGTCTTTATAAAACACATGTGCTGAACAGGAACCCAAGGTCTCCACACTTTAAGGAAGTTTGAACCTGTGTCTAAATCATGGGTGGCATCCCACTTCTGCTGAAATGCATCCTTTCTCATGCACAATCTGGTGCTTGGGTCTTTAGAGAATCACATCTTAACTCTCTCATGGGAAGTACATCTTAGAAAAACTCCACATCATGCAAAGGCCTGGGTGATTTAATTCTTGATAATCTAAGTCTCAGAACAGATTTATTGAAAGACTTATGAATAGACAAGGCTCTTCCAGTGAAAACGGATATATGAACAGTATATCATCCAAGTGAAGGCTTCACAGACATTTTTGTTAGGCAGGCTACTTCTCAATGGAGAGATGGATTTAAGGAGACCATATCTATCACTCATCTGTAGGTACAACACTGATTACCATTCATTCTACTGATCAGTTTATCATCCAAAACACCAACATATAACATCCCTGTGCCAGCTCTAGCAAGGGATTACATGGGAAAACAGCACTAGGAAAGCATTTTATATATTTTTAGATAGTTCAGTGAGGTGCAAAAGCCAGAAATTAGGACAGCCAGCACAGTGTGGTTAACTGGTTCTCTGAAGACCAGCAGCAACCACTCCACAGATCACAAGGCTCAGCTACAGACGGAAGCAGCGTGTGTGCAATTTGCAGCTTCTTATAATGTTGACACGTTGACTGAAGTTTAAGATTGTTCCTTACTGCTTCTGCCACTAGGAAGAGATAGAGCTATAATCTCTCTCAAAAAAACTGGGAAAGCATCTCCAGCAAATGAAACCAGAAAACATTCTCATAATTACAGATTTCACTAATCCCAGATTAAAGGAAACACTTCATAAAGTGGTCTAACTTGCCTTATTTAGCAGTGCCAGGATAGAGCAGACTGAATTTATATTATTGCACGATAACGGCAATGTGTGTTAGCATGTCTAGTTGACAATGAAGCAACTCAAACCCTAGAATAATTGTTCCATTGTAATTTTCACTCAGAGAGTTTAAAGGACCTTTTATCTATGGGTTGCTGGTCAAACCTCTGTATGAAGCCCTGAAAACGGCCAAAGAGGGAGTTGTAACATGGACGGATGAGACCAGAGATGTGTTTAAACAACTGAAACAGTCCTTGATGTCAGCTCCAGCACTAGGACTACCAGATTTAACTAAACCTTTTGAACTGTTCACACACGAGCAGTTGAATGTTGCTCTGGGGGTATTATCACAAACTCTGGGAAGGCAAAGAAGAGCTGTGGTTTATTTCTCTAAACAGCTGGACAGTGTTAGCCAAGGGTGGCCGGGGTGCCTGCGAGCTGTTGCAGCAACTGTTATCCTGATTGAAGAGGCCCAGAAGCTCACCCTTGGGCAGCACATCACCGTGTATGTACCCCATGCAGTTCAAGCCGTACTTGAACAAAAGGGAGGCCACTGGCTGTCCCCCAGCAGAATGCTTAAGTACCAGGTTGTGTTGCTGGAACAGGACGATGTTACCTTAAAAACAACATCTATTGTAAATCCAGCTATGTTTCTGTCTTCAACACTAACTGACAGTGTCCCCGAGCATGACTGTTTACAGACTACAGAGGAGACTTACTCCAGCAGACCAGACCTGAAAGATGTGCCCCTGGAAAACGCAAACTGGGAACTGTATACAGACGGAAGCAGCTTCATGCGAGATGGTAAGCGCTTCACAGGGTATGCAGCGACAACCAGAGATGAAGTGATCGAGGCAAAAGCCTTGCCAGCAGATGTGTCATCCCAAAAAGCAGAATTAATCGCACTGACAAGAGCCTTGGAACTGAGTGAAGGAAAGAAGGTAAATATCTGGACTGACTCAAAATATGCATTTAGTGTTGTACATGCCCACGGAGCCATCTAGAAAGAGAGAGGACTACTGACAGCCCAAGGCAGTGGAGTCAAGCATGCAGACCAAATCCATGCACTCCTGCAGAGTATTTGGAAACCAGAGGAGGTAGCTATTATGCATTGTAGGGCCCACCGAAAGGGGAAAACAATTCCCGAGTTGGGAAATCAGTTTGCTGATCAAGCAGCAAAAGGGGTTGCAGAAAAAGGCATCTTGGCAATAGTGTCACAAAAAGAAACTGATTTAACAAAATACACCCCTAAATATGATGAGAAAGACAATCAGCTAATTAAATCACTGAAAGCTGTTACCCCTACTGGACAGGTTGTAGTCCCACCACCGCTCCTTAGGGAAATAGCTCAACAGGAACATGAGGCTACCCATTGGGGAACAGAAAACCTCCTGAAACACCTAAAGAAAACAGTAATAGGAACAAATATGACTGAAGCTGTGCAGTCCATAGTAGGTAAGTGTGAAATCTACAAATGAAACAACCCAGATACATCAAAGAGAGTGGTACTAGGGGTAACAAAAGTTGGAGACCAACCCGGAGATTACTGGCAAATAGATTTTGCTGAGTTACCACCATGGGGGGGGTACAAATACATCCTTGTATTGGTTGACACTTTCAGTGGATGGCCTGAAGCATACCCCTGTCACACTAACACAGCAAGGGAAGTGGTAAAAGCTTTACTTAACCACATAATTCCAAGGTTTGGGGTTCCTCTAGGAATGGCATCAGATAGAGGAACACATTTCATTGCGACAGTAGTGAAAGAAGTATGCTGCATCCTGGGAATTGTCTGGGACCTACATACCCCCTATAGACCTCAGGCTAGTGGCAAAGTTGAACGAATGAATGGCACTTTGAAAACGCAAATAAGCAAAATTTGTCAGGAAACATCTATGTCGTGGGTTCACGCTTTGCCACTAGCTCTACTGAGGATTCGTATCCAGTCGAGGCAGAGGGATAACATAAGTCCATATGAAATACTGTAGGGAAGACCATATCAGGCACCAAACATACCACAAACCTCCCACATAAGAGGGAGGGCCGATTTACAAAAATATTTGATTGCTTTAGGCTCTACTTTGCAGAAGCTCCAGAAGGTCATCGAGTTATCCAGACCCATAGGACTGGACACCCCTGCTCACCCATTCCATCCAGGAGACTGGGTCTACGTCAAGTGGTGGAACAGTGACCCCTTGCGAGCCAAGTGGAGAGGACCATACCAAGTCCTGCTGACTTCCCTCACCGCCGTCAAAGTTGCAGGCAGAGAACCCTGGTTCCACTATTCCAGAGTCAAGAGAGCATCAGCTCCTGGAACAACCAGCCAATCAGAACCGGACACTGATGACGAGGATGTGGAGTAGACTGTTTGTTCTGTGTATTCTGTTCATGCAACCGGTAACTATGAACCGAGTTTGGGACCAAAAATTGCATGTGGCCCTAGTCCAAAACGTATCTAAAATTCTCCAGAAAACTGAATGCTGGATTTGTACTCAAGTACCAGCAATTGATGATGAGAATAGTGACTGGCCCCTAATTGGCATTTTACTAAATGAGACAAACTTCGGTAAGTCCATGATGAATTTCCCAGGGACCTGGAAGCCAGTTACAGAGGCTTATTATCCGGTGGTCCTAAGTAATGTGATTTCTAATCAGGATGTTGTTCCCTGCATGATTATAAACGCTACCGGAAAAATCATTCTCCCCCCCTACTGTGATAAAAACAATTCAAAAGAAGAGATAAACCCAGAAATTGTTGCAGGGATGGCACAGTTCCCTTTGAGATTAATTCCTCCCCAGGGTTCAGGATGGTACTGGATCTGTGAAAAGGAGGCCTGGAAAGTTTTGCCCGTTGATAAAGATTGGGCCTGTGCCCTGGGGGCAGTGATTCCAAATATAACAATTCTCAACCCAACTGATGAACAGGAATGGGAAAAACCCTATCCAAAAAGAGTGAAAAGAACTAGCAATCCCCTCATTGAGCGCCCTACAATTTTCCACAGCATAGTCAGAGCTTTAGTCCCATCACTAGGAGTGAGTGAATTGGAAAAGGCAATTGTAAACATTTCGGCTGTTATGGAAAACATTCAAGATCACACTCTGGATGCAACTGAAACCCTGAAAGAACAATTCCAAAGCTTGTCTCGTGTAGTAATACAAAATAGAATGGCCCTCAATTTTTTTCTAGCCTCACAGGGAGGCGTGTGTAAAGTTATCAACACCAGCTGCTGCTCTTACGTAGATCAGACTGGTAGAATTAATAATGATTTGGTCGCAATTCGAAATCAAACCAAAATCTTACACCAAATATCTCTGGATGATGTCTCCCTAGGTTTAGATGTCCTCCACAAACTCACTTCATGGTTACCGAACTGGATATGGATGAGACAACTGTTTATTTTAGTACTGTACATACTTAGTGTTAGTGTAATAGCTCACTGCATGCACCGATGTTATAGCTGTTGTAGGTGTAGGTAGTAGAGATTGGACAAGACCTTTGGGTTTTGTCCAGTCTCTAAGGGGGGACTGATGCCTTAAGCCCCTAATGTTTTTTTATTTTTCTAATATTTGTAAGATTTGTAAGTTTTATAAGTATTGGAAGTAGGTTTTAAAAGCAACCTCCCCCACTTCTTTTGTCCCTCGTCCCTTTCCCTTTCTCCAGTACCCTTGTTTATACATTCCTTAACCCTCTTACCCCATTCTATGCTCCCTATATCACTCATAGCCCCAAATCCAACAGAAATGTTTAGTCTTTTGTCAAGGCAGAACAGCATATCAGGGCCTAAACCACAGAACACGGTCAAGAATTAGGTAACTATGTACCCTTTGTGCTCTGATGATGGTGAAGATGGGATGAACAGGGGGTCCCGAAATGCACCCCAGACCCATTTCAGGGGGTGGACCTGGTGCGGACCAGAGTAAAGGCCACAGGGTGGACACATCTGGGATTGGATGGATGGTATTATAAAAGGTAACCTCTCAGGTACGGCCTGTGCACGCGTCTGTAACATCTTAGCCTTGGCAGAATAAACCCTTTCTTATCTCACCCCTAATTAACTGCTCTGGAGATTTTTTCAGCACCAAAATACCACGGCAACAATGTGAAAAACTTCAGAATCTCTGGCAGTCCTGAGACAGATGAGCCTCTGCCTGCAGCCTGAGAAAAGGGTCACAGCCTCATGCTTGGACTACAATCAGTAATCCAAATTCAGTTATGAAGCAGTAATAGTAGACAACATTTTGGTATCAAAGTTATGTAGATGAAACTTTAAATGACTTTTTTTTTCGAATATGTAGTATTTTACGGGCCCCGGCCCCGGCGGTCGGCCACACCGGGCAGGCTCCCGGCGGCCCCTTTTCAGCACCAGCCGTGTAGTCCAAGACTCAGCTATTCAGTCCATCACACAACAACCGGTGAAGAATGAATTGGATATTGCCCCCACTTTAGGAGAAACCCTTAAGGCCATACAGCAGGTGAAAACTGGCAAGGTAGCTGGGGTTGATGGAATTCCACCCGAAGTCTGAAAACATGGGGGCCTTGCACTCCATGCTAAATTTCACAAGTTTGTGGTATGCTGTTGGGAACTAGGCGAACTACCATCAGACCTTCGTGACGCAGTCATCATCACTTTGTATAAGAAGAAAGGAATTAAATCAGATTACTCAAACTACCGTGGTATTACTCTGCTCTCCATTGCTTGCAAAATCCTGGCAAGAATACTCTTGAACTGACTAATACTCGCTATAGCAGAAGGAATTCTACCCGAAAGTCAATGTGGTTTCAGAGCCAACAGGAATACCACAGACATGGCATTTGTTCTCAGACAACTGCAAGAGAAGTGTAGGGAACAGAACAAAGGTCTCTATGTAACCTTTGTTGATCTCACCAAGGTTTTCGATAATGTGAGCAGAAACGGTCTGTGGCAGATTTTGGAACGTTTAGGATGTGCCCCTAAGTTCCTTAAAATGAACATCTCACTCCATGAGGATCAGCACGGCCAAGTCAGATATGGCGATGCACTTTCTGAGCCCTTTCAAATATCCAGTGGTGTGAAACAAGGCTGCGTTCTTGCACCAACCCTATTCACAGTCTTTTTCAGCATGATGCTACAAAGGGTCATGGCAGACCTCGATGAAGAAGATGGTATCTACATTCGATATCATACTGATGGAAGCCTATTCAGCGTTAGGCGACTGAAGGCCCACACTAAAACCTTAAATTATCTTGTCTGGGAGCTGCTTTATGCTGATGATGCCGCCCTTGTTGCACACACAGGAGCAGCCCTGCAGCATTTAACATCCTGCTTTGCAGATGCTGCTGAGCATTTTGGGCTGGAAGTCAGCTTAAAGAAGACTGAAGTTCTCTATCAACCTGCACCTCAGGAAGTCTTCCATCATCCCCATATCATCATTGGCAAATCAGGGCTCAAATCAGTCCAGCAGTTTAATTACCTAGGTAGCCTCATCTCCTCGGATGGAAGATTGATGGAGAGATAGACAACAGGTTAGCAAAGGCTTATAGTGCCTTCAGAAGGCTTTATAAAAGAGTTTGGCATAATAAACACTTGAAGAAAAGCACAAAGATCAGTGTTTACAGAGCCATAGTGCTGTCTACTCTTTTATATGGATCTGAAACATGGGTCATCTACCATCACCACCTGCGACTCAGAATGCTTCCATCAACACTGTCTCCGTACAATCCTAAACATCCACTGGTCAGATTATGTGACTAATACGTCTTTCTAGAACGAGCAGCAATCACAAGTATTGAGGACATGTTGCTGAGAACACAGTTGCGCTGGGCAGGGCAGGGCACGTCTCAAGGATGAAGGACCACCGCCTCCTCAAGATCGTGCTTTATGGTGAAGTTGCCACTGGCTGCCACAAGAGAGGAGCCCCGAAGAGGAGATACAAGGACTCCCTGAAACAACATATCAGCCTTGGCCATATTGATCAACATAACTGGTCTACTCTGGCCTCCAATCAGGAGCTTTGGAGACACACCATCTATAATGCTGCTGCTTCTTTTGAGAACGCACGCAGATCACTCTTAAGGAGAAAGAATCGTGTCTTGCAGAATATACCACCTAAGGAGTCTTTCTGCTGTGCCTTTTGCAACCGGACGTGTCTATCTCGAATTGGCCTCTTTAGCCACCAGCACACTTGTAACAAACATGGGTAGAGCCCTCCCCAAATCTTTGTTCGCGAAGCCTAGCGATGATGATGAGTATTTTACGTATCCTGTTTTCTGCGCTAGCCAGAATTGTTTTAATGGTTTCTGTAATGGGTTTGTTACCCTCCCTGGGAGGGAAAAGGAACTAGATAGATCACCTGATTCATACTGTGCCAATAAGGTATTCCATACAACATTACATCAGCTCAGATATAAAAGAGACGAGAAGGAAGCAAGGTGTTCTCTTCTCTTCTTCAGAGCAGAGCGTTCTCCTGGGGAAGTAGTCTTTATTGTTAGTTCTTCTCTGTGTGTATAGTGTTTATATTTTTTCTCTCTGTGTAAATATTAAACTGCCTTTCTTAGCAGGTTCGGTTTCGCAGGTTTTTTTTCCTTTTCCTTCTTTTCTCCTCCCCTCTCCTCTGAGGGGAGGCTGGGTGCAAGCCCAGTGGACACCTTGCATTCAACCAAGGTAAACAATAACAAACCTGGTGCTGAAATTGGGGAAGACTGCCAAGAAAGGTTGTTTATATAAACACTGCCTTATCTCTTTGTTTTTGCTAACTTGGGAACATACTAATATAAACATGGCCCTGCACCCAGTCCTTGTATTTACACCTTTGATTTACTAACAATTCTCATGGGCTCTGTGACCTATCTTCTAAAAGACCCCAGGGGGATAGATACAATTTTCTTTCCCTTCTTAATTTTGATATAGATGGTTTGGTAATGAAGGCACCAGTGATTCTTACTAATCCTTATTTAAGCTGCCTGGCAATGGTACTGCTTATAACCAACACTATGAGAATGTTATGGGGATTGGGGAATGCAGTATTGTCTTTGTTGCCTTGTTGTAGGACAAAAGAAACTTCGAAAGAGAATTTACTGGGATATGCCTTAAAGGGCCCAGTTCCTGGGTGGCAGGGTATGTGGATGAATTTAGGCAGGTTTTTAGGGCGTTTAACACCGCCCGTTGCTTGGGACTTCACACCAGAACCAAGTATTCAACCCCAACAAACTGACACATCATTTAATGGAAGGATGCCTTGCCTACCCCAATCAAAACCAGCAACTTCTTGCCCTGTACTGGGTCCTGGCCTGTGCTTATCGAGCTGCTGTTCAATACTCTAAAAAGACTATGACTGAGACAGGGACCCAAACTTTGACATCCGAAGTCATTATTGCCCCTGTAGTGAAAAAGAAGATATGAATAAGGAAATCCACAGGACCTACCGGCCTAGGATTAGTAAAAGAGGAAGAAGGAGAAGGATCTACCCTGCCCAAGCGTTCAAGAGAAGAAGAGGAAGCAGGACAAATAGCCAGTGATTCACTAGAGGAAGCAGAAGCAGTTCCCTATGTGAGAAGCAGAGAGGAAATTAGACATTAAAGTGAAGTTACCCAGTCCCTGAGCCTATCAGAACTTCAGGACTTGTGGAGAGATTACAGCCACCAGCCTGGTGAACAAATTCTTACTTGGCTGCTCCGATGCTGGGTTATGGGATCTATTGCCAGACATCGTGAAATTGAATAGGAAATTGGAAGGGAGAGGTATATTTGCAGTCTTTGGCTCCGCCTCCTCTTCGGTGTGAGAGAAAGGTACCCGTTCAAGGAAAATCTAATGAGCTCTCCAAGAAGGTGGACTACTGCAGAGGAAGGCGTCCAGTACCTGTGGGAATTGGCCATGCTGGAAATCATTTACAGTGACTCAGGCGGTAACAACTATCTAGATCCAGAGAGAGTCCCCTGCATGCTACCCATGTGGAGAAACGTAATTTAAGGTGCCCCTGAATTGTATGTTAACTGCCTGGTAACAATATACCATCCAAGGATGGATGAACAAACTGTGGACACAATGTGTGCCTGGATACGGAGTATAAAAGAAGTTAGGGAAGCCTCCTCACTCCCACGGTCCAGCAAGTTCGATTTCAGAGACAGCTCCTATCTCCACCACTGGCACACCCACACTGGGGAGAGGATGGAGAGGCCTTAAAAGTGACCCGAATGTGAGACCCACCGCAGAGACAGCCCAAGAGATTGGTCTCGGTCTCATTCTGTCCCACCCAGAAGGAAAGGAAACCCCAAGAGTAGACCATGTGGTGAACTATGGTTCTTTCTGCGTGACCAGGGGGAAGACACGAAGAAGTGGGATGGTGAACTTACCTATAAACTTGAAGCCCGAGTACAAGAATTAAGAGGGAAGAAACCTAGTAAGAAGGCCGTCCATGTAGTTGATACAGAGGCCCCGGAAAGAGATGAATGACCTTTGAGACGCAGAAAGACTGAGATCAATTCCTGTGATCCTGATGAGGGGACCTCTGATTGGGCAATGCAATGGTCAGACAGTGAATACTCTGATCAGGAACAACAGAGGGGCCCTGCCTTTAGCCAAGAGAAGGAAAGGAACAATAGGGTTTACTGGACTGTGTGGCTCTGATGGCCTGGCACATTGGATCCGCAGAGATACAGAGCTTTAGTAGACACTGGTGCAAGTGCACTTTGATGCCACCGAGGCAAAAAAGCACAAAGCCCATCTGGATTTCTGGAGTGACAGGAGGAAGTCAAGAATTATCAGTGCTAGAGGCTGAAGTAAGTTTAACAGGAGACAAATGAGAAAAGCACCCCATTGTGACTGGCCAAGAGGCTCCTTGAATCCTTCGCATTGATTACCTCAGGAGAGGATACTTCAAAGATCCAAAGGGGTATCAATGGGCTTTTGGTGTAGCCACAGTGGCTACAGAGAAATTCAGACAATCACCTACTCTGCCTGGCCTCTCAGAAGATCCTTCCATTGTGGGATTGCTGCAAGTCAAGGATCAGCAAGTGTTGATGGCCACTACAACAGTATATAGATGACAATACTGAACAAACCGAGATGCTGTGACCCCCATCCATGAGATGATCCAAGAGATGGAGAGCCAAGGGGTGGTCAGCAAGACCCACTCACCCTTCAATAGCCCCATCTGGCCTGTACGTAAATCTGATGGAGGATGGAGACTGACTGTGGACTATTGTGGCATGAACGAAGTTACCCTGCTGTTGAGTGCTGCTGTGCCAGACATGTTGGAGCTCCAGTACGAAGTGGAGTCCAAGGCAGTGAAGTGGTACGCCACCATCAATATTGTAAATGCGTTCTTCTCCATCCCCTTAGCAGCAGAGTGCAGGCTGCAGTTTGCTTTTACATGGAGAGGCATGCAGGACACCTGGAACTGACCGCTCCAGAGGTGGAAACAGTCCTACCATCTGCTACGGACTGATTCAGGTTACACTAGAGAAGGGTAAGGCTCCAGAACACATCCAATACATTGATGACACTATTATATAAGGGGACACAGTAGAGGAAGTTTTTGAAAAAGGAAGGAAATCATTCAGATTCTTCTCAAAGGCCGGTTTTGCCATCAAAAAGAGTAAGGTCAAGGGACCTGCCAAAGAGATTCAATTCCTAGGGGTGAAATGGCAAGATGGACATCGTCAGATTCCAACAGAAGTCATCAACAAGATCACAGTGATGGCTCCACCAACTAACAAGAAGGAAACACAAACCTTCCTAGGGACCCTAGGTTTTTGCAGGATGCATATTCCTGAGTAGAGCCAAATCGTGAGCCCTCTTTACTCAGTGACCCGTAAGAAGAATGACTTCCAATGCGGTCCTGAACAACAGCAAGCCTTTAAACAGATTACGCAGGAGATTGCACATGCCATGGCCCTTGGACCAGTCAGGACAGAACCAAATGTGAAAAATGTATTTTATTCTGCAGCCAGGGAAAATGCTTCCTCCTGGAGCCTCTGGCAAAAGGTGCCTGGTGAGACCCAGGGCCAACCACTCAGTTTCTGGAGCCAAACCCACAGAGGATCTGAAGCCAACTACACCCCCATGGAGAAATAAATCCTAGCAGTTTATGAAGGAATACAAGCAGCCTCAGAGATAACTGGCACAGGAGCACAGCTTCTCCTGGCACCCCAACTACCGGTGCTGAGCTGGATGTTTAAGGGAAAGGTGCCCTCTATGCATCATGCCACTGATGCTACATGGAGCAAGTGAATTGCTTTGATTACACAATGCGCCCAAATCGGAAACTCGAATCGCCCTGGAATTCTAGAGATCATAACAAATTGGCCTAAAGGTGAAAACTTCAGTTTAGCAGATGAACAAGAATAAGAACAAGTGGATTGAGCTGACGAAGCTCCACCATACAATCAGTTACCTGAAGAAGGAACACCTTATGCCCTATTCACTGATGGTTCTTGCTGTATTGTAGGGAAGAATTGGAAGTGAAAAGCAGCTATCTGGAGTCCTACCCAACAAGAGGTGGAAGCTACTGTAGGAGAAGGTGAATCGAGTCAATTTGCAAAACTCAAAGCTGTTCAATTGGCCCTGGACATTGCCAAACGAGAGAAATAGCCAAGGTTTTACCTCTACACCGACTCGTGGATGATAGCCAATGCTCTGTGGGGGTGGCTGGATCAGTGGAAGAAGATCAACTGGAAGCATAGAGGAAAACCTATCTGGGTTGCTGATTTACGGCAAGACATTGCTGCTCAAATTGAGAAGCTGACTGTGAGAGTCCACCATGTAGATGCTCATGTACCCAAAAATCGAGCTAATGAGGAACATCACAACGACAAACAAGCAGATCGAGCTGCACAAGTCAAGGTGTCACAGGTAGATCTAGATTGGCAGCATAAGGGAGAGTTGTTCCTAGCTCAATGGGCCCATGATGCTTCAGGCCATCAGGGGAGAGATGCCACCTATAGATGGGTGTGAGATCGAGGGGTGGATCTAACCATGGACACTATTTCCTAGGTCATTCATGACTGTGAGACACGCGCTGCCATTAAACAAGTAAAAACAATGAAGCCCCTATGGTATGGTGGACGTTGGGATAAGTATAGATATGGAGAGTAGGTTGATTATATCACACTGACACAGACCTGCCAAGGTAAGCGCTATGTGCTCACCATGGTGGAAGCAACCACTGGATGGTTAGAGACTTATCCGGTGCCTCATGTAACTGCCCAAAATACCATTCTGGGTCTTGAAAAACAAGTACTGTGGCAACACGGCACCCCAGAGCGAACTGAGTCAGACAATAGGACTCATTTCAAGAACAGTTTAGTTACTTCTTGGGCAAGAGAGCATGGTGCTGAGCGGGTATATCACATCCCATATCATGCACCAGCCACTGGAAAGGCTGAACGGTGTAATGGACTGCTGAAAACTACTCTGAAGGCATTGGATGGGGGGACTTTCAAAAACTGGGATCAGCACCTAGCAAAGTCTACGTGGCTAGTCAACACTAGAGGCTCTGTCAATCCAGCCAGCCCTGCCCAATCAGAGCCCCTTCACACTGTGGATGGAGACAAAGTCCCTGTAATTCACTTGAGAGGTATGTCAGGTAAAGCAGTTTGGCTTAACCCTCCCTCAAGCAAAGGCAAACCCATTCGTGGGATTATCTTCGCTCAAGGACCAGGATACACTTGGTAAATAATGAGAGAAGATGGGGAAACCCAGTGTGTGCCTCAAGATTTAACCTTGGGAAAAAATTAATTCATATTCTGAGTTGTATGTTGCAGGAAAAGTCACCAGACGAGGAAGACCCAAATTAAGCTGATGCTGGTGCTCAACGATGAGACAATTATAGAAGACCAGACCTGTATAAGAGCAGGATATGAGTGTGACATAAAATGGTATGGAATAAGAGGTGGAGATTGTAATGGGTTTGTTACCCTCCCTGGGAGGGAAAAGGAACTAGATAAGATTCATATTGTGCCAATAAGGTATTCCATACCATGTTACATCAGCTCACAAAAAAAGATGCAGAAACAGATTTACTTCAGAATATGAAGGGTTCCTTTGAAAAAGAAAATACTAATGCTAAAGTAAGGTTAAAATACAAGGTTCCTATTCTAAAACAGAAAACCTATGATAAGAGGCAGCCCTGAATGCAAAGCCAACAAAGTAATAACATGCGCTAAACTCAAATGTATCATTGTCCTGTTCAGCTCTTCCAAAACTTCACCTAACATAATCTCAACAAAGAACTTGTTTGCCTTATTTCCCAGAAAAACAAACTGACCCTCCAGAATATTATTCCAATGTGCAAAATTCAGTTTAGTGTGTGGGTTTCATTGTTAGCCAAATGCGTGGAGAGCAGCTTCTTATGTAAATTGGGAAGTAGTTACATCTGCCACTAGTCCTATCAGGCAAAACTTTCTCAGCACAGGCAGGCAGGGTTCACTGCTTAACCACAGCAATGTCAGGTCTATAGCCTACTCAAAATCAATGAGCACGCTTTCAGAATAAACATGTACTTGCACAAAACCACCACATAATTGTAATCTGAGAAGGTCAGACCAAAACCTCTCACTGCTCCTGATCACATCCAAAATGTATCGCCTTGATCCACTCTGTGAAATGCAGAAATTCTTTAATAGCAATCCTTTCGAATTCCTCTCTGAAAGTAATAACTGCATCTTACCCAGGAGCTATGCAAAGAAGGACACTTGCAAATATTCCTCCTTTTCCTTTCTCTTCAGTTGTTTTATGATACTGTTAGGCCACAGAGGAAAACTGGCAATGGTACATGCCATCGGCAGGGTCTCCCATGCCAGATAGGTCAAAAACGAAGGTTCAGATATAATATGTCCATGGGCAGGATGGGCTCACTAGCCTTCTGGCAACCATCCTAGGAGAAGGACAACTCTAATACCAAACCCGGGTAGATGGAGCTCACTTAGCCCTGTAAGGCCATCCATCTAAGAGAAGGCCACTCTAAACAAACCTACGTCCTGAGGACCTCGCTGCCACCGTCCAAGCTCGCTCGGCCCTGGCAGATGAACCTTAGGATTAAAGGGTGGGTTCAGTTCCGCGCATACTGCATCTCACCTAAAAATCCATTGCGCAGGCTTGAAGGCTTTACCCACATTTGTAAAGCCCTGTAGCGACAAGTGAGGGTCGAAATGGCAGGTGAAAGGTGCACTGGAAGCTGCAAACCCACCCCTGCATGCAGGTGGTTCAGGACGTGCTTGTAACAAATGTGGGTAGAGCCTTCCCCAAATCTTTGTTCGCGAAGCCTAGGCATGACATCAGCTCAGATATAAAAGAGACGAGAAGGAAGCAAGGCGCTCTCTTCTCCTCCGGATCGCTGTGCAGAAGAGTCGGGCTGTTTCTTTGGAGGAGGAGAGTGTTCTTGTGGGGAAGCAGTCTATTATTAGTTCTTCTCTGTGTGTATAGTGTTTATAGTTTTTTTTCTCTCTATGTAAATACTAAACTGCCTTTTTTAGCAGGTTTGGTTTTGCAGGTTTTTTTTCCTTTTCCCTCTTTCCTCCTCCCCTCTCCTCTGAGGGGAAGATGGGTACAAGCCTGGTGGACGCCTGAAGTTCAGCCAAGGTAAACAATAACAGTTTCTTACTCTCTTATTTAACTTTGAACCAAAACAAATACCATGTATCTATTCCATCCTTGTCTGACAGACATCAAACCATTTCATGCTTGATTTGGGAACTGTTTTTGAATGTGTGTGATGAATTTGAGAAACTATTACTACTGAATGAAAAAAATATCCAATTTATTTTGGGCTTTTCTGTTTAATGAAAAATGTACACATCATAAAATTGACTTAATTTTAGCTAATTTCACTAGTTTTTGAAACCTAACTTTCAAAGGCATGTCTTGGTTGCTATTTTACTGATCAACCAAGTCAAACCACAATAAAGCTGAGAGTCCTTCAAGCAGATCTACTGTTTTCATTTTGCAGGGTGTAATGGGCTGAAAAACCACACTGGTGAATCACTTCAGCTAATTTAGCAAGCAGAGCTAGTGGAAAGGATACTGCATACTCATGGTTCACCTGCATTACCAAAAGGCAGCCATCAGCTGAAGGGATGTATTTGAAAAGGAGAAAAAATATGTTCCAGCATGTAACACAGCCAGCAGTATGAACAAAACTGAGATTCACTCTCTTATGTTTGTTCCCTCTTCCTTTTTTAGTTTCCTTTTTTTTTTTTTTTGTGCTTTTGTTTGGGTTTTTTAATAGATTTTTTGTTGTTTGTTTGTTTTGGGGTTTTTTTTATTATTCTCTGACACTTTTACACTGAGGGAAATTTGTCAGGAAGATGTTGACTTTTTTCTGCTACTAAACATACAACCCTCACCCAGTGGTGGAAAATCTCTACTCTCTTCAGCAGTTTACACACTATTTCCCAGAGGTAAGAGTGATGATTTCAAATTATGGCCCCTTAGCTCAGATTCAGTATCCATGGGACTCCATAACCTGCTTAGCAGTCTGTTACACACTCAGGCAAACTGTTCTCTGCTTCATGATTTTTTCATAAACACCAGCAACAGTAACATGTAGGGGTTTTAAGCAGATTGAAAAATAGGGTAGTTATCTATTATCTGCAAAAATAATTTCCAAAACACTAGGACATCCTATTCTTCTACCTACAGCCTTACTTTACTAGAAAGTGATGGTGAATTTGGAAGATGATAGGAAAAAGAATCATAACTGTCTTCTTGTGAAGCCTAGACACAGCAAAATTCTATCTCTATTACTGCAGTACTTGTCAATATGTAAAGTGAAATTCCAGAAAACACTGAATATTTTTAGGACCAGGATTGGTGAACTTAGCATAAGAGATTTTATAATTTCTTTTACAATTTGAAAATGTACCCTGATGAGGGAAAATGAAATAAATGCACATGAATTTCAGATATGCAACTCAGGCATTTATTATTACTCTGCTTGAGTTCATTTGAATCAACACGACACTTAATACCTAGATGAAAGGTATATGAGTTATTATCAATCATTATGCTGTATGACAAACTCCAGTGGTGCAACAGACAGACTGGAACAAACAACAGTTGGATTTTGAGCAAGAGGCAAAGTCTGTATTGCAGTATCTCTCCACCTGTTCTGCTTATGTGTTTCTATAATCTTGGTAGCCAAAATATACAACAGCTAATAAAACTGGCCTCTCTGTAGAAGCTCAACAGTTGGTAGTTTCATCCTCAAGAAAAATAGGAGTGGTTTGTGGTTCTCCTCTCTACAGGTTTTGATCAGCAGTGCTGTATGGCAGCTCATGATGGAGAAGAGATAGATGAGGAGCTTCTCTTTCTGAGCTTTGTATCCAATAAAAAAAAAAAAAAAAGATAGGAAAACCGAAAGGCAAAATACTGTAGAATGATAAAATGGTAAAAATAATTATCTCTTCATGCAATTTATAATTAGTCTGGGAGTTCACTTTTAAATGAGTTGAGGCAAAACCCAGTAACATTTAAAGGGGGTTCTGACCTTTTGTGTAAATTACAATATTATCAGAAGTGATAAAGAGGTAACGCATATAAAGAGCATGACAAGTGTCATCCTTTGAGGTTTAACTACAAATTAACAATCTTTTATTTTCCTGGGGCGTTTTCTGTCCCTGGAGTGACCCAGCACTGCTTTCTGTCAGCACGGGATACCAGGACATACAAATGACTTGGGTTGGCAACTCCCATCTGCTTATGTGACTGGCATATTTTTTATATCACTATCATTATGTCCTTAGCATAATCAGAACCAGTTGTTCTAATGAAATGTACTGTTAAGTAGCCCTACCCTGAAATTTTTGCCATTTAAAACACTAGAAAACAGAATTTCTCACTAACACTTTCCATTCTTCCATTACAGCTGTGAAGGCCTAACACAAAACATGTTCCCAAAACAAACAACACCAGCACTAACATAACTTTGGCAAAAAAAAGCTGGAAAGAAGACTGGTTTCCTTTACTTCACTATATTTATACAAACATACTTAAGAATGGGCAATTAGTCTTTGCATCTCTTCAAAGCAGATTGATATGGTTTGAAGCTGGCTCCCTGCCAAGTCTCCAAACCTTACCACCAGAGTTCCCCCCCCCCAAACCTCAGGGAGAAAAGGGAGAAAAAAAAACTAAGAAAACCCGAAACGAGAGAGACAACCAAAATGAGATATATAAATATATTTACACTTATATACAATTAAAATATACAATTTCACAAGGGAAAGGGAAGGGGGAAGGGAAAAGGGAACAAAACCAAAATATTATATATATATAAATATCCCAATTAGCAGCCCAATATCTATCCACTAAAAGAGTTAACAAAGAAATATCTCACTACTCTCCTTGGGACAACCGAGGGTCGCTCCGGAACGATCGCCGGCAACCTCCGTCTCCCAAGGTCGACAAGGCCTAATCAGGCCTCGCTCCCCAACACGGCAGACCCGACAGCAGGGAACCTGCACCTCCAAGCCGCCGGAAGGAAAGAGAGCGAAGGCCTCTCCTCCTTTCTTCTTATAATCTAGCTTACGTAAAAATCGTAGGGAATACTGAGTAAATCTGGTCCCTTCCTTGGTTACAAACAGGTCACCAAGGAAGGCCTAGCCCAAACCACCACACAGATGCACTGGGCTCTCCCTATTTATGAGATGCTCTGAAAGTCACCTCACACAGAACTAGAAGATATAAGGCAATATGAATGTTCCTTCCAGGATGAGAAATATTTAAGATTATTTTTTTCTAAAACATCTTATTGTGCTGCCTATTTTCATTTGCCAGAAGTATCTAGTATCTTCCTTCATGTTGCAGTGAAATTATACAAAACAAATACATGAGACAAACTGTATGATGAAGAAATTGTCCCATAGGGGCGGACATTTTGTTCTAGCCTTGCCAGGTTTGAAGTACTCGTGCACAGGCTTATTTGCAAACCTTGGACGAGTTTCTTTCCCCTCTCTGTCTTTTTCTTAGCAACCTAAAATCCTTGCTTACCAGAAAAGTTCATCATTTAAACCTTTTAGTTAATTAAAAATTGCACATTTCATACAGTGTTAATTACAGGTCAAGTGTTACCATTTATGATTTATTGCTCTTGTCTACCAAAAGCCAAATTAGCCCCCTGCACCTAACCTAATTAACTCCCTGCATTCTGTCCTGTAAACAGTGGGTTTCCATGTCTGAATAGGTCATAGTTAGCAGTCAGTTTCTTAAGGCAGAAAGATTGCTTGTGTCCTAATGGGACAGTAAGGTATTGTACGAAAAACAATTCTGTGTGATTTACGAGTTTATTCCCTGTTTCACTGGTGCAGCTTCAGTCCCAAACAGTACAAGATTTAGAGGCCAGGAGGAGTGCTTTATACTCACATACTACTGAGGACTACAACTGCTACTGTTGCTGCTTGGAATCCAAGACCTGCCCTCTAGAAACTATGGAGACAGTTCTCAGTGAGGGAGCAGAGGTATAGTCAGAGAGCCCTTGTATTGCTCAGCTTCCCCAGATCTCTTGATATGCCTGGGTTCATGTTTACATGAAAGTAACATCTTGAAGGTCACTTATTTTTTAAAATATGGAAAAGTATATACTGTGATCAGAATTAAGCTCTTGTCTCTGCAATTTCAGATTTTGAGGTGCATGCAGAATTACAATTTGCTATGAAACTAACAAGAAATTAGAATTTGCCTCCCACTTTTTTTTTTTTTTAATCCATGCAAATGGAATAAGAAAGTAGTGGTTCTCCACTCATTTCAGTAGGTGCCTTTGCCTGTCTTTTCTTCCAGCAGACTTTTGCACATGGCCAACTCAATAAATGCTGGTACTAGGAGACCAAACTGTCCACAGATAAAGTTAAAATACACAATATTCAATATTCTGATGCTATAGTTTAATGCCTTGCACTGTTTCCTGTCTTCACTAAACAACATCATGTATTAAAATATTAGACACAGGAAATGACTTGGACTGTATGGCCACCCTTTGTTGTATTAACACCAGTTTTGTAAGCACATGAATGAAAATACAAAAGAAAGATATGGAAAATTGTATTACATTTTTTATACTACAATATATAACATATCAGAGATGGTAAGAAGCCATAAATTTGGGGTCTGGAGTTTTCTGTCATATCCTTTATCAGAAATCTGTTAATATTTATCACATATACCATGTTTACTGTAGGTAATTTTTTTCCTAAAGTAGACAGAAAAAATATTTGCTAGAAATATTTTGCAGGTAAAATTTACATACACTGTAGAGTGGAAAAGACATCAAATGACTAGTTCGTGTTTGGTTGCAAGCTAGTAACTGGGGAGGAATAAAATACCAGATGCCTGACTTGGTACCCAGACTTTACCTTTGTACCAGGCCATTTTACTTCTGCTTGTTGGAAGGGTTTTGCTGGTATGGAAGACTTTCTACCTGGAATTGAATATATAAGACATGCTCTGCACGCTTGTCACTCTATCTTATGCAGCTCAGGATGCCACATTTGACCAACGCAATGCCTTTATAGTCAGCGTGGCTGAGACAATGGGCTAGTAAACCTAGTAAATTATCTGTTTCTGATACAAGTGCAGAAGTCTTACCACTTAAATGGTGAAACTGCAAGGAAGTTTCAATTTCAGCAGTTGGCAGCCTTGCAAGCTGTCCAGGCCACTTTTTTATCTCCTGCTACATTTTAAAGGGTGTTGCCTTACCAAGCATGCTGGCTGCTTGCCTGAATTAGAAGACACCAGAATTTTTTGACACCAAGTTGGAAATTTCCATGTAGTTCAAGAACTCTACTGATTACTTCTGTGGTCTGATACATACAAGTAGATTGAATTTTCCCATCAATAAAATAAAAATCATTCAGCCACTTACTTGCTGCTCAGGCAGCGTCTCAGTGAATATGAAGCCCCTCCTCCACAAGTGCGTGAACATTCACTCCATGAGCCCCAGGCATCCCACAGTGAGCCTCGATCTTCCTCCGAGCGAGCTGTTCTGGAGCTCTGAGGAGAGGGAGAAGGAAAAAGAATCAGGAAAGAACATTTAAAGGTTAAAAAAATACTGCTGTTAGTTTAAGGTTTTTGGTTGTTGTTTTTTTTTTTAACTAGATATCATCCTAGTTATTGAAAACACTGAATAAATTGAATAAACCTGTTCTTCTCTGACATGCCTACTAATTGGTAGCCAGTTCTTTAGTCATGATTGGTGTATGAATTCACTTTCATCCCTTGAATATCCTACTTTGTCTCAGTCTGAAGCTAGTGAAGACCATTTTAAAGGAGCACTTTGGACAACAGTGAGACAACAAAGGATTTTTTTCTCATTAAAAGAAAGAGTTGGAGTATTATAGACATCAGAAATTTTGCTCCAAAATTGTGCTGCTGTGTTAGAAACTATTAAAAGGCATACTGAAAAATGCCTTCCAAGATGGTCTTAATTAAAAATTGAAACACAACAAAGTGAATCAACATGATACAAAGGCATTCAACATAATCACTTTCACACACTCACCATAAGGAATTGGAACTATCATTACTTTCTCTCTGCCTGAAGATCTCCTATAAAACTTGCTGGACTAAGGTTTCCCTAACTGTTTTATCCCTAGTATTTGAGAGCTTAAAAAAAGAAAGCGCACGTTAACTGAAGAGCTGGAGTTAACCAGTGTCAGGCACAGACCCAGGCAGTGCTACTGTTAATATCAGTGGTTGTGCACAAAGAACCGTATAAAGAAACAGCACTGAAGGATTCAGAAATACTCAGCTCTTTGAGGGTTAAGTCATAAATGTACAGCAATACCTGCCTAAAGTAAAGCAGTTATACCTGTATTCAGCATTTCATTTTCATTCATGCAAATGCACCTCAAAAACATAGATTCATATGGATACAAATGATTTAGCCATTTAGATAGATATTGTTCCTCATGGTCAATGTGGTTTTGCTGAAAGAAACTGAATAACCTCGCACAGGTGCGTGTGAAATGTCTGTGTCTGATGGAGACCAGGCAGTATTCTCCTTCAAAGCTTGATTTGTGCTGTGGGACGATACTAGTGAATAGCATTTCTAATTGCATTTGAAATAAATAAGAAGGCAAAACAACTATACAAGGGAGATTTAAATGGCTCACCTACAACAGAGAAACATCAGCATGCATCACAGCTATCCCATGTTACACAAATCAACTTCAGCTTTCATAGAACCATAGAATATGCTGAGTTGGAAGAGAACCATCAGGATCACTGAGTCCAACTCCTGGCCCTGTGCAGGACAGCCCAAGAGTCACACCATGTGCCTGAAAGTATCATTCAAATGCTTTGTGAACTCAGACAGGCTTGGAACTGCGACCACTTCCCTGGAGAACCCATTCCAGTGTTCAACCAACCTCTGCATGAAAAACATTTTCCTGATATCCAATTTAAACCTCCCCTGACTCAGCTTCATGCGGTTTCCTTGAGTCCTGTCACTGGTCACCACAGAGAAGAGACCAGTGCCTGTCCCTCTGCTTCCTTTCATGAGATAGCTGTAGACCACAATGAGGTCTCCCCTCAGTCTCTTCTCCAGGCTGAGCAAACCAGGTGATCTCAGATGTACCTCAAACGGCTTCTCCTCAAGGCCCTTCACCACCTTTGTTGCCCTCCTTTGGACACACTCTAATTGCTTAGTATCTTTCCTGTATTGCGGTGTCCAAAACTGCACACAATACTCAAGGTGAGGCCTCACCAGTGCAGAGTAGGACAATCCCCTCCAGCTGGCGATGTTTTTCCTGATGCCCACTAGGACAGGACTGGCCCTCCTGGCTGCCAGGGCACTGCTGACTCATATTCAACCTGCCATGGACCAGAGCCTCTTGGCTGATGGCAACCTAATGGATTATTTGAGACACAGTGATAGCTCAACACTGAAATAGTTTTACCGTCAGTGAAGCTATGTAGAAGCTTGGTAATGAAATACAGCAAAATATACTGGTCTTGAATATTGTTATTTGTAAGCAAAAACAGAAAATTAATTTAGTCTGTGAGAGATGATACTGGATTTGTCTAATGTGTGTAAAAAAATTATTTGACATTCTCATTTTATCGTGCTTTTATTAAAACGCAAGAAGTTTTGATTTCAACACAAGAATTGCAAGGGTAAATGTAAAAACTAAAGTTACATAAGTCATCAAATTCCAACTATAGGTAGATGTGAACCAGTCTCTAGATCTCATGAACATTTACACATGAGATAGGAGAAGACACAATAATTTACTAAGGTTATTTCACCTGACTGTTTTGTGAAGGATAGTTTTTATAAAATGCAAATGTGTGTTTGCACTTTTAGTCTCTTAAAGAGAAAATACATGTCTGTGCTTCAAACTGCAGATGGGTGCATGTCCTGATCATTCACCACCAGTTGAAAGTCCAAAGACATAATTAAAAAGGTTGCAAGGTAAAGTTCATGTGAACCAATTACTCCTATCTCACCATAAATTATAAGCATCAGCATAGCTGACATTCGAAGGGTTCAAATTTTTCTGTAATCTCACCCAGAGGAGATCCATGAGCCTGTTACTTGCATTCCAAGATTTGTTATAAGAACTATATATTCCCAGAAAACATGTGATCTCCAACTGGAACAGGCTCCAAGTTTTCTTTCAACATGTGAAATAAACGTAATTCATTTCAACTCCATCCACATTTAATGTTAAAGAAAGTAGAGTCGTTTTGCCTCCTGTGAACTACATGGTTAAGGCTGAGCTTGAAATTCTAGTAATGCCTGACAAGTCATTTTTCATCTGAAGACCACTGTCCATTACAGGTCTATTCCAGCTTTAAAGGATATATAGAAATTACTAACTAAGAATTTCCTGTTAAGCACAGACTTTTTCAAAAGTAGCTTATAAGGGTAGTTAGTAATTTCTACCCACTTTCAGCAAAATGAATTGAACTTAAATTCTTATATTAAAGCGACAGTTAAGAGTTCTACAATGCAAGAACTCCTACAGTATTCCTTTGAAGTCCCGAAGTTCCTGTCATAACAAGTAAACAGAAGCAAAAAGAAAGGGAGAAAAAAAGTAAAGGGGAGTACATGCCCCTGAAGCTGCAAGGAGTAAAGCTGCCACCACTTAAAGCCTTTAAGTCTTACTTTAAGTAACATCCACCTCTTAGAAAAGTCCTTTACCTCTGACAGAGGTAGCCCAGACTGGTGCCTCTCAAAATGCCAGTATATGCTGAAGATGTAAAATGCAGTCATCAAGATTCATTATGCCCTGCTGCTGGTACCAGAAGACCTGCCTTATCCCTTCCATCCATTCTAGGGTGGGTCTCAGCCCAAGCTTCCCAGGAAACACCCACTGTTTTGTCCACACAAAACTCAGGATATCCTGACATCAAAAGCATCAAGTCAGAAATGTCACCTGCAATCAATGACCTACATAAAACAAATAAATCTGCTAATGCTAATACTAATCAAAACCAGTTCTTTCTTAGCACCTTATTATCTTAATACACACTTAATCTGATAGTGATTTTGCAGCTACCACCCAACCCCTCAGCTAAAGTGGGAATGGGCAGCAGAACTCCCAAAGAATAACCTAATGAGAAAGAGGACGAACACTTTGTGCTATTGGACCAGAAAGCAAAAAGGATCATGTGTCAAAAATGAAATCACTGGAAACAGGGTACTCAGGTGAAGACACTTAAGAAGTTAAAAAAAAAAAAGCCTTTAAACTACAAATCGAATAAAGGACTTCTTATAATACTGTAGTGGGTTGACCCTGGTCAAATACCAGGTACCCACTAAAGCCGCTCTTCTCACTCTCTCTCTGCAACTGAAGAGAGAAGAGAGAAGAGAGGAAAAAAAAAACAGCTAAGAATTCATGAGTAGAGATAAAGAGCTGGGAGAGGTCAGTGACTGACTACCTTCATGGGCAAAAAAAGACCCAAAGCAGGGATACTACTTATATTTATTACTAACAGGATGAGAGCCAAGAGTAAGAAATAAAAGTCTTAAAAACACCTTCCCCCCAACCCTCCTTCCTTTCATGTTCTCCCTCCTTCTCCCCAGCTGTGCAGGAGGACAGGGAATGGAGGTTACAGTCAGTTGTTGTTTCTGCCGCTGCTCAGGGAGAGAAGTCTTTCCCTTGCTCCTGTGTGGTCCCTCCCACGGGAGACAGTACTTGATGGACCTTTCCAATGTGAGTCCATCCCTCGGGCAGCAGTTCTTCCCAAACTGCTGTCCCGTGGGTTACTCCTCCATGGGGTGCAGTGCTTCATGGATGAGCTGTACCGATGTGGGTCCCCCACAGGGGCCACAAGTCCTACCCAGGAAAAACCTGCTCCAGCGTGGGCTTCCCTCTCCATGGGCCACAGGTCTCTGGCAGGACCCTGCTCCATCCTGGGCCTCCCAAGGGTCACAACCTCTTTCATGCATCCACCTGCTCCAGCATGGGCTTCTCCATGGGCTCCAGGTGGGTCTCTGCACCCCGATGGTACTTCATGGGCTGCAGGGGCACAGCTGCTCCACCATGGTCTGCACCACAGGCTGCAGGGGCCACAGCTCCGGTGCCTGGAGCACCTTCTCCCCCTCCTTCTGCTCCGACCTTGGTGTCTATGTTGTTATTCCCATGTTCTCACTCCGCTCTTCCCTGACTGGAATTTCTTCTGCAGAACAATCTTTTGTTCTTAAATATGTTATGACAGAGGCGTTACTACTACCACTACTACTACTAATTGGCTCGGCCTTGGCCAGTGGCAGGAAGTCTGTCCTGGAGCTGTCTGGCATCGGCTCCATGGGACAGGGGAAGGTTCTAGCAGCTTCTAACAGAAGCCACCCCTGTAGCCCCGCCCGCTACCAAAACCCAGCCACAGAAACCCACTACAAATACAAACAAAAGTAACCTGACATAATCAAGTAAGACTAAAAGAGTATCCAGTTTAACTCTTTAAAAAAATCCAGGTTTGGTGTCTAACAGCAATTTCCAAATTTATTAAAGAGTTGTCAGGCATTCATGTTATATTAAGAGGTCTTTCCTACCCTTTCCACTAACACACAGTACAGAGAAATAACTTAAACTATTTGGAATAGTGTGTGAAACACACAAGTGTCACACATCCTTAAATCACAACAGCTACATGGACATCCAGGAGTCACATCCCTGATAAGAACTACGTTTCTTCTAAAACCATGTGTGTGCACATGCGTGTGGGTGCACAGAGGCAGACACATGAAGAGCAGCACGACTTCTGTTCATGTCCTAAGGTCTATAAAAGAAGTTCAGCCTTAGGAAAATATATCTTAGTCACATACTGTAATTGAATTTAAAATTTTGTTTGTAACAGTGCTATCCCTACAGAATCCAACTATTTGTCAGTGTGACATAGAAAAGAGTGTGTATAAATGCAGATCATGTTTTTTAACTTCTCCTCTGGTTCTGAGGCATCCAGTCTTCCTCCTCAGTAAAATGTTGAGTGTAATGCTCAGTAAAAAGCAGCCAGTGTGTTCCACAGATTATATAGCAATATAGATAGTGAAAAATGCACTTAAACTCTTGTTGGACATAAGGCACTGATACAGAATTTAAGCCAGTTATTTCTCAGATAATATGAACTGCTGAGTTTGGTTAAGAAATTTATATCATCTGGTTCTTATCATATCCCCACTGTTTCAGGGTATGATGAGCTGTCAGTGACAATATGCAAAGCTCTTCTGAGGCCACTGCCTAAACTTGTCTTTCACTACTGTGAAAACCATATTAGGTACAGAAAACTAGTATTTTTTCCTACATAGATCTTTCTGCCATCCTTTTTCAGACAAATCCAAGTGCACCCCTTGTGGTGGTTTCACAGCTCTCAAAAAATTCAATTTCCAAGCTTCCCCACAGTTTGCCTCAAGGTGAAAGAGAAGTTCTCGGACAGGCACAACTCAGCATGGGGAATTATATCAAAATTTATTACTAACAGAATAAAAACTATAGAAACTAAAAAGCAAATAAATACACAGCATTAATACAATTTCTACCACCCTTGGGGTCCTCCCACATCAATCCAGGAGAAGAACCCTCCAGGACGATACCTAAAGTCTCTCTCTCATTGGGGTAACAGGAAAGGGGTCTTCTTCACCCCTATCAGCTGTTTGGCCTCTGTTGAAGTCTCCTCCTGAGCTGCAAGGGAACACTTGCTTCATCAGGTCTTCATCACGATTTACACAGAGTCAGCTTTTGAGTCCTTTCCCCCTGGTTTGTGAAGGTTCTTCCCAGGCAGTAAGATTCAGGGACTTCTCCACTTCCTCCCCAGGTTGCAGGGTTTCTGGGTTTTTGCTCAGTCTTTATACCCCAAATAGTTTTCGCCAAAGTCCTTACCCAGAAACAGCCTGTTTGGTTTGGCTTCTCTCTATCTCAGCTGCAGCACCAGCTCGACTTGTCAAGTAGCAGGGGGGGCATCCTCCCACATTCCTCGTCCTTCAGTTTCGGTTGCCCTCGTCCAAACCTGATGCAGGGAACCTCCAAGCCCCTCAGCCTGTCTCCGTGTTTCAGTCTCAGCTCCAGGTCGCCTCCTGCCCTGCCATTGTGGAGGAGGTGGCAGTGAGACTGCTTGAAGTTTTCTCTCTCCTCTGCCTGGAATTCTTCCAGCTCTGCTTCACAATCATTGCTCCCTCCACTTGAAATGGGGGAAACGGCAAGGAAACCACCCCGGCCCTGGCCAAACCAAGGTCATGGAGGGCTGGGGTCCCCCGGGTTCGGAGGCCCCCCCGGCCACCCCTCGTGGCTCCGATTCTCTCTGCCAACAACTTCCTTTCTGGCTGTTGTAATATGCTAATTTCGCAGGGGCAAAACACAGCTCCGACTGGCCCTGCATCGGAAACTCACCTGGGACCAACCACTTCCAGCCCTGGTGGGAGGGGGGCGGCGAGTGAAACCACCACACCCCTACATGAATTCTTGCCAAGCCACACATTCTCTTTTTTTGAGTAATGCTGGACGATCCTTTGATATTAGTTTGTCACTGAGGTTAAATACATATTTCACACAGTATTAAAATGCTATCTGTAGTGAACCAGGAAGAAATGCTCTCAGCACTTACCTAGATGTGTAACAGCAGGAGACAAGGCCAGTGATCTCACCTCTTTATAAAAAAAAAAAAGTATTTAAAAGCTTCAACCCATGTAAATACCTGGTTTGTAAAATTTCATTTGCATAATGTTGTGTATCTTTGTTGCATTCTATCCAAGGAAACAGCCAGATTACAGCTCAGATGGGGAACTGCTTGGAAATCTCTAGCTTTTGAAGGAAGGCAGGTCAGAACAAATTCACAGCTAGTTGAATTAATATTAGTAATTACTGTCAATCAAAATGTTAACATGCAAGATATTTCTAACTAGCTGTTGAAACTTTTCCAGAATGAACATCTTGTAAACATTGTAAGCAAAATATTCTGACACATCCAGTTTTCAGTGTACTAAAAAAAAAAAAATGTTTTATGTATGTAGACAAACAGTTGCACATCATTTTAAATGGTACTGTATGACCAAAGCACATCTATTCTTCCAGAATAACTCTATGTTATGGCCACAAGCCAGGGGAGGGAGCTATAGCAATGAATATTCATACCATATTATGTTATTTGAGGGGACTACTCTGCCCACCCGTCATGGGAAGTTGGAGAGAGGGGTTTTGCTGCAAGCTGGAACTGCTCCAGGGTCTCAGTCACTGCTGGCAACCGCTTCTTTGCCGCTGGAACAGTAGCAAAGCTGGGATCTGTCGCATTGCCGTCAGAAACCATTTCTACTGCAGGGAACAGCAGCAGAAGCCAGGAGCTACTGACTTGCCACTGACTTGTGCTGGGATCAAAGCAGGTCGGGGATCATCCCCACCCCAGCCACTGCAGTTCACTGACGTTTGGATCCTCTGGTGCCGCTGACAGGGTGAGAGCTCCTGCATCCACATTGCCATCGAGCTGGCATCTCAGCAGAGAAGCCCCTGGCGTGAATGAACTAGCTCTCCAGGTATTTTTTCCATTGTGTTCTGCCTGGTCCAATGTGGAAGCCCCTGCTATTTTCTTTTTTGTTTTGTCCTGGGGGTTAGAGGGAGGAAGAAACCAGAAGCGTTTCTCTCTCTGTGTTGTTGATTTGAACCCTTCTGCTGGTATTGTTGTTTTGCTACTACTTTCCTTGTTAGGAAACTATTATTTTTAACCTCACATATTTTGTCTCTCTGTATTGGGGAAGGGGGGCAAATGAAAGGGGAGTGAGTTCATTTTATTGCGGTTCATGCCCCAATTTTTGTCTTTAAACCAAGACACAGTACCATACTGAAGAAAGGGTCCAGAGACAAGGTAGAGGTACAAGTGGAATACTTTATTGAGGTGTCCAGAGGTTTTATGGGTTTAGGCAGGGAAGGGGTTAGAACACAGGGTAGAGCATGAGACAGACAAACGGGGGAACAAATCGGGGTAGGGATACAGGCAAAGGGGGAGGAACGTGGGAGGAATGGGGGAAGGAAAGGGCGAATGGTAACTGTCTCCTCTCTGCAGCTTCTTCAGCCTATCAGAGAGGGGAGCAGGGGAGCAGGGGAGCAGGGAAGCAGGGAAGCAGGGAGCAGGCAAACTCGTGACAAGCCTGGCGCGCCCAGGCTGTGCACTGTGTAGTGTGGGTACAATGTGATATACATATCTGAAACCACATAATAACGGTAAAGTCCATATAATAACTGTAAGGTCCATATAATAAAGTCCTGTCAAATGCTGTATGTTTTTCTCCACGCCTGGAACCTCTCCCATCCTGAATCTTGTTCCTTCACAGTAAATAGCTTGTCTTCCCCTTGTCCTGTCTGTATCCCATGTACATGCAATAAAAGGACTTCTGCCACCAGACCAGCCACCCAACCAGCCTCCAGAAGGACCACACAAAACAGAAAAACCTGCCTACCTGACATACTTACCAAATTAATGGAAGTTCTGCTCTCACAGAAGTTAAAAGATGAAGAGAGACACGAGAGCTGTTTACCACATCTGAGATGCCGAGTGCAACTGCTGCCATGATTAAACGCAGGCTGTTCCACATAGTCAAATCAAAAGGATGCCTACAGAACTGTTCAAAATACTGCTAAAACACCATATTCTCAGGCAAACAATGTGGAAGGAAAAGCAGCTGCAATGAGCATCAGACATCTTGAGGTGAACCCTTGTACATTGTCTCCCCTGCTCCCTGGAGGGCAGCAGCTCCCTTCTGTTGGGTATGCAACTGTACACTGTACGCTGAACAGTACCAGCCCACTGCCCCAGGCTTCTGCAGTCTAGGAATTAACTTGGGAATTTTTGCCTCCTTTTCACTTGCAAGAAAAAGCAATAGGCCTCTGGCTGGTTCAAGAGAGTATTTCCCATGGAAAAACCCCTGGCACAGGAACCCTTGATTTGAGTGTCTCCACACATCAAGGAGGGTACTGGCACAGGAGCACACACACGTGAGTGTGTACATTCTGTACTCTGGGTAATCACTTTATGCTCAGACTTTGCTAGTAAAGAGGCCAGGATTTATTTTTTCAGTCTCTGAAAAAGGAATAAACAAAAAAGTCCAAATCTCCTTCTGGGTAGTTTTTAATTTACTCTTTCTTTTTGCCCTAAATCATCCATTACTTAAAAGAAACAGGGGAAAACACCTTGATGGGGATAGAAGAGGAAATCTCACCAAGATCCTCTTGCAGTTTTCCAATGTTTAATCTGCTCCTGTGAACACAAACAAAGGAAAGAGCAATAGGTGGATGATTTTTCTTTACCCTGAAGGAAAACACCTGATATACAGCTAGCTCAGTTCCCAGGGACATAAGTAAAATTTGCTGTTAGTCCTTTTTAGTGTTGCATTCCTTTTCATCTTCTCTTATTCTTAACAGCTCAGTCTTGCAAGACAGGCTCATTACTAAGGTAAAAGAAAAGAGAAAAATTGTAGCATCTTTTTCTTTTGCACATGAAAGCAAAGGTTCTCCTCTCCTCCTAACCATAACCATGACCTCATATGGCTAATGCACAAGTAATAGGACAGTGTCACACTGAGCTCTGACATCTTGAAAACACAGTGTCTGTAGTCTGTGTTGTACAGACTGCACCCTCTGACATCAACATCTCCACACACCAAGCGGTCTCTGAAGGATAAGAACACTGCCAGTGCTGTCGTCATGGTCCCAAAGAATTCCTACTGCCCTGAAGCAAACCATATAGCTGTGCTGTATATATGCAGCCTCTTAAAACTTACAATAGAGAGTACACTGCTTCTCGCCTGTAACAACACAGGGAAGAATCAACAAACAGTCATCTCAGGACATTAGGAGCTAAGCAGCCATTCCTAAACCTGGACTGGAAGTTGTATCCCAGGAGAAATGTGCCAAATGTGAGCTCATTTTTTCTCCTAGAAGGGCAGCAGCCAGCTGGAGGGACGGGAAAGGGGGTTGCTGGCAGAGGATGGAGCTGACACCATATCACTTCAATGTCGTGCATGCTGAGTTCCCTATAACAGATCAGTCCTATCTCTCACTCCAGTTACCCATATGAAAATACACACCAGGAGAGCCATGTGAATACAAGAGCTTTTTTTTTTTGCTCTCACAGGCTCAAGTTACCCTGTTGTATTTAAATCCTGCTGTGTTGATGTAAACACCAGGCATCAGTGATCCAATACAGAGTAGGTCCAAGCTGGCTCAGCCTCAGACTTGTCGCTTAATGGACTCAGAAGGGTTTTCAAGGCTAGCACCGGTTCAGATGCACAATGGGTGAAATCACTTCAGAATTCGGAACCTAGCAATAGCATGGGTTCAAAAGTGCATATTGCACTCAAGGACTTCGGGTTTGTGTTCCACGTAGCAAAAACTGTGGGCAGAGAAAGTCCTACAATGCTCACAGAAAGGAGATGAGAGAAAAGTAAAATTGTTATCTCTGACAAGGCCTATTGCATGCCAAGTGTTTTCTCAGTAGTAAGAAATGAAAGGTGTGTGCTGGCTGGGCACTGTGCATCAGCTTAAAGTTAAAAATGGCTAACATATGTCTGACACTGCAAGCTCCACTGCCTCCCCCAAAGAGGCAGGGTACTGCACTGAAGAAATTTATATTAACCATTTTCCTTTGCTTTAGTAAACTGACGTTAATCTTCAGATATTTACCCAGCCTAACCCTCTGTACAGGTCACAATGTTCAACAGCGAGTTCCCTAATGTACACCAAACCCCATGTGGTCTGGCTTCAGAAACTCTAATTCTGAAAATCTGAGCTAGAAGACATTGTTGCATCAGCATAGATTTTAATGGGTTCCCCAGCCCTACGATGGCTCACACTCATCTGGAGCAGATCAGAGCGTTAAGGCAAGGTGCCATAGGTTGCAACAGGAAGATGATACTCTGGTCAAGAGGCATTTCAGACAAGGGAGAAGAACTTTCCAAAGAGTTGTGTAATTTCAGGTAACATCCGCAATTATGAGGTTTATTCAAAACAAATGAAACCTCCTATTCTTCTGATGGTCTGCCATCTCCCTCAGTTACCTCATGGCGATGCGTGTGTATTTATTTTATCAACAAGGGGCCGTATAAAGGGTTGAAACATTAAGCCTTGCTGGAGGCAGGAAAACTGAAAGGGAAATATTTATGTAAAAAATAGGGGGTAAAGAGAGAGAGCAAGGGATGAGGGAAAGAGAGAAAGGCGGGGGGGAGGAAGGGGAAAAGGAGGAGGGAGGGAGGGAGAAAGGAAACCACTGAGCAAGGAAACCACTCAAGACTCTGTATCATAACCAAAAATAAAGAGAAGAGAGAAGAGAAAAAAAGCTCATTAGACCCTAGGAAGTAGCTATAAATCTCAGAGTTAATCTAACGTATTTATTTCTCCCTTTATCACCAAATAATTGATCTCAAATTAATAAATACATTTTTTTAAAGGAGTATACACTTAGTTGTTGGGAATTTGCAGTCCCAAGGTGAAGGAGTGTTTTAAAAGTACCAGATTTTTTTTTTTTTCCATTAGTTTAAATTAAACTGATATGTTTAGGAAGGACAAAAATTGCTGCTACTCTCCTGCTGCTCTCTATCACATATGATGAAAATATTTATGTTTCCTTGTTCTCACCAAATAAAAGAAATTACACATCCACACTTTGAACCAGTATGCTACATAGAAAGGATATGCATTCCTCTCTAAGTCAGTCTTCAGCTCTGGTAAGGGGATAACGCCCTCCCTCTTGACAGGTGCTCACAAGCACTGATGGGTGGGTGAGCCATCAGAGAATGACAAGATTGCTAAAGTTTGGATTGGCAGAATCTTACAATTAAAAGTAAGGCAGCTAAAGTTTTTAGTTTCAGAGATTTCTATTGAAGCACTTGCCTCTCCACTTCAGCTAATTCAGACCTTCTGTATTTTAAACATGGCTGGACCTTTAAGGAACATATCTGCCATACCACAGTAACGTGAAAATCTTCTCTCCTACTTTAAAAGTTACAGGAACTATGAAAATGTCATATCCAAAAAACATTTACAATAAGAAGAGGCAACCCTGGGCTTGTTAAGAGCAGTTATGTTTGCCCTAAACAACTTAAATACAAGATTTCAATAAAACAGTAAGGAAATAAATAAATAAATAAATCACCAATCTTATGCCAGCACCAACACAGTAGACCTTATTGCTTCCTTTATTTCCTTTCATATCTGGGTCTATTGATACAGTGCAGAACCTGAACAATACACTGGCAAACTTCAAACAGCGACTAAGATTATATCCAAAAAAGCTGGAAGGGGAAATTTGACACCCGCAGATTATATTCATATGGAAACAAAATGAGTTATATTTATTTTATGGGACAGTTTGAATTTATTATAAGTTGCATATAATTTCCTGTCTCATTTATTTCAGGATATCTTACATTTTCACACACCCCCTTTTCTCTACCCTGATACCTTTCTGCTGAGCTTGCTCTATGGAAGTCCTTGAAAGGCAGAAATCTAAAGGGTTGAAGCTTTGGAAGACATTCCATAAAGGCAGTGAAGACTGAAGTGAAAACCATGTGAAAATTAATGTACAGTAGAATCAACGAACAAGAAGAAGGACTGCCCCTTAAAGGCAGTGACCAAATAATCCACAGGCAGCAAAACTGTTAGGATTTCTACATATGCTTGCTTTGCAAGAAAATTAAATCTACCAAATACACTGCTTTTCTTCCCCTTCCAATTTCACTGCAACTTCAGCTACTTTCATAAAAAATATGGAAAAGTTTGGTTCTTGCAGCAAAAAGAAGTCAAGACGGTCATATGTGAAATGAAATTCTAAACAGGGTATTTGAAGAGAGTAAAAGAAAAAAAATTGGAAATGCATCTAGAGTTAGTAATATCTGATATGGTAATATCTCACTGTCAGTCAAGCAGAGAAAATCCCAGCCTACAGTAGCCTGCAATGTGCACACTAAGATTCAGACTGTAACAAACCCAAAATACCCAGCAAAGGTGTTCTGTTGAAATTAAGATAAATTGGCCACTCAGAGGTTTCACAGGATGATCTTCATGACCAATATTTTTAGAGGTGTTTAGTTGCTCCTGTGCATAACATCTAAATAGTACAAGTAAAAGCTCAAAATAAAATCAGTTATTAGATGAAAATACTTCAGTACAAAGTCTAAACAGATGGAATTCAGCACAGTTGCATTGCAGAGGCAAATCACTTTATGCAGATGAGAACCTTGCTCTTAAATCTCAGCTAATATTGTGTTTATGAACTATCATATTTTTATTATGAGTCAGTAGTCTGAGAATGGTGTGTGCCATTTCCAAAAAGGACAAAATCTTTAAAGGCTCATGACACTATACAACTGTGAGAAAACCTTCAAAAGACAAAGATAAGATACTGCATAAAATCTTGATAGACAAATGAAACCTTTAAGAATAACCTTTAAAACCATGATACCAACCTTTAAATCTTTCTAATATCTAAAATGCCAAATAGAGGACCCTCTTCCTTTGTCCCTTTTGCCAAAGGAAAAATTTGAGCCAATTAGAAAAATAGGTCTGAACATGTAGTATGCAAGACAGAAAAACTCAGATCGATGATGAAATGTTTTACATTCCCTCAGATAGAAGGATATCTAAATGATCAGATTGTACTAAGCTTTGACTATTATTGGTCTGTGTTCAACACTAGACAGGGTTAAGGACCTAGAGAAGATTTTCTCACTCCATGAAATGTACAGCTTTTGCTTACTTGCCCCATTTTGCCTGAACATGCATGTAAGAGTCAGAAAATGTTATAAGACCTTGAATATGCAAAGCTGAGCAGCCATCTGTTAAGACAAGCCTACTGTTCATAAACTGATATGAGAAGCTAGAGAAGCCAACAGCAAAACCTAGGCTAATTCCTGTACACGAGTTAGAATTAGTCATGGTTCATACCACAGTACCATATTCTGATGACATTAAACATTTCCTATCAATTTTTGATTAGTTGTTGTCCACCAGATGAGAAGACTTATTTAATAACTGTCCTTGGCTTGAGCTGGGACAAGTAATTTTTTTTTTCCTTTTCCTGCTCCCCATCATGATACCATAGGATCTGGTGGTTGGTGTGTTCTCACTGTTTTTTTCACTGCCTTCAGCTTTCAGATTGTGTATATAGGAATGATCTTACTATTCTTCTTTCCTTCCTCATACAAGAGAACACAAACTGCAATTTCCCATTTCCCCCCCGTATAATTGTTTCCCATACAGTTCTGAGTTTTACTACAAGCTGAAGAAAATAGCTAAAAAAGCAATAAAAACAATGCTGCTGCCTGCAGATCTGACAATACAACATTGTAACAGAAACCATGAGGTTGTATTTGGATGGCTAACAACACAATTATAAGGGATTCAGTTTTTATTTGCTTCAGTGAAAATTCAGTCATGGGGAGATTGACAGTCCTCTCCTTAAGAATTATTTGTCTGGTCATGTGGCCCAGTCAGGCTTGACATTAACTTGTGAACCTTCCGAGCATTGAAGTTTGTCCTGCTGACAGATCCATGAACAGAGATGACCATATACCAATCCTCAGTCTCTCCACAGTGTTCAGTTTCATACCTTTTTTTATTATTCTTTCACAGGCCTATGAATCTATCAAAGTCATTAAAAGAACACATTAAACTTAATGACACCAGTGAAGCAAACCAGTAGCTCAACGGCCTACATTAAGTACAGACTTAAAAACTATTCACTAAAATCCAAAACCATTCACGGAAATCTAAAAAAAAGAATCCCAACACACAACCTTAGTTCATCTCACACAAGTCTCTGCACTTGGTAGAAAAAGAGCAAATGAATTATATACTTCAAAAAAAAAAAAAACCCTGAAGGAAGAGGTCAATAAAATAGGTCCAAACACAGAATTCTAGAGTAATATAGGAAGAAATTCTGATCATACATACCTAGTAGCATCTGGTCCTTCACATAAGAAATTGTTTTGGTTTATAGACATGACAAATTTGAAGTACAGCAGCACTGGTCACAAACCACAATGGTGAGAAATTATGCACTTTGTAGCATGAATAAATCTCAGCTTTGTATTTCAGTGCATCCTTACCCAACTGATGTGATTAAATGCCAGTCTGTACATATGCATGATTATGCATGAAAATATACGTGTGTACTTTGGACCTCATACTGGAAAAAAACCTCTCAATACAATTGTAGAAACGAGGAGCAGACTACAACAGTAGTTAGACCTATCCACATATGAAAGGAAAAACTGTGAAGCTTTGTATAGTCAGATGTAAACAAGAAACATTATATTCCTTTCACTGGCTAATTGTGCTTGTAGTCATCCAAGACAGACCTAGATAGATAATACAGAAGTGTAATGTCAAAGAACCTGGAAGAAATGGACTATTGTATTTGACTATTTTCCACGTATAAATTAGCACAGCAAAAGAAAGAAATCCAGCAGAAAGACACATGCACTTTATTACAGTTACTAGTGTTACTTCTGTAAGTATCATAACAGCAACAAAGAGAGCTAAAAAAACTGCTGAAAAGATGCAAATAACAAATGCAAGTGTGATTAAATACCCTTCTGACATCACATGATTTAACTTAAAGTTCGGTTGAACATATGGCTGGTTATGGTTTTGGTCACATTTCCTTTGAGTTAGACAACTGTGACTTCCTTGTGTTAAGTTTTTATTTATAAACTAATAGAAAGGAAAATCTTTTGAACAGAATGCCTGCTTTTGTTTGTTGCTCTTAAAAGTGGTGGGCATTTAATATTTCCTTAGCTTGCAAAAGTTCACAAAGCAATAAGCAAAATTCTCCACATACCTGGTCTTTCTCTGGAAAGACAGAAACTTCATGAGAAACTTCAAAGCTACTGTCAGTCTGATACCACTTTTTCAAAACAGGCATCATAGTGTTATGGTTCAGATTCTCAAAATGCCATGGAAGTACCTAATCCACATTTATGCCAGGGAAACCGGATGTCTGAGTATGGCGCAAGTTCTAGCGCAGTTAATAACATAAACTACTGACCCTCACTGACCTTGCTCAAGCACCACTCTACTGAAAATGAATACAATTTCTTCTGCAGAAGGTTAAGAACCCAGATGGAGTAGTGAGCTACACTCCTTACTACACCACTCCAGGCAGCTGCTGGTGCGAGAAACAGGAGAGGTTATTGATGTTGCTGCCCACGGATTTGTCACAGCTTGTGAGGCTGCTAAAGCTTGATTGCCTTAGCATCACATGTGCATGGGCTGTGCATGTGCCCAGGCTATGCAACCTCTTTCCTCAGGCAAGGATGCTGAACAAAGACTTTAGCTGCTACCTTGCTCTACAGTGTCTTAATGAAAATTTAGGAATGTGTGATAAATTGTTGCAGGGCCAATCCTGTAAGCATTTACTGCACAGCCTTATTACAACTGTGAACCTCTGCTGATGTAACTAGAGTGCTACATAACTACAAGCTGTTGGTGTTGGTTATTGTGAGCAAGAAGGGGGTTTTATTGAGATTCAAGGTGATACACATTAATCCAAATGCTGACTGTCAGATTTCAAACTTGACAGAAACTAATATCTAGGATGCTAATATCCAGGTCACAGGCCTGATCCAATGCCTCCTTTTTTCTCAAAAACATCTATGATCTTTCCGCCCTGCCTTCTGTGAACCCATGCTGCAATAAACTACAGAAGGAAAAAGTATACCAAGGTATGCTACAGTTTATCTTTATCTCTAGCCAAGCTGTAAGTCAAATACTTGCATGTTTACCTAATCTCCTGCTGAAAGCAAATGAGAGATTTTCCTGACTATGGAAGAGAAAAAGAATGGTCTGATTCAAAAAAGAAAAGTTAAGCTTGCTTCACATCACTATTCAAGGCACAAAGAGATTTGGTGGGAGATGGTGGCAAATCTCTTGAGGCAGGGTAAGTCATACAAATACAAACTAGTATAGTATGGAATATAATGCATAATAGTGGGCAACAGAATGTACTATTAATTTTTGTGAATCGGGGGCTGAGAACTTAATTCACAAGCAGCAAAGTGATGTACAAATATTATGAGTATGAGCTTAACATAGGGCGAAATCCTACAGTCTTTACACAGTCTTATTGAGTCATATCTCCTGTTGATCCTGCAAGTTAGTCCTGCAAGATTGGCTCATAACATATTACAGTCATCAGGTTAAAAATGTCTCATTTTCATACACAAAGGAGAATCTATGCTGACTTAAGGTCGTTTTGTGTGAATTCAGTATTTTAAATGGAAAATATACCTTTAAACAAAATAAGACTTTTATATCAGTCCAGATAGCACTATTATTTCTAGTGATCAATTACTATTTAGTGATTCTATACCAAAAAACTTGTTTGGTTTTTTCAATAATATAATAATTTTTAATAAGCATTTTGAATAGGATTATCCTATTGTTTAGGTTCCCAAGTGGCTACTACAATTCATGTTAAAATTAGTTTACAATGAATTGTTTTATACATATACATAAGAAGATGCAAGCTGCTATAAAGTTCATATATTTCTTAACAGTTATTTGCTACTTGAACAACTACACTCAGTCAAATTTTCAGAAAAAGGCAACACATGTATTCCAAGATGACTGTGGCATCAAGACTCTGTGCATAATTATATCCTTACTGCAGATTTCCTGATTGCAAACATACCACTCATAAAAATGAGTCAAAATGGAACACAGAATGTCAATCAAACAGCATAGCTACAGCACTCAGCTGTAGAGCATCCTATCAGGATAAACAGGAGAAGTATGCAAGCAAATAATACAGTAATGATCAAGTTTACTGCCCCAGAGTATACCAGGTATCGCATAACATATCTTTCAAAAGTTTGTTATGCCAGGGAAACTGGATGTCTGACTATGGTGCAAGTTCTAGTGCAGTTAATAACATAAACTACTGACCCTCACTGACCTTGCTCAAGCACCACTCTACTGAAAATGAATACAATTTCTTCTGCAGAAGGTTAAGAACTCAGATGGAGTAGTGAGCTACACTCCTTACTACACTCTATAATGACTTAACAGCACTAATGAGAGCTCATTTAAGCTGGCTTCAGGAAAAGGTTCAGTACATGCTGTACCTATTTTTTCTGCATGTGCAAAACTGAAAAATACTTCCCTCTCCCCCCCTTTTTTTTCCAGAAGAAAATTCCAGAAACATTACAGCGTGATACAGTCTGACTCAAAGAGGGGAGAAACAGCTCCTCTCTAAACCCCAAGCAGTTAAATCACCATCCACAGGTCATTGCTCTCGAAGTTTAGAAAAGTGATGCCAACATCAACTTCTCAATTCTATCTGCAGCAAGCCACAATATCGAGGCTCCAAGTCTGCAGTATTTTAGAGAGGGTAAGATTTACATGACTAGTTCAAAACAAAGTCTTTCCAACTGCAATCTTAAGAGATTAAAAACATACCCACCCGCATATATACACACAGATACAATATTAGCTACAGGCAGTACATATTTGCAGGAAACAAAGAGCATTTACCAGGATAAGGGAGGCTAGAAGCAGCGTGCCAGCGGTTGTCCAGCGGCAGCACTCCATTGTCGGACCCGTGCCGGACTTGGGTCGGACACGCGCAAACTGCAGAGCGCTCGGCTGCCTGCTGTCACACCCAGCGCTGGTGCAGACCTTCAGTCCTCCTCCGCCTCCATCAGCCCCGCTCGCATTTCCTGACCCAGGCGTGGGTGGGTGACTTGGGGTAAGCTGCGGGGAAGCGCTTTCTGAGCCGGCGATCAGCCAATCGCCCTCCTGCTATTCAGACATGCAGCACAACAAAGCCGAGAGGTCTGGGGAACGCGTAACAGCTGAAGACAGAGGAGAAGGAAAAAGAGAGGAGGAGGAGGAGGAGAAGGAGGAGGAGGAGGAGGAGGAGGAGGAGGAGGAGGAGGAGGAGGAAAAGGAAAAAGGAAAAAGGAAAAAGGAGGAGGAGGAGAAGGAGAGAGGTAGCATGGCACAGCTGAACGGAGTGCTCTCCTTTCAGCTCCTGGAGTTCCGCTTTACCACTTGCCGTGAGCTGTTCACGCTTATTGCTAGGTCAGTAGCTCTCCTCCTGAGCATGCATTGTTGCAGACAGGAGGAAAACATAACCTATGTCGATACATAATGTATGCCATAAAAGGCAACAATCGGAAAATGCTGAAATCTTTCGGGGAGAATGCACATTTTACTAAAGCCTTGTATTTACAGAAAAGTGCTCTCTTTTACAACAATACACCAACAATAAAGAGGTCTGACTCTGCCCTAAAACTGTAAAGCAGGAATGTTTTTAATAGGACTGAGTGACAGTCTTTATGTCAATACCTTCTTGGGGAAAACTTAAAACCTAACCTATTCTGCATTATAAGGAAAGTGAGCTTATTGGAGGAAGAACTTTGCACAGAAAGGCAAAGATTCACACACCTCATAAAAGATGGGAACTCTGCTTTTTAAATATTAAGATAGAAGCTGCAAGTAACCCTAACCCTGTTCAAAATTAATTTAGTTTGCAGGCAATGCCCCTGTCCCACTGTCTTTTTTTTTTCCCCTTGTCTGTTTCTTTTATTTTCTGAAGCACTGGATCCAAGAACTTTCTAAATGCAGTAGGCATTCTCACACATGAGGCTGAGCTGGATGCTGAGTCTGAAAAGTGACTGAAGTCAGAAGCTAACAGAGGAAAGGTAAACTCTGCCAAAGGCCAGAAAAGAAAAGAGAAGCAAGGGTAGAGCACAGACCATTTAAGAGAACTGCGCATAAGCAGAAATTAAAACCAGCCTGGAGGAAAAGCTGGACGAACAGATAGAGAGTGATACAGAGTTTGCGAAAGGGAAGGAACTAAGGGGAAAAATAAAGAGTAACAGATGTTGAGAAGTCAGATAGGAGGACAGAAAAAGTCTGGCCTGGCATAATAGGAACTGGAACATAAATGGTGAAGACACCTGAAGGCCAAAATAGAAAAGAGATAAACTAAATGGAGATGGGCTTTAGGAAATGAGGCTGAAGCAAGGCATTTCAAACAAGAAATGAAAGTAATTAGGAACAGTGGGAGAAACAGATTTCAGCTTGCACTGCCCAATAGTAGTTTGGTTGGGTACCTTTGGACTTGTCAGGCAAGGAAACAGGGCCAGAAAGACTGAAGAGGCTCAGTAAGAAGGGGTTATGATGGAAAACGCACTAGCTGGACTGAACATAGCAGGAATGAGAAAAGGTCTAAAATGGGTTTTAAGAGTCCTTTCCCACCAGGGAGTCTGCTTATATTGCCCTTGAAAACTCAGGAAACTAAACATAAAAATCTGCTGGAAGTCTAGTGTACCTTTTATAAATAATATCATTACTCCACCCTCACCCCCAACAGAAAGCTCCCGTGTCCTTTGCTTCACCAGCAGTGTCAGCACACAACTGAGAACTGCACAAAAGGATTTTTTCCATACATTTCCTCACCACTCTTGTATGTTTTCCACCTTACTCCGTTCCTTTTCTACAAGAAGACTAACATCACTGGAGAAGTATTTACAGGTAGGTACTGGAATTCCTGTACATGAAATTCTCAAGGCACACTTTCTAAGGTAAACAGCAAGGTTTGTAATATTAAATACATGAATCATGGCTGCCTTTTTAATAAGAATCAAATTGCTGCAATTATGATTACATGACTTACAATGGATGGAACAACTGAGAAAGACACTTTCATAACCATGTGCTTGGGTTTTTTTGTTGTGGTTTGTGGGATTTTTTTTCTCTTAGTCCAACTTCAAACTGGAGATGTTGCACTAACGCTACATATGCCCATTTCTGAATGCCTCATTTTGGGCACTTCTTGTTCGACTTTGGAAAATACAGATTTTTTTAAAAGGAAGTTTTGGATATTCTTGTTATCAGTACAGAAGCCTGAGTAGACAACTATATCATCAAAGCTGGATTAAGTGATTTATATTTGGATTCCATGTATTCTGCCACTGTTCTCATCATGGACCTCCACTGCAGCTGATGAGAATTTTGCATGGAGAATGATGGCAAGAGAAGAAAGTTTATCACTGAACAGAATCATAGAATTATTTAGACTGGATGACACCTTTAAGATCACGAGGTCCAACCATTACTTTAACACTGCCAAGTCCACCACTAAAACAAGTCCCTAAGTGCCCCATTGTGAGAGACCAGTTTGTACCTCACTGGGTTATTTATTAATTGGGTTGAATGAACCAACTTCTGTGTGTCGGGGGAGGGGGCCAGGCCTCCAGAGTCAGAAGGCACGTGTTGTGCAGCCAGCAGGGCAGCTGGGAAGGCACATAGCACAGGGCCGTGTGCCCGCCAATCCCAAAGGCCCGCCTGGCAGCCCACCCACACCATACCCCCTGGAGCCTCTGACTGGCCAACTAACCCCTCACTCTGGCCAGGAGAGCACTGAGTGGTCGATGAACTGGTTGCCCTGCCTGGGAGGGGCGGCCGCAGTGTCCTGGGCACATAAAGAGAGGCACACAGGGCCTCCATCTTTGCTTGCCTTCTCTCCTGGGACCTGATGTTGTGTGACCTCTCAGTGGTACCTATGCAAGTCTCTTTTCCTAACCTCTTTCTTTACTCTTTCTTTCTTTTCTTAATCTCTTTCCTTTCTTTACTCTTTCCTTAATCTCCTGTGGGTAACTTAAAACCGATGGCTTGTATTTTACTAAGTTGTGGGTTGGTGTTTGCTGGGTGCTTTGTGCAAACTTCTCTTTGGTTGTACGTTACTCCTGTGAACCTTTTGCCAAAACACTTATTTTGTCACTAAATTTAAAGAAGCTCTTTGGGAAACACATGTAGCATTTTCTCTTTAAGTGAATTTAAAGTATTAAAGAACCAAAGGCTCTGCAAGAATTTTGAAGGGAAACTCTTGGGAGTCTTAAATATAAGTGAACTGCCTAGGCAACGTGTGGCTTGACCTGGGGCTTTACACTCATCTACAAATCTTTTAAATACATCCAGGGATGGTGACTCAACCACTTCACTGGACAACTTGTTCCAATGCCTGACAGCCATCTCAGTGAAGAGATTTTTCCTAATATCCATTCTAAAGATCCCCTGATTCAACTTGAGGTTGTTTCTTGTTCTTCTGCCCCTTGTTACTTGGGAGCAGGGACCAACCACCCATTCACAGTTGTAGAGAGTGATAAGTCTCCCCTCAGCCTCCTATCCTTCAGGCTAAACAATTGCAGCTCCCACTGCTGCTCCTCACAGGACTTGTTCTCCAGATACTTCACCAGCTTCATTGCTCTTTTTTGGATGCACTCAAGAATGTCAGTTTCTTTCTTGCAGTGAATTGAGTATCTTGTTGTAATGTTATGAAATTATGTGACCTGCAATGTTCAGACATGCTGAAAAGGTGACTTAGTTCTAAAGAGCTTTGTTTATTCAAGATATGTGTTTAATCAGTAGCAGAGTAGCATGCTATTCATAATTGCATTGTAGAATGTATGAAATTCACCAGGACTGATATTTTGCTCCACATCTAAAATTCAGACCAGATTCTAAAATGCAGCTGCAATTTTGTTTTCACAACAAACTCATGCAAACCCTGTAATTTTTTCATGAAACATAAATACCATTCTTCTAACATTTTGGCTTTCAGTTTTCTGCATTTAGTTAGACATTGAAATCAAAGTGAAATTTAGGGAATAGAAACTCCTATGAATCAAGTCCAAGGGAAAGGTCTTGCATACAGCTTTAATGAGGAGTCATGCCCAATATCTGCCAATTTCTACAAAGCAATGTTGCACCTACCTAAAGGCTCATTTGAATTATTCCTCACTGGAAAAACAAACAAACAAACACCAAAAAGAAACCCAAAATCCAACCAAAAAACCCTTTGAAATAGAAGTGTAGATTTACTGAAAAATTACTTGAAGTACCTGGAAGTTTTCTGGAGCTGACCATCTCCATATACTGTTGTTCAGGTTCAATGTTTTGTTATACTGCATATATGCCTTTCACATGGAGTTTATTTACTTGTCTTGCTGAAAGTTCATTCTGCATATGGAACAGTAGTTAGGAGGCATGGGATGTGGTATTTCTTCTTTGGATGCATATATACTAAAAAATAAAGCCTGTAGTCAAAAGAAAATATGCCCTGAACAAGGTAACATTGCCTGAATGGTGCAAAACCTTAGGCCCTGTATATGTCCACATTTTCTCTGTCATGCACCCCAAGTGAATATAAGAATTCAGAGCAATAAAAGACTTCTACCTGAAGCAGAAGTTAAAGATCAAACTTCAAGGGATGTGTTAGCCAATGCTGGATGGTGCCCAGCACTTTGTTTCACCAGTGACAGAGGTTGTTTTCAGCAAAATCTTAATGCTACAGATAAAGTCCTGAAACATTTAAAATCATTTGCAAAAACTGGTACTGGACATTGGTGAGTCCAGGATTGCATTCAGCATCACTTTCTGAGTATAAATATGCAAATATGTCACCTGCAAACCCCGATGTTATGAATATAAGCCCTTCACCATCTCAGAGGAGAGCACACAAATACATGCTACTCCAAGTCCTGAAAATTACCCTTTCCACTTTTTGAACTGGTTATTTGTTCCAGTTCTCCTTCGCTTCTGACAGGTGTTCAATTAAGTCAGTTTACATCAGTTTGAGAGAAGCATAGCTGGTTATCAGCACTGTACTGCACCTATGGCAGATATATGAAATGGAAGTAGAAGCAAAGGAGGATGTCTGAAGCAGTATTTTAAGCTTTACAGATTTAACAATACCTAATTTGAAAAACACACATGCACGCAGAAGAAAACTGTTAACATCAATATGCTTTATAACGGGAAAGGGCAAACTCACCTTTGGAACTGATCTCCCTGGGGAGAATATGTTACCATTTTCACTCAGAAGCCACCTGTTTCTTCCTGGCAGTTCAACCTCTTTTTTGCCATCAGGTCTGTAGCAAACAGAATTTTTTCTCTTTCTACTTTTTTGGTTAGTAGTTATTCTTAGATTTTTTTTTTCTTTTATAAGCCTGGATTGGTTTCTGGGAATCTGGAAGTTTGTGCAAGTATGGAGAGTGAGAAGTATCAGGGAGCCAGTGCTTTACAAGGAGCTTTAAACAGGATTTGCATTTACATGTGTATGTGTGTGTGTGCCTTCAGAAGATGTGAAAGAAACTAGAATGAAAGTGATAAGGACTGTAATATTCTGGACTGTCCAGGTAAAGCTCACTCAGACGTACATGATGAGTGATTATTAAAGCACATTCCTCAAAGGTTAAGGTGCTGATGTATTCAAAACCTCTACCTAGACCTCCAACTTGAGATAAAATTCAAATGTACAATAGCAGGAACAGGACAGCTCTGAGGAGTAAGGACATCCTCATTCACACCTAGCAGAGCAATAGATACATAGTCGAGCTTTCAGACTCATCAGGTCTTCACCCTTTTTGAGAGGTTGGTTGCCATGAGCAGTGGAGTGCAATGATGTCACTTTGGAACAGGTGTGCTGTGATCTCTCTGTGTTCTGCACCTGCATCAATCTCTACATCTAACACGAGGCTAAGTCCCAAGAAAGGGATGACACTGCTCAACCCATATTGTTTGACTGGACAGAAATGAGGCTGATGAGACACTTTCACATGAAACATTTTGAGCTGAACAGTTGCTTCCTCCATTCAAACTGTGGAAACAGTTAGAGTGAATTCCTATATGAGGACTGCTTCTTTCTTGAAATTTAACTGCACTGTTGAAATGCTGAGCTACAAAGAACTCCCCCCTTCCCATGTTAGATTGTCATCATTTACCTGATGAATTATGATACCTCTTGTGTTTCAATAATAGACCTTGACCTTTGGCACCAGAAAAACATAAACCAAAATCTCACCAAAATACCTAAAGGTTTATAGACTCTTGCAGCGTTTTTTATGACAATTTAACACAGTGTTCACCTTTTTTCATTGGAAGGTTGTGGCAATTTTGTGGGTGAGCCAAACATCTTGAACTGACATGCTTGAGAACCTAAATTACAACAGCAAAATAGGAAAATTCTGCAACAGGAGATGCAAAATTGCTTCCTCCTGTTTTGACAGAGAATTTCAGGTAAGACAAACAAGCACTTATCTATCATTTTTCTAACATCCTTTCTCTCTCAAGCTTATTCCTTTCCCAGGGTACCACTTCCATACCCTTAATACGCCTCCTCAACTTTTGGACATGCTCCTTATGGGGAGACTAAAGTGGATTCCAGTTTTTAGAATCATGCTAGTGCCTGTCTTTGAGTGGATTCTCACATGACTCTGGGCCACTCATACTCTTTCTCTGGAAAGTGAGCCTATACCTTCCAAATTTTTTTCTTCATGCAAGACAGTTTCCCCTGTTGTGCTACTTTTGAAGTCTACTTTCAGAAGCTTGTACAAGAAGTCTTATTTACCTCCAGTCCTTGAACTTCAGAACTTTTCCACTACCTTTGATATGGTTTGAAGCTGGCTCCCTGCCAAGTCTCCAAACCTTACCACCAGAGTTCCCCCCCCCTCAAACCTCAGGGAGAAGAGGGAGAAAAAACGAAAGAAAACCCGAAACGAGAGAGAGACAACCAAAGTGAGATATATAAATATATTTACACTTATATATAATTAAAAAAAATAAGGGAAAGGGAAGGGGGAAGGGAAAAGGAACAAAACCAAAATATTATATATATATAATATTCCCAATTAGCAGCCCAATATCTATCCACTAAAAGAGTTAACAAAGAAATAGCTCACTACTCTCCTGGGACAACCGAGGGTCGCTCCGGAACGATCGCCGGCAACCTCTGTCTCCCAAGGTCGACAAGGCCCAACCAGGCCTCGCTCCCCAACACGGCAGACTCAACAGCAGGGAACCTGCACCTCCAAGCCGCCGGAAGGAAAGAGGACGAAGGCCTCTCCTCCTTTCTTCTTATAATCTGGCTTACGTAAAAATCGTAGGGAATACTGGGTAAATCTGGACCCTTCCTTGGTTACAAACTGGTCACCAAGGAAGGCCTAGCCCAAACCACCACAACCTTACAGAATGTCCAGGTTTGCAGTGAACTTCAGTCAAGTAGGAGACCTGTTGTGTGCTCACAGGTCTTGCAAATCCATGAACAGTTTTATATTCGGTGGTGGGTTTAAATCACAGGCCCAGCTTCAGATGTTAAGTCAACATGTTTCTTTTCCATAAAAGTTTCTAGGGTCACTGTTTGCAAAAAATAACCAGAAAACATGATCTTTAAGGGTCACATACTGACAGCAGACGCAAACAGGTTGTATTTAATTATTGGAAGTCTCATGAAGCTATCAAGCCTATGATTTTAAAAGTATTATGCAGCAACACCTGGGGCTGATTATAACGTGTTTGAATACTGCAGGAACAGAGTGTATATTTTTGTAAACCACTCAATCTGGAAGTTTGCATGACTTAGAAATTACTTTACTGATGAAAACAAACCCAAATCAAACAAAAAAACCCTAATAGGCTTTTTAGTCTCTCCAAAGAGGCTAATGCAATATGCATTAGCTTTTGTCTTGTCTAATTTTTCCTTGTATGGCAGTAGAGCATAGGTAATTCTTTATATCACTTTTAGCTTTTGTAAAGCAAATGGGATTAAATTACAGTTCCATTTTCTTCTATTCAAAACTCAGGCTTAGAACATCATGAGCAAACCTAAAATAAATCATGTTAAACTGCCAAAGTATCATGAAGGAAAGGATATGCAAGTTTTAAGAATCTTACAAAGAAACGAGCTAAAAAAATAAGACTAGAATATACATTTTGGATCAGGATTTGGAAAACCCCTAGGGTGGTGGAGGTAGGATTTGGGTTTGTCCAATTTGCAGCACTCAGCTCTGTGTCTGGATTCAGTTTCCACAAGATGAGGCATGGAGGAAGGAGAGGAGTTGGATTCAAAGTTTTTGGGTTTTAGCCCATCTCTTGTGCTAGCTGTTAATGCAAATGCCTGGACAGCACAAAGCATACTTTGAAATGTTGAGCCAGCAAGATATTTAAGCATTGGAGTAATCCTTCTTTCTTTTGAAAGAGAGTTTTGAATATCAAAACAATAGTGAAGATGCCATGTGGATGGAACACCCACTCAACCACAAAGTGTTTCTGTATGCAAAGGACACAGAGTACTTGCCCCCCAGGTGGCCAAGTTAATAAAGATTAGCAATGCAGACAAACAGCAAGGATTACACCACAAAAACCCTAATGATACATTTAAAGCTGGAATTGTTCTTGTGACAATCAGAGAGATGGAGAAGATATGAGGGTCAGTGTTGAGGAAAAAAACTCTTCAGTTTAGGGCACAAAGCACACTTAAAAAACACAGAAAGATAAAGAATATGTCATAAATCATGAGAGTAAATGGTAGGATTTTGAAAAAGCACAGGGCTCAAATAGCTGCAACATATGCACAGAAGTGGAAAAAGGTGAAATATTTGAAACATATGTTTTTTGTTTATGTTTCTTGCAAATGTTTGAGAAAAGTGAACAACTTCTACCTGTATACAATTGTGACCATGAATGCACTATTATGTTGTAACAAAAACGTATTTATAAGCAACCAGTAAAATACTAGAAGAAATTATAATGTTAATAACCAGGAGGCTATTGTGTTCCATATTAAATTTCTGAGTACTGCAGCTCACTATGCAAAGAGCAGCAGTTTCTACTTGATGGATTAAACAGTTGTAAAATGGCAGAAATACAGGAAGCAGTGAAACAAGACAGTATTATCCTTTCAAGCTAGGCAGAAAATGTTCTCACTGTCAGAGAAGCAGGTGAAAAAATGAACTAATTTTTATTTCCTGTGTTTACAACTGGTGGGATTTAGTGACCTTGTAGTTTGAATTCCTGACAGTTGGCCACTCAAAATTCAAATCCATATATGGACTGAATCTTCACAGAAAAAGCTTTTTTTCAAAACATTGAAAGAATGATTGTGTATGGTAAATTTATCTGAGTAGCTTGCACTGAGCCAGGCATGTGATTATATGATATAATCTTAAGGAGCCTAATACTTCTCTCATTCATGAAAGAAATTGGGAATAATGGAAATGAACTCAGCAGGGTCTTTTACAAACTAAAACAGGTGAATATTGAAGCAAAATTCTTTTTTTAATTATATTTAATCTGCATAATAATTTCTTTTATCATGTAATGTGTGCTCATATAATCTGAATTTCAAAAATAAAAAGCCTTTCATGCGGTAATCAAAGATAAAGACGATCATGGTACTAAGTATGACATTCCCTCCAAGAAAGATGTGATTTTCCAGTCAAATCAATTGCTGCAGTAGACACAAATTCCTGAGCAATGGAAGCAGTATTCACAAATAAATATCACCAGTTTTAATGAGGGAAAACTCATTCATAAAAGAACTCAGTCATACAAGAACTTAGGATCTGCCTCTAAACTCCATGCATGGTCTGTTTTGATCAAACTAGTCAATATATACTATCAAAATGTATTAAAAGACATATTGAGACAAGAGCAAATAATGCTGCATGGATGAGCAAACAGGATGTGTGGCTGGAGTTACTCAAAGTCAGAAGTCAAGTGATCTGGTTTTGTAGCACTTCTGATTTACAGTAACTTTGCCAGCAAATAAGGGAACAATTGTTCTTTAACTGAATTTCAGACTAGATTATTTAGAACCATAATTTATTCACATACTCAATGTTCCAAAGCCTGCTGTGCCAACATTTTTTAATAGAAAAAGCACATAAGACTGAGTCCCGCATTCTACTTTAATTCTGAGCTTTAACCTCAGAGGCAATTTAGCAGATGAATTCTCTGAAAATCTACTCTTTCCAAGTATCTTATTGCATCATGCTCATTTTAATACTGAAGCACAAAATAATTATGAGAAATGTAAGAGAATTAAAGGGCTTCCTTTATCTGTACAAGAGAAGCTCAAAGTCCCATCATCTTTGTTTGTCACAAATTCTCTAAGACTTTTTTACAGTGTTTTTTTAGCTGCTTCACTTGACAGTCTATAACAGACTGGCCTTTATTTTTGCGACATCCATTATGTTGTCTAAAGTCATAACTATAACAAAAATATCTTCATATATTTTTTAAAAAACACTCCTGGAGCCATCATTGCTGTTTGTCTGCAACCGGGTGATGTTTGTTTTATTTAAGCATTTTATCCACTGTATTGTATTTCATGTATTTCATGCATACTTATTTCCCAAAGCTCCTTCTTCATGATACACCACATAATCCCTTCTACATTTGACTTATAAAGACTTTTATGGAGCTGTCTAAATGTAGTTTGGCTTTATCATCTTTCTTTTATTTGAGTCCTGATTTATAAAATTTACTTTCATATATCTTTGACATTAACAGTTGTTCTGACCACTTAGCTTTGTCATTTTATTTGCTTGCACAACAGCATTGGAGTTGATATGAAATATTTTTGTCCTGGACTATGTCTTTGTTCAGTGAAAAAGTATAAGAGGACTACTGGCTTAAAGTCACTCTGAAAAAAAGCTTTTGATATAATAAGAAAGAACTATATCTAAATCATAGAATCACAGTCATAGAATCAGCCGGGTTGGAAAGGAACTCCGAGATCATGAAGTTCAACCCTAGATGCACTACCACCATGGTTACTAGACCATGGCACTAAGTGCCACATCCAGTCGTCTTAAAAGACTTCAGGGATGGAGAATCCACCATCTCCTGGGCAGCCCATTCCAATGCCTGATTACTCTCTCTGTAAAGAATTTCTTCCTAATATCCAACCTAAACCTCCCCTGGCAGAGCTTAAGACCATGCCCCTCTTATCTTACTGATAGTTGCCTGGGAGAAGAGACCAACCCCCACCTGACTACAACCTCCTTTCAGGTAGTTGTAGAGAGTGAAAGACTGTGGAGGAGATTACCTAAGCAATCCTAATTGCTTACTGTGGTTTCATATTATTACTGTATGTTTTATATTTATTATTATTATTATATATTATTATTTATATGTTAAGATCTACACTTCCCTGCTATGTGTTACTCCTGCCTTCTCCCTGTCCCTCTCCTGTCTTTGACCACATGTGTATTGTCAACACAAGGGTATCATCAACTTGTCAACAGAAGTGTATTGACTTGTTCTGTCAAAGATAAAGCAGAAAAAACATGTTTGTATTGTGGGTCTGCATTGTATCTTCTCTATGAATTGTAATGAGGGTTTGCTCTGTTTTGCTGGTAATACTTTAACATTTATGAACACAGATCTTCACTACATAGAGCAAGAAAATGACATCACTGAATCATAGAATACTAGCAGCTTGTGAGTAACATCCTGTGATGCCATCAACAGTTGAAAAGCTAAGAAGTTGGTAAAGCTAGAAGAAACTAGAAATGAAATAAAAGCTTTCATACTGACACAACTACATAGGACTATATGCTTAAAAGTGTATATTGTAATATATATTTCCTTATCTGTATGAAATACATCATAGGCTCAACTTTCTAAAATCTACATGGAGCTGGACATTCAGAAATACATATGCTGTCTAAAAACCTCTATTGGGTGTGCAGAGGAAAACTGCTCAGAAATGCTGTGCAATGGCAATCGGTAAGCTTAGAAATTTAGTTTTGTTGTATCACTGAGCAGGAGAGGCTATAACACTGGGAGTTTTACGTGTCTTTAATACATTTCCTCAGTGCCATCTATATTAATTGGCTTTACACTGTCCAGTAGAGCTTTGTTTCCATTAATTGACAGGCAGTCTTTTCTCAGAGTCTTTAAAATGCAAGGTGAGAAGCGAGCTGTACACCATTAATCCTACTGTCCCACTAATATTCATAGTAGGAGCAGCCCTTCCAAAGAAACATCCACCTGAAGGACAAAGATGCCTGGTGAATATAATGCACATTTTAGGATCCCTGTGCTGTGTGTCTAACTAACTACAAAATTAGCCAGTTCTTCAGTGTAAGTGACTAATTAAACAGAGGTTTTGCAATTTATAGGTATGTCTATCTACTAACATAGTTACCACCGTGTGATTTTAATTTCCACATTCAGTTGTGAAAATATGAGATACGGACAAGTGAGATGCATGGTATAGACAGTGTTGATGGAAGCGTTCTAGGAGACGCAGGTGGTGGCAGTAGATGACCCATGATTCAGATCCATGTAAGAGAGTGGACAGCACTATGGCTCTGTAAACACTGATCTTTGTACTTTTCTTCAGCTGTTTATTTCATCAAACTCTTCCATGGAGTTTTCCAAAAGCACTATATGCCTTTGCTAACCTGTTGTCTATCTCCCCGTCAATCTTACCATCTGAGGAGATGAGGCTACCTAGGTAATTAAACTGCTGGACTGATTTGAGCTCTGACTGGCCAATGGTGATATGGGGATGATGGAAGACTTCCTGAGGTGCAGGTTGATAGAGAACTTCAGTCTTCTTTAAGCTGACTTCCAGCCCAAAGAGCTCAGCAGCATCTGCAAAGCAGGATGTTAAACGCTGCAGAGCTGCTTCTGTGTGGGTGACAAGGGCGGCGTCATCAGCATAAAGCAGCTCCCGGACAAGATGATTTAAGGTCTTAGTGTGGGCCTTCAGTCGCCTTAGGTTGAATAGGCTTCCATTGGTAAGATATCGAATGTAGATATCGTCTTCTTCATCGAGGTCTGCCGTGGCCCTCTGGAGCATCATGCTGAAAAAGACTGTGAATAGGGTTGGTGCGAGAACGCAGCCTTGTTTCACACCATTGGTTATTAGAAAGGGCTCAGAAAGAGCATTGCCATATCTGACTTGGCCGTGCTGATTCTCATGGAGTAAGATGATCATTTTAAGGAACTTAGGGGGACATCCTAAACGTTCCCAAATCTGCCATAGACCTTTTCTGCTCACATTATTGAGAGCCTTGGTGAGATCAACAAAGGTTACATAGAGGCCTTTGTTCTGTTCCCTACACTTCTCTTGCAGTTGTCTGAGAACAAATACCATGTCTGTGGTACTCCTGTTGGCTCTGAAACTATACTGGCTTTCAGGCAGAATTTCTTCTGCAATAGCAGGTATTAGTCTGTTCAAAAGTATTCTTGCCAGGATTTTGCCATCAATGAAGAGCAGAGTCAGAGGAAATCTAAGGATCTGATAAAACACTAGTTATATTACTGGTTTGAATTTTGTCAGCTTTGGCTTTATTCCCCTCTTCTGAAATATGAATATAGCAGTAGCTCCACCACTTAAGTTGTGAGAGACAGAGCTAAGTTTAGGCTACCTATGCATTTTAATGTTTTAAAAAGAGCTAAAAAGGAACTCTTTACCACATAATGAAAAATAGCAACTCACTCTGGCCTGACAGACTAATGATTCCAGTAAGAATGGACTGGGTGTTGTTCAGGGCAGAGTCAAACTCTGCAGCTGCGTTTCAGTACTTGAGGAACAAGACATGATTTTCCAGCTACATTTTTCTTCTGCTCATTGTATGTTTTCTTTTATTCTTCTGGGAAACACTGAGTATGAATGCTTTACTGTGGCATCATCATGTAACATGTGGACTGTACTGCCACTGTTCACAAAACACTGGGCCGGACTCTACAGACACAGAACTTGCCATTTCCCCAGATTATTTACTCCTGCACTCCACATGAAAAAATCTTACATGTTGTTCAAGGCTATTGACAGAAGGGGAAGCAGTTTAAGCAAAGATTCATGAGGGAGAAATAATTATGAGTTTAATTAAACAGAATATATTTGGATACTCGGTAATATTATGCACAAAGTTTTAACACTTTTATTTCCCATCTCTTAAAATTTCTTTCTGTTTATTTTACAATGAGTGTTTTTCAAGCAGTGGTTCTCACTGCATCAGTGGTTCAGGAACATAGACAGTTGATTGCACTTCAGAGGATCATTTTTTGATCCTTAGTAAGAACAAAACATATGACTAAGTCAAGGATAATCAACTGAAAACAACAGTTCCAGTAATTGTGACTGACCTGTTCTTGATCTCACTGACTTCATGAAGACAACACAGGAGGTAGAGCAGTACAGAGAGGATTCAGTTGCATCTACTTGGCAACCAGAAAAAAATGCATTTGTAATAAATAGCACCAGATTTTCTACCATTAGACACACAGTTACTGACTTCTACATCACAAGGTTTTTGAAGTGCCTTGTGTAACTAAAAACTCTTAAAACCCATAAATACATACTCTGTCAATATGTGTGTGTGTGTGTGTGCGTCATCGCTGGCTGTGATTTGTCCTGCTCCTATCATTCCTGTCTATCATGACCAGAGCAACTAATACAGTTTTGGGAACATAATAAGCCATATTTCCCAAAAAGGTCCTAAGCCATATTCCCGCAAAACATTATAAGCCAAAGATATAAGGCACTTATGTAGTAAATAACACGTGTTTGTGCCTGCCCCAGAGGATTTGCAAAAGTATATTCAAGCTTCAGCAAAAAGTGGATTTCTTAAGAGGTGGCCTGTGTTTGCATAGTTTGTTCTTTACATTGACCTGACCTGTCTGCCTAAAAGTCTGTGTAAGAGATACTGAGCTCTTCTAAAAACCCACCAAATAGCATTAGCACTGAACATGACGTTACATGCTTTCTATATGACTGCTAAGCATTAGAAAGAATGTCTCATTTTTAAAATACAGCCCCAGAGATTAATGAAAAAGTAGCTCCTTTCATAAACAGGATAACCTAGGCATTTGCATGACAACATATTTACAACCACAACTAGTAACCTGCAAACCACATCATCAGTATTTTTAGTGCCATCAAGCCCACATGTTCTGTGGTAGAACAGCTTAAACCCAGCCAGAACATTTAATATTTAATGGCATGGCTGTAAGAAACAACATTTCTCACTGACAGTCAGAGGACTGGAGCATGGGGCAGAGCTGTAGCAAGGAGTCATCATGGTGATTGCTTTCATAATTTTTACAGTAGTTGTTGCACTTCTTAGCTAGAAGTTTACTTTTGAAACCCCGTGTAATGTTATTGCATTTTCTCTCATTCGGGCTGCTCACGCTTTTAGACACAATCCTTGGTTTTTAAGGACCAGTTTATCTGTGTAAATTTTGAATTATTTTCACTGTGCTTTGTCTTACAACCCCTCATTCCTGAAATGGTCTCAAAAGTGGCAACTAGAAGTCAGTTAGGGATTAATACAGCACCTCCACGTGCAGCTGTATATGTGCTGCATATGAAGTCTGTGCCAGAGGAAAGAGCAAGAGTTTGATGGTGGAGATGGGCTGGCTCAGTACCCAGATCAGCAGTACCTGGATCAGCTGACCGCTGAGAGAGGTCAGCAGTGTGGCAGCCCCCTTTAGGGTATGCTTAAAAGTTCAGACAGGGAATAGCAGCAGTATGGGAAACAACTTGGAGAGGATGTAAGGGAGAAAACTAAAGGACCAGCCACAAATGAACCCCCAAAGAGGAGGGGACTCACCCCTTCAAAGAGGGAGAAACCCCAGGCATGTTGGCAATCAAGGTCCACCAGCATGCTGAAATGTCCCCTTGGCATCCCATGAAAGGCCAGAGTTGTAACAGAGTGAAAATGAGATCTCCTCCAGATTAGAGAGCAGAGAGACAACAGGCAGTAGAAAAAAGTATTGGCACCATTAAGAATGTGAAAATAGCTGTATTCATTTAATTTTACTCATCTGGGCTAGTCCCAGCTGTTTGAAATGAGTAGCAAGCTGCTGTGCTATTCTAGGTGGTTAGGGCACTCCATAAGGTTAGCACATTTGTTTCCCCAGGTGAAAACAGCAGAAGTCCTTACAACATGGACAGTAAAACTGTTTATAAAGAGTTCCTTAATGAGCTCTCTTCTTTGGCCCTGCTCAAAGAATTCAAGAATCCAGAGGAGGTGGTGAAATACCCTGGAAATGTCACATGGCCCTTTCTCTGAGAGAGCAGCAAAAATAACAGCTGGGAGCATGAAATTTTCAATGGCAATCTTCAGTGCTCAGAGTAGCCTGCTTTTCACATGGCTGTTGCTTTCTAAGCAGCACTGAGCAACAGAAATATCATATGGTCCTCTGGTATTTATTAACATGTGTCTCATGCATGTATAGAAGAGTTATTAAAAATCTCATTATTGAGCCAAATAATGCTAATCAATGCTGTAATACGCAGTGGGCCAGATGACCCTAAATGAAGTCAATAGGCATAGGGACCCAACACAGAGATTTTGTCCTAGTCATAGAATGACAGAATGATAGAATCATAGAATGGTTCAGATTGGAAGGGGACCTTAAAGATCATCTAGTTCCTACCCCCATACCATGGGTAGGGACAAGTTCAACTTGACCAGGTTTCTCAAAGCCCCATCCAACCTGGACTTGAGCACTTCCAGGAATGGGGGATCCACAACTGTTCCCTGGGTAACCTGTTCCAGTGCCCTCACAGTAAAGATTTTTTTCCTAATATCTAATCTTAATCTGAACCCACTCTCCCTTGCCCTGTTACTACATGCTCTTGTAAAAAGTCTCGCTCCATCTTTCTTCTAAATTCTCTTCAGGTACTGGAAGGCCACAATTAGATCACGCTGAAGCAGACTTTACCCTTTTATGACCATTCAAAAGAAATGTCTAGACGAGACTCTCTGTATTAGTTTTTCCTTCTATATAGTTCCACAGATTTTCTCACTGATCTTCTGGAAAAAAAAAAAAGAAAAAGTAAAAAATGTATCTATTTATCATTAGATGGCTTTTCTCATGACTACTTTTCTTACGTCTCTTACTGTGTCTCAAGTTATAGAGATTTCATAATTATTTTTTTTCAAATACAGCAGAGTTAAAGGGTTTGAGAACAGAATAGAGTGGCAGCTGAGGGAGAGTGTGGAGAGAAAAAAAAGGAGACAGTAAGGCTTGACTGGACCCACTGACCTTTCACAACCCCTTGCCCCCTGACTGACCCAGGCTGGTTCTCTTCCTTTTGCCTTTCAGAAACCACTCAGCAGATTCTCTCTCATGAGGCAGTCAAATTTTGCTGATCTAAACGTCATTTTGCCTTTATTCATGAGGGATGGGGTAGGGAAGACAAGGTTTTGCTTCTGAGAAGTCTGGACCTAGCTCTGGAAATAGCCATAAAATTTATAAAACACCAGTACAATGCCTGCATTCCTGCATATTTGAAAGAGAAGGAAAACCATGTGAAATGCAAGGGATTTGACTCTCCAGGCCCTCCATATGTGGAATTTCCATCCACATCAGCTGGAGTTCAGTATATGAAAGGCTCACAGAAGCAAATACAAAAGGGTATATAAAACTGGTAGATTTTTTTTCATGTGAAACCTGCAGCACTTAGCTTACTTCACAGAATAGAGAGAGCTACCCTGAAGGCTTCTGGAAATGTGATTCAACTTTAATCAAAATAGTGGCCAGAGAACTAGGAAATTTAAATATATCAGCTGCCCAGTCCAACATCCATTTTTTCTACCTCCACCACATAAAAATTCCTCCCAAGGAAGAATGTAAAGTGCTTTTTTGAAGATGGTAGAGATTTCCACGATACCACAATTTATTAAGCAAGGAAAACAAAGTTTTTTCAGAAAGTAATACAATATGTGGTGGAAGCTGTAAAAGACATTGTCAAATTTAGAAAGCCTAAACTTGTGAATTCAAAGCACAGTTGTGTAATATTGTCCAAAACAGTTCCAGCACTCTAGCAGCAATGGACACAAAATTTATTTACTTACAGTAAAATGAAAAATTTCTTTCAGTAAACCTGTACACAATTTTACAAGATCAGAACTTGTCGTGCAACATATGCCAGGGAAAAAATAGTGGCAAACCAATAAAATAAATATATTGCTTTTGATTTATTGTGACAGTTTTAAGGCTCAAAGAAATGCATATTAAGGGCTAGCACAGAAAAACAGTTGCTGAACTATCAGTTCTTTGAATTAGTGTAGCTATGTTTTCAGTAGTATTTGGAAGTCTAAGAGCAGGTGAGGTTTCACATATTATATGTAACTACTAAGTCCAAGACAACAAATCTAAATATCATTCAGCATAACATAAGATCAAATAAAATCCTATTATAAAGGACACTACAATGTTGAAGTAAGGAGAAATGCATATATTGATATATGGATATTTATCAGTAAGAAAACACAGGAGTATATCAATTAAATATATATTCATCAGAAATGTTGTGCACAGTCACTCCAGTAACAGCCAGCTGACTCTTCGGTTCTGCCAGCTTATCCCACAGACCAGTCAGCAGCTTGGACTCCTAAAATTTTGCCTTAGACAAAGTTCTGCCATCTAGACCTGAGAACTGAAGATTGTAGGTTTGTCAAAGCCTGATTTGCAGGGCAGTCCTACCACATGCACTGGCCCTACATAGGGACTTCTCACTTGCCTCAGAGTGACCCACAGGCTTTTGCCTGTGTACCAGCTGCCCTAGCAGACCAAGATAACAAAAAAATATAGGTAAAAAAGTTAATTCTGAACAGCAGTAAACTCAGACATGCTGCTGAGGGAAAAGACTATTGTCTAGCAATTTTGGTAAATTGTTCTCCAGTGATTTACTATTTTGTGCATGCCACTTATTTCATTGTGACATATCATCTCTAATATGACTGTTACATGCAAAACATGCTGTAATATTTGGGAAATTAATCTCTTAATTTGAATAAGTGAATCCCTACATTTTTTGCCCACACATGGTGCTGTAAAATCATAAATATAAACCAGCACCCGCTCTGCTCTTACATACAGCTTTAAAAGATTATGACAGATTAAGTGTCATGAATATTTCTCAGTTTATGTCTGCTTTTAAGTGCCTTTTATCATTTGAAATACAGAAGTGCTTGTCTTTTGAGGAAAATGAGTATGGTTTTCTCTGACATAATATGACCAGCTTATGTCTGTCACAGGGGAAAATGTTACATCTATCTCTCCAGGTAATCCGTTCACATTCACAGGTCTAACCTCCTCTAAGGTGTGTTACAAAGCCAGATAATTTTTCTGCATGCTGTGTTTTATGTTTGGTCCCATGATTCAGCTCACAGATGTGAAAAGATAAACAAGTATCTTATATGCACATATGCTCATCAATTCAGGGGTTTTTTTTCACATTTATATAGTGAAAGTAATTTCAGTCATTAATTTGAGATCCTATTTTCTCTTGAAAATACTATAATAGAGTCTGATGGGCTTTCTTCCATACTAGTCCCATCTACTTTAGTAATTGTTGTCTATCCTGACATCAAGTTGCACTGATATGAATGTCAAAAACCACTCAGATACAGGATACTGAGAAATCATATTAGAGCATGGTATTGTGTATCCAATCATCTACCTACAGGAAGAAAAAGAAGTAAATATTGTCCTAAAAAAAGACTTTTATCACTTCTTTTTGAAGAAATTAATTTCATATAATTTCTCTGCATTCAAATGTTATTATTCCTTCCATTTTTTGTGTTCCCTGTAGTAATAAATACTACCCAATTCTGTAGCAGTTAAAATGTTTGTTTTAAAATGTCAGTCTTATGTACCCAAACACTTTTAAAAAAGATATGTTCATTCACTGCATATTTAAAAATAACTCAGCTGTATAGGAAAAAAAAAATTTTAAATGAGAATACTATACCTGAGAAATAGAGTAGGTTTGTGCTCATGTATTATAAGTGCATAGCCTCCACACCCCCAAATTCTGAAAAGCAACTCGCAGAGAAGCATTGTGTGATTCTGAACTTCACTTAAACATAGAATCATAGAACCATAGAATCAACTGGGTTGGAAAAGACCTCCGAGATCATCAAGTCCAACCCTTGATCCAACATTGCTGTGACCATGGCACTAAGTGCCACATTCAGTCTCTTCTTAAAAACCTTCAGGGATGGTAAATCCACCACCTCCCTGGACAGCCCATTCCAATGCCTGATTACACTCTGTAAGAAATTTCTTCCTTGATCTTACTGAAAACTTCTGAATTTCTTCTGAATTTGCCCAAAATTTCTGAAACAGCTAGACTGATGCAGATTTCTTGTTACCCTATATTTCTCACCAAATCTGGAAGAAAAAGTTAGAAAAAAACCCCTGTGTACTCAGAGGAGACTCAAATGTTACATGTAGTATAAGGGAGATTTATAAAACAGGGCCAAAAGGATTAGTCCCTTGTCAGCAAGGGGATCCACAGGTTTTAGTAAAATTACAAAATTTTAACTAAATTTATCTGGAAGAGAAGAGAATCACAGAATCATTTCAGTTGTAAAAGACATTTAAGATCATAGAGGCCAACTGTTAACCCAGCACTGCCAAGTCCACCACTAAACAATGTCCCTAAGCAGCACATCTACATGTCATTTAAATACCTTCAGGGATAGTGACTTAACTGCTTCCATGAGAAGCCTGTTCCAATGCCTGACCTCCAACTCAGTGAAGAAACTTCTCCCATTATCTAACCTAAACCTCCCCTGACACACCTTAGGGCTGTTTCCCTTGTGCTATTGCTTTTTACTTGGGAGAAGAGATCGACTGCCACTTCACTACAACCTTCTGTCAGGTAGTTGCAGAGAGCAGTGAGGTCCCTCCCTTGAGCCTCCTGTTCTCCAGGCTAAACAACCCCAGCTGCTCCTTAAAAGACTTGTGCTCCAGACTAGCTCCACTGCCCTTCTCTGAACATGTTCCAGCACCTTTCTTGTTATGAGGGGCCAAAAACGGAACCCAGGATTTAAGGTACAGCCTCGCCAGCATCAAGTACAGGGGGACGATCACTGACCTGGTCCTGCTGGCCACACTATTTCTGATATAGGCCAGGATGCCACTGGCCTTCTTGTCTGCCTGCGCACACTGGTGTACTGGCTCATGTTCAGCCAGCTGTTGACCAACAGCCCCAAGTCTTTACTGCCGGCAACTTTACAGACACTCTTCCCCAATAAGATGCTATCAGAATGCCCTAAACTCTGAGTTACAACAATTTAATTTTACTAAACTGCATGGTATGGTAGCAGGGAACTGTGGAAATATGAAAGTCACAAAAGAGATGATGACTGTACAGGTATGTAATAATTATACAGATAGAAAATACAGTGGTGCATTGAGTGACTTCAGAAATCCCAAATGTCACTTCACAGGCTGTGAAGCCTTTTCCTGTGGAGCTAGTCTTTCCACAGGAAAGCTAACCGGTAAGCTGCCTGCCTAGGCAATGCTTTGCTACCTCTCTTCTGTAGCTTTTCCCCTTGTCCCCACCCCTACGTATTTTGTCACTGTAGCTCTGTCATAACTTTTCTGCTTAGACAAACTGATTTCCCAATGCATCTGCATACTGTGACAGAATGGCTTAAATTCCTGCCAGCTTTCCTGAGCTACTCGGCTATACAGAGCTCCTTTCTATGGGAACCCAGCTTGCTTCCAAAGTGTGGCCAGATCTGCTCCCTTCGAGTGCTCCCTTCACTTTCCTCACCCATAGAGGGATCCACTTCTTCATGTCTGCTGCAACCAGAACCACATCACATCCTGGCACATCTTCAGCTATGTTCCTGGGCACCAAATTCTGGTCACCGTGACAGGTTTACCTTGCCCACAGTCTGTGACCTGCAGACTTCCTCAGGTTAATTAAAAAAGATTTTGCCAAGTTCCCTATCCCAACCAGGAGGATCTGCATCATATTCCCATGACCAGGTCCCCTTTACTGTGCCTGGAGATCTTTCAGAGCTATTTTCAGGCTGCTTCTGAAGAGGATAGTTTTCTCCTGGAAGTCAGGCTTGCATACACAGTGCTGTCTTTTTATTTTGTTTTTGTTGGTTTGCTGACTGTGGCTCCTTTTGTAATTGCTTTCTGCTTTTAATAAATGTTATTTTAAGAAAACTCTTCAGTTGTGGATTATCACTGTCATTAAGCTGGAGGAAGTGGAAATATAGGGCTCTTGACACTAACGCGAACCTGTTAAGAAGATACTGATTATACAGGGAGACTAAAATCCAGATTTTACTGGGAAAATCACTGGTTTTTCAGAGGCAGCTAAAGCAGGGCAAATAATAGATATGTACAGAAAGAGAGTGACAGAGAGCTGGAAAAAGGAAGCAAAGCCCTGCATTTTTCTGACATCACACCAACACACCTCATCAAATGACAGATCAGCATGTGAAGAAAGGTGAACTAAAATTACCCCAAAAGAATCAAGATAGTCCAAACTGAAAATCTTTTGTCCTTTTATATCACCTATAATCTTGCCTTGACATCCTGACTGCCCTTCTCCAAATGACAGGAAATGCATCTCCAGGCTTGGGGGCTGCTTAAGAAAAGGATCAGACTAAAAAGGAGGATAAGACAGACACAGATATCACTGACTTCAGTTGTTATGTAAAAGCTTTCCTTTCTTTGATATTGTCTTGCTTCTCCAGAACAAAACCAGAAATGTGAATTCCTGTTTAAATTAAGCAGAAAGTAATTTATCTCTGCAAAGGAATAAAAATACCATGAGAATTGGGCATGTGGCCAGATTTTTTCCACAGTACAAAACCCCAGTGGGTCTTCAGGACATCAGTGAAAAACCCTGGAAAAATTGGTAAAAGTGGGTTCCAGGAAGAACTTGGGCGCTGATAGAGCTAGCCACCATGAAATAAGAGAGAGTTCATATATAAGGATCTTATAAGTATGACATGCTAAAGTCTGGCACAAATGCTGGATGGTTCATTAACCCTTATACCATACAAGCAATAGTGTAAGCAGTATCATATAGCGTAACCTATCCGTCAGCTTTCTTCCCATAAAATGCTTCCTGTCTTTTCTCAATGGAAAAATTAAAACTAGTAACAATAAAAAAACCCAGAACCCACTCATTTTTGGCAAATCACTTTATTTTCTGTAAGGCAGATAGTAATATGAAACTACTCAAGACTACTGAATCTGCTGGGCTTTCTTTCCCCTTCCATATGGGCAAGATTTAAAAATATTTAAGGGTGAAAATATTTCTCCAATACAAAACCTACTTATTTCAAACTGGGGCTTATATGTACATTTTACCTATAAGAATATTATATAATATTATTTATTTCCTGTGTTTTATTTTATGTAGGGAGTAGTCTTACCCTAGTTACTGAAATGAGAGAGTGCAGTGTGTAAGGAAATTAGATGCTATGTTTGAGCAGCCAAATCACTAATTGTGTAAAACAACATATATGTTACAGGGACATTTCCCTTCAGTAGAGAAAGACAGAGATTTACAAAGTAATTATTTATCTGCCAGTAGTGTTTTCCCTTTCTGAGAAGTGTGATACACAGAAAACTAGCCATGGATACATGTTACATGTAACACAGTTGCTGCTCCTTTCAGTTTACACTGATTAGTTTTTGGGACAATATCTTTTTTTTCCTTTTTAATATCAGGAAATTATTGTAGTCTTTAAGTTACTCACTAATAACTGTGATAAAATTACTTTTAACTGTGACTAATTTATAAATCAAAAGTCAAAACAGATCTTTGTGTTAAATTAAAAAAAAATACATAAACACATAGGATCTTTGAGAAGTTGTGTCTTGGTTAGGCTGTAAGAACTAAACACCATGTTAGAGAACCTAGCAGAGTTACAAACTGTTTATTATTCGCATTTTTCTTCTAAAACAGTACAGACCTCCTGAGGGTATTTTTCCTGAAAGTATATTTAATCATACAGAATATCAAGTCATCAGTCCATTTGCAATACAATAATGCATGTGTGTGCATGTGCACTTGTTCACATGTCTTTACCTTCAAAATATGATTGTCAATTTTTTTTTTTTTTTTAAAGTCTGTTTAGACACAGTATTTTTTTAGCAGATTTGTTCCTGTAGGAACATATTAAAAGATGGTCTAGGTCAGAACAAAGGTCTTCTTCACTACCCTGCCTCCAAACATGGCCAATAACTGATGTCTAGGAAAGAAGATAGATACAGGAACAAATGCATGTGTATGTGTAAATGTTCTTTACTCAAGCATACCGTGAGTATAATCAGCACTCATAATCAATACTGATTATGAATATTTCAATTTTTCATCAATAATTTAACTTTCCTTGTTGTCTTCAGCAACACAGAATTAAAACACGCTAAAAATATATTCAAGTGGACACTTTTCCAGACCAGATCTGAGATAAAAAACAGACAGCTTAGTGGATAACTCAAATTTAGGACTTTTGAAGAGACATCAAAAAGTAAATTAATTTCCAGTTTGAAAACATCTACTATAGACATGACCAACTAATTTATTTTGGTTGCAAATTAGAATTTCCTGGTATTTTGCATCTGATATTCTGCTCTCTACTTCTACTTCTTTATATTTTTTATTTATTCCTTCAGATGTTACAACCCAGAAGGCTTCTCAAAGTGTCTATGCAAATGCCAATAATATTTACAAATGCAAAAATTGAATTAAAACCAAAATAACTTGCACAAACAATCTTGAACACATAATTATTCACTAAAATCTCAGAAATGGAGCACAGGAGTCGTCGTCTTTGCCTTGTTATGTTCTTTGACTTTTCTCCAAATATGAAAAGACATTTTTCAAAAGGATCATTAGAAACATAAATCAAGTTTAATATTACATAAAATAGAACATGCAGACTCGTATAAGCAGTGCAAAAGGCACTAATCCTCTAGTCTGAAAAAAAGGGTAGCATTCCTTATTTTTCAAACAATCAAACCATATAACCTCTCCGTTATATTTTCTTCAGTTTTTGTTTTTACAAATAGTAATAAATTTGACCATCTTCTTTTGTGAGAAGTTAAAATATTTGTCTATCAGTGCAGGAATCCTTAGCAACAGAACCAGATAAACTTGAATTTTCACACAGAACGCAAAGAATCCATTAGAAGAATCCATTAGAAGAATCCATGGGGCAAGATGAAACAGTAGACATGTAAAGGAACTGAAGGTGTAGTTATTTAGGACTGGGAGAAGAGCAGAGGCACTGAAACCAGCACTGTCTGCTGGAAGGGTACTTCTGCCTGATGTTTTCCAGCTGTTCTGTGGATCTTTTTTCATTAGATATCACCTGTTCATTTGCCAATAATTACATGGGATGGGACTGACATCTCCAGTCATTTTTCCAACCCTTGGTTCCAAACATGCACTAACTATGTTTTGAATATCCAAGGTCAGCAAAATAAGGCATTTAGCCAGTACCCACACTGCCTGACCTTAAGAAAGCATTCAACCATAAAATGTATCCTGTAAGAAGTGGAAAGATTATTTCTCTTGAATTAGATATAGCTTTGACTACAAGTTTTCAGTTATTCCTGACTTCCTTTTATTTTTATTTGCATTTTGAGGTGAGCATGTTGCCTAAAATGGGCACTTGAAACCTCTAAGACTCAATTTGTGAGTTTTAGAAGTCAGGCATTCTTTATTTGGCACACCAGGTACACTGGTAATCATTTAGCCAAAGTGCACACCAAAGAATCTTTGCTACAGCTTGTATGTTTGCATTACATGAGTATTCATTTTCATTCTCTGCATTCCTGTTACATAGTCATTACATTTCTTAACACTTATTAGCATATATACATATCCTATTAAGGTCTGTGGTACTAGTCCTGTTACATCTCAAAACTCTGATATCAAGTAGGGTTGCTTCTTTCATCCATGACCAGGCCTAACTTAAGTCATTATGTTTTCCCTCTTGCTTTGAAATATATGCATTTCAGGGACAAACAAAAGAATCTTCTAGTGCTTTATTTTTTCCACTTATCTTTTAGAACCAGAGTTAATCTTGGCTCCAGAATTTAAGTTAAACATTTTACATGTTGTTTTCTAAAGTAGGAGCTGTTTTGGTCCAAAGACACAGCAGTTTCAGAGTGAACAAAGAAGCATTACAGATCAAGTAAGGCCAAAGGGAGGATCAAAAGACTAAGTTTAACTACATTTCTGTATGCAATCTGTTCTTGAAAGCAAAATGAATTCTTTCTGAACACTGTAATTTGTTTCATTATTTATCATTATTCCCCATTATTTATCATTATTCCCAGTGATCAACTAACCATACTATTCACAAATTATAAAATCATTCAGAACAGTAAATTCATTGATACATGAGATCAGAAGCAAAAAAATACCATCCAACTTAGAAAGCTTGCAACATTTCCATTCCACACCTAGTCTAAGTTTGGTAAAACTTGTGGTCTAACTTGATGGACTGGGGGTTCATAACAGCTTTTTTTGTCTGACTTGTATCTCATTAACGCTGGAGATTTTCACTTCCCTTCCCCATGTTTTGGCCAGCTGATGAAAAATTACACCTCTTGGTATATGTCAAGCCCTAAATGAGCTATGTGTTCAGTACAGTAAGCATTGCGATGTGTTTGGGAAGTCAACAAGTTCAGGTATTGCAGGACAAGAGTTAAAGGAAATTGCTAGGTGCAAGGTCAAGGGTTTCTCCAGGAGAATGCCATGCCATCAACCACTTTCCTTTCTACTGAAAAGTGCCATGACATGACCATAAAAGGCTGTGGGATGTTGAGGAAGAGTTTATCACATGTGGCAATATCAAAGAATTTCACTTTTAAATACACCTGGGAATGCAGCATTGCTTTTTAAAGGAAATCAGACATGGAGATAATTTCAAGGCATTTGGATGACAGCATATTAAATGTACCTGGGCCTGGAAGTTGAAATTCTGTCTGGTTTTGTTAGAATAGTTAGGAAGACTGAACATTCATGAACCTCCAGCCTGATCTGCAGATGCAGAAATCACTCCTAAATAGACAGTGATTACCCTGTAAAGTATTTTAATGATAAAAAAAATCCATGTCTTTAAAACTTCACTTACATTTTGGATCAAATTTTTCTCATGGAAGATTCTCTCCTAATGTCCTGGTTACTCAATGGAAATTTTAGTCAAGAAACAGAGCTTCAAAAACTGCTCCAATGTCTACTGAAATGCCACAGATCAGTTTAGTCTCTGTTAAAGCCTAAATGTCTTTTTTGCATTAAAAAGTTAAATATATTGCTCTTAAAATACATAGTCTATATGTAGGTAATACACATCATTCTGCACCAAAAGTAACTTTCTCCTGAGGGGCTAATGAAGAGTCTCAGTTTTATTCTGCATTTGAAAAGAGCCATGCTTTACAGGAGAGAAAAGAATGAGTTAGCTTTCTTAATTTTTGACAGTAGCAGAAAAAGAGTTTTTAGGGTAGGAAATATGTCAAACCATAGGCTTGCCTAAGTTGGCACACTGTTGTGACTTGGTCTCATTGTTACTGTTTTCCAAAGTGAATTCTTAGAACTGAGACAGCTGTAGCAAGTATCATACTCTTTTTCTTCAAAAGCTGTACACCAGAGTTGTGGTGTAGGGATGTGCCTAAGGGATCAAGGGGACAAGCCTTGTGATTCTGGGCGGGAATATGAGGGGAGAGGTAACAAAAAGAGCAGAGGAAGTTTTTAAGGCAAGATGAGTGGTTATCTCTTCTTATCACACATTTCACTGTTGCTGATGTGTAAGGAGTGCGATACCTATGTCTTGTGTTCTCCTGATGCTCTCCTATCAGCTGACGGTGCACTGTACATTTTCCTTTTTGCTGAGTGGTTGCTGGTGGCTTCACATGTAAAGATTTCTAGAGCTACCATGCCTGAGCTTATACATGGATAATATATTTCAGAATATTACCTTTGCATTTCATTTTGTACAGGAAATTCCAAGCATAGAGACATTCTATTTTTCATGTGAGCTTAGGCTCAAATAAGTGTAGAGAAAACAGTGGATGAGAATTTATTGCTTGACCAGTTCCCCAAGCCAGAAGTATAATGTAGGTTTATTTTAGTCATAACATGTGCAACTGCCTGTGCATGGAATCGCACTCCCTACACTTGTGTTGTACCAGGGGTTGCACAACAGAAACTCTGTTTGCTGCCAAGACTCAAGAGCTGATCAGTGCTACTTTTAAAAGCCACAGGATCTGTTGTGGGTATGGGAATATTTTCTGGATTATCGTAGATGTAAAGAAGGGCCAGTGATCAGAGGCATGTGAATGCTTAAAGTATAAATAAAGAAAATGGCTGCCCTGAACTGTGAGGTATTAGCATTCTGTTTGCCAAATCCATTGCTACACAGAGCACAGAGCATGCTCTGCCTTCTTTACCCTCCTCCTTGCCCCCCAACACTGCTCCCTTCTTTTCAAGATTAGTATCAATTTGCAAATCTAAATTTCAGCTTCAGTGTGGGTCTAGAATGAGATCTGCACCAAAAATTCACACCCAAATTCTGAATTATTCTATCTTTACTTACCCCTGGACAGCTCCACTGTCCCTTGATTGAAACAGGTTCAACATATGTCTACTTGTGGTTTATTTTTTAAAGTCAACACAAACATATTAGGCAGCTAGTTCTGTGTTATTTTTCTGCAGGAGAAGGCGGATCATTTATGAATGCAAACCTGACTCTGTTTCCACTCACACAGGGAAAAAAAATTAATCAGAATATGTATAAAATTGAGAAAAGCTAAAGCACATGTGAAGCCCTTGCAGTATTGCAATGGATGACAACTGTTTCACTGATTTGAATGGATGCAAAATGAATTTGCAGAGCATATGACCCTTCATTTATGTCAGAGGACATAAAAAAGGACTTTTTTTTTTTTACTTGCCTTTTTGTTTTGTTATAGATAATGTAGGATCTCTTAAAAAAATCAGTGTGTGACACTGACTTGGTAGCAATGATTGGAAAGGAGTATTTGAACCAATATACAGGAGGAAGTACCTTATAGTGTAACACAGCACATACTGTTCTGTGGTTCCTACTATGCAAGAACAGTATCATGCTGTGAGGGCAAAGGCACAATTTCATTGATTGAGTGAGGTTATTGAAACTGATTTTTTAATAAGTACCACAGGAATTGGTTTTCATCTTTGTTTGGATTGCAATTTCAGTTGGTGTTTTGAAGTGGTATTTTGAGTAACTTTCATGCTGGGCTGTATTTGTAAAGCACAGTACATTTCTGCATCTATTCTTTGTGTTTGTAATTGTTAATCTTATACTACATGCTTGTCATGTTTTCAACTTAGACACAATTTTTTTACCACACAAGTTTCTAATAGTGCATTTCATGCATTATAAAGATTGCAGAAAATAGCAGATGAAATTTTTAGAGGCATTTAAGCTCACTTGGAGAGTTTGCTCTTCTACTATATAAAGAACATGATGTTTCCTCTGCTAAAGTTTTAACAGTATTAAGTCATTCAGTTCTCTAACCCCAAAATCAGACTCCTAGTTGTCTTAATAAAACTAATAGGTGCTGCGTAAGTGCTATCATTACAAAATTACAGGGAATTTCTGTGATGAATATTCGTACTATTATGTCATCTGAAGGGGGCCACCCCCACCTCAGCCAGCACGGGGAACAGCACTAAAAAAGCTGTGCTGGAATCTGGAACAGGGGCCTCTGGGTCCTTACTTCTCTCTTCCTGGAGCTGTGGATGCTCGGGACTGCAGAGAGACCCCACACCATGGCTGCCGAGTGCCTGCCTTGGCCACCCCACTGAGCCTGGATCCACCGCCCTGGTCATTGGTTTGCTGCCATTCCATACTAAAGCCAAGGAGATGCAGGACCATGCCAGAACTGAAGTGGTTTGGGATCCCCCTATGCCACCACCACTTTGCTCCATTTTTCTTAAAATAAAAGAAAGAGAGACATAATACCATTCTATCCATATAACAGTTTCTTTACTGAAGCACCTCAGGATACCTCAGAAGCAAAGATGAATTTCTAAGAAATTACTGTAATGAGAATTAATCTAGTCAGTGTTTTTATGGAAGTATAACTTCTTTAATCACTAGCTCCAGTTCTTGAAGTAAGCAGAAAAGTATTAATTACATTTAAAGCAAACAAACAAACAAAACCTCTTATTTTGACTTTACCACTAAGCAGAACTTGGCTGACATTCTGCTTTTTCTGATGCTTGCCACAATCAGAGCTGCTAACTAGCAACACTTGACATGACAGACGAGCCCTAAGAAAACAGTGGCAGGGCTTTTGTCTTAGTGATTTGGGAGTGTCTGTCACTTCGCTTACTTTTGACCTTAACATTTTCTTTTAGTCCCCCCATATCTCCCTCTCTCCCATAGAAATACATACCCCCATGCTGAAATAAAGGCATTTGTATTGTCAGATGAGTTACAAATTGTGTACCTGCATAAAATAACAGAGCACTAATATAGTGCCCAGTTCTAAATGAGGAAATCGACCTGCTTCCTAGTCTGGGGAGAACTGATACCTATATGAAGCTCAACATCATATGGACATAGTGGACCTGAATCAGTCTGATGGCAGTGCAGGGACTAATAAGAATGAACACAGAATAAATGACTGCAATATCAGTTTGAAAAAATAATCACTAATCCTACATACTTGGATATCTTGTATGTGTCTTTGCTTGGAAAAATAAAAAATCATTATTTCAGTATTGCTGCTACCTACTTTCTGTGATCTCATCTTCTTATAAATTTTGACAGGACACACTGGAATTTATTATCAGCATGGTAAATGTACCATAAAATTTTTCGTAGACATCATTTTTCTTAGCTGTACTGGAGGGACAGTGCAGAACTTCGGGATGACTAAATGTTAGACAGATGAGTGTGTAATTACTGTGTGCTGATTTGACTAAAGAAAGCATTCACCAAGTTACTCTCCTTCAGACTTACTTTGAAAAAGTACATATATTTCTGAAGTATGTCAGTCTTTCAGTGTGTACAAAAAAAATTGCAATAAATTCTGTAAAGGGGTTTTATTTCTCTTAGAAAAGTGTAGAACTGTAGTTGTTCCCAGGAACCTTGATGGAGCGATACCTGGTGTACTATCAGTTAAATCAGAAGAAGTGTCCCTACTGGTGGGTCTGGAGTATAAAAACACATTCTCTTTTTAAAACACTATATGTTTTCTTAGACATGGGCTTAATTACTCTAGGATTGGTTGTTACTAAATAATAGTTCCCTCTGCTACAATTTGGGAGCACAGAAAATGCAGTCTTGAGGTGATCAAAATATATAATGTATCATTATTACTACTTATTTAACCCATTTTTAAAACCAGACACTGAGTCAGGTAGCACCATGAGAATGAAGAGCACCAACTCACTTTAAGTTATGTTCTCAATGGCACTAATGATTCCAACACTTTATTTTTTTACTTATTTTGTTTACACTAAATTGGTGTTATTGAAATGTCAAACAAATATTATATGAAAAAAGTCTTTGAATTATGGCTTTAGTTACAAATCCACATTCTTCAAATAAGAATACGTCATGGTCTGTTTTAAAGTTGAAACAGTAGAAGTTAAGGCAAAACAGCAGCTGTATACTAGTCATATAATTTTTTTACTTTATAGGCAAACTGATCTTCATTTCTGCCACTCAGAATTTAACCACAATACCTATTTTCTTGGATTCCAATCCCAGTGAAATTCTGTGTAGAAGTTGCTTCAGTGAATATACAGATTACATGATAGTCAGAAAACAATCGAGTATTTCAGGATTTGCAGAGTTTGTTAAATAAAGCAGAGAAGGGGAGGTCAAAAATATTACTCTGTGTAAGGTGCTGTTGTACACTGAATTGGATTGTGTGTTAGGGTAGGATTTGTAGTATAGCATGAAGAAGAGGCAGGAAAACCTAAATGTGTGTGTACATGTACGTATGTGTATGCTTGCTATGTGATATGTGTGATATGTGCAGAAGGAGGGAATGGAACAGGGGAACATTTCTGATTTACTTATGCATTCACCACCCTCATTTCTGTCAGGAATTTACTATGCTATTGTGAACAAATATAGAAAATTGACAAAATCATTCTCTCCCCAACTAATTCAAGTTAATGAGAGGTTCTGTTGTCTTATCCTGGAGAGAAGAAGGAGCTGGAGTTAGGTGGGAATATGAGAAGAAAAAGTTCCCACAAAAATTAGAAGATTTCCAGCCTGAACAAAATTTCAATGAAATAGTCGTGTTCCCTTTACTAGTAAAAGGCTCTGAAGTTTGGGTAAACCTGAAACCAAGCACCTGCTGCTTCTTCTGTTCTAACCTGAGATACTTTCACCTTGAGCCTTCATTAATCTTTTTTTCAGTAAAGATAAAGGAGCATTTTTAAAATGCTATGCTATCCCCAGTCTTAGAATGTGGATGGAGAGCTTTGGTCTCCCTGTTTTGTTCACATTGATGCTGCTGAGCATTCCTGAACGGACAAATAATGGCCTCTCTGAGCTCATTGACTTAGCAGTTCTGAATTGCTGGGCTGATGCCAAGATACAGGTTTTTTGTGTTATTCTCTAAGTACAGCTACCTTGCTGGGATAAAGCTAAGGCATAAATCCCTTTTAAACTCTTGGCTCAGAAATGCCTTCTTGTTTGTCTGAGGTCAGTGTCCAAGTTTGAATGTTCCTGAGCCAATATCTGTCTGGTGGGTTTGACACCAGGGCACAGGCTCTTTACAAAGTTTTGGCTAAGTAATTACTAACTAGGCAGACATCGCAACCCCTTTCCCTCACTGGATCATCAGAGCCTCTGGTTTTTTAGTAGCTTGATGTCAAGGGACAGGTCATATAAACATGGGAACTGTTTTTGCACTGGGGTGCTGTTTTAGTGTCAACAACCAGAGAGCTATACAGGTTCCCATCTCAAAAAGGAGCTCAGTGAAATGCTATCAGAGCTCTTCTGTATTTTTTTCCTTTTTTTTTCTTGGAGGGTGGGCATGTGTGTGTCTCTGTATGTGCTTGTTGTAGTGGGATCACTACCTTGTCTGCTGAAGCTGCCTGGTTTTGAGTGACGCCCAGACTTCTGCAATGTTACTGGCTCAGCATGTCACTTTGATTTCTGTGCTCAGGCCTCTCTTTGTAGGATTACTAGCTCAGTAACCTCATTTTATTCAGCTGGTGCCAAGATCTCGTGAACAAGAAAACTCAGTTGCTCCAACATGACAGAGCTAGTGTCAAGGCACAAGTTTGAGAGTCCAGTGTTTGATGTGCTAGGTTAGCACACTTGGATGCAGCCAACTTCAGCTGCACAGAACAAGAGTTGTTCAACTATCCTGTAGTTCATTTGTTACAGAGAGCTTTATTAGCTCTTGAATATTTTTCTTCTGATTAAGACTTCAGCACCACCACATAACCAGCTAACTCTGTTACAACACTCTGCCAGATAACTGTGTATTTGGAAGAAAGCTAATTCTTTCAGGCTTAATACCAGTAGATGGACCCTGTACCTAGAGTTAGATCTTTCTTCTGTATTTTTATGATTTCACATTTTTTGTGACTCTGCAACATAAAGTTCAGTGAGCAAATGCATCTACGTGCTCTGACACTAGCTGTATCCACAATGCATCATATGAGGATGAAAATATGGATGCTGATTCACATATCTCAGGCTCTTAGTAACCTTTGTGTCCTTGACTGCCTTCTGTGGAGGCAAAGAAATTGAATTTAAAACACTGTGGTAATTGTGGGAGTGGTTTCTGGGAAATAACAGATGGTAAAGCTGGAAGAAGATAGCAGGTAAGATGTTTGGCTCTTAAGGTATTAGTGAACCAAAAGTTTACCTCAATGTACTGTGATTACATTATTCCCTTTGATTCAATACAGGTTGTACATGTACAAACAAAAGAGCTGACAGAATTCCATTTGGTCAGAAAAGGAACAGGGGCCTTGTTTGAAGAAAGGATTTTTTGCATCATGTTATTAAAAGGAACACTTGATCAGCTTCTTTGTGAAAAGAAAGCTTCCCATTATACTTGTTTTATAAACTATATTAGAAAAAAAAAAAGGAAAACAGAAGTGTTGTAATGCTGAATACACTCTCCGTGGTTCTTCTGTATGCTTGTCTAAGGTACAAAGAGCTGACTGAATGTTAATATTAGAAAATATAAGTTTAGCTAGGGCTATGTGTTCTGGTGGGTTTGAGTTTCAGACTTTGTAAACAGAAAATCAGTCTGGTTAGAGCCAAAATTTGCCTTCAGAGAGTCACACACAAAAAATTAAGTACTGCATGCTATGCTTTGTTCTACCCAAAAATGCTTCTACGGTAGTATTATTTTTATGCTGAGGAAACTGTTTACTTAATTTTCTATGTCAATCAAATGATAGTAAGACACACTGTCAGCAGTATTAACTGGCATAAATTGATAAGTTAGTGGAACTTACTACTGACTTACCCCAGCCAAGGATCTGACCTTTGACACCTTGCTGCACTGAAGAGGAAACATTCAGACTGTGAGCAGTCGGGACTAAGATGTGTTTAGCTCTTGATCTAGCTGAGGTATTGCAAAAAACTCTTTTAACACAGGTCTTTACCTAAATACCAGCACCACTGTGTCAAATTGAAGGGTAGAAGTCTGGTATGGCTACTGGCACCACTGCTGCTTGAGAGGCATTTCTGCTGTGTCGGAGTGTGGCCTTTTTGGGTAAAAATATATTCATTAATAGCTATCATATTATATTATATTATGTCATACAGTATCAATATCATATTGCATTGTATTGTGTTATTAGTACATAGTACTATACTAATATATAGGACTACATATAATATAATAGTAATATAATTACTGCATATGATTATATTAACAGAATTTATATACGAGGAAATATTTGTCAAAATGAAAATTCGCTCTTCCTTGCTGAGGAAGTGACACTGATAAATGTCAGTTTTGCCAATACCTGAAGCATTTTCTCATTGGTTATTTGGTAAACTTTAGCATCTTCCCAAATAATGAAACAGCTGGTACATACAAAGCATAAATGCTTTGAGCCAAGTTGCCATGTAACATCCATCACAGCTTATTATTCCATATAAAATAAAAGCTACGCTCAGTTCCATCAACTGGATGGTGTTTTCCTACTGCTGCACATGTCTACAATCCAAGCTTTCATCTCTACCTCTTTTCCTCTCCCTTTCATAATGTTAAGGGAGAAAACCTTGGGGGAAAATGAAGAGCTGAAATTCAAACAGATACACTGAAAATGACAAAAATATTCTCTGGGAGTAATCAGTCAGGATTATATATTTCCCTAGTTTGCCAAGGGAGGTTGACTTGAAGCCAAACTGGTTCCTGTTGGGCTACAACTTACAATTAATGCTCACTCATTTATCACTGCTCAGGCAAGGATCTAGGTGAAGAAAATATCATTTCAAGTAATGGAATTGGGGGCAGGGGAGAGAGCAAATTAAGAACAGTGAGAGAAGAATGGTTCTTAAATATAACAAAAGAGAACTGGAGTGGAATAAGACTCTGAAAGATGCATTCATGCTGAGCCCTCTAAAGCAGTTTGTAGTTCCAACCTGTTGTTTGCTCAGTATGCCAAATTGAAAGACTATTTGAGGAACTACAAACTGCAGTCTTTGTTTTGTATTTTGAATATTATTCTCATCTCTGTGTTTTTTTCTGTCTTATACTGCTAATGATTTATTCCCCAATTAAATTAAACAGTCTTGCTTTTATGCTTTCTTTTTCTTTCTTCATTGACAGCAAGATCCCTTCTGAATAAGGAGAAAAGAAACAGGAGGTTATTCATGGCTGTACTTACTTTTTCATAAAACAAATTTATAATTTCAGTATCATATTAACTCCTGTAGTGTTAAGAAGAACTATTGGAAACAATGAATGTTAAGAACTACCAAAATTCAAAGTATAATGCTGATTTATTCACTTCTGTCTTTGGCTTAATGTTTGGCTTCATATTTAGTAGCTAACAGATCTTCAGATCATGTCATGTTTCCTCAGGACTTCTTCCCCATGACTTTTTTGATAACCTGTTCCCTGAAATTATTTGAAAGCTTCACTTTGGGCTTTTTTTTGCCACATTTGGATTTGATTACCTGAAATCCTGCATTAAAGAAATCCTAATGTCTTTAACACCTACAGGTTGGGTCAAAAAGTAATTGAGAGCAGCCCTGCAGAGAAGGATTTGAGGATGATGATGAAAATACCAACATGAGCTGGCAACGTGCACTTGCAGACCAGAAAGCCAACTGCACCCCAGGCTGCATCAAAAACAGCATGGCCAGCAGGTCAAGGGAGGTGATTCTCTCCCTCTGCTTTGCTTTTGTGAGACCTCATCTGGAGTACTGCGTTCAGTACTGGTGCCCCCAACATAAGAAGGACCGCAGGGAGGTAAGGCAAGGTTCTGCCCTCTCCAGGGCTTTTTATCTTCTCTTCTCTGTCCTTCCTGCCTTCTCTTGGCTGCTGGGGCCCCATACATGTTTGTGAAGGTTATCTCCAGCAGAGCAGAGAGAGAGAACACAGCTCTCTCTCTGCAACTCCTATGACTGCAGAAGGGAAAAAAAAAAATCTAACCCTTTTGAGAAGGCATTTTGCAGTTTTCCTAAGCAAAACGAGCTCTACCTTTCTGTTACAAATTCTTCTGAAATCTCAACTATCCCTACAAGTGGTGACATTGCAAATTCTCATTAAAAATTAACAGAATAGAAGTGAATTTTTTAATTTACTTAAGGCAGTCATTTTATTGACTTTAGACAAAATTAAATTATTGTGTGTCTGAATCAGTGAAGAAGAGATAGTGGTCATACACGGATGCATATGCAAAAGATAGCACAGTGTGTGTAAGCATATAATATATTAACTTCTGGGTTGCTCTAGAGGAATTGTTCCTTGTATCCAGCTAAATTCAGTTACAGCAGCTGCCAAACACTTTCAAATCTCCCAGCTCAATTCCAACACAGAAGAAATTCCACAGTACTTGCAAATCAGATTTCACATCAATATTTTGGCTGCTTGCCAATGTCTTATAAGAAATATAATTAGAAGCGAGACTACTGCAATTTGATGCTACTATACACTCTCCTGTCTAGGCAACTAATATAACAAAAGTGTTATAAGATATGAAATATTTAATCTTATTTTCATTTCAGTTCAACTGGTGAATTGCTGAAGGCTCCAGGCAATACTGTGGCTACTGACACTCAATTGCTTTAGTACAAAGCCATATGATTTACTACTATTTAGCAACATGTTTTGAATAGCTAATGAACTCGAATGTCCTGTAAAGGAAGCTGGTTTAGTCACAAGCCTGTTATGCAGAACAGAGGCTCTGCATTTCCTTCTTCCTCCACCTATCTGTGTTGTGAGGCCCTACAGTTGCCAATTCAAAATGTGTCTGTAATAAGATTTTAATTCTATTTCCCATGAAAGCTGTAACTGATAATAAAGAATTTTTTGGCATTGTTAAAATTGCAAGGGACCTCTGGAAATCATCTTGTCCAATTTTCCTGTTCAAGCAGGGTCACCAAGAGCTGGCTCCTCAAGGGATAGAGACTCACACTCCCTCTCAGCAACTTGTGCCAGTGCTCGGTCACTCTGACACTGAAAAAGTACTTCTGGATGCTTAGATGGAAACTCCTTTGTTTCAGCTTGTGCCCACTGCCTCTGCTGCTCTCAATGAGCACCACAGTTCTGTTCTCTTCATATTCTCTCTTCAGGTATTATATACATTGACAAGATCCCCCTGAGCCCGTTTTTCTTCAGGCTGAGCAATCCCAGCTCTCTCAGCCATTCTTCACAGGAATCATAGAATCATTGAATCATTTAGGTTGGAAAAGACCATTAAGGTGACTAAGTCCAACCGTTAACCTAACATCACTAAACCACATCCCTATGTGCCACATCTGCATGGCATTCAAAAACTCAACCATTTCCCAGGGCAGCCTGTTCCAATGCTTCACAACCCTCTCAGTGAAGAAATTTTGCTAATATCCAATCTAAACCTCTGCTGGCACAACCTGAAGCCATTTTCTCTTTTCCTGTCCCTTGTTACATGGGAGGAAAGACTGACATACCCCTCACTACAACCTCCTGTCAGGTAGTTTTCGAAAGCGATAAGGCCTTGTGCTCCAGACCCTGTGCCAGCTTCACTGCCCTTCTCTGGAAGGGCTGGACATGCTCCAGCAACTCAATGTCTGTCTTGTTGTGAGGGGCCCAGAACTGAACACAGAATTCGAGGTGAGGCCTCACCAGTGCTGAGTACTGGGGGACAATCACTGCCCTGGTCCTGCTGACCACAGTATTTTTGATAGAGGCCAAAATGCCATTGGCCTTCTCGGCCACCTGGGCACACTGTCAGCTCATATTCAGCCAGCAGTCAAACAGCATCCCCAGGTTCTTCTCTGCCAGGCAGTTTCCCAGGCACTCTGCCCCAAGCCTGTATGAACCTCATACAATGAGAGATGCATTGTGCTCCTCATGCCTTATGTTACATATTATCCAGATTATGCATATAGGAAGGTGTATTAGCACTTGACATATTTTGGTAGCTGGAGTCTATTGACTTTTACTATGAGACACACAGATACAGTCCAATACTCTTATTAACTACTCCTAATAATAGATGTAATTTGAGAAAACACACAGCAGCTGCTGTGATTTAACTATGCTTTTTGTCCTGCTATGGCACTGCCAAAATTATTTCACATGCAATCATGTGATGCCAATTTTATGCCAAATAGGACATGGAGAAACTGCTCAGAGACAAAGTTTTCAGTCTATAAGCAGGAGGTTATCTTTATTGCGGCGCCGGGAAGCAACCAGGTCTCCGTGGACAAACTGCTTCCCCATAGTAATTCACACCTGGACTTTTATACAGTTTTTGCCAAGCAATTATATTATCATACATGAATATTTATAATATTGCAACATACATTTTTAATATTCATGACAGGTGGAGTTTAGGTGGAGTTAGGGGTGCGGTCTTCAATTTGGAGAGAATCTGGGGGGGTCGTTCCTCTTCTTCAGCCTTTCGTCAAGTTCTAGCCCTAGAAGGTGTTGATATGCTTGTACCATTGCCCAGATTAACTGTGTCCTTGTGATTATAGAGTTTAGTTTGCACCATAGGCACACATTCAGAAGGGTCAACAGGAATACATGTGTAAAGATCCAGTTCTAAGTAGAATTGAGTATATCTCACTGTGTGTACTTGTTGGTAGCTTGTTAACCTGGCATTGCTACTTACCAAGGGCTTACCAAGGAGTGTAGGAATGTTACAGCCCTTTGATAATGCAGCTCCTATCTTCTATCCCTGTATTTCTACAGGCAAGGAGACGCCTTTCTCTTTCATATTAAAATATGAAAAAGAAGTATTTACTTTGCATGTTTGCTTGTATATTTCAGGAACATACAAATGTCTTTATGGCAACATTGCACATATTTTAATAGAGATTAAATAATTCTGGGGAACTTGCAGAAATAGTTGCTCTGCTGTAAGTGATAGCACCCCATCCTCCCATCAAGAGATGTATCTCCCTTGCTTGCAAGGAAAATTGTAAGCACACAATAAGGAGGGAATGGAACTCAATAGCTCTATGTTTCCACTAACATAGTTGAGATGTCTAACTGATTAGCTACCAGAACTGGGTACCTGATGTTGGTTCACAACTGCATTACAGTTACTGCGCCATCTATTATTTCACTTATGTTAGAACTTATCTCTGTTGAAGTTAAATAAATACAGTTTTCTTGCTTCACATCTAAAGCTGGTGATAGTCTTGCTTGCATTAGAAGATTTTTAAGTGGTTTTTATTTACAATCATTCAATGTCCAATGCAGTAGAAAAAGTCACATTTCCAAATTATTTCTGTGTTTGCTTAGCATTTTACAACACTGTTATGAGAAAAAAATAAAAGTAAATGATGTAACTCTATATACACAGAAAATGAACAAATGGCAGCCCTTTTCTCAATTACCCAGGGAACAGTAAAACACAAAAGATGGAAAAGAAGGTGAACAAAATCAAGAGCTCGGAGAAATGGTACCAGATTCAAGCCATACAAATGGTACCACATTCAAGCCATTTGTTTTACCTGATAACGTACAGTATAAGAGAAGAATATACCAAAGAAACAATTGAGTTAAGACATCCTGGATTTCTTCCTCCACTGATGTTGTGAAACATTTTTAGCACCTTATACTGTATGCTTGGGTTGAACTTGGCTATTAAAATATGGAGTTAGGAAATTTAAGTTGCTATGAAATTAAATGGCAAAGTGAGTTGCATGACTAAAATGCATAGGCTATATAATTGCAAATAACCCTAAAACTAAACACGTACTCTATTAATCTCACCTCTTCTGTAATAGTAGGGGTACTTTACCAAAAAGTCCCTCACAGCATGAGCAATTACTTCTTAAGCAATAAATACTCTCACATTACAAACATAACATAGCTCTCTTGCTGGAGATTGCTGCTTCAGCCCTAGAGCTAACAAAGAAAATAGCTTTTGTTTAAAAACAAAAAAAAGGCTGCATTAATTTGTAGTTGTTTCCTTTAATCACTAACTCCAGAGTAACTTCTAGTTGCTAGCTTACCACGATGTCTTGGTTGCAATAAATCTTATCATTTTTTCTTGATTTCTACCTTGATATGGATGTCAGTTCCATTACACAAAACACCTAGCTGAGTACAAACCTATTGTTGTCAGTCTTAAGGCTCTAATACTCTAGCCTCAGTTTAGGCTTCTTGGTCTCATAAACAAATTATATGATATATGCTAATTTGAGCTGAATTGCATTTTACATAACTTTTTCAAATAGCTTATTCCAAAATCAAATTCCTAAATAACAAAGATGCACAGGCTAGTAGAGTTCTTTATACAAAATGTTACATCTCTAGTTCTTAAACAGTTTGAGATATAAAGCCATATTAATACTATTTTGAGTTTCTTTACACAAAACACAACACTGAATGCTTCATGGAAGGACTGTATCACAAAATTATGTTTTATTGCAATTCACTTAGCTGTTACTTGATTCCCAAGTCTTCAAAAGAACATTTACTTATATTATTCTGTGGTAAATTATCAAGACAATCCTTAAGGCTGTTAACTTCTAAAAGAGTTATTCTAAGCCTTTCAGTTTCTTAGTTAAAATTACAAAGAACAGAGTAAAAAGCGCATGAAAGTTAGGGCATGGAAGACTGTTGGTAACCAACTGCGCATTAAACTTTGAAGAACAACATATAGAATTATTTTTTGTAAATCTAGTATATGAAGAACATAGCATATACAGGAGGGATATCCTTTACACATTTGATATATTCTTATGCAGAAAAGGACTGATCATTTCTCATCACTCTATTCAAAAAGAATTGCATTTTTCAAATTCTTGACACCACCAGCTTCCATTCTCTAGCAGATTCTTACCTTTTCTCCTTCAGCTAGGTGGAAGCACAGAGGATTCCTTGTTATTATGTTAGACATAGATCATTTATAGGAGTAACATGGGTGTACGTACACTTACAGAACAAGGCTGAGAAGCCTGACATTGGAATTCTGTTCCCTCTTCATCTCCTTGCAACTTTTGGTAAATCACTTATTTCACTTTGTCATAGTATTCACCTTTATGTAAAGTGAGCAGTACAACAGCACTCCTCTTGAACAGGGCATTGCAAAGCACCAAATCCTTTGTCAGTCAATACCACAGAAATGTCAGTGAAGAAAACTTTCATGAAGCATTTGGCCAAACTTGCTACAGAAGGAATACGCAGAGGTACTTTAAAAATAACCCAGAAAGGCTATATCTGACTGAACATTACAATTATTTGAATTAAAACACAAAAAAGGACTCAATTACTTGAGTTCACATATGAAACCTAGTAAAACAAAAATGTAGCAAAAATGTAGCTTATTTTGACTTACGATTTGCATTTTTCAAATGAAAACACCCCATTCTCAATTGAAAGAGCTTAGAACCAACCTTCAGGAGATTCAAAAGGAAAAGTCAAACCCCTCATACAACCTCATTTAGTACAGACATCTGTGGTATTAACAAATGTAAGGGGTTTTGGCAGAAGGCCTCATAGCGACCAGCTGACAGAGACAGATAGCTCTGCATGCATGATTATGCATGAACAGCACAGTAAAAACAAACTAGAATATGTTTTTTGAGATACATTTATTTATTTACTTTATAATCATAGCTTTGCAGCAATGTTGAGATATATCACTACCCACCGTTATTAATTTCTGAATTCAGGCAGAATGCTGTGGAGAAGTTTATCAAGATTATTTTCAAAATTTACTTTCTTTACTTTCTGTTTTGCCATTGAGTCATTATCAGGAAATAAATATTTTCAAAATAAATTATATGAGTATGCAGAACCTTGCATAACAATTGACAGCACGCAGCTCTTGAAATAACACTCTTTTCCCTAAATAACAGAAGTATTTTAACTAGAATTTTGCATTCTTAACAAACAGCAAATCATCTGTTTTAAAATTGCAAAAGGTTTCTATTGCTTTCTATATTTACAGTCCAGCAGGAACTGAGTTTGGTAGCTCACAGAGTAAGTGCGCATGTAACAGCTCTACATAATCAAAGTTACTGGAAAGAAAACATTTAGATGTCTTTTAAGGTATCTCTTAGTTAATTTTCTAGCTACTGAAGGAATAAAATTATGTTCCTTCTGGTAACAAGTGTTTTGTAATTTACTGAGACAGTCTTTGGGCAAAGGCAGAAAAGCATACAGCATCACTGAAGTACTATCAGGGTTCTGCCCAACATCTATGCTACAGATCTCACCAGATTTAGTGTATTTTGCTCCTACTATTGTTCCAATAAGAAAGTCAGTGCAAGCAATTTAAACTTGGCTGGTTTATCGAATATGCATTGCTATTATGAAGCATACAAAAAGAATTGTGAAACCTTAAAAATGCTGGTTTTCCTCACATTTCTTTAACTCACTTGGATAAATCCCATCACCAGTGTGCAAATGCAGGTGCTCCCCTTCTTGAGTTTTTGCAAATATCTCACAAAAACTAAGTAAAATTATGCAACTGCTATTCTCACGCAGCACATCACATAACCTAAGAAATGGTACACTGAATTAATCTCTTTCTTTTGTAATATTTAGAAAATCTCTCCAAAATATATCTGCTTACTTAAGCAATTTGGCTTTTCAATATTCTGCTATTTAGATGTTTTATCTGTCTTTAAATGACAACTTCCCTAGAATAATGTTCAGACACTAATAGTCTCAGGATAGCAATATTTATGGACTACCTTTTTTTTAGTTTTGCAAAAATCTGTTTAAAAGTTCTTCAGAACTTCCACTAAGACAAAACTTCGAGTTTTTCTCCTGTGTGACTGATAATGCCTGATTTACTCCCAGTGGAATGTGCAAAACAGCCCCTATGCCCATAAACACAAATAGGAATTACATTTCATTATAAAATATTTTTTATTTAATTTTTCAGTAAATAGAACTTTACTGAATATAAAAAAGAGCTCAAATAATAAATGCATTAATAAATCACGCTCTTTGCAACAAACAAATGCAGTTCCATATTTACATGCAGGGCAAGGCAAACTTCCTACTATCAGTAAAGCCTTTGGGCAACCATTTGACTCATACATAGCACAGAATTTACATTAATGTGTTTCGAAAATGTTTAACAAGTTTTCAGGACCACAGTGAAATACAACACAAAGGCATTTATTTATCGTCTAGAGATAGAGCAATTAAACTTTCTGGTCCAAACACAGTATTTAGTGCCTGTATATAAAAATATAACTGTGTAATATAATAAAAATTTTTATTCCTCCTTGTTACAATATACATAAATGGAAAAAAGTTATAATTTCATTGTGATGCTACAGTAGTATAGCACAGACAATGGTCCAGGCCTAAAAGAAAGCCACAATGTTTAAGAGAGATCAGTATAGTCCTTCGGATGCTGGTCTTGGAACAGGCAACATTTATTTTTGTTGGCAAACTTCACACAAGAAGTCACGTTGTTCCAAAAAAACCCTGCTGACTGCACATGAAATTTAAGAATTAGTATTATCTGGGTAACTTCACTTGATGATATAATGCCTCTGTTTGAAAAATCTTCCCCCTATATTTTATGTGGTTTGCACAGATCTGTTACAGAAACTTTCCTGGCTGGCAGAAATTACCTGCAAATAATTAGAAGTCCCTTTTATTCTTTCTCCATTACTTTAAAAATATTCCACTTACTAAACATCTAGTTTCCATTTCTAAGATAACTTTTCCAGAGTTTCTTGGTATTAATGTGAAAGAAATAGGAATACAGATAAATGGTCAAAATCCCCATCTCTGCTATATCAAACTAGTAACTTAGTCTCTCACTACTGGACAAAACCTTGACCCTGGTTTCTCTTGCACTAATTTCACATCAGGTTTTTGACAGTTTACTTCACAGTTCAATCCCGCATGAGTAAAATCATACTCAGGGCTTATGTCTGTACATTGCTGCTTACTTCAGAATGTATTTTGAGTAGGAGATGCATATTATTTTCTGTTCATTATAAGGATGTGCTCACTAATGTAATTTGAATAAAAGATTTTTATTATTATGGCTTATAAATTCCAGAATTTAAATACTCATAAGTATTCCATGATAATATTTAAACTAAAAACTCTGTTAGAGTTTCTGTCTCAGGTTTTAGTTTTTATGATTTCACAGACTTGTCCACTGTAGAAATAAATTCAAGCAAGACTGAAAATGATAGCTTGACACACGGATCAGGTAACTGACAAATTTACTGAATTTCATCTCTTCAAGCAAAGGCACTAAACCACTTGGTGCTTTTTATAAAGGAATGCTTTATTGGAATTGTCCCACATTTTTCTTCATTCCTTTGAATTAAAATTGTCCTGTGATCCTAGATGATCTGTTGTCCCCTCTTAGCTAGCTTCCTTTTCTAGCTTCCTCCTACACTTTTTCCTCCTGCAATACCTACATCTCTGCAGGCCAGCATTACTAACCCTATCACTTAAAAAACAGGATAAAGAGAAACATCAAGAAAGGAGAATCAATGTGTGTTGATTTAAAGTGAACTGGAAAAGAGTTCAGTATGAATGACACCAAATTCAGGGCTGGGTGGAGGGCTGGGGGAAGGATGAAAATTATGTGCTTAGTGTCTTGTCCTACTTCAAAATGTAAAGCGGCAGTGCAGTTATGAGAAGAGAATATTTTCTGAAGTCAAGTATGATTACATCTGCTGTATGAGGACCATACTGATATCAGCAAGATGGAAGAAATGGATCTGAAACCAAGTGCATATTTGGATAGAAATTGCTGCTGGAAAGATGGGCACTAAGCATAACAAACAGCACCACAACCTTGAGACTGAGGACCTTAGTTACTCCTCTTAAACCATCCGGACTTTTAGATTATAAAGTATTTATAGAACACAAAATGAAGTGTTCCTTGGAGGAAGACTCCAGCCTCTTTCTGTGCTAAATTAGTGCTAAGGAATCTTAACCCCATTTTCTGCACTGAAGCATTGCAGAAGTTGAAAGTGCCTCCACTTTGAATAGGGTGACACTTCAGTTTTTGTAATGTTGATTCAGGTGACAAGCAACAGAGGCTCAAATCCCTCTGAATTTCCCAGTTATAAAAGATAAAAAAACCCTGGACTTTACTCAGCTCCTTATAAGAAGGCCATAGGCACTCTTTAGGAATGGGACATAAAACTGTGTCTTCAATGTATTGGGAGTTTCTCCTAGCAGCCTGTTACGGAGGTAAGATTGAAGACATATCCTTTAGTCATTGTATGTGCTTAGCAATAGATACTCCAAGCATGTTAATTTTAAGCCTTTAGCCAAGGGGATGCCTATCTGTTTGGTTGGTAAAGTCATAATTTTGGATCCCAGATCTTTCATGTAGAGGATAGCCAGTGCAGCTCTGCAATTTAAGGTTCCATTAAAGGCAAGATAGTCCCATGTCCTTTGTTGTATTTGGTTTATAGTTTCTCTCTCTCTTTTGGGTATCTGCAGAATCATCTCACATAAGATGAGGTGAGAATGCTTTAAGTACATAGTGATAAATCTTCACATAGTTAATTTAAGTGTTAATGTTCAGGGTCCTGCACAATACCCAAACAGTTAGAGACTTCCTCTAGAAAAGAACCAGGTTGATGTACAGTGCTGGAGAAGATGCTTATATGCTTCACATCTCAAAAAGCACAGTTGAGGAAACTATCAACATAATTCTGATTTTTCCTCATGAGAATGCCATTTGAAAAAGCAACAGGCCTATTCCTCTGAACTTCTGTTGTTGTGTTATTTGTTTATAAAAAAACCCTTTATCTTTCCTTATTTTTCAGCCCTGGGGGGTGTAACTGGACTTTGATTCTGTCAGTTCTCATTCTGCTGTATTCCACCACCACAGCACCAAGTTTCAGTTCAGGAAGTGGCACAGTTTTTTATCCACACTTACCATTTGAACACTTAAGTTCTGGTGATAGCTGCTTCAATAGTTTGTTGAATTACTTTGACAAAATTCTGGGGAAGACGCAGCTATAGCTTTTAATAACTCCATTAACTTCCCTGGTTTCCAAAGCTGGGAAGTAGCATCCAGAAGAACCATAAGTTTAAGCAATGTCTCTGCCAGTTGCAAAAGAGTTCCACAAGTCACACAGACCATGTGAAAATAGAATGAGGTAAATATATAGTTGGATTGCACAATAAAAGACTAAGGAAAAGAGGAAATTATCTTTCAGTGGAGTTTCCTCATTTTGTATGTGTTAAAAATTCAGCTTATTTCAAGTTCTGGAAGAAGTTTAGAGAGCATGAGTTCTGAAAGAAGCCCAACTCAAATTTTAAGAGCCTTGTCTATAATCTTATTAATTGAGATGGTGTCTATACATCTTACGATGCTTTGAAGCTGACTGGCTGTACACTGAAATAGGTTTGTACACAGGTACAACTGAATGAAGATGAAAATTGCACTCCCATCTTTAAATAATCATATACAGTAAGTATTGTAACACTCCCAGAAATTTTCTATCAGCATCTATAATATATCAAATTTTAATCACGATTCCTAGTTTTGAAACTGGCTACCAATCTAATTAATTGTTCACGGTCCTACTTATCATGCCCCATTCCATCACTCAATGTTTGCCTTTACCTATACCCATTAGAGTTAACAAGCTAACAGAGCACTGGGAAAACAGCCAACCCTTATCCCCATAGTGTGCTATGATGTTATTTAGCTTGTTTCATTTGACTACCATTTCCTACATAGAATGGGCAGCTAGATGATCCTGTTTTATGCACCCTTTCCCAATAAATCAAATGTAATACAGTCCTCCTAAGCTTACTGCCATACATATAATGTGTGGGTTTCAGATGAACACAAGGAGCCAGATTTGCCTGATACTTGCATGCACTACATCAAGACAAGGAAGAATTCCAAAGGAGAGACTGGACACAGAATACTCTGTAAAGGTAATGCACCCTGGGCTTTCTCTCCAAATACAGTCAATGAACACTGCCAATCATTCACTTTGATAACTGCAGAAGTCTTGGCTTAGGGAAAACCATGTTACCCCTCTCTCTCTCTCTGTTTCTGGTCAGGGTGCTCTCTTGAATGAAGAAAAAATGAATTTCCAATGGTGCCAAGACATGAATAGAGGTATTGTTCTCACAGGGGCCTGAATACCTCTGAAATTTATCAGTGAATTAACTTGTCATTTTTTTCTGCTTCCTCCTTAAAGTGTTTTGAAATGACTAATACATTACCAAGAAGCGGTCTCTTGCATCTCAGGCAGACTAATTCCCCAGGGCTCCCATTATGTCGGCAACCTAAAATGATCCGTTAACAGAGCACATTAGAAGCAGTGAGGAGGTGAATAAAGCGCTAAGAGAAGGGAAAGCAGTGTTCTGTGTCTTGCCTCCCTCCTCTTTTAGTAGCATGTCGAACACAATTATGCTTCTGTCATCTGCACCTACAAGACAGGATTTTAGTTATGATATCTTGTCTGGCATGTAGCTGCTGTTGACAGGCCCCGCTGACCCTGTTCAAAGCAGTCTGACTCTAAAGATGACAGGACCCTGGCCTAGATGCAAGAATGAAACTTCCTAGGCAAAAAAAGACTTTACCAAGGGAAGTGGATAAAATGTTAAGAGAAAGGCAGATCACCTTATGTTCTGGCTGTTTCTCAAGGAGCAGTTGCAAGAGACTTGACTTGGCACATTGCACATGACCTGCCTAGAAAACATCTGCTGCCCATGGACCAGGGCATGCCTCGAGGGACCAGGATGGACTGCCTTGTGCTATCCACACTCTCCTTCCCAGATAAGCAGCTCTGTAAAACCCAGACAAGATGCCAGGCAACTGACAGACCTTCCCAGGAGCATGAGTAAATTTGACACTAAAGCTGCAAACATGATTTATATTACTCAGGCACCGTGGAAGAAGAGATACTAAGGTAACAGAGAGCCATCATTATTCAAAGCAAATTGTCCATCTCTTTCAGTCTTTCTCAGCTTTTAGGCAGAAGAAAAGACTGAGAAAATGCACCAAAATTTTAAAATGCTTTTGTGCCTTCTGAAAAAAAATAGATTACTACATCTACACTGAAACAATGCTATCTACGAAATATGATTTCCCCAGTGCCCTGCTACAGTTACCATTTTTTTTTAATTATGAAAATCATTAATTCAGATGAGCTAGAGAACTCCAGTGCCTTCAGAAAATTATTTTCAGTCTTGAACATTTGGTTTAGGGTTGCAGAGCAAATTTGTTTTCTAAGCAGAAACCCCTCTGGATTAAAAAGACCGATATTTTGCAAGTGACACACTTAAACATGGAAAACCCTTGCTTTTAAAATTCCCGGATGTTTCCCTTGCTTTCACCAATACCATATGCATTTCTAATAAGAGGTTGCAGTACAGCAGTATAAGTTTTATTGACTCACTTTACAAACTTGCACACTTGAGACCTCTAAAGATCAATAACAGTGAAGAGCTGCTTTCCAGAAGATGCACTTGAAACTTGCTCTGCCAGTTTACAGCATTCCATAAACTCAGGAAAAGCAAAGTCCTGAAGGAATCCCTCAGATCTAGAACTACCCACAAGGTGATGAAAACACACCTGACGTAAGGCTTTAATGAGAGCTACATTCAAAATTCTTACAGGTCACCCCAGATCAACACGCAAAAGATTCAGGAGCAGCTGGAACATCAGATATCATAAAGTTCACTTTGGATGAGAACAGAAGCACGTGCTAAGCTAATGTTTCAAGTTCATCAGAGTTAGACAGCTCTCCCTAGAGAAGCTATCGACAGTAACTCATGGCAGTTAATCAGCCACATAAAGCAGTGGGGCAGTTTTTCTTTGGCAGGTTTCTTACGCAAGAGTAAAAAATACAAAAAATAAATATTACAGAGAGACACATGATGGCACAGCACAAGTTCAAAAAGTTCACAAGAACTCCCAAGTGACAAATCATGAGCTGACTGCGCAGGTTATCCCAAAGAAGCAACAATCAAACCTTTATGCACTGCTATCACCTGTTCTTTACAATACATGTTATACAGGAAAATAATTCAGGCACAGTTTAGAATTTATCAAATAAGAAGGAGTGAGATTTTCTTACATATTCCTTTGTTTCCAATATTGAATTTAATGTTACTCAATAGACTTGAAATACAAGAATTCCAAGCCTTTCTAACAGACCCTTAAATAATATTTTAATATGCAAATGTTGCAATTTTAAAAGTAATTTTGGTTAACTCAATCCACATATTACTATAATTGCAAGGGTAAATCTCATATTGCAATTTAAAGGAAGAAAATATTTCTGTGATCATTTTGAAATATTGTAATACCTTTGACCATGGGAACCTGACATCCTTAGCATTCTCTAAGAAACAATAATAAATATTAATACAATTAGAGCACTCTGGAAGACTGATTAGCATGCCTCTTCACAGATTCAGTAGCCAAACACATATAACTGAATTGCAAACCCTATGTGAAGGGCAAAGACTCACTAGAAGTCTCATTATCCTGTGTCTTTGAAACTACCCTGTAAAGAAGCATGGAAAACCTGAAAGCCAGGAAAACACATGAGCCGAGTCTTGGAAGGCAGAGGACAGAGCTTCCAGTCACTTAAAGGAAGCTGGAAACTAGAGAAGGAAACTGAAAAATAAAGATGGAGAAGGTTAGTAGGATGGCTAAAATTAGAGAGCTCCTAAAAAATTAGGAAAGAGGTAAGCATCTGTATTCATCATACAGAGGAGGCCAAGGTGGTCCAGTGTGGTTGCTATGAAAATATTACAGTAGTTTGGAAGATACTGATGACTGACATTGTGGTGGGGGAGTTATAAAAAGTGGTAATCCCCGAGGGGAGTGGTGTCTCTCTTGAGGTTGACCCAATCAGTGCTCCTGCAAAATATAAACATATCACAAGCAGACCGGAAGAGAAGGTGATGTAGTTGTTGTTGGAGAGGTGGCCATGTTCTGAGGCCATGAGGAGAAGGGGTCCGGAGCCCCACTTGGGGCTGGGCCCCCCCCCCCAGCCCCCGGCTGGGGGGCTACAAGGACTTGGAACAGTGTTAGACTGGGCTAAGTATCTGTAGCTGAGAAGCTGGGAGTTTTTTTTCCACCGTGAGCAGCAACAAGAAATACTGAAAAGCAGCATCAGAAACAGCAGTGAACAGAGGCTATGGTAGAAACCCAAGAGATAAGAACTGAAGAAACAGCAAAGCCGGCATTGCAGCCAAGGAGGAGAGACACAGAGAAATGTCTGATGGAGACAGAGCAGGACTAAGCTCTACAGAGAGAGAGAGAGTGTTTGGGTAAGAACTGAAATAAACTCCCCAAACTCCTTGGAGACCCCTCCTAGAGAGGAGGGGTGGTGGACTCCCACTTGATGGAAGTCCTAAAAAGCAGCATGCACCGGAGGGAGAGGAGCTGAGAAGCTCAGGCATCCTGGAAAGCTAGACCTGGACGGCCAGAAAGAATGTGGAGGAGGGCTTCACACCCCACCCCCCCCCCCCCCCCCCCCCCGCTGCTCTGAGACAGAGCACAGGAGCTCTGTAAGGGAATTTGAATCCCCTGAGGATAGGGACCGTCACGAAGACTCCTGCACTTCGTGATATGACGTGGTGAAGTGACCTTTGTCCCGGTGAACACAGCCCACAGAAGAGAAAGACCCTCACTTGGAGTCGAAGAGCTGAGAGGGGCTTGGAGACCCCTTCTCGTGTGTAATGAAAAGAGATCGAGCTACAGCTGCTGCATGGAGGAAGAGAGACTACTGCCCTAGAGAGACTGCTTCTCTGAGAGTGGAAAGGATCTTTCCTTTTTCCTTCTGGACTTTTACTGAAGGGAGAAGAGATTGATCCATTGTAAATACTGATTTATCATAGGAGAGATAGTTAAGATTATGTATGTGATGTATTGTAATATTTATCTGTATAGTCATTGTAATATAATTCCCTTTCCCCCCCATATTGAGTCTCGTGTTTGTGTCTGGAAAACCCATCTCACGCTGCTCTGAGTTGTGGGAGGGGGGCTTGTACTCGAGAATTGGATTTTGGGGCTCTCAAACCACAACAGACATCAAAAGATCTTTTTGTTTACAAACAAAACTAATCTTCATTATGGAGAGGTGTATTTGCCATCTTTCTCCCTGGCTACATGAATGAGCACATGTAGACTATTTGATGAATAAAACATCTGATGACCTATAGAAGCTTTCCTCTAATACAACTGACCATAGAGTAAGTGCCATCAGGCACTAAAGACTGGTGGATTGCAAACATGGAGGGATTATCTGATAAAAAAAGCATATATGTTTTTGTCTTTACAGATTTGGAACTCTTATTCTGGTTTTAACACAGTCTTCACAATGATCTACACACTGGCCTCAGAGAGGCATGAGTATCCTTTGGTAGTTTTTCATTTGCTTTCCACACCCTGGTGTAACAGTTCATTTGGATACATGTCTGGAATAAAAACAAGTGCCAGAAACATTCAAACACACAAAATATCTTTTATTACAGTGAGAATAATAATGATAATAAACTTAGCAAAAATAATTAAAAACTAAAAAAGGATACAAAATAACTACCTTATCGGGTACCATTAAAACAAATACTACGAACAGCATTTAATACAGTATTACCTAGTGAAAAGGGGGTTAAAGGGATACCAAAAAAGGGATCTTAACACAATATTATGGATAACTATTAACACAATATTGGTTAGTAAAAAGGGAAATGAAAGGGAAATACTATGAACAACTTATTTATGTAACAATATTCAATAATAAAAGGGGAATTAAAGGAACACTAAAAGGATATTAAAAAGTTTGCTTTCTCAGTTGCCTCCTATCAATAAACTGTGCTTACCCACACAGACAGACCAGGGATGTCAGGATCTGCAGCAGCTGGTTGGTACCCGTGCTTAGCGGGCGTCCCCGCGGAGCAGCACAGTCTGGGTGGCAGGATGACCATCGCTCAGCTCAGCAGTCCCGACACCCCGTTTTTATCAGCTTCACATAACACCACGTAGAGCCAGTACGCAGTGTAAGGTGATGCCTGAGTGGCAGCCAAACACCGCCTGTTCATTATCTAATGGCAACAGTCTGTGCATGCCCTACTTGTGGGGCAAGGGGCGAGCGACCCCTGCCCACGTAATCTTCCTCCCATCATCATCTTTCTCACCCCTATGTATGACCTCTACCATTGTGTTTCAAGGGTAGATGTATCTATCTTGCAATGTGTAGCAAAACCAAGGAAGAACTCAGCTCTGATAATAGGAGATACCAAGCTGACTTGCTAAAAAGCACAATGGACCTTACAATTAGCTTGTGCCATGAAGTTACATTGTACCATACTCTAGCTGGTTTCACATCCTAATGTGATTTCTTTCTCATGCCTCTATGCTCCATTGATCACATAATTCAAAAGTACCCCCCTTACACCTGGATAGTCCAACAGTCTTAAATACACCTGATTAATACTGAAACATTGCTCCCCAGTGCCAGTGCCTCTGTTTCTTGGAATCTTCTCTCTCTTACACAAACTGCATTTGAAATACTATATAGGCAATCCCAAAGCGAGTTGTGCAGATGGTCTGACCTCTCAGACCTGTGGCTGCCCTTTAATAAAGAACACATTTGACACTGATATTCTTGAAAGACATGTATTTACAAGAGCATCGCCACTTGGATAATACAAGATAAGCAACATGTTCAAATAGGATAGTAAATAGTCCCAGGGAAAAAATCTTAGCCACAAAGTTACTAATCGCTTGACAAGGGCATAATGCCATAGATTTTGATATACCACATATCATTCTTATTATTGAAGTACTTTCCTAATCTTTAATAAAGTTTATCATTGAACATCACAATGTAAGTGCTTAACATCCAGATGGGTTTGACAGGCACACAACTGCCTTATAATTGGTAATGTAACTTTTTATGTATAAGCAAGTGTCCTTAAACTGAAGGCTCTGCGCTCAGAATGTAGGCTCTGTGCTCAGAACGTAGTTTCCTCAGAGTATAAGACAAAAAAGAAGACTCCTTAAAGTTGTAATGGGCACAAATACTCCATTGGTTACAGGGCTGCATTGAGTTTCAAAATAAAGTCCTTGCCTTTACAGAGGTACACCTGATCAGCAAAGAACAGTGACATACTTTCAGTTACTTTCCATACACACATTAAAAGCTTAGTACAAAGTAATACAGACTAACAATGTACTGCAAACACTGTGCAGGTGCTTGATAAATCAGGAGCCAAGAGCACCCATTATTAGAAAAAAATGCTTTTGAAGTCATATAATACACCTATGCAGTTATCTTCTCATTTTTTCCTTATGTACAAAACCAGTAACACAGTTCTGATACTAAGAGAAGGAAGAAAAAGTGGGACAACATTTTAAATATTCACTGCATGTAAGGCCTTCAAAACAAATGTCAAGAGGACAAAAATTACTTAATGAAGTTGAAAACTCATGTTATCTTTGTTCCAGATCCTACAGTTAAAAAGAATTTTTTATTTTAAAATACCAATTCAGCTATAGGAATACTAAGAAAATTTCAGAGTAAATCAGTAAATCAAACAATTTGCTGAAATAGGTAGTGTAGAAAACTGACTAGAGAAGTGTTATAAACTTCCTCCAAAAGGAAGGTAACTGATTCAACTAAGCCCTTTAGCTCTTTGAAACAGAATTTCCCTAGTAAAAGTAAATATAGCAGTAAATTCTTTATCATACTGTCTGTCAGTTCAAGGCGCTTTTTTCTCCTTTGAGAATAAGCAAATGATATGTGACACCATTAATCAAAGTGAGATCTGTATGTTCAAAGCAGACTGTCTTATACAGTTTTAACTCTTCACTGTAAAATAACATTATGCTGAAATAGCATCATTAATTTTTTTCCTGATCTCAACATTCTTAACCTATTATCTTAACATTTTCAAAGTGCTGTTAGCATTAACAGCAATATGTATCCTAAACCAAGTAATTTACAAGTTTCATAGCTTAGGTCATAGGTACAGAAAAAGCATTAAGCTTAGAATATACCAGCCACTCCCTTGTTCAGAAGGAAATGCAGAATGAATAATGACTTTTTATACATATATGTAAAATTTTTGACAATACCTTCCAGCTCACTTAGACAATTCATAATGGTTCCTCGCTAGAGATTAAGTGGGCTAAAGTTACTAAGAATTAGGGCTATGCATTACCACATTTCTTTGTACGTTTAAAGGAGTTATTGGTAGGCAAACTGCATCCCAGTTCTGTATCTCTCTCTCTCTGGTTGCTGCCTTTTTTCTATTTTTATTCACTGCTATTTTGATAGCAGTCCTAGTCACAGACCAATCTTCATCCATTTTTCTTCTTTTAAATTATTCACTGCTGATAAAAGGGTAGAATTGGTGACCTTGCTATCTTGATAACAGAAGTCTCTACTCTCCAATGGTGAAACATAAATTGCATATAACAGTTTTTATCAACATACCATTCTTTTTCTTGACCCCTTCAGTAGTCTTTGCTTCTGTGTCTACTGAGTGTCTCAGTAAGTTTTCATTTATGGTAGTTTATTACAAGAGTACATGGTATATACGTGAATATCTAGATACTGTACATGAATATTTTCTACTTGTTAGAATAAGAAAGGCACTGGTAATGAAATAAATTAAACTAGACTCAAATGATAGGACATACCCAAGAGTGCTGCTGCTACACAGATTTTTTTGCCAGAGTTCATTAAGATCAACTAAGTCAGATAATGAACTATGACAGTCTCTGGTATTACCTAAATGTGTCACCCTTAGTAGACTGAGAAAAGTCTACTCCCTTTTATTCAACATAGGAATATGTAAGGAAAGAAACCCCTCAACCAACAAACATAACCCAAAAAACAAACAGCCATTACATAAGCATTCAAAAGAGAAACAGAAGTAAATTATTCTGACTGATGTAATATATAAATATTCTAAATTATTTGCTCAATTCCTAAGATAACCAGATTTGAGACAATTGTGAGAGATTTAATTTCTTTGTCCAGGAATCAATTTGCTGAAGTGAAATAGTTTCACAGTATTACAAGAAACAGTGTTGACTGATTGTAATTGCAGACATTCCTTCTGCTGTAGCTGTTTGAATATCTCAGTCTTGAAAAATCAAGATTACTTTAGGAAACATATTTGGAGTTAAAATAAAGTAGGCTACTTGTGCTGGATATGTAGTGAGCTACACAAGACCAGAATATATCTATCTGTTCTGGATTGCTTTCATTTAACAGAAAAGTCTCATTGCAGTCTGACTGACAATTTATTTCAAGCAGAGCAGAAAGCCCGAAGAGAAAATTAACAGACTCTGTTATTCTCACCTGACCTCAAATATTTTCTATCTGTCACATGAGAAGATGACTTAGCTTTTTGGAGGTTTAGAGCATGGGGGATGAGAGTTAGGAGTCTGGTCTCACATGACCAGTTTTGATGTTGGCCAAGTCCTGCCTTCCCTGATCCATCATTGTTGACATGTGCACTTTATTAGGGAAAAATTGTATGCAAATTAGCATAAAAATCTTGAAAGAACCAATAATTTAATATATTAAGAAATATTAATGTAACATATTAAGAAATACCCAGCACTGTTTAGCTTTCATTTTCCACTATGGTGTACAGTCACTTGCTAGAGCTAGAATGTTAAAGATAAGTAAGTAGCTTGGCTTTACTTGATTTATGACAGCTTCTAAATATTATTTAAACAGCATTTCACATTTAATAAGAAACATATTCTACTTCCTTATAACACAAAAAGAATAAAAAGATAAAAGATCTTAAGTAGAACAGCAGAATCTCTCAATTTTACCTACACACAGCATGGTAAATAATGAGTTGAAAATAGGTAGAGCTGAGAGAGGAAAAAACTGAAGAGTATTTTAGCAGTGAAGTAAACCCACAACTAATGACTTTAGGAGACGAGCTAGGTGGAAAAGCAAAGCATTACAGTTTTAAATATATGATATTTGGTTTCATATCCCAAGTAAGAGAACTGGCATGCATTCAAAAAGACTCGTCTGGCATGCCTGTGCCTCCGAGAGGGACCACACTGCCTGATGGAAACAACCACAAAATCCTCAGTGAGAGCACAGCTTTCCAAAGGCAACAAGAAAGCAACCAGACTAGCAATTAGACCATGCCAGTGCTTGGCCTTGGCAAAGAGAAGGCAGGCATCTGAAATGTATCATCTGTCCACTGGAGAGATGGGCTCAGTGACCAGCAGATGGTACAAAGTAAAGGAGCCATCAGGGAACACAGAGGAAGCATTTGAGCATGGATAACCTCTTCCCCTAGCACCAGTATAACAAACATGACAGAGGGTTTGCACGTACCTCTACATCTTGAAAATAATATTTTTACAGTGTTCATTGAAAGCTAAGACAGCTGTGCAAAACATTGCTGCTTATGAAACGTAAAACACAGTATGGATTTTTGTCTGTTCAGTCTGCATCCTGAAAGCTATTTTGTCACACATGTAATCCTCTTGTCATGTCATTGGTTGCCAAATAACTCACATTTTAAGCATTTTCCCTTGTGCCATCTGATAAACTGCGCTGCCTTTCTTTGTTGCAGATACCTCTGGAGCCTACAGATACTGTGGCTTCCATAAACATCTGTTTTAAAATACTGCTTTCCCCATTTCAGTGTGAATTTTCTTACTCTTCTGTTGGCTTGCTGTCTTAATCCAGTAATTTAAGAAAATAAAATTAGCAACTGCTTGTGAAACAAACAGTTAAGAAGAACCAAGAGCTTCTATATCTTAACTTTGCTGGAAACTGAAAATTATCCAAATTAACTGGTCTGCTTTTACTTATTTTTCCATATCAAAGTACATAGGAATGTCAATTTCTTGGATAGTACAGAAATTAGACTGCCATATTAGCAGGTTTGAGTTTAAATAACAAAGTAATTTTTTCTAGCTTCTGTGTTTCAGAAGATGTTCTAAAATAGATGATGTATAGCACAGTCTTATCAAGCCTAAAGTAAAACGTATCACCACCAGCAACAAGAAACTTCTGTTAAATTCAATTACAGAGTTTTCCTAGAATGTTCTCATAGAAAAAAAATTATGAACTATGGTCTGGATAAGTGGACAGTGAGGTGAACTGAAAACTACTAAATTGGTGAGGGTTGTGATCAGCACCACCAAGTCCAGTGGGGGGGCAGTATGCAGAGCAGTTCCCCAGGGGCGAATACTGGGGCCAACAATATTCATTGTGTACCTGTATGATCTAGATGGTAAGCCAGAGTGCACACTCAGCAACTTTGCATGTGATACAGACTTGGGAGAAGTGGTAGACCAGATAGATTTGTTGCCATCCAGAAAGACCTGGGAGGCTGAAGTGACAGGACAACCGAAACTTCTAGAAGTTTAACAAAACGTTAAGTGGCAAGCCATTCTCCTGTTGAGGAATAAGGACAAGCACCAGTACACGCTTGAGGCTGACTGGCTAGAGAGTGCCTTGTCAGAAAATATTCTGGGGATTTGAACTGTTCATGAACAATCAAAGTGCTCCAGTGGAAAGAATCCAAACAGCCTCCTGGGCTGCATTAGGAGGTGCACTGCCAGAGGCCAAGTGAAGCGATCCTTCCCCTCCACTCAGCACTGGTGAGACCCATCTGGCTACTGTGTCAGCATTGGGCTTCCCAGTACAGGAGAAACACAGACATAATGGACAGCACAACTGGGCAAAGGGCCCTGAAGATGATGAAGGGCTTGGATCATCTGTCATAAAAGGAGAGGGTGAAACTGCAGGGAGTCTTTGACCTCAAGAAGAGAAGGCTCAGAGGGACTTTACCAGTGTTTGCTAATATCATACAGGGAAGAGGACAGAGGAAATTCCATGTAAATGCAGGGGCAAAAAAACCCCAAAACATTTCTACCATGCATGTGATCAAACATTGGCACAAGTTGCCCAGGGAGATGGTGAAGTCTCTCTCCTTGAAGATACTGAGGTGCCTACCAGATTCAGCCACTGTGTGGCTTTTTCCCTGTGTGAACATGATGTAGACCCATCAATAAACATAGTGCTGACATTTTTTCTGAGTGATGCTGAACGAAATAATTGTGCAATGCTTATTTGCTACTACCTCCAACTTTTCTGGATATCACCAGTTACCACCAGGGCACGCACCATCTAGATGCATCCAGGTACAGAACTGTTAACAGAGGTTCAATGTAGTTTTCATCTTTCATTAAATAAGCATGGAATTCTGGTGAATATGACATATCTTGTCTCATGATAACTACTGCAGAATGAGGCATTCTCAATCTTTTCTAGAAAAAGCTGAAACATCAGTGGGAACAGGGCTGCAAGAGAAAGTTGCAGTATATTCCACAGGTAGGCAAATAAACTCTATAAAGACTCTATGCAAGCTGTACAGTTTATTTATTTGTTGTTGCCCTATAGCAGTAGTATTTATATACATATTTCCAGTCTGTACTCTACTGGGCAAATTTTTAACCACGTGATATCTTTGTGAACAACCTTCATTTTAAACTATCATGGAGCTGATTATGCGTAAGTTTTAGTTATTGATGAAAAAAGTTTTCTTTCATGGCCTGTTTAATCATTTGTTTTAAGGTGAATTTAGATTGGTGATTCCAATTTCAAATACCTCCTCTATCATTATATACAGGCAATTTTGGATTTCTAGTGTGAGCACATACCTTTCATCATGTTATACCAGAGCTCTATTTTGCCTTTTTTTTGGTATGCTGAATATCTTCATCACTACCATGACCCTGTGGCACAGCTGAAAGCAAGGATGATTTTCCTCACTCTGAGTTAGCCAGATGTTATGTATCAGATCCAAATGTTTACATGACTGTACTTCATATTATCTTTTTTTTTTTACTCAGTGATGACCTTGTAGAGACCCTAAATTAGCATAAGTGCAGCAGCATGTGTGTGGGTCTATGCATGTGTGCATGCAAAAGAGAGACTGCACACAAAGAATATGAAAGAGCACCCCTTAGTGTCCAGTTCGATCAGTCACACCAAAACCATTAAAAAACCAGAAACATTAAAAAGTTATCAAATTCAAAGCCTCTGAAAACAGACTTCCTTTAAAATCAATGATAGAATAGAAAAAATAATAGAAAAGCACAAACATTTCCACTACCCATACTAGATCTACATAAGACACTAAGAATACTGCTGTTGTCCATAAAACGTTAAGAAAACATAATTAGACTATATAAAGGCCAGTAGAGTAAAACATGTAAAAGATTCGGAAAGGAGATCGATGATGGTGAAGTTTCTTCTCTTAGGATTTAGGCTAACATCAAAGAAAACTTCTCTCAGAGAAGCTCCACCCATTTGTGAACTACCCAAAGGGGATGGTAGAAAAACCAAATCTTAGCAGCATGAACATCAGTTTTACGTATGTTCTTGAGTCAGTCAGCAGAATTCTTCAGCATCTTTAGGCCACTGAAGTAAAATATGCAGTAGGAAATGGAAAGAGAACTAGGAGGAAATGAAGGGGCCTGAGTAAGTGTTGTGAAGCCTAAAAAGTTGTTCTGATTTTTCCATCATGCCACTCAGATTGGTCCCAGTCTGAAGAGCAGCGAGCTGTTGTAACCCAAACATGACAAGTAACCTACAGATGCACATGAAAGTGTCTGTCTCTTTGTCCAAGCTCAACAAAATGCATCAGCTAAGAAGAGCAACAGAGGGACTGGAAGAACACATCAGGAAGAGAATACATCATCCCATTAAACACTTTCCCATATGATTATGTCCAGGAGGCACGCTTGGTGTCTTGCTATGTAGGAAATGGTTTTGCAAGCTTTCAATTCCAAGAGCTAATATTTGTTCTACTGTAGCTTTCAGCTAAAATGGAGGCAGAAAAAAACAACAGATAATAATAACAACTAAGCTCAGAAACAGTCCCTCTTGGTTGATAGTTCTTGTACTTATTTAGGTTTTATTGTTTGGCGTTTTTTCATACAAAATACAACATTCAATGTTCTTGGAAGTAACAAATCGAGACCAGGGAAAATTACATTCTCTTACTACACTTAAAATTTCCCCTATTATTTGTCTTGATCACCTGTGACTTCTGAAAAACATTATTTTTGCTTAACACCAGCTAGCACAATGCAGTTCTGCAATGTGCATTGCTTTTGGAAGTTAATGCAATACCAACCTATAGCATAATCCCAAGATAATGAGAATACTCTTTCCTTACTTCAGATGACCTAAACCAATACAGAATTCTGAGTTTCAATATGCCTCAAAATAGAATTGCTGAGATTGCTAAACAACAGAACTAACCCTTTTCATCAAATTCTGTAAGGCCTTATTCATCAAAAAGGTTATTTCTTGATAAAATGCTAATGATTAGGTTTTATTTCCTAAGAATATTTATCTAATTTAGGATGCAAAATCAAAATCAAATGCAAATCAAATACACAAATACAAATTGACATAAAAAAATTTCAATTCTGAGAAGAAATGGGGTCAAATTTAATATCTTGTATTTCTGGGAACTATGTGGTACACGTGATCCTTCACTCTCATCTCCTTCAAACTGTATGTCTTGAAATGTAAGCTCAAACAAATAAATCAACAATATTGCAGTCATATAAATCAGCTTTTATTTATTTCTTTCAAAACTTGACAAATAAAAAATATGAAATGAAGGATGAAACTGCCAAAATGACCAAAACTAATTAAGCTAACAGGTGCAATTTACTCCATGGACTGCAATTTTTTGTTCCTGGCCTAGATAAAAACCCAGATAATTTACTCTCAAACTCAAAATGAGATACTGAGAAATGAAAGACATACGCAACCAGGAGGTACGTAGCAGCTCTGCTTTAAAAGCAATGCTCTACTGTAATTTTTTTTTCATCCTAAAGACTACTAACCTTGTAACTGGTCTGTAGGTAGGTTGAAGAACTTTCATTTAAAATTTATCATGAGAGCTACTATATAGTCTCATACAGGTATATATTGTGATCAGTTCTGAACCTAATTGATATGATATGGGATATGGGCTCTAAACTTCAAGTTCAGCAAATTATCTCAATAATTCAAACAGAAATGCAAATATGATTTGTCTCTCCAGAATCTTCAACTCAATGATATGGTTAATTACATTTTTGATGGAAAAGGTTGTGTTGTGTCTCCAGCTATTACAGAGAATAAAGTGCTGCTGTAGAAAATCTTTTTATTTCCAAGCGTTCAGTTAGATGTTGATGCTCAGAGAAAGAGATTACAATCTGAAAAATATGCATAATTACTTTTCCTATTTCAAGGCAGCAGCAGATCTTTCTAGATTTAAAGATTCTTTTAATAAGAATCAAAGTATTTGACTTTCAGCAGAGTTCACAAACTTTACTAATGCTAGACTTTGTCAAACATGTTTTGACCTGTTGATCTTCCCCCCCCGCTTGACAAACTATTAAATAAACAGAAAATTTCCTAAAACTTCAGATTAAACCTTTCCATTTATTTTGTTCCTTAAAAAATTACTCATTTTGATTTGATGTAGAAAAAACAGAGAAAATGTGATGAAAGTTGTAATCACCAAATAGCTGAAAGACCTTCCCACATTTCCCATGAACACTAAGGAGTAGGAGCTCAAGTTATAGCAAATAGCTAAAGGTCCTCAAGGAACCATCATAACTTGTACCTGTACACAAAGGTTTTCAAAGATGGATATAAGGTTATATAGGTAAAGTATAAATCTATTTATTTATTTATTTATAAAGTTATACCTGTAAACCTGTATCATGTGACCAGATTTTCAGATGGGATGACTATTCATTATCCTCCTATGTCTTCACTTTGCTCTTGTGTGGGTTTTTTTTAATCTTTCATGGACAAAACTTTCAATCTATTTGTTATCCTTTCATTTGAAACCAGAAATAATTATGAACATGCCTTGCTGCCTCACAATTCAGGCAGGCAACATTTCTAAAATGAGACAGCTCAACATACCTTATCCAGTAATTCTTCAGTAGTTAAATGACATACTCTAGATATAAAGACCTATAAATGCAGTATACTTCCACCTACGCATCTTTTTTTTAACTGAAAATGTACAGAACAGTAAATTTTGTCTGCTGGAACCCTTTGAGCCCTCTGTAATCTTATTGAATTAGTCTAAAAAAAGAAAAAAAAAGTGTGAAATATAGTGTAATAGTTATTTTAGAAGCTTCAGTTACCAGTATTTCTAGATATTAACATCTGGCCAGTACTAGTGTAATGAACAAGTGCTATAGAAGCTTCAAGGAAGAAAAACAGTACATTTAAAATGTTTATTTCTCAAAATTAGAGAATAGTAGGAAAACAGAATTATATACATAGTATGAAATTGGAAGCACAGCAGAAGAAAAAGAATACTGATGAAAGAACGCTGAAAACTGAACTAGATAATACAAGTTTGCCCTTATCACATGCAGGATGTCTAACAGTATGTTCATACTCTTGGGCAGACAAAATTTACAGAGTATCTCTTAACAGAAGTTGCACCCTCGAATTCGATTCTTTCAGGTTCTGCTGCTAAGATTTTGTCATATGAAACTTGGATTTAGTGTAAAACATTTGGATTCTTATCTATTTTGAAGCAATATTCTAATTTTTCAGCCAGTTCTACCATAAAATCTTCAGTGAAAGTCTTCCAATAGGACTGGTGTATACTGACCAGCAGAAATTTCAAGTTAAAGATAACCCCCCTTTGCTTCTAAGAAATCGAGTTTCTCAATCTTGCAGACTGTACTGTATCCTCTTTCCCACTCCAGTGCCTGAAAATTTTGGCAAGTAAATTATAAATGCTTACTTTACAAGAACTAAATTCATAAAGCAAACAAAAAATTTCCTTCCTTCATATGATCAAGATTCAGTTAGAAGGGCATGATAAAAGATACAGAAAATTGAGCAACTGTAAATCCTAGAGTTTCATTATAGAACATAAAATGTACTAAAAGTAGAATTTTGCCTTTCCACAGGAAAAGTGATGTAATGTTCTAACTACCTTAAAAATTACAGGGTTTGAGCATAAGCTTATTGCAGTTAGCTAGCAGAATCCTATTCACAGCAGTCTTTGGATCAAGATAAAAGATAACATAATTTTTTAATCCTCAGATTATTTCCAAGGCACCTTCTAGGTAAAAGATTTCCTTGAAGCAGACTTATGGATAAAAAATTTATCCTGATTGAAATTCTTCCTGCTAAAACATAGACATTTCAGTCATAGGAGCACAACTCTTAGAAAAGCGTTTGTTTTACTGATAATATGTAAAATCATTATCTACTTATAAGAAGTTACATGTTATTTCTCACTGAACCTCTCTTAAGTATTATAACTTCCAAACACAGAGAAGATAAAAACTAATTTGAGTACTATGAATTGCTTGACAATGGTCTACTTTTTAGTTAAACCATGGCACAAATTCAAAATTTATTCTGCAGCATATAAATTTACCTGGCATGTGATTTCTGCTGTTCTTAGATTGCTAAAATGGAATCAAATTTTAAGTCAACTGCAGAAACATTTTATAATACCACATTAGTATTCTAGAAGGAAACAAATATGTTATAAAGAAACACAGATCACTTGGTGTGTGAAAACTGCTGGTTTCCAAAACCTAGAGATTACACTATACAATGAGGAGGAGGGTATTTCAGGGCCTGAAATAAATGTTGAACAGATGATAAAACAAAGAAAAGATCATAAAGATGTGACATTAATATGGAGATATGACAAGAAATTAACAGTGTCAAACATACGCTGAACAATAACTTGTGCTATAAGGAAATAAATAACTACTCTAAAACAAAGGAAGAATTTTGTAATTTATGATTACCCATAACTACTTTGAATTTAAATCTGTATTGTGTCAGTTCACCACACTGCATTCTAATGTGTGTGTGTGTTTCTTCACATCTGCTTTTACATATTACAGAACCTGGATACTTAATCTGCACTTAAAAGGTAATTTCCACAGTTTTACCAGTGGTACCTTATTCTGCTTAAACCAGTGTTATGGGACCCTCTAGTGGAGGACTTTGTGATATGCATCGGTATAGCTAAGAATTTACCAGAGTATAAATTCTTCTGGCATCATTTCTTAGCATACAAATTCATGAAGAAAAGATCATAAATAGCTGAATTTTTAAAAAAGATTTCCTCAGGCTTTCAAAAACCAGGCGAGAGGAGGGGAAGGGAGGGAGAGAAACCTAATGTGGTTCAATAAGGGCAAGTGTACAGTCCTGCATCTGGGGAGGAATAACCCCAAGTACAAGTACAGGCCGGGGGTTAGCTACTAGAGAGCAGTTCTGCAGAGAAGGACTTGGGAATTTTGATGGATGACAAGTTGACCACGAGCCAGCAGTGAGCCCTTGCAGCCAGGAGGGACAGTGGTATCTTGGGGTGCATCAGAAGAGTGTCATCAGCAGGCTGAGGGAGGGGATCTCCCCCTCTACCTAGCCCTAGCGAGGCCACATCTGGAGTGCTGTGCTCAGTTCTGGGCTTTTTAGTACAAGAAAGACAAGGCTGCTACTGGAGAGGGCTCAGTGGAGGGCCACAAAGATGATCAGGGGTCTAGAGCAACCCTCTTACAATGAGAGACTGAGGGAGCTTGGCCTGTTTAGTCTGGAAAAGAGAAGACTGAGAGAGGATCTCATTAATGCATATAAATATCTGAAAGACAGGTATCAAGAGGCTGGTGCCGGACTCTTTTCAGTGGTACCCAACAACAGGATGAGGAGTAATGGCCATAAACTAAGACACAAGAAGTTCCACTGTAACATGAGGAAAAACTTCTTTACACTGAGGGTGGCAGAGCACTGGAACAGGCTGCCCAGGGAGGTCAAAGACTCTCTCTCTCTGGAGACATTCAAAACCCACCTGTCTAACCTGCTGTAGGTGATCCTGTCTTGACAGTGGATTTGGACAGGATGATCTCCAGAGGTCACTTCCAACCCATCAATGTTTCAGTGCCTGCCGGCACCGTCCGCCACCTGCCCCTGCCACCTCCTGCCGCTCCACTACGAGCTGGAGCTGTGGCCATGGGTGCAGCCAGGCCAAGTTTCAGTGCTTCCCCAGAGTGGAGTTATCACAAATGAGTCATTTGTGAAAGGAAAAAGAAACACTAACCTGCCTTGAAGGATTTGCGTCTTTCCTTGTCTTGTTTAACATCCAGCTTGTAGCCCGAGGTGATGGGTATGCACACCCTCAGCACCTGGGCAGCCACTCTGCACATTGTTAGCGAAGCATCCTGATGATTGATTGAATCATAAGACCTAACTCACAGTCCAATTCCCTGACATCCAGAAGGCATATTCAGGTGGGGAGTGGGCTTCAGTGATGTTAACAAAGTTTAAGCCATTAACCATTTCAGTCTCTCATAAAGAACATACATATAACATATTATTTGCTTTCCAGCATTTGTTAAAAATTAAAGGTGGATGCAGTGACAGCATTTGCCACTCCATGTTGTTGAAGTACAACACCATCACTTTTGTTCCAGACAAGTCACACAGATCCTTCAGCCAACATCAGAATAAACACACAAAAGCTTGAAATCCATATATGCTATGCCAGCTGCCACAGAGTTGCCAGGGAACTGACTTAGTGCTACAAAGCCCATTGCAGAGTATTCAAACAATGAGGGCTACATTATTTTGGTATACTCTTCCCATTTCCCCATCCTATTTTTTGCATAACATTCAATCCTTGGCATACAAGGAGCATCAGCCCATTTGCCTAACATGACCTATCCAAAAATAAACTGCAGATGACTGATTTTCTCTAGTAATTTCAGTAGATGGTAAAAAGATTCATATTGAACAGCATGAACTTTCTAAAATTGAGCACAGCAGCAGCTGACTCCAAAAAGACTTAAGGAGTTCCCTTCTTTAGTTACAGTGACAAAAATTTCCAGAGCTAGTATCTGACAGTATTAGAAGCAAAATGCTTGCATAATTTTACACTGAAACCAGATCTTTAAACAAAAAACATCATTAATGACACAAAACCCTTCCCTTCTGCTTTTCCTTGACAGCCTCTTTTCTCTAGAATGTATTTTTTGTCAGTCTTTTCTGATTTCGTTCTCTCCGTGGACAGGGAAATAGCACAAGTGACACTGGGTCCCCAATGACTGCGGGGATCACCTGCACAAATGATTGTGTGATTTATATGTTTTTTGAATCTCAGATGCTTGTGTTTTTGTTTCTATGCATTACTCTTTCCTCAAGACAGTGAACATATTTACAACAAATTGCAATCCAGAAAAGAAACAAACAGGCAGTAAGAATTGCTGACATTGATGTCACTACTTCGTATTAACTTGTGGGCTCATATTGTCTTCTCCTGCCTTCCCAACACATGAGACCTCCCACTCATCACTAGGTGCTCTATTAAAAAAAACCAATCAATCAAACCACAAACAAAACCAAAACCAAAACACATAACCATCACCACTTCAATTATATGCTTCCTGTGTCATGAATTCTCACAAATGAGCAGTACTAGCTGAATTAGCTCCAAAACTTCTAAGAATAGCAGTAGGTGCAAAAGCTAGATGGGAAGAATCATAGGTCAGATGTTTTGGATCAAGGATTCTTAATATCTCTGTTTCTTAAAATCTAAAAGCCAGTCAATAATTTTGACTTTGTTTCTTTTACTACCTAACCAAAACAACATGAAGCAGCTCTTTTCTATGCTATTCACTACTGTGAAAAATTATTTTTTTTTAATTTTTATAATGTAATTTTGATTTTTGTGCAGCATCAGTACTTTTGCAGTGGAGTTGCAGGAAAAATGCACTAGATGGCTCTATGGTGACATTTGTCTGCGGTAGAGTACCAATAACATGTTTAGAGTATATGTAATATCTTCATTCCATGCAAACATAACCAGAACATCCATTTTAAAACTCTGGATAAATACCTTTACTTTTTATTGTCTTAGGTCTAATACTAAGAGCAGGACTGAGAGTGTGTTGAAAAAATGGCAGATAATAGTATTGAAATTTAGTACCTTGACTACGAAACAAAATCAAAATAAACCTCAGTCAAGATAGGACAGAATGGATATCTAGGAAAGGTTCTAATCATATTTTAGGATGTGATTCTTGACTTATTCCTTGGGTGCTACAAACCTGTAAGGGAATTGAATCTGAATTATGTACTATACTAAATGAGAACGATTCCTTATTTGTGTACAACCAGCAAATGGCTAATCAATTTTCCTTAAAGTTACAGGCAGGTTTTTCTGAATCTTCATGCTCTTTCTCAGCTTTTCATATGAAGCTGAGCCTCTTTAAAGCAGGAAGTGCTCCAGTCTTAACAAAAGCCTTTGGCCTAACAGGGGGTTTAGAATTCATTCAGCTTTTCATTTGGGAGTGAGGAATGAGAGAACTTTGGAGCTGTGTTTCTGCTGGTTTAAGCAGTTGTTGCAATGCAGGAGGGACAAATGCAGCCTGACATACAGCGGATGTGGCAAGTCAGGGCTAGGCATACATCATGCTTTGCAGAGCTGCTGCAGGATGGGGATGAGACAGGTTCTTAGGTGGTCTTGGAGGAATTGAGAGAGGGTGAGCTCTAAGCTGCAGCCAAGAGTGAGAGCTGCTGGTGACACAGTAAGTGATTGTATAATGGGGCAAATGGAGGGCAAAGAGCCCTTTCCCAGTCAGATCATGACTTAAAAATTTCTATTTCACTGGAAGTTTCAACTGAGTAAAAAGATTAGTTTGAGAAGTAAATGTTTCTAAGAAATCTTTGACTTTTTTACAGAAATGAAAACATTACACAGAAAGCTGCTCCATCTTTTTTTTAAAAAATCCTATCTAACCTGTTCATTACTTTTTTCAAGTTTTACAAAGAAACCTAGATACACATTGGTCATCAAGGCAAAAAGGTAGCAAATAGTAATACATAAAATTTAGTAATTTTCACTTAATTAGTATTCAACTAATGAAAGCACAATAAAGAAATCAGAAAGACTGTTTGCATTCGAGATAACTACCAGTAATATAAATGTCACCCAGAATCTGACTCTACTGTCATTTTTGTAATAGCAAGTGATGCAGAAGTGTAATTTACTCACTAGTTTATGATTACTGAAAGAGAAGTCAGAGCTTTTTCCTAAGTCCTTCTTGTATAAAAGCATTATCCAAACTAAAAAAAAATGAACTAAACCAGAGTATTACAATATTTCATATTATGCCAAACCACTATAGAAAGCACATGGAATAATAAAAAAAAAAAAATTAAAGTACTTTAAGAATCAATTAAAAGAATCAGTACCTGCACAAAATTTCCAAGTTTTTACAGTACTTGTATTACAACATAAATAAGCCTAATAGAAAAAATATTATTTTAATGTTTACATATAAAATCATACTTCTATTTCAGAAAAAGTCTCCAGGTATAATGTGGCCAAAATGTATGCTTTCACTTGGCTTTCTCTGCAATTTTTCAATGAAAATTTAGAAACTGCCACACAAATGAAGCCTGTTGTCTCTCTCTTTCTGTATTTCAAACCATCAATAGTTCATTAAGTCCTGTAAAACTGGGCTAGCCAAAATGGGGGAATCACAACATTGGAAAAGACTATAAGATGTCTTTCAGTCTTCACCTTTCTCACATGGAATAATCAGAATTTTAACACTTCTGACAGACCTTCATGGTATCATATATTTGCTTGAGTTGGAAGGGACCTTAAAGATCATCTAGTTCCAAACCTCATCTAACATATTCATAAAGACATTCTGTGATACAGATTTCACAGATTTGTCAGATGTATCAAATACTTCAAATAATTTCCATGACATGTAGCCTGGATCTTCACTGCTCTAATTTAAACCCACTAATTCTTGTCTTATGGACACAAAATAAACACTACTCTCCCTCTTTCTACAGTAGTTGTTTACAAATTTAAAGTTTGTGTACCCTTCCCTTTATGTTCTTATGAGCACACAGTCTGAGACTTGCTTAAGACACTGTAAGCATCAGTCAAATGTACTTTCCACTGGCGGGTAGTAGCAGATTTCTTTACACGTTCTCTACCGTGCAGCCCGAGCACCACTGTTTTCAGGGTGATGCTTTATTCCAGTCACAGAGAGCACAGCAGAAATTTCCTATATAATATGTATTTACTTAATTCTGACTATACTGTCCTGCTCTAATCACATCGTACTCCATTCCAACAAATCTGTGTCCCGCAAGAGTACTTTTTCTTCTTTTTTTCTGACAATGAAAAAGTGAGCAGAAGTAGTGGTGAAATAAGGAGAAAAAGGAAGCCAGTATAATGCACCGCTACTGAAAGCAAACCTTTCATTAAACTCACTGAAGGATTTGTCTGAGATGGTACTGAAGTGACACAGAAAAAGGGCTTTTTAGCTCACTGTCAAATAGCTGGATAATACTTCCCTGACTCAATAAGAGTACATTTGAATTTGTATAATTCACTTTAATCAGTGCAGCACTTGAGAAATAGGAAAAAGCAAGGGGATATAATGAGTTAATTACTTTTTCTCCCTCTTTCATTAATTTTAATTTTCTCAGATACACTTTCAGATCTTTACAGAGACACAGAACTGCCACTAGCTCACTATCATTAAGCTTTTATTTTGAAATTAAAAATAAGAATGAATTTCAGCTTTCCTATTATATTTGCTAATTCAGCTACTACACTGGATTTCTGAAACCATTGATTGAGTCATTTCACCTAATGCTACTACGAGATACTCAGGGCAGTGTATATGTCCCATTAATTTTACTCTCTTGGAGGACTAAAATCATTAAAATGCCAGGAGAGATGACAAACAGCAGTCTCTGAATGGGAAAAGGATCTATGTGGAAGTGTTACTTTCCCACAGACCCAGAAAACATCATATTCAGCTCCTACCACCATTACAACTAACAGGATCCCTCACACTGATTTAATTCAGTTAAACTAAACTAGCTCTACAGTTTCTCACATGGAAAGAATGATGTTGCTAATGGCTGAGTCAAGCAATTGCTGGGGCATGTCTGAATCCAACCAGAAGGTTAGGAAGCAGATTATCATGAATGCAATCACATGGCACCCACAGGACAGCCAAGGAAAATCAGATCCAGACAGCATGGATTTAGGAGGGGCAGATCCTCCCTGACAAACCTGATCTCCTTTTATGACCAGGTGAGCCACCTGGTGGGGTGAGGGGAAGGCTGTGGGTCTAGTCTACCAGAACTTCAGCAAAGCCTTTGACACCGCCTCCCACACCATATTGCTGGAAAAGCTGGCAGGCCACGGCTTGGCTTGGCCAGATGCACTCTATGCTGGGCTAAGAACTGCCCCAGAGAATGGTGATGAACAGTGCTGCATCCAGCTGACATCTGGTCAGTACTGGTATTCCCCAGGGATCAGTGTTGTGCCCAGTCCTGTTTAATATCTTTACGGATGATCTGGATGAGGGGATTGAGTCTATTCATTAGCAAATTTGCAGATGACACCAAGCTGGGGGAGAGTGCCAATCTGCTGGAGGGTAGGAGGGCTCTGCAGAGGGACCTTACTAGGCTGGATCAGTGGGATGAATCCAACAGCATGAGATTCAACAAGGCCAAGTGCCAGGTCCTGCACTTTGGCCACAACAACCCCCTGCAGCGCTACAGGCCGGGGACTGAGTGGCTGGAGAGCAGCCAGGCAGAAAGGGACCTGGGGGTACTGACTGACAGCAGCTGAACATGAGCCAGCAGTGTGTCCAGGTGGCTAAGAAGGCCAATGGCATCCTGGTCTTTATCAGGAATAGTGTGGCCAGCAGGACCAGGGAAGTGATTCTTCCCCTGTACTCGGCACCTAGAGTACTGTGTCCAGTTCTGGGCCTCTCAATTTAGGAAGGATGTTGAGGTGCTGGAACAGGTTCAGAGAAGGAAAACGAGGCTGGTGAACGATCTGGAGCACAAGTCCTATGAGAAGCAGCTGAGGAAGTTGGGGGTGTTTAGCCTGGAGAGGAGAAGGCTCAGGAGAGATCTCTCTACAATACCTGAAAGGAGGTTGTAGCAAGGTATCAGTCTCTGTCCTGGGCTACACAAAGACTCTGGTATCCACCTTTTCTATTCTCTTTTCTCCAAATATGCCTACTAATTTAAACTGCAGGGAGGGACTTAAGATAAGGGTGGTACTCTATTATCCTAGAAGAAGAATGTATCCGACTCAGAAGGCTTGTACATCTGACACCTCAGGCTGCGGGCTGGCTATTGTTTCTTTGTCCTTACACAAATGACTCACCTGTGATAACTCCCCTCGGAAGACATCAGGACAATTTACTCACATGGCCTGAAGATATTCGTCTCTGCTGATGGACATAATGGATCCACCCGTGTTTAGAAGGTGTCAAAGACTCTTGAAATGTCCTTTGATCCAGTATTAATCATCCAGTGAAGAACTCCCCACCCCAAGGGAGGTACCAGAGGCATTCTCAACTGCCCTGAGCCCAATAAAAGACCACACTCAGACTTCATTAGGGAGATCAAGGGCCTCCTTCTCTCACTCCACAGGACTTCTACCACCTGGTGCTTCTATCACCACTCGTCGGATCCAGAGGAGGACCAGAACTTCAACAGGACTGCGACTGCCACTTCGACAAAACTGAGATCATTACTTCAACAGAACTGCAACCATCATCTGGACCAACAGGTTTCCTTCCCTTTTACTTTGGACCCAGGGGGGCCACATGATGCTTAGCACAGGGGTTGACAAACACCATTCCATTCTTGTCCCAGGGTGCTGGGTTATAGAATCATAGAATCATAGAATCGATTGGGTTGGAAAAGACCTCCGAGATCATCGAGTCCAACCCTTGGTCCAAATCCAGTCCATTTACTAGATCATGGCACTCAGTGCCACGTCCAATCTGCATTTAAAAATCTCCAGGGATGGTGAATCCACCACCTCTCTGGGCAGCCCATTCCAATGCCTGATCACTCTCTCTGTAAAGAATTTTCTCCTGATATCCAACTTAAATTTCCCCTGGCGGAGCTTAAGCCCGTGCCCCCTTGTCCTATTGCTGAGTGCCTGAGAGAAGAGACCAACCCCCACCTGGCTAGAACTTCCCTTCAGGTAGTTATAGACGGTGATGAGGTCACCTCTGAGCCTCCTCTTCTCCAGGCTAAACAACCCCAGCTCCCTCAGCCTCTCCCCATAGGACTTATGCTCCAGTGCCTTCACCAGCATTGTTGCTCTTCTCTGGACCCGCTCCAGCACCTCAATATCCTTCCTGAACTGAGGGGCCCAGAACTGAACACAGTACTCAAGGTGTGGCCTCACCAACACAGAGTACAGGGGAAGGATCACTTCCCTGGTCCTGCTGGCCACGCTATTTTTGATACAGGACAAGATCCCATTGGCCTTCTTGGCCACCTGGACACACTGTTGGCTCATGTTCAGCCTCCTGTCAATTAGTACCCCCAGGTCCCTTTCTGCCTGGCTGCTCTCCAGCCACTCTGTCCCCAACCTGTAGTGCTGCAGGGGGTTGTTGTGGCCAAAGTGCAGGACCCGGCACTTGGCTTTATTGAACTTCATCCCATTGGAATCAGCCCATCTGTCTTTGGAGGTTAAAACCAGTTTTTCTCTGTATCATTGTATTTATTGTAAGCTTTTTAGTAAATTGTAACTCTGACCTCTAATCTCTCGAGTTCGGTTAATTTCTCCGGCCAGTTTACTTTTAAACCAGCACATTCTCCCAGGCAACTAGCAATAGGACAAGAGGGCACAGCCTTAAGCTGCACCAGGGGAGGTTTAGGTTGGACATTAGAAAAAAGTTTTTCACAGAAAGAGTGACTGGACATTGTAATGGGCTGCCCAGGGAGATGATGGAGTCACCATCCCTGGAGGTGTTTAAGAAGAGACTGGATATGGCACTTAGTGCCATAGTCTAGTTGTATTAGGTCATAGTTTGGACTCGATGATCTCACAGGTCTCTTCCAACCTAGTTGATTCTGTGATTCATTTTCTTTCATAATTACAATGAGTGCAGAATACTCTATGAAGTCATAGAGGAGAGTCAACTGACAGGAGCAAGCTGGAATTCATGTCAGGAAAAAATGTATTCCCATTGTTTTGACAGATGCAGCAGAGAAGAAGGAAAAATTACATAAGAAGATAAAAAAGGAAATATCTGGGGAGCAGAAGAGGACTGTTGGGGAGATAGTTTTCTGTACAATATTTTGTAGCTTTTCCATAGATCTTTTTCATATTTTGTCTGCCAGGAAAGAATAGTAGTTTTAAAAAGTCCCCTTAAACACTTTTTCTGTCTCTTTGTTTCACTGCTACTTGAGAAGAAAATACTGCAGTTCTGCACTTGGTAACACAAAAATGTATGAAATGGCCCTGTGATGCCTGTGGGACTCAGGTAACACAGAAAACCTGTGAGTGAATGCTGTGTGGAGAAACAAGCATCAACCGAGCAAAACTGTGGGAACTAACCACTCTTTGAACAAGGTTGTAGGCAGTTAGACCACAGAGCCTTACCTCATACTAAGGGTTGCTTGGCAGGTGACCTGAACAGGTCTTGGGGAGGTCTGAATTATCGAATTCTGTCCAGATCAATCGCAAACATGATCTACAGATGTGATAGTGAGACTCTGCTCACTATGCAAGAAAGGCAATCCAAATTGCCCCATTTCCTCCATCAAGGAACTCAGAAGGGATTTTTGGGAAGATTCCTGCAGCATTTATCAAGTGCTGAATTCCCCCTCTGATGTTCAACACTTTCTAAAAATACCAGGTAGGTAAGGAAATACAGTTCTTATCTCTGCTTCTGGTATCTGAAGCCGTAGAGTTTTCCAAATGACCAGCTGTTACCCTGATAGGAATGGAGCAATGAAAGCAAAAGAGAAATAAATTCCCAAGCAACTCTTTAGAAGGAGAAAGGTAAAAGCTTTGGGCCAGCAGAATGGAAAAATAAGCAGTAAGGTGTTAATTCTTTCTCATTTGTGAGACGGCTTAGTGAAAATACCTGAAAGATCACGCAGGCACTCTGCTAATAATATGTGGAAGGTGCCAAGACAGGAGCAGAGTCATGCTATAACAACACCATATTCTGCCTAACAGCAACAGGAGAAGGATTCTATCCTAAATTTCTTTTATTGTCATAAATTAAACCCAGAGTTATTACAACTACTAATGAAAACTTACAGAAGCTCCCTGGGGCATTTTGAGGCCAGTCCTGTTCCTAGTTGGTGTCAAAAGCCTACTGATGTGCTAACCAGAAGAGAACACATCTGTAGCATTTCAATACACATTTCTCATAGAAGCACGGAGAACAGCAACAAATGCTTCCCTCTCCTTTTCCATCTTCTGCAAACAGATAGCAGCATATGCTGTAAATGTTATGAAAGAAGCGGAAAAATCAAGGCAGGCAAGTGTAAATAGGGCTACCTAGAGAGAACTGGCACTAAAAATCGATAGATGCCACCAGATTCCCATGAATTTAAGAGAACTGCATATGCTGAAGGATGAGGTCAGATTTCACACTGAGTACAGTTCCCAGTTCCCATCACTTCTGATAGGAAATAAAATTCTCTTTACCATTCAACATCCATACTGTATATTGCAGCACCAAAATAAAATCATCATGCTCTGTGCAAATCTTACTTCTTGAGGTAACAGTAATCTATACTGCTCTCAGCAGAAAGTGAAAAACCTAGCAGAAAAGTACAAGAGCAAGTCTTGAATAACAATGAGGGAATATTCAAATGAACACCTGTAACACTGGGAGTGAGACCTAGTAATAAAGGTGAGACCTAGTAATAAAGCAGGACGCGACACCATATAATTTATATTCCCCATTTCAGCATGTCATCACCATGACACAGGATGTCTAAAGTTCCAGTGCATTCAGCTTTACTTAGAATGGTGACACAGCCAGAAATGCAGGGAACTGCTGATGGATGGGGAATGCAATTTAAGCATTTCTCACACATATATGTACAATCTCAGTCATGAGAAAAATCTATTTGTTAAAAAACCAAAATCTCACTCCTGACTATGCCAAGGGACAGATTTAATGGGAGAAGAGGGAGGGAAAAATGTTTTGGAAGTTTTTCAACATTTACTCAGTGTCTGAAGACAGAAAAAGAGGGGAGAAAAGATAGAGAAGAATTAAAAAAAGCCTTCCTTTCAGAGGAAGAAATACCTAATGACATACTATGCTGTCAAAGCAAGATGAAGCCAACTTGTAGGTGCTGTATGCTTGGATTAATCATACAACAGGTAACCTGCAACTGCAGAAACTGAACTATTTCCTTCCAGTAGCTCTAGGGCCTGACTTGTCAGAAGCATATGCTGATGTTGCTAATGCTCAAAGCTAATGTATATTAACTGCAGTCATTTTTGTGCCAAATCCCTTTACACTTCATGGTCTTTTTCCTTTGTCATGAAGAAATCACTGCAAATGTAAGCAATTACATTTGACAAAATCTTGTAGATAAATTGCAATAAGTACGGTATGATTCTGTTCTTCACTACTCAAAGAACACAAGAAATTTTCTTTCTATTAACCATTGACATTACCTCAATTTCTATTGCTTTAGTCTCCAGAACAGAATAATAAAAGTGGCCTATAGGCTGGTATTTCTTGATTCAATCTAGTGCTATGTGATAAAAAGCAGCAAAAAAATTCACCAGTTGGGAAAACAATTAGCATACAATCAGCATACATCTTTTAGCAGAAAACTAATCCCTCCTCTTAAGGAAGAAGTATCTGTAATCTTTTTGTTTTCCTTTAAAGGTAATTCTAAGATAACTTCACAGTAACACAACTTGTAAAGTTTTACCAGTTTATCAAACTTGTCAAACAACTGGCCAATGGCCTTTCACTGGAGAGGTATGAATAACTCTTACATTCTACACTTTATGAGAGCAAGCCTCTTTTCCTGGTACTGGTGTTGGCACTTTTCTGATGCTGCAATAACATCCCAGGCAAGACAAGAGTCTGCCCAGCACATCTGTTCCTTGGCTCAGGAGAGCCCTGTGCTGGCCGGGGACAGCTCAGGACATCAGCTGCCAGTGCAGCATGGACAGTAGATCTCAGCAATCTACGCTTAGGTCAGTGCTGCCATGGCAGAGTTCATGCCCAATAGTCAAGTAGTATTCCTACAGTTGTCAGCCAGGACAGAGTAAATTTCACCCAGAAAAATAAGATTTTTTTTTAGAAAAGAGGTATCACAACCAAACACTGTTACGAATAACTCAGTGAATGGGAAAGAAGGCAAGGCTACCACAATACCTATTTTACAACTTCCTTCATTGTGAATAAAATAAAGGCAAAAGAGAAAATATAGGATTGATTCAAGTCAGAAAAGGGTTAACTGCATTTCATTTCTCCATGCAAGAGTCAACAGCAATAGTAGCAAGCAATGAAGCTAAAACAAGGTCAAACAAGTGGGGTTAAGCAATGTGCTACCGGCCAGAGCCAGTCATACTCAAGAGTGTTCATTTCTAACCTAGCAATTACTGAGCATAACTGAAAGAACTGTCAGCTTGCAGCTTTTACACAGTGTCATGACTGCTATTAATACTGTACTTCAGATAATTTAGTTGTCAGGACGTGACAAGAGTATTCAGAAGGTCTATAGTATCACACTGCAAAAATGTGGTAACATATTTATCAACATAATTGTGTTCCCTGACAACACCTAAGGTATATTATTGATGGTAATCAGTAGTTTCACTTGCAAATGGATTTCTCTTATAGATCTCAACCTTCCTCCCACCACTAGATGGTTATGAGTCCATGGGCTAAGGAGTACTGTATTTGTTTCAAAGGAGAGCTCACATCGCCTCTGCCAATAGCCATATTAATACAGACAGGTTTTGAAAACTACACTCTGCAACCACTATTAGCAGTAATGATGATGGACCTCGAAAGGCAGGACAGATGAACAGCATGACCAGTAGCATGTGGTGGAAAAGAAAGAATTCCTCTCTCTGGTATTCAGAAAGCACCAGTCATCTAAATGTCTGGCTAGAAGTAAAACATCAGCCACAAACACAGTTCATACCATGACTGTCCACTGCAAAGACAGACACCTCATGCATTAGGCCTAGCAGAGAGGCAGGAAGGCAAAGAACCACAGGGATGAATAAAGGGAACCAAAACAGACTCAAACACTTAATGCTGTCATTTAAGATTCACATTCAAATGAAGTCATTATTTACTAACCCTAGCAGTCATCTGCCATTGAAGGAGCTCTTCCATAATATCTGTAACACGCCATGAAATATTCATCTAATCTGATAGCTGTAAATACTGAGGTCCCTAAATGGAGAGTCTAACTATACTTTTACCTTAATTCTGCTGAGAATTGCAGTTTCAACAAAACCCCATATTATGCTTTGCTGTCTTTACAGCTTTTGCCTTGATGAGGTGGAAGATAAAATCAGTCTTCTACCTGTGGTGGTTTGAAAAATCTTTTCTCTGAAGTAGTAATGGTTTGCCCCACTGATAATACTGGACCAATCAATAGTCCATGTGCGCCTATGGAAATTACATACCCACAGAAACAGAAGAGAAGGTGGTGAAGATAGTTTTTAGAATAGAGGTAGCCATGATCTGAGCCACAAGGAGGCAGGGAGCCAGTGAGCCCCTCTGGGGGCCAAGGGCCCCCAGCCCCCAGCTGAGGCTACGGGAGACCCAGTATAGTGTCAAAGCTGGACCAGGTCCCGTAATCAAGAGCTGGAAGAGTTTCCTTACTGGCAGCAGTAGCAGAAGACATTGAAAGCGGCAGCGGAGCAGTCCTGAACAGTGACAAGGGTGGCTAAAAGCCAAAAGATAGCCAGTAGCAGCGAGATAACGTGAAACTGGCTGAAAGACACAGAGATGTTCCTGCAGGAGGGAGAGCTGGCAACAAAACAGAGGAAAACTCAACAGAGCTGGTTTGGGGTAAGACTGTACTACTTTCCCAAAAACCCAGAGACTTCCTGAAGAGGGGTGGACTTCCAAACCTTTAGGGAGTCCCGAAATGCAGCAGCAGCTAGAGAGAGAGAGAAAAAGGAGCTGAAAAAGACAGGAGTCGTCCTGAGAGCTGAGCCAGGACAGAATGTGGAGGAGGTGGCCGTACCCTCTGCTGCTGCTGCTGCTGCTGCTTCTATCATGCTACCAAGCTGAGACAGAGCAAAAGAGCTTTGGTAAGACTGAACTGAAAGCTGCCTTCAATGTTCTAACCCAAGAGGAGTGAAGATCTACAAGGAAATCCCCCGAAGGCTCGGTGTGCTGGTTTAAAAGTTAACCAGCAGGGGGAATGAACTCAACTCAAAGGAGAGATTATAAGTCAGAATAACAATTTATTAAAATGATACAGTAAGTACAATAATACAAACCAACAATTGGTCTCAACCCACAAAAACCCAAATGTATAACCCAGTGCCCTGGGGCCTGAACAAAGTGGTGTTCCTTGGGCCCTGTTTGAGTCCAAAGTAAAGGGAGAGGGGAAGAATCTGCTGGTGGGAGAGCTGCTGCAGTCTGGCCAAACTGGTGATCGCAGTCCAGTGGTGGTCTAAGTCTGGTTGAGAGCGATGAGATGCAGCCGTCCTCTGGATCCCACGAGTGGGTTGAAAAATGTTCCAAAACTCCAAGATTATATATCCTCCAGTTCAGGCAGGAATGTTCAGTGCTCCCCTCAGGGCGGGGAGTTCCACAAAGGGTGTGAGGACAGAAACATCCTCCTATCTCACAGGCCTCTTAACACCTAGTTTATAGCCTGAGGAGTCAGGCTCTATGGGCAGAGGGTGCGAATAGTCTATTGACAACAATAGTCTAGTTTCTGGGAAATGACATGGAAGGCTATAGAATACAGTTTTGGGCTACACCCACCATGATGAACTGATCTCAGCTGTCCTAACTAGGACACTCGGGCTTGAGGTTGGAATTTCCACAAAGTAAGAACCAAAATCCTGACTGCCATACATAAATCTGCTGCCTCAGAAAAATGAAGGACACTAACCAGTGCCACAGAAAACTGAAGTGAAGGAAGTGTGGCCTGAGAAGTGACAGAAAGACTTTTCTCTTTTCTTCTTGGACTTTTATTGAAGAAAAGGAGAAATTTAATTTAATGTAAATATATATGTGGGTGTAAATAAACCTTTGTAAATATTTTCCCCTTCCCCCAATAACTAATAGTTGTGTTTTGTCTGAAAACTCTCCACATGGGATGAAAAAGATATCAAGTCCATACCATCACTAAGCCCTCTCACAGGGGCAAACTGTGGGAGGGGGGCTTGAACTCCTGGGAGTTTCAAACCACCACACCACCTCAGCAGAAGATGGATACTTCCCACCCGGCCTGCAGTGCTGAGACAAGAGGAGACAAGTGTTTGTCCTTTTTCTGGCTGCACACAGGTGAGCAGAAAGGTAGGCAGCTCTCTTTCATGCATGAACACATCACCTATGCTGAACTATTAAATGCTATTCAATTTGTTAAGTGCTTATTAAAGTTGCAATCATATGAATACCTGCATTGTGCACATCCACAACAGAAATAATTCCCAGTACACTTTATTTATGTTCTAAACCTCTTAACATTGTCATCTGCTTCTTCAGTTTTCTAAAGGAATACAGACTACCAGAAGACATGCTGCTCCTCAGAGATCTTAATTCCAGATCAAGGATTAATTCTATTTGTAGTTGATTGCACCTTGGTTTCTAGTATCCTTTCATGTCTTTGTGAGACCCTTGAAAATGAATGAGGGCCCTCTTCCCATGGTAGTGGTAGTTCATACTAGCACTATCCTATGTGATTTCTCTGATGACTACTTCAGCCCAATCTGTAGAGTTTCCTTTAATAAGGAAAATATTTGGGTTTTTTTCTGCTACATATGTTTTTCCTCAGAAAATTAACCTGGGAACAGGAAAATTCAAAAGACTTTAATAATTTTTTATTGTTTACTGTCTAGTACTCTTCTTAAAATTTTCTGCTACTGTTCTTAAAATTTTCTCTCACTGCCCTCTACAGGGTTTGCTGCAGAATAAACTTGAATGCACTGCAAAGCAGAGACACCTGCAGCTGTTCTGAGATTAAAAGGAAAAGACCTCTCTTCGCTCAAAAATATTTTTTTTCTTGAAAGCTGATTCAATTCAGGAGCTGACAAAAATGAGAGAATACAGCATGTACATAGAAGCCTCTTTAGTGTGGAATTTTTGCCTCTAGTCATACCTTTCAATACATTTCTCCCCAGTGCAAAGACTTTGTCAGAACACCTGACATCCAGTTACACCTGGAAACCTTTTCAGTGTTCAAATTTTTCATTATCATCCAAGCAACAGTTAGTTGATATTTCAAAAGGCTGTTCAATATCAAGAATTAAAAAGATTTCACTATAACAAAACCTCAACATTGAGGTTGCTGTGCAGAGCAGACACAGCTACAAAACATAAAAAAAGAATGGTAATTTCATTTCAGATGTCTGTATCAGCCTATTCCTTATCTATCTAAGCTTACATGCTGAATGTACATTTCTTTTCATTCTTCCAACTCTACTTGCCCTATTGCATGCCTACCCAAAAATACAAGCAAGTAACAATATTTTTAATTTCTCTAGGATGAAGGTATCAGAATACTGTAATTCAGTGCACTGAAGATCTAGTTAATAGATTTAGTTACCATTTTTCCCCAAAATTTGAGCTATTTCCAGCACTCCAGAGTATCAGTACAGAATCATTTAAGTAAATTACTTTAACTTTTCCTCTATCAAGATCTTTGTTCTGTATTGAATCACGCACTCTGGATAATGAACAGTCCCTTTTCCTTATGAACAGTATTTTAAAATTAAGCAACTTAGTAAAAACGTACATTTTGGCTATTTGACTAGCAAATGACTATTTGCATTGCTTATTCAGCACAGAAACTATTTCACAATATTGTGTCTAGTGGCTTTGTAAAGCCAATTAGTGCCTAAAGATTTTTTCATTCTTTTTACTGGAAAGAGCTTCACTTACATATGAGGTAGACAGATGTTATTCCTTGTAAAAACCAGACTACATGCAAAGAAAAAGGGAGAAAGCCTTTTACATGTTTCTTTCCATTTTATAGGAATTTTAATCTACTTTAAAATGCACTGAAAAGCACTGGGAGGCCATATGATCCTTTGGTTCTGTCAAATGGTCTGTTTCAGCTTCAGACCTAGCCACGGTGTTTGCTGTTTGAAGCCTTTGAAGTATCTACAAATTGGACTTACAGTGCCCTCAGCAACTCAAGGGAGGAACCAGTGGTTTGAAGGAGAAAAAAAACCTCTACTTGCAGCCAAGTTTTGACTTATCTGTCAGCTTTGGTCCAATCCAAAGCTACTTCAAAAGGCTTCAAAGTACAGACACAGTGGCTGGGCCTGAAGTTCACTTTGCAGATTTTAGGATCCAGGACTCAATAACATTTTCCAAAATTAAATTGTAAACGGATTAAAATTAAGTCATATAATTGAATACATACTGCAACTCAATTTCTATCACTTTGCAATCTAATGATAAAATGTACACTAGGAGAGGTAGACATTTGACAACAAACATTTTTTTAATTTTATAACCTCTGTTCTATCTGTGAAATAACATGAAAGGTTATTAGAAGATAACTGTCTACTTCAGGTGCTGAGTAAAGCCGGCCTTGTGCCCCACTGCTGAGCTCAAGGTGAGTCACTGCTTTCTCATATTGTTACACACAGATCCTCAACGTATTTAAAACGTACGTTCAGATTTATGAATACTTTGGTTCATTACTCCTTTCATTTCTCAAGCTTTTTTCAGGCTTTTTAATTTGCCAGAATATACAAGTGTTTTAAAACACTAATTCGTTAAAATATACTAATTTAAGTAAGTCTAAAAAATGTGGAATTCCATGGTCTTCCTGCTAAACACAGAGTAATTATTAATGCTACACATTTTACCAGGAGTTCTTTTTTTGGGAGAGGAGAACAAGCATGGGAAGAGGGTGTTTTGGGGAAGGCTACTTTGGATGGCCATTAAATCTCCATTCTGCCTTGTCAACAGCAAGAATGGGAACTCTAGTTGTCATATCCCAATAAGGTACTGTAGCCTGTTGGTCAATGGAGAAGATTCTCTCTCTGTGTCTTCCTTTTTGAACTTGCTCCTAGAATCATAGATTTGTTTAGGCTGGAAAAGACTTCTGGGATGATCAAGGCCTTAACACCACCAAATCCTTCTCCATTAAGCAAAGAAATATTTCCTTGTTCAGGAAAAGGGAAACTGATTCTGCATTAAAATATCTCTGTAAAATGTGGGAATGTCAGGTAGTATTTCTCTGTTACTGGTACCATATACTTTCTGTCCAAGGTGAAACTACTTCAAGAAGAGAGATGAAAAACTCAGTCTGGGATAGGAGAAAGTAGTCAGTCTTCTGACATGCAGGAGTAAATAGATGTTTCGGGTAAGTGGATTCAGGAAAGGAACTCCCCGTTTGCATCCACTGTTTTTGTGATCTCTCAGAGACTGACTACCCTGCAGATTGGCAAGGAGATACAACAGCTTTTAGTTCTGTCATTCAGCACAGAAGCTGTCTAGCTGTGGAAAAACATGAAAGTGTGGGCTGGCTTCTCTGCTTTATAATATCTGTTGGTTTTGTTGAGTCATGGTACACCCCTTGCTGCTGGCACCTACTCTCTGGGTTTTGTCCACTTTGGCTGCAGTGAAGGGAAGCAGTAAAATCTGCTCCAGATTACTTTTTTTACAGTGAGGTAGCAGAATGAGGATGATTCTTGCAAAACTTCCTGAAAAGCTGAAAGGTGCTTGCTCTCGAGGACAGAAGTGTTTTTCTCAGTTCACATCACAAAGGCTTTTGTCATAGGCATATAAATTATTCAGAGTGGTCTTATTTATTATTATCCAAGTCTGGAAATATCTGATAAAGAAGGGAAACAGCCAAAGGATGGCTGCCTTTGTGCTGACATGCCTCTCTTCAGGGAAGGAGTACTGTAATATAAAAGCATCCAGTTCAATTCACATGGTATAGTCTAAATTTGTAACATATGAGACATATAAAAGACATAATGCATTTCAAAAGAGCTGGGCAAGCACGCTCATGCAGTGAAAAAGGAAAAGTTTATTTATTTAGAACATGCTGGGAATCCTGAGTAGTGATCATCAATCAAATACTTGGCATCAACATTTGTGGTTAAATGGATTAATGCAACTGTCTAATTAGATGAAGCACTGTAGAATTCCCTTCAGATATACAATTGTTAATTAGGCAGAGTACTGTCATTTAATGTTCCCCACACAGCTACTTCTGTTACACGAAACATTTCCACTGACAAATGGCAATGCTTAATACCACTTGGAAATTTAATGAAAGAGCTTAGGGCAGGAAACAGAAGTAAATGCTTCAAATAGCTGAGAAATAATTTGGGTAAGCAGGACATAATCACCCTTATATGGCTAAGTCTCCAACTGAATGGTGAAAACAGTTCAGAATTCTTTAAAGTCCACTTATGAACACATGATCTCTTTCCTGTGCCTTTTTCTTTTTTTCCTGCAGGTTCATCTCTAGTGTTTTTATCAACATTTTATTAAAACAGTCAATACACCAACAGGCTGAGCAATTTCCATATTGCACTGAGTCTGGTTGGGATGGAGTTAACTTCCTTCACAGCAGCTTGCATGGTGCTGTGCTTCGCATTTGTGAATAAAGCAGTGTTGATAACACACCGATGTTTTTGCTGTGGCTGAGTAATGCTTGCACAGCATGAAGGGTTTCTCTCCAAACGCCTGCATCCCCAAAGGCCAGTAAACTTGGTGATGGTCAAAGGTGGAGAGGTAACACGGCTAGAACTGACCTAAACTGACCAAAGGGGTATTCTGAGTTTCTTTTCTGTATTCGAGATGGAAAAATAAACAGTTTTTAAAAAGCATAAAACATATATCAACAAATGAAATCTTTTTGTCCAGATAATTTCTCAAAAGTTTTAAAGGCTCAGGATGAAGAAATAGTCACTCTTTCCCATTGCTTTCTGAAGCCAGACATGTGGGGGCTATCCCTCTAGAAGAGATTAGTTGGCTTTCCTAGTGATCTTGCTACTCAAAAGCTGAGAATGAAGAAATTGTAACTGTCTGAATTTTTGTGTTATATTTGTAAAAAAGGTAAGTGTGGAGAGAAATGAAAAAAAATCAATTATGCATTTAAGGTAAAAAACAGAAACTCAAAAAATCCTGAACAGCAGACATTGATCTAAATTTTAGAAATCTTTTCAGCTAGAAATCAGAACTACCGCTTCTGAATATGTACTCTCAAAAAAACTTGTCATCAAACTAATTTCAAATTTTAAAACTCTTGTAATCAGAAGAAGTCTTATTTTATGTTAACTTTTGTATTCACAATCAAAAGGTAAGGAATGGAGAAAAGCAAATATTCAGTGTCTGAATCCTTCAGCAACTACTACAGGGAAAGTTTAAGTGAAAATATCAGCTATAGGTACATTTGGAGGCAAAGGAACAAAAGAGGTTATACTTCCTTTTTGCACTTCTTCTCTCCTACCAAAAGAAATATCTTCTCTCAGGTACAGAACAACTTTTCTAAATTGTGCTTCTTTAGACAGATAAGGATATTTTAAGAAAAATCCAGCAAGTATTGCCTCTGAGTTTTCTAGGGTTGAAATCAAAAGTACTTCTGAATAGCACACTATTCTCATGGGAATGAAAAGTTTGACCAAGATAAAGAAGTATGCAAATGAAGAAGAAATAACATGGTCTGATACACAAGTTATAATTGCAGCTTTAAATAACAAAAGGAGAAGATAAGCCTGCATTTTCCAACAGCCAGCATCTCATTATCTTGGCCCTACCCCCACCTGCTTTTAAAACATTTTGCAAAGTACCTACACAAGAATTAAGGGGAAAAGGAATGGGAAAAGAAAAAAACAGAAAAGGAGAATCTTCAGGGTACAAGAGTCATTTAAGTATGCCTCAACTTGTTTCAGGCTCTGAATCAAAGTACAACATTTTGAAGGATAGCCATGAATAAGTTATTTTATCTGAAGAATCAGTTTAAAATTGTTTCACATCCTGCAACTTGTAATGACTTTTAGTTTGCATGTCCCATGACTTTTAAAGCTGACTTTTATTTCCTGCTGGTAAAGTATACCAAACAGTAGGCAGAAATACCCATTGCCCTACAGCTAATAGAAGTCAGATTATGTTCTAATTAAGCAGTAAGGATGATGACTCATTATATGATCCACAGTATTCATAAATGATGCAGTCAAATGTGGATAAGGTTTACAGAGCAAGATGTATGTAGATAATTCATATCTACAGCAGGTTACCAGAAACAAAAACTCTGTGATTTACCAAATGGCTTTGCAGTCTTTACAGTATGGTTAGAACTCTTCTCGCTAGCCTTTGGAAATGATCTTTTTTATAACCACTTCTTAACTTTCATTAGCTTTTGTTAACTACCAAGATAATGCTTCTTTGTTGGAAATCCTTCTAGTTAATTATCCTTTTAAGACAACATGCTTTGCTTTACAGCTAAATTTCAGCTGTGTTTTGTTGAAGTTCAAGGGAGAATAAAATTACAGAGTGAAACAAGGACATGACACAGAAGCATTAAAAAGTCCCTTATCCCATGCATAAAATTCAGAAGAGACTTGAAGTGGAAGACTATTTTATTTTACTTCCAGTAGGTTTCTCAAATTCAATTCAATCCACAATGAAATTCTAAGATGGACTGAAGAACACAGGACTTGTTTTCAAAATATAGCCACTATTCATTTATAGGAAACAAGATGTAGAAATGACTCATCCTGTATAGTGAAATTCACAACTAGCTTCATTTAATGTAAAATTAAACTGAAGTCTATCTATGCTTAGAATTAAAAGTGAAAATTTGGGGAATTTTGTATCAGAATAAAAAAAAAAAATTAAATGTAGTTGTTAACACAAGTATGCTTTTCAACATGGTGCTAAAAAGTCCAGAAAGAGAGAAAAAAACCCAGTACTTGTTCTGCTGGTGGGAATACCACTGCTTTCTTTATCTCATATTATCTTGAAACATTCTATTTGACCTTGGGGATATGGAGATACAAAACTTCCCTAAGATTTCTGGCAGAAGACAGGTCAGCGGATACAAATAAAGAAGCATCTGAGAAAATCAATCCTAACAACACTGAAGTAAGCATACTTTTTGACAGATGATAGTGCAGTAGTTTGAGAAGTAACGGGGAGAGCATTTGAAGGAGTTCATGACCACTGCAATTAACAAATACATGTTTTCTTTTCACAAGCCTGAAACACAGGTAGTAGATGAAAAACAGCAGTAGATGACTTAGCATCCTAAATGATAAAACACACAGGGTATAGCCAGCCCTTATCATTATATAATATATAAAAATATATGTTTATATTTATAATTACATTTATGTGTTATTATGTGTTACAGAGATCATGTTAGACTTCAGGCTCCTTTATTGGCTCAGAACAGCAGCTGGAAAACAGAAGTTCTATTCTCAGTTCTGTTTGAACCAAAAGTGTCTTTTAACTCACTGCATCAGTATTTCTCTTTCTGATGTACTTTGGATTATCAGCTTCCCAAGGCAAGGACTGTCTCTGATTTCTGTGCATGTAAACAGTTCCTAGTACAGAGCAGTTTCACGCTCAGCTGAAGTGTTTAGGGTTATGTTGTGTATTTACAGGTGTATGTGTAACCAAAAACTTAGTTCAGTTTCTAATAAGTCTAATTAGTTTTACAAAATTGCAAGTCCTCCTAATTTCCAATAGTTGTTGACTACTTTGTTGGTGCACTCCAAATCTTGGTTAGGAATTTTGAAGGGGCAAACCACCAGATTCCTTTTTGTGTTCTCCCTGAAAACAGCAGTTTAACAACTGCCCCTCTTTCTCCACAAATTCAGATACTATCTGCAGCTGGGTATAAATCTCAAATATTCTACCTTGTCCGGAGAAAAAGTTGGCAAGGCAAAAGTCCAGTCTCAGGTAAATGTTACAGAATTGTGGGTTAGCATTAGCAGCTATAACAAATACAAAATCATGTTCACTGTATTGAAATGTCTGGGAACTCCTTCAGGTAATATCTGTGTTCAAGTCACCCTTGATTAAAAATCAAGTAAACACCACACTAAATATTTTTTTATCATAAGGAGACAAAATTTCCTATAAAGACTTAAACAGGAAGGCGTTACAATTACCACAACCTTTTTTTTGCTGTTAACTCATCACTCTGTCACTGAAAGTTTAGAAGCCAGAGACTTTGTTACATGGAGAAGGAGCCACGTACTCTGTGATCCAGTGTTTCTACACCTGTGGCTTTGGAATAAAAATACAATCTCAAAACACTAGGTTACCTTGTAGCGGAAGTGCTGTTTTTCATGAGTAGTATAAAGGACAAGCCCTAAAAGATTAAGGCTTTAAAAAAAAATCATGAGATTTGGCAGCGCTGTGAAACCAATATCATGTTATTACTTTTGCACTTTTTCCCCCTTTCCTCACAGACTTACTCAGGTTTGGATATTTAGTGAGACAGAAGAAATGGTCCAACTACAGATTATTGTGCCTGGAAGAGGCAAGTGAACTCCCTTTTCCCTGAACTTCTGGGAGGGCTGAAGGAAGCAGCTTCTATAAAAAATAGTCAGATGGATGCTATTCCATGAATTCTCTTTCCAAATACAAGAAAGCTGTCTCAGTATGATGAATAATTCAGGAAAAGAGAAAAATAGAAAGGTGCCATTTTTCAGCCACATACTACAGGGGTCTTGCACACAAGTATTGTACCATTCACAAATCTAATGCCAAATCTCATTAACAAAGAGTTAGGGATGTGAAGTCAGTCAGAAGACTTTTTACTAATCCTGCTACTAATAGTACTGTTATTACCACTACTGCATAAGCCAAACCAAGAGAATATTATGAGAAGTAGTTATCTGTGGTTGAAAGTGAGAAGAAAAAACAGCATCCAGAACCTCAAGTAGATCTGACTTAGTCTTTGAGGATCTTGGCACAGAGGACTCACTGCAGAGGCATGCTTATCTCATGAAACTAAGTACATCCTTCTTAAAAGCCAAAAAAATGGGATATGGTTTGAAATTCATGACAGAAAATTCACATACAAAAGACAAGTAAGCTAGCTTGAAAAAGTTCTTCAGGAATAACCAGCAGCTATGCTAGTTACAAATGGCATGTGGTGGCAAATGATATTGCTTGCATATAATGTTCTCCAATCTCATAAATTCACTACAAGCTTAACCACCCATTGCTATAGTGCCTGTGAGGTTTAGGCAAACTACATTAAAAATTGCTCTGTCTCAGAATCACTTGATATGTAGAGAACACAGTTTTACTCAGAGTAACCAGAGGGAAGCATTTAACCAATATGTACTAACATATGCAATATTATTTAACTTATGCCAGTCTAGGGAAAAAAAAATTGAAAAAACTAGTTTTATTTCACATACCATATACAAAGTCCTCAAAGAAGTATGAGGTTTCTTGATCTTGTATGCAATAGAGTTGACTTCAGCCCAGGTATCCAGCTGATCATTCAGGGAAAAATAACTTAGATACTAGAATCAGTTTCTTCTCCTGTCCCTGAATTCTGTGAATTCAATAACCGAGGATCGAATGCAGAGAAGTATCAGGGCTTGAATGCATCGAGGCTTTCTGACATTTACCAAACCCAAGTCATATTCAATTTTTTTTCAATCCCAGCCATATCAGTTCTATACACTGCTTCTAGATATGTTAGAGTCCCTCTCCACAATTAAGCAATTAACCATGCACAATTATATTACAGTTATATAAACAGATAGACTTGACCTTATAAGAAAGTCCAGTATCTCAGACACAAAAATTGAACAGACTCACATTAATCTGCAAAAATTTTAAAGTGTCTGGTAGTAATCAAATTCTACAAAAATTATTTAGCTCACATGATAAATTTTTAGTACATGTCTCAAGAAAGAATTCAGCCTGACATTCAACCAGTAATTTCATAGAAAGTCTATACCATCTTTTTTTCACCATTCATTCATTGTTTTGGATTATTCATTTATTCATTTATTTATGGATAAATCTTTATACCAAAACATTCAAAATCTTCTTTGTCCATATAAAACCTGCAAATTATTTACTGCTATATAAAATTTGAAAATATAAAATACACCAAACTTGCAAGGTTCCTGAGAGTATTTTATTTGCACATGCCATTTTATTTCTCCATCATATAAATTAATGCAGTAATCAAGACTCTTCCCAACTCAATAGAAAATTGAGTAGGTCAGCTGATAGTTCATCAGCTGTGTATTTGTGAATAGTATAAGCTCATAATTATGAATGGGCTCCAGATAAAGCCTACAACAACACTTGCAAAAATATTATGAACAAATGTTCTATACTGGGAAAAAAGAAAACAAGGCTGAAGCAAAGCCAGAAGGACAAGATAACCTATCAAAATAGAATAAAAATTAAAAAATAAATCAAAGAAAGGTAAGAGAAGGGAAAAGACTAATATTCTTTAAAGTTTTCAAATTCAAATTATGCAGTAAAAAGGGGAAGAAAATGTGGCCAAAAATAGTAAATGAACTTTCAGAAATTACAACTGAGTTCTGAACTTCTTCAGTAATAAGGTTGTTGGTTGCTTTTTCAGATAAATTACATCCAGAAAAACTCGAAGAAATTAATCTGAAGGACAAAAGTACGAATTGAGGGGTTCCTTATGAACGGCAATCAGCGATTCAGATACCCAGAATGTTAATGACTGGAAAACAAGGGAAAACAAGGTTAAGAGTCTGAGCAAATGCACCCTGAGGGAAGAAGACAGTCAGATAATTCCAGTTAACAAAAAAAGAATGTGCTTTTAAGAAACACTGATTTATCTCCACAATATTCCTGGAAGAAACATTATCTTATCTCAAAAAAACCCCAACAAAAACACAAACAAACAAAACCAAACAAACGAACAAAAAAACCCCAACCAAACACCAAACAAAACCAAAACCAACCAAACAAACAAACACCGCAAAAAAAAAAACCCTGTGAAACACTTTCTACACTCAACCTGGAGCTTTTATTCCATTTATTCCATTATGCCATTTCAGCCAATGCAGAATTCTTTTTTTCTCTATCATTGTTAAGTTTCGCTGTAAGAGACCCCTTGCAAGAACAGCTCCTGTTAATTGCTCTATGATATTCATTGAAAAATGGGTATCTTGTAAAAGTTGCAAAGCAGAAATCTTTGAATGGCTCATAGCAATTAAACCTAATATTTATTATAGAATCATATAATACCCCAAGTGGGAAGGCAACCCACAAGGATCATCAAGTCCAACTCAGCCCTGCACAGGACCATCCCCAGGAGTCACACCATGTGCCCGAGAGTGTTGTCCAAACACTTCTTCAACTCTGTCAAGCTTGGTGCTGTGACCACTTCCCTGGGGAGCCTGTTCCAGTGCCCAACCACCCTCTAGGGGAGGCATGTTTTCATAACATTTAACCTACACCCCCCCTGATACAAACTCATGCTGTTCCACTTCCCCTCATGAGGAAGCTGTAAGACTATTTCATCTGTTTCATCTCTGTACTTTTATTCTTAAGCACAAATTTAAGTAATCAGAATTTACTTCTATACCCACAGTGTACATCAATGGCACCAACAGATGCTACAATCCCATGTAATTTTGTTAATGAGAAATTTGGTATATTGTGTCTTTATAGAATAAGGATAATATTCAAACTACTACTGTTTTACTGTGCAGATTCCAGCTGATTACATCAAGCTAAATCAAATGGACCTTTTGGAAGAGTAGATGGAAAACTAATAGTCAAAACAAGTACAGATAAATAATTAAAAGTTGAACAATGGTGATTAAGATGCTTATGGGGAAGATGTTATTTCTAGATGTCATCCAAGATTGCAAAAGGGTTTTCCAATGCCATGATCCAAAGAAAATACTTTTTCTTGAGGAAAGAACTTAGATGGTGGAAGAAAAGGTTCAATGAGCATCCAGTACTCTAGGTGAAACAGCAGTGAGCTATTTGGGATAAAAGCTGGGATGAAACCTGGCAGCTATGCTCAGTCATGGTATATGATGATACTTCTGGGTTAAGATGCAAATGCATTACTTTTAATTACTTTCTCCTCCACTTACCAAGCACATGTAGGCAGAAAAAAATAAAAAGTTTAAGACATTTCATACTACCTGGTCTTGAATGTCTTGTACAAGTAAAACATAAATCAGCTTGTCCAAGAGTACTCAAAGACTGCAAAAGTAAATGTAGGAGGAAAAAATGTATCTAGTTATCTTTACTGAAGGAGGGGAAAAAAGTCTAACTCTGCAAAATACCTTTGCTTTAGGTAATATCACGGTCCCATTCCTAGCGTTACAACACTATTCTGGCACTGTGTTATTTTACAAGAGTTAAGCAGATAATTTCTATGCACATGTTAACGGTCTTTTTCAAGTATTACAAATTTATAGATGATGCAGAATATAAAGGTTCTGGCACAAGCTACTTTTGTCTGATAAACAAAAGGAATGTCTAAATCTCAAGTCAGTTCACCCATTCCTCTTATCTACAAGCAATTGTTCTGGAAAATCTGTTCCTAAATGAAAGGCCACAGTATAGCTGGGTGGCCAATATACTTAATGGCAGATGTAATCTCACCAATTGGCTCCAACAAAATCACTGTTCTGTCAGGCTCAGAAAACAGAGAATTGCCTACTAGTGAGGAGCTACCATGGGACAGAGTCCTCCTGTCCTTTTTGCAAAGAATGAAATACACAGAAGGAAAACAAGGAAAACTGCCACTAACATTTTTGATATGGTCATTCCATACAGGTTCATATACTGTGTGTTGATTTTGGATGGATGCTACATGCCCCCCAGAGCCACTCCATCACTCACCCTCCTCAACCGGACAGGGGAGAGAAAATATAATGAGGCACTCATGGGTTTGAGATAAGGAACAGGAAGAGATGACTCGGCAATTGCTGTCACAGGCAAAACAGACTCGACTTGGGGCAATTAATTTATTACCAATCAAATCAGAGTAGGGTAATGAGAAATTAAATCTTAAACTACCTTTCCTCCACCCCTGCCTTCTTTCTAGGCTCAACTTTAATCCTGATTTTCTCTACCTTGTACCCCAAGTGGCTCAGGGGAATGAGGAAAGGGGGTTCAGTCAGTTCATCATATTGTCTCTGCCATTCCTTCCACAGGAGGACTTCTCACACTCTTCCCCTGCTCTAGCCTGGGGTCCTTCCATGGGAAATAGTCCTTCATGAACTGCACAGACATGAGTCTTTCCATAGGCTCCAGTTCTTCACGAACCACTCCAGTGTGGGTCCTTTCCAAAGTGTGCAGTCCTTCAGGAACAGGCTACTCCAGCACAGCTCCTCCATGGGGTCACCAGTCCTGCCAGAAATTGTGCTCCAGTGTGGGCTCCTCTCTCCATGGAGCCATAGGTCCTGCCATGAGCCTGCTCCAGTGTGGGCTTCTCAAAGGGTCACAGCCTCCTTCAGGCATCCACCTGTTCTGGTGTGGGGTCCTCCATAGGTTACAGCTGGTTATCTGTGCCACCAGGGACCTCCATGGTGGCAGGAGCACAGGACCCCTCCAGGGTCCAGCAGGAGCACAGCTGCCTCATTATGGTCTTTGCCACAGACTGAAGGGGAACCTCTGCTCTGGTGCCTGGAGCACCTCTTCCCCCTCCTTCTGCACTGACTGGTGTCTGCAGGGCTGCTTCTTTCATATTCTCATTCCTCTGGCTGCCATTGTTGTTGCCCAGTTGTTTTTTCCCCCCCTTCTTAAATCAGTTACCACAGAAGTGCTGCCACCATTGCTGAAGGGCTTGGTCTTGGTCCATCTTGGAGCCAGCTGGCACTAAGTCAGACATGGGGGAAGTTTCTGGCAGCTTCTCCCAGAAGCCAACCCTGTAGCCCTTTCCCCCCACATCTTGCCACGCTCACCCAATACCACTGGATATCCAGAACACATCCCACCTTTTTCTTCACTTACCCGCAATTATTCTAGTCAATAAAAGCAGATGGATCTACAAAGTCGCATTCTGCAATTTCTTCACAAAAACACATTCAGGGATTAATTCTCATTTCCACAGGCCAAGGGCACAATCACACATGCACATGTGTGTTTCTGAAGACTGAGGTTTCAAGTTCCACCACGACTCCTTTATCTGGGTTGCCTTCTGAACTGCAGAAGTGAATGTAATAGCATCCTCCACTGGCTTTTAAATTCATTACTGAATGGTCATGCATGAGCATGTTCTCAGTCCTTTATCACCAGCCTCATTATTAGGCACATTTATGCTGTATTCACTGCTCCTTTTCCGGGTATTCCTCCAGGTCATTGACCACCTTTTGGAATTTCATCATTTGTGCTTCAGTTCCACATAAATCAGCCAGAAAAATATCAGGGAATTTCCTGTATCTGTTGTTTAAGCTGTTTAAAAGTTGCTAGGTAAAGCATTTGACAGTATGCTAAAGTATGAAAGAATTTAATTTCCTGCTGAGGAAGTGGGAGTGATAAGGTAATCTAATGCAGCATCTCCCTGCCCAATATCCATAGTTTCTTGATCATTAATGCTTTAAGAAAGGGATTTGTTAAGGCAGCTGCTTCTCAGCACTGCTTGATTTTTTCTTTTTTTTTTTTTTTTTTACATTTAGACTGTTAATTTCTCAGTTTGATGGCACATTTTTAAAACACTTGTATTAACAGCAGCTTTTTTTTTTACTGCATCCATCTTCCATAATCTCCATTATTATGCAGTTATATGTCTCTAAAGCGCTCAGTTCCTCTGTAGCTCAGAGGACAATTCACACCATATATCATTTCACGCAGTCAATTAATTGCAAAATTCCATTTCTCAAGAGAAAAGTAAAGGGAAAAAAATTCCTAAAGTGAGATTTTCACTTGTAGCTTGTAGTGGGTTTTTAAGCCTCCCTGAGAGGGAAATGGAATTAGGATAGGTTCCTGATGTATATTTTACCCAAAAGGTATCCCATACCATGTTATGTCAGCTCGGATATAAGAGAGGCAGGAGGAAACAGTTTTGCTCTTCTCTTCGGGGTAGCTGTGTGGTGGTGGACAGGCTGCTTCTTCTTCAGGAAAACGCCTTTCATGGACAACTAGTCTTTATTGTTAGCTTTCCCTGTGTGTATAGTGCTTATAGTTCCTTTTTTTCCTTCTCTGTGTAAATATAAAACTGCTTTTCTTGGTAAATCCCAGGTTTTTAAGTTTTCTTTTTCGTCTCCCTTTTTCCCTCTGGGGGTGGGGGAGATCTGCGTAGCCTTGGTGGACATCTGGCATTCAACCAAAGTAAACTATCTCAGGATATCATTCTTTCTAAATGTGCAACAGCAACCAGCACACAGTAAATCCAGCATCTGGGAGTCAGACTTATTTGCACAGACTGTATTCATAAATGCATATTTTTTATATAAATGAACAAAAACTCCAAATGTGATAAAATACGATAAAATTATAGTTGAAAACAAAACCAGTATTATATATTGTTTTTAAAAGGTACCCGATATTAAATGGACTTTTAATTTTACAGTTTTGAAATTTTGTAAAAAATTAGGTTTTTTTCTTTTAAAGATTACTCTAAATTTTTTCAATAGCAGTTCTACAAACTTTAAACTTGTCTTTCCATTGAATCATTAATGTTAAATATCTTCCATCTTTTTTTGTATAACGCTATTCATTAGAAAAATGACTGCTGATAAAATTGTAGAGACTGTCTTTTAGACAATGGAAACTGTGTTTTGTATATTCTGATAAAATCTGTTAAACACTGCAGATGGCAATTGATAAGTAGTATTGTTTAAGAAACTATGCACTTGAATTGATGCTTCAATTGTTAATTTTGTATTTATTAACTTTTATACAATTAATAAAATCATCAGAAAATTTATTGTAATAAAGTCTGTGAACCTGAAAAATTATCGTAATAAAGACTGTGAGCTACCTGAAACAGCTTGATTTTATTGTATTGTTTGTCCTGCAGATGACACATGTGGAAAACCAATCATAGTTACTCAGAACCGGATTAACAGAATCTTATAATATGATATTAGAGGTTGAAATAAGTCTTTAGGATTTTTACCTGTTTTCTGATATCTGCTCCTTCCATTAAGCCAAGCATTTCCACAGTAAGGAAAGAATTTTTGTGCTGGACTGATATATACTATTGGTCACTATTTTAGTCCTCATCACAAGACCCTCCCTCAGATCTAGGACAGTCACTAGTTTAAGGCACACAAGTCAGAAGGCAGAAAGCCATCCATCCATTCCACAACATTCAGAAGTTTAAAAACACATTAAAAAAATAATCTAGTGGGGCAGTCTTAGCAGATTTCTTTTGTAAGATAAATGTAAAACACAACATAAGCAAAGTAGGAAGTAATGTTTCTATCCTAGAAAGGAAGTTTCGGAATAACTTTGCACATAAAGCAGCAGAAAAATCAGCTTAAACAGAATTTTGCTGAGTCCTGAGAGGTTTATAAATGAATTACAGGATGAAGTTTCCTGCTATAGTAGGTATGTTCCATTCACATATTTATTTTTGTCTTTCCTCTGTTATCTTCATGCACTAAATTTGAAGATAGTTTGCTCAAAAGAAAGTGAAAGGTGCTTTTGGCATGTAAATCTCTCACAGAAGATTATACTCAAATACCCTTAACTTTACTTGTGTCTTCTACAGAGTCTTCAGAGATGAACTACAAGATCAGCATTTAGAAAATAAAATTTAGCACAGAAATTATTGCAAACAACAGATGTTGAAACTGGCAAGACTTTGTTAACACAGATCTCACTTTATTTATATCCCACAGAACTAAATGGTCAGTTCAGTAGGAAAAGAGAAAAAATAGTAGAAAAAGAGACTCTAAGCATATCCAGAGGACAAAAAAGGATATAATAATTTGAAAATTTTAAGGACTTGGGGTAGGGAGAGAAGAAATGATTGATAAAGAGGCTATTACTAATAAAATTCAGAAGGGTTTTCATTGCTTATTCATTTCAACATGCTTTTAACTGATATCAGTGTAAATAAAATAAAGAAAACATGCTAAAGTGATTTTTCTTCCATTCTATAAGCCAAGACTGACACAAAGGATGCAGTAAAAAATAATTTGGGTAACGTTATTTAGCACAGTTTCTCATGGACATTTAAGCACACAGATACTGAAGGAAACTAAATGATTGAGCTATATCTGCATATCATAATAGTGGGAAATTTCAGCATTATGCTGAAATGTGAACATGGTAAAATACAACAGCAAACATATTTGTTAACACAATTAAAATAGGGGTTTTTGAAAAAAAAAAAGAAAATGTTTGTATAAGTCAGTGAAAGTATACTACTGTACTGTAAAGTCATAATTTTTGCTACTAAAATGCAGCTGTGTTTTCTGAAGTTCAAAAAAGCCTACATGTACTAAGATTAGCAGACTATAATTTCTGAATCAAAGGGATAGAACAAATATCTGCCCTAAACACAACATTTTGCCTTCATAGTTTTTCTTTTTTTCTCTCTTCACTGCTTGTTTTCAAGCAATTTCATTAAAGCAGACCACTAATTCATCATTTTTCTTTATCTGTCATGGGGCAGGAATACATAAATAGGAACTTCCCAAAAAATGTAGGATTATAATCCTTGGGATATTCTTTAAACTAGGAATTTCCTGAACCTTAAGTTTTTTGTCTAAATCCATTGTATTTTAAATTATTTTGCCCAAGTTCTTGAATTATTTTCAATTTTTTTTTCCCAGAAGAAGAAGGAAATTCAACATAACTTAGAAACTGAGAAACACCTCAGTGGTTTCCTTTTAATAATTTTGTTAGTGTAATCTCAGCTATTGTCTTTGCAAAAGACAGAAAATGATAAAAATATAAATCCCCCTCCGGCTTCTAGTAAATTACCCCCTGAAGCAAATGATGGTAGAGCTACCAGCATTGGATTTTAGTGCTTATATTGAAGTGAAACAATATTGCAAACAATTGCTTACAACTGCCTTACAAGCAGGTACTGTATTTTCTCATTAAGTGTATTTGCTGTAGTAACTGGTTAAAAGAAAACAAAAACTCTTTTGAGCTCTCCAAATTTTGTTGAGAATTGAAAGATATTACTACAGCATCATTACCAACAGCTTTTAATGCACAGGCCCAGAAAGCTATTAAACCCTGCTTGTTGACTGTGCCCATTTTCCCAGAAAGCATCAAATCAACTCATGTCATCATCAGGGGAAAACAGAAAGTTTAAAGACTTTACAAATGATAATCAAGACATCAGCTGCCCAACTTTCGCTGAGGCTCTGTGCGCACACAGATTTTGAAAAGTTGCAAACTTTTTGCCCTATGTAAGAAAAGCCTACAGTACATAAATCACCAGACTTCTAAAAAGAACCAAAGTGGGAGATTTATTGGGACGCTGATTGGGGAACTATGATAAAATCGGTTGCTTTCTCAGTGTCGCATTTGTTAGAAAAACAGTTTTGCAGCAGGTTTTCTCATTAGATATATCATTATTTCAGTGGAAATTAAAGGAAAGAAAAGATTGGTTCTATGGATTTAGAAATACAGTTTGTATCTTTTTTTTTTAGGGTGACATTTTTATGTGGTTAAAAAATCTCGCTCTGTTACTTCCCATAAATTAATAAGCAGAATGAATGACCTATCACAACAATTCATACTTCTGTAATAATTTTTTATTAAGTATTTTGGAATAATAGAGAATTCCTACCGCATCTTCTGTTTTGTGGTTATTCAGCAAATCAGATAGGAAATCGTCATGAAGACTTTCTCTCCGAATCAACGTAAATTCACGTAGGAAAACTGTTCCTCGATTTTGATCTCCAAAAACCTAGAAGGAAAACACGCTATTAGGAAATGCACAATTTTAATTCTGTCACAGACATATTCATAATATCCAGATAAATATGACTGGAAGGTTAAAATGTCCATTAATGGTCCTTTGTCTTCCATTACTACACTCATTCTAGCCAGACAGCACGGTCACCAATGAGAACACTGATATGCATTTAAAGAATGTCAGTACATTAATGAATAACTGCCAGTTACATGAGATTTTTTTTGTGAAAGAAGCTTCTACAGTGTTATTTACAGCTATGGTCTATAAGGCAGGTAATGTTTAAAAACTCTTTTGTGAAATGAATTAGCATTTAAATTGCATTTCTACTTTATAGAACAGATCATGTTTGTCTAGAACTGTGACTGATCTGTCATAAGAAGTTAGAGTTTAAAACTTCTAAGGGACAGAAAAAATTATAAGTATTTTGGCTGGCAAACTTCCATATGCACATAAATTCAAAGTAATTTAAACTAACTTTATACCTATTGTTTTTAGGAATATATATATAAGCTACTCGAGAAAGAGGTTATTTCTTCAGTAACTGACTAAGCAATGACTTCAAAAGTACAGTCCTAGGTACAATTATGACATTTTTATAGGTTTTGAAAATAAATAATTAAAGCAAATCCACATTATTCTTCATGCTCCTCCATCCCTTTTTTCTTTGGTTATTCAAGCCAAAGAATTTTTTTTTCAGGTATAAAGTAAATTAGAAGTGTTGGAAACCATTGAAATAATGGGGAGGGGTTTTTTACATATTAATGGAACATGTTGAAACACTGTTGTTTCATTTGACTGACTCTAAAGAAATCCACTACAAGAGAAATCCATAAAGGTTGTTATCAACCAGAAATAGAGACTGTATTATATCTGGAAATCTAGTAGATTTTTCAGCTTTCAGGACTCTACAACGTATTTTAAAGGTCATTCAGATTGAGAGAATAGTATGTTTTACCAAAATAATGAAGTAAGAATATTTCGTACTTTAATATTTGACAACAGCAACCAAAACACTAGTGTGAATTAGGCAAATGCAATAACTATAAATAATTTATTTATATGAGATACTGATTTATCTTCTCATAAAGGTATATGAGATACCCAGGTACGGTAGTCGTGAAGTTTTGAGTTTCTGGTTCTTTTTCTGTTTCTACATCTCAGGGACAAGATACTATAATCAGGAATGGAAGATATAGCATTTCCTCATGTTATTTAAGATAAGCACAGTACTTATAAATGGACTGTCATTATTCACAAGAGCTGCAGTAACTAAATATTTTCTAAGAAGGAAGTCCATGCTCTGCTGTTTTTATTATGACTATTTCTTCTATTCCTTGTTCTGTATAGCTAATTATGCTGTACCTACTTATCCTAGCTGAGAAGTTCGAAGAAGAGCTTGGAAGTAACATGATGTGTATTGTCCAGAGGGAGGATGAAGTACAGGTTTGCCGTTCCATTCCCTTAAAGTGAGTTGCTACTGCTGTTTGGGAGGAGGCAATCCTCTCTGACAGCTGGGAACTGAGATCAGAGCTGCTGTAAAGCTAGTGCAGCTAAAACAGACTCACTAGAAGAAGATAAGCTAATAAAGTTTCACAAGGGGATGGAAATATCTTTATATGAAGTAGGTAATGGGAAGAATAAAGAATTAAGTCCCTAAATCCAAACTTTACACCCATTAATATAAAAGACTTTTTCTTTGATGTAAGATTTTTGCCTCTAAGTAGTAAAATACAGGGCACCTGTATTTGGTTGCTCTGAGATCTTCTACTGGAAATTTTTAGTTATATTAAAAAAAAACCCAAAACACAAAAACAAACGAACAAACAAAACCCCCAGCAAATACTTTACATAACAGGAACAGTTTTACAAGAGTAGGGTTTTAAAATTTTTATTTAGCTTCCTGCCTTATGGATAACATTGGGAGATACACGCACTGATATTACTCTTATATTATTGAGTCACAGCAATGAAGAATCTTCAGGGGTGTACAAGAAAGAAATACGCACATGTCCCAAATAAAAAGAAGCCCTGAGACTGACACACTTTTTTTTTTTGGACAAATCATTATCTTACAAATAAAAATTGTTCTGAAATAGCTCATATCATAAAAATGTTTTAACCCAAGATTGGCCCAAAATGCAAGTTACAGTTATTTCAAGAAAGGAAATCTGTACTTTTATTCTACTTTCACATAATATTCTCTACTTTAATTTGAAACACTCATGATCAGCAAATTCAATGATAAAATTATAGAGTCAGAAATTGTTTAGGTTGGAAAAGACCTTTAAGATCATCCAGTCCAACTTTTAACCCAGCATTGCCAAGTCCACCACAAAACCAAGACCCTAAGTGCAACATCTACATGCCTTTCAAATACCTCCAGGGATGGTGACTGAACCAGGTCCCTGGGCAGCCTGTTCCAATGCTTGTCAACCCTCTCTGTGATGAAATTTTTCCTAATATCCAAGCTATACCTTTCCTGGCACAACTTCAGGCCATTTCCTCTTATACCATTACTTGCTGTCTGTGAGACTGACCCTCACCTCACTACAACCTCTTGTCACATAGTTGTAGAGACCAATAATCTCCTCCCTGAGGCTCATTTTCTCCAGGGTAAACAACCCCAGCTACCCTAATCCGCTCCTCACAGGACTTGTTCCCCAGACCCTTCACCAGCTCTGCTGCCCTTCTCTGGACATGCTTCAGCACCTCTATGTCTTTCTTGTCGTGAAGGACACAAAACTGAACACAGGATAGGTGGTGAGATCTCATCAGCGTTGAGGACAGGGACGATCCCTTCCCTTGTCCAGCTGGCCACACTATTTCTGATACAAGCCAGGACGCCATTGGCCTTCCTGGCCACCTGAGCACACTGCTGGCTCATGTTCAGCTGCTATCAACCAGAACCCCTAGGTTCTTTTTCTCTGGGCAGCTTTCCAGTCACTCTTCCCCCACACTGTAGCGCTGCCTGTGGTTTTTGTGATCCAAGGGCATGATCGGCACTTCGCTTTGTTGAACCCTACACCATTGGCCTTGGCCCATCAATCCAGCCTGTCCAGATCCCAGTGCTTCTAATTTCAGAAGTCAAATTATAAATAGTGTAAACAGTCACTTCCTCACCAATGATCTAACTTCCCACTTTTCTTATTTTGTTCCTACACAAATATAGTCAGATTTTGCCAATTCTTTTCCTCGTAAGAGCAGTCAGTATTCTATTATTACAATTTCTATCTAGTTCTCAAAATAAATTAAATCTACTGATGAAGAATGTATATTGAGTAACAAAAATCTCAGTAAAGTATTGCTAACCCTTAAAACTTAACTGTTTACCATATCAACATTAATGCTTTGATTACTCCTAATTACATAGGAGGGAAAAAGATGGCAGAGGTACTATTCAGAAAGAAGAGACAGAGCAGTGTAGTCTAAAAAAGACACCGGGATACTGAGGATAAAAGAAGATGAGAAATAAAAAAGCAGAAAAGCAGTAACGAAAGAATGATTTATTTTTCTTTTAATTTAGCGAATTTTAACAACAAAGTATTTAAAAAAGAAAACTGAAAAGCATGCAGTCATCTAAAAGAGGTTATTTTCCTCTTGATTTATATCATACACTTTTCTGATTTGAGTAGTAGTTCCCCCTGGATTCACCTTAATTTATACATTTTCTGACAGAACTTAGTCCTAGTAGAATATGGTCATCCTTACTGAGAGAACTGGAATAAATCCATTAAAGATGAGTGTCAGTAAATTGGAATAACATCCTGAAAGACTATTATCCATTTTTCAAGTTTCCTTAAAGTTTTGGCTACATACATATGACCACTTAATTCCCTCTGCAAACCTGTTTTCATCATAACACAGCCACTCTATCTCTGATCTGTCTTCCTCCAGTTCATGATGAGACAAACTTAGAAAACAGTCTTCAAAAATAAGACCACGTAGCTCTTCTTAAGCAGTGAGCAAACCACAGAAATGGAAAGTAGCCTGGCAGAAATCTGACCCGAAGCAGCAGCAACCATGCACAGTAATATGTGGCTTTCCAAGGACCTGCAAACAGCACTGTAAATGTGGTTTCACTAGTGCACATGAAGATCAACAGCATAGCATTGAAGTCTGTCAGCACGAGGAACTTAGCTGAGTATTCACATGCTCAACTGCCATTCCAAAGGAGCCTTTTATGAAATTGATATGAGGCAAAATTCCAGCAAATACTTAAAAAATAATGTTTTTCTCATTTTAGTGCAGTTTCTATCTCTCTTAAAACAATGCAAATCATTAGTTGTTCCATTAGATCCAAGGGTGCGAGTCCATGTGGCAGAAACCTTTGAGGAACCAGGCTGACAAATACAGAATTAGAAAATAAAAGACCTAACACAAACCAGAGGGTGAAAGGATGAATCCCAGCCAACAAAGCCTAAGTTTTCTTGCACTCGGTTACTGTGCCACTGGGGAAGCAGTTTCATTACTTTTGCTGTGATCAGCAATAAAATAAACTAATAATAATTCTTTGTTAGTAAGGTGTAGTAGTGGTATTTTGATGAATTCTTGAGGCACAGAAGTGAAAACACAGGCCAGGAATCTGATGCAAACAATCATGGCATCTGCAATACCACCTTTCTCAGTGCAGAGGAAGAGGAATTTTAAAGTGTCTCACTTACAAAGCAGAAATATCAAATGTGGCCTCAGGTATTTATAATTAACTATTTATGCACATTCCAGAGTTGTTTCAAAGTGACAGTTGCTCAGCTGAACCTTTTTTTTATTTTGGATATCCAAAGCCCAAAGTACGCATAAAATTATCACTAACATCAAAACCCGAGGCAAAAAAAGTACTAGTTTATTAAAAAATGCTTCTTCTGACAAAATTATTTTAAAAAATCAGGTTCTTTAACTTCACCTTTTTTTCCCCAAGAGGCCTAGAGTGTTTTGACAGTGATAAGAAGGATTGCTTCGTCTAACTAGTAGTATTCTCAGGCACGAATCTCTTGATTTTCATGACAGAAACAAATTAGAACAGGAAGTATGTGACAGAATGTATGGTATTAAATATCAGAAAAGCAGCAGTGACATTTATAGTGAGGGATGAGGAATGCAAGGTTTTAACAAGCCAAGTTATTACACAATGACTTTTTTTGGACTAAACTCCACTCTAAACATCAGAGCAACTTATGCATGTATTTCAACCCTGAATTATTCTCAATAAAACTTAACAACATTCCACTTTATTGCCTGCATGCCTCCAAGAGTGCCACACTTTCATATGGGTGACAAGAGCTTTGCTACATCCTTCAGCCCTGCCAATCATTTAAGAAGGAAAAGCATCCCAGAAGACTCACAGGTGCATCCAAGCAGCTTCTGTCCAATGAACTCGACTCATACCACTGGTGCCTCAAGAAAATGTTTGACAAAATCTCATAGGGAGTTATGAAATAAGAAAATTATTACTGTTACCTTTAATGTGCCATGGTTTTGTGCTGCAAGATTGATTCAAATTTTCTTCTCCTTTATTCTCCAAAATGGAATCAGAAGAAGGGTGGGTAGAGAGTGGTACAAGTCCAATACCAGGTCCCAAATTCAGAAGCAATTATAGTCTGTCTCAAAATCTAAATTCTGAAAGCTGTTTGTCTTTAACAAAGTCTATGCAAGGATTTAAAGTATGCAGAGACATTACAGTCTGATCCTGCCACTGTTAATCACTCTGAAAATTTTTCATTCCTCCGTGGAGAACCAGAAAACTGTGCACAATCTAAAATCTATTCTGCATGTTGCCTACTCGGAATTTCTTGGGTATGATCACACTATGTTTTTAATATAAATACATTCAAAAGGAGATACTACCCTATTTAATTAAGGACATCATTCTCCAAATGATTCTCCAAATTATTCTCTGTCATGTTATGTTTCCTTATTACACATTTCGGAAATGTTCAATATTTTCCAAATGAATTTTCTGGGTCCCCATGGGGAAATATGCAGATCCAGGTAATCAGAAAGACTGTGTCAATGCATTTGTAATACAGCTGATAATTTGAAGTGTTTACTGTCATGAAGCCAACTCTTGCTTTAAACCAAAGACTAGAAGAATCCATGTGAGAGACAAGGTAGACTCCAAAGTAAAAAATCTGATTTTAGGCAGAGGTAGTAATAGCTCTATCTTAGATTTCTCTTTTACCACTTCCATCTCACAGACTGAACTCCAGAGCTGTGAAGATGACTGTTTTCCCCATGAAAACTCCCCTTCTCTAAAATGTATATCTCTTCATATTCAGTTCAAACAAATGGTTTTATTGCCAAAACAAAGACAAAACAATAAAGCTTTTATTTTCTCTTTTGTTTTTATGAGGTCAGACAAGAAGATTTGTTTCATTTCTAGGCCACTGTTATAAAATGAAAGGAAACTGTGGGCTATTATAATAAATCTGCCAGTGATGATGGTATTAAGCTCCCAGTGACTCCACAGGCCAGCGACAAATGTGCTCATGTGAGTGTAGATAGCTTTCACATGAGCCTCTCCACTACTGGCATTCTGGAAAATCTACCAGAGTCACCATATAGAAAATATTTAACACCATGTGGGAAGGCAGGAGAAAACTCAGGTGATTGTATACACAACACTCATACAGTGAGTAGAGAGCCTGTAAGAAAGTAGTCAGATTCTCGACATGTTAACTGTGTTCATTTCTTCACTTTCAATTCTGACAGAAGTTCAGCATCTCTGCTGAAGGTAGAAGAGACTGTCCCAGGCATAAGCTAACTGTTATCAGCATATTTCTTTCTATCTTTCCTACAAGTACAGATTGAAGGATTGAAGAGAAGAGCTCTTTGTTCATGCAGAATTTTTTTTGGAAGGTAACCTTTAGAGGTTAGCTTCCCAGCTTTTCTTTGTATGGATAGGTAATGGCTCATTCTTGCCTTACAGCCCTTAGATTTCATGTCTTTGATTCTTAGTTTGCTAAGTGTCTTTTAAATGGGAGAAAGGGTTGTCTAGACTTACAAATTAAATCAATTCTAAGTCAACATTTTTCACTGGTGCAATATCTTCTTCTGGCAGCTCAAAATAGGATTGCATGTCCCAGGAAGGATAAGTTATATGACAGAAACAAACCAACCACCAAAAAATCTTTACTCATGGGGAAAACATATTTTTCCTGAGACCAGAATATCAACAATATTGCTTTCCAATTCCAGTCTTTCCAAACAGTGATGAAATTATTGTTTCTGAATTAACAGCCAGTCTCTTAGGAAACTGGCTAATGATTGTAGTGGTTTTGTAGGTTTAGAATTTTTAAAGAGAGAAGGAGGCTCTTGTTTGGCTTCTCTGAAGGTACTCACTCTGTGCCTTAAAGTACAAACTCAAATAGCAATGTAATTCCCAAGGGAATGTTTTATTCAACAGTGAAATGTTCCCACCAGAAATCTTTTTGCTGGTTTTGAAATATATTTAATCTTTTTTTCTTTCCTCCCTGCCTTTCCACAGAGACTGAATTCATGAACTACCTTAATGGTAATGTCCTGACTTCTTTTAAAGCTTTGTGAAGGAAATGTGGTTTTGTCCTAATTATTTTCAGTTCTTAAACAGACACAATAGCAGAGTCTGGTTAATGTATTCATTGAAGGAATTATTTAAGGTCCATTTCAGTTTCTCAGTATAAATAAACAAAAGAAACAAAAAGTGATTTGCACTCAAGAATTACAGCATGAAGTGTCCCTCAAACAAAACCACCAGCTACTAACATCTTGGACAGATATTAGCAATCACGGGATAAATTTGTAAAGCATGCACACGCCTACACTTGACCCACAGTGTACCAACAAGAGAGGAAGCCAATATGGTCCTATTAAATGGAGTGGCAAAAATGCAGAATGCACAAAAAGGCAGCAATTATCCTGTTGCCAAGCAACGATAGCCAAAGAAAAAAAAAGGTGGGAGAGGGGAAGTCGAGAAAGAATAAGAAAAAAGAAAAGAAGGAGAGCTTGGGAAGGTTTGGGAAGAAAAGGTTTGGGAAGGGAAGGCTAGGGAAGGGAAGGTTTGGGAAGGGAAGGCTAGGGAAGGGAAGGCTAGGGAAGAGAAGGTTTGGGAAGGGAAGGTCTGGGAAGGAAAGGAAGGTTTGGGAAGGGACGGCCCTGGAAGGGAAGGTCTGGGATGGTTAGGCTAGGTTAGGTTAGGGGAGGGGAGGGGAGGGGAGAAGGGGTTAGTGGAGGGAGAGAGGGAAGGGGAGGGAAGGGTGGAGGGAGAGGGAGAAGGAGCGGAAGAGGAAGAGGAAGAGGAAAAGGAAAAAAGGAAAAGGAAAAGGAAAAGGAAAAGGAAAAGGAAAAGGAAAAGGAAAAGGAAAAGGAAAAGGAAAAGGAAAAGGAAAAGGAAAAGGAAAAGGAAAAGGAAAAGGAAAAGGAAAAGGAAAAGGAAAAGGAAAAGGAAAAGGAAAAGGAAAAGGAAAAGGAAAAGGAAAAGGAGAGAGGAAGGGAGGCGGGGCAAGACATAGCGAGGCAGGACAAGGAGAGGAGATGAAAAAAAGAAAAAAAAAGAAAAAAAGAAAAAAGGGGGAAAAAGGGGAAAAAAGAGGAAAAAAGTAAAGCAGACTGTGGAGATAATAAAAGTGAAGTCCCACAGAAGCAAACAAATCAAACTTACACAAATCCTTTAAAATCCTGCTGATCAGAACCTTCTATATGACTGTAGTTAACACAAAATGCACTGAGGTTCATGAACAAGAGCTGCAATTACACTTCAGAACACTATCTATTTTCTCATTTACTGAGTACAAGAGACACTTACATGGGTATGGCTTCTCTTTTTCATGAAAGTTATTTTTTTTAAAAAAAAACATAAAAACTACTGTGATTTGAGCAAGAGTGTGTCCAAAGTCAAGACAGATTTTCTTTCCAAAACATGCCAAAAAAACCCTGTTGTTCAAAATACTTGGAAGCAGACACACAAATTTCTATGACCCAAAATCAAAGAAAAACAGATGATAAGGTCTGAAGAACTCATTTTCTACCACTTCCTTCACTGCCTCACCATCAACAGCTATGGAATGGTTACCTCAAATGTAATTATTCAGAAGATGCATCAGTTTTTAAATTGTCAGAATAAGTATGTGCCATGTGAGAAAATGGAGTGACTAACAGCTTCAGAAATCATTCTGAAAGCTTCAGTATGTTCATTTATCAATACACCTTGTCACTACCTGCAGTATTTTCCAAAAGGCTAGAATAAATAACAAACTATGTCAAATTGCATGAACAAATAATCATCTGGGATGAGCAAGATCAGTTATTCACAAATGTTATATAATCAGCAGTACCTGATTTCAAATTATTATTAGCATGAAAGTAAGCATAAAATATTACTTACCATTGTTTTGCAACATATATCACAATTAGCTATACTTATTTCTCTTGGTATTTTTGGGCAAGTTACCAAAAGTTCTACTAATACAACTTCCCAATAGCAAGGAAATAACAAATGACAAATATGTATCCAGAAAAATAATTAAATTGACAATCTAATTTAAATCTAGAGACTAAATAATTTTAAAAAGTCATTATTGTTCTTCCTCTTTGAATCGCATTGCTCAGAGTTTTGTTTGTTTGTTTTTTTTCTTCATCTACAGAATACTCTAGGCTTTTCTGAGTTTTGAAAGGAGAAGCTGGCAAGTTCTCCAGAATCACTTCATCACACTTTCTGAGCACTCCAAGCACTATATTTTCCTCACAAAATTAAAATTTCACAGTTATAGTCATCACATTTTCTTCAGTACTTGAATCTTGGGCATTTTTGACCCAAGACTAATGAACATCAAAGAACTTTTAAGCACAGGAGTCAAATTACTCATTCATCTTCTTTCTTTACTGTTAAATTTTATTTTGTTATAGAATAATGAGCTCTGTAGAAAATTGATTGAGCTGACATTATAGACTTTGTCTCAAATCCTACCAACACGGAGTTAAGTACTGACAGTGTAAAGTCTTGTTTATTTTTTTTATACCTCTCTCATATTTATGAAAAATTAAGGCAATTTTCCCAACATAGTTCTTCAAAAGGTGGGGTTCTATATGTAAATCATACTTTCTTATTGCTGTCTTGTCATATGGTTGTACCTCTGACCATCTCTACTTTATTGGGAATTAGAATTTCAGGAATGATCTGGCAGATTGCTGATGGTTATTCATTACATTTATACTATTATCTGCTAACACAGACATTAGAAAATAGTAGTAAAAGTATATTTATGATCTGCCACTCAATCAGATAGGTTTTTGTTACCTCATTTCTTTACAATAAAGCACTGCAAATTCCATTCAGTCCAGGCAAGTATGCTTTTTCTTGGTTGAATAGCTAAACTACCATTGTTTCCATCAATACAACGGTTGGTTTTGTTTGTACTTTATTATCAGATTCATCAGCTTTTGTGACAGCTTGCAAAATACTGAAATAGAAGCCAGTGTTTTCTTATGCTTGTGATACACTAAGTCATCCACTAAGAAAATTATTAGCATGAGATTTTTTGTATGTCTTTCTACTGTGATTTTCCTTGTAATAGATGATTTGATTCATAGACTATGAGGAAAATTTTTCTTCACATTGTATTTGAGTTTAAAAATACATTTCATGAGATTTGTGATGCTTTCTGGCAATGGTAAGACTGGTTTTAATAACTTTAGAGTCCTTTTAATTCTGAATACTATGTGGATATAGGAGTTTTAGGATTTGTTTTGTTTTCCTTAGGATGGGGGAAAAAAAAAGCTGTGGCTTTACATGATTAGAGGTTTCCGTTTCTATCCCTCTGTATTTAGACCCTCTATCATGTGTTATCTATGAAGTCAGTTGGGTTAGACTCTTGCAAACAGAATTTCTAACTTTTCTCAGCCCTCTATACTTACTCTAAATAAGGATCTGAATGTTTTCTGGAGATAGTGATAGCAGGGTTGGGTAGTTGACACAAACTAGCAAGTAACAGATCAGATATACAGCTGTAGCAAATTAGCAAAGCTTCATTGAAGCCATTGCTTTATACCCTCAGAAGAATTATACCTGCTTTAACAAAAATACTTTTTTTTAAAATCACAGCAGGACTTTCTAATTATTTATTCAGCATTCCATACATCATTCTGGCTGTACTGTTTAGCAGGTTATTACATTTCTAATTTACTTTTCAGAATATTTTGTTGTCTGAGTGTAGTGGCCAGTGACACAGCAGCTGCCCGACACTAAGAGGTGGTGCATCCAGCCAGACAACAAGTTCCTCACATTGCTTCCAGCCCATGCTAAATCCCACTGCCTCTGCCAAGCACAGTTAAGATCCCCTTCACTCCCTGTATTACAGGGTGTCTTCCTAACTGCACATACAGCAGAGCACCCCTTTTACATGGTGGTGTGTTCCTTAAGTCAATAATGAGAGAATTTGCTAGAATATGAGTCATATACCTTTTGTGGCAAACTTATTTGAAACTTGTTTAGTGCTAGATTCTCCTCTTAGTCTCACCAGATGATGTTTCACAGCATTTTCAGAGTTTTACAGTATTGAAGGCCAGAGGCCACATCCATTATCAGGCTATACATTTCAGATGTAATTCCTGCATTAAGCCATGTGATCTGTATTACTCATAAATAACTTTTGGATGAGGAAAAATATGTAATTTAGAAGAAGTACCCCATCTCAAAATGCATCTTATGACTTGATGATTAGGCGGCATGAAATAACATCCTGTACTAGCATAAGTTCATTATACCTGAATTCCATCAAAAATGCTTTTCAGTGCAGTTTGTCATATCTTTCTGTTTAAAACATAGTATAGCTTAACTAAAAAAGCAATCATGGTATAGACAAGAGAAAGAAATACCTGCTATAGAAAGTTTAACATCCAGCAGCTACTGACAACTGCTAGATTACTGCCTGTATTTAAGGCTGAGGTACAGACAGAGGCAGAATCCAGCAAACAAGAGAGTCTGCACAGAGGTAGACAGAGCAGAAAACCAAGTAGACTCTCAGTAAGCTCCCAAATGCCTGCCATGATGCTGCTCTGAGGGTCTGCTTGCCTTCAAGAACTTGAAATAGACTCTTTCTCAGCATGAGGTTACTGCCATTGGAATGGCATCCATGTAGAACAGGGAAATTCATCCTGTCTGTTCAGGGTCTGATTAGTAACCCATGAGAAGAAAGAAGGGGAAAAAAAAAAAAGAAAAAAAAGAAAGACCATTATATAAAGAAGAAAAAGAGTAATATAATAAAGACCCCTCCAAACTAATATAATAAAAAAAGAGTAAAACTAAAAAAAAACCCCAAACAACCAAAGCCTGAACACCAAGCAGATAATTCAGCAGTTTTAATCTGCAGATTTTACAGTTGCATTATCTAAATAAGGAAGTAGAAACTAGATGGACTTTATTCAGAAATAAATTTTTATATATAATATCTTCTTTGAAGAATGCAATGAAGTATTGAAATCCTGATCATGATCATGAAGGTCTGGAAGACTCCATCACAAAGTATAGAATTGAACAAAGCTCCTGGATTTTCAAATTTGAGTTTTAAACTGGAAGAATGTAATCTATTCACAGGTGGAGTACATTCTTTTCCAAATTTGTTTATTTACATTTAGCTGTGGACCTCCTGAAGGTAGCTATTAATGTGACACAACCAACAGTATACAAAACATGACATTCCTTCCTGTCTAGAAGCCCAGACCTGGGCCACTATAAGGTATAAAGGACAGATTCTGTCTCTCAGATCTTTAGTAGAGTACACTGAGTCACAGCATATTCAAAGGAGGGTTGGAAAGAAAAACAAGGTGCTGTTTCAACACTTCTGAAACAGTCACCATGATAAAAAGACCAAAAAATGTCATTAAATGTCACATGCTTTACACCACCAGATTTAATCATGCCAAGCCATCGTGATCCTGGAAGACAGCTATGGTCTTCAAGAAATAATGTAAGAATAAATTTTTTGTTCACAATAATTAAAATAACTTGAAACTAACTTTCGACTCTGTTGATATGTATCACTTGCCCTGATACCTTTGACAGCAAAGCAAACACTCTAAACTGAACTTACTTTTTTTCTACTGTCTCACTCACATCTCAAGAATGGAAACTTGACAGTGTTATCTAGTTCCCACAAGACAGTTTCTTACATCCTTCCCATAGCCTTCCCATCCTTCCCATTTTCTCCCATAGGGAGAAAATACTGCCCACAAAAAACCAAAATCCTCCCCAAAGGAGTACCTCCTGTAGTGATTGCATTCACAGACACACCTTGATGAAGGACTTTAAATTTCATGTGAATAATTTCTGAGATAAAAAGTTTTGTGCTTCTAAGTTTACACTCCAGGAAAAGGCAGCCAATTTTATGAATGAGAACAAAAAATTTTGTAAAAGTTAATACACTCTAAATCTTAGAGTAGCCAATCTCTATGCATTACAGCTGCCAAAGAGCTCTCACTACTTCCTTAGTCTAATGCCACTATCATCCATCTCCTTGGCACTCTGGTAACACACAGCAGCAAGGAACGAAGGAAAAGTGAACTCTCACACAATGGTAGTTGAAATGATGGATGAGAATGCATGGATAAACAACTCTCACTGTAATTGAGAAGCTTAGCCTTCTTCTTGGTCTCAGAGTCCAAATCCATAAGAACCCAGAGAATACAATGAACTCAAATGAAGTTACCAAAAGTATCTATAAAATTATCAGTATAGTTCTAAAATTCTTTCAAACACATGGATAAATAGAAGCCATATACTCACAGAAATAGTATTTACTTTATGACATAGGTTCCATATACTGAAAGAATAGGAAAAAGAGGAAAAGGAAGGCAGTAAGAGGGAGTAAACATAGTATTATTAGAGGATATTGTTACAAATAGATTTGTAAAAGAAGAACATCACACTGAATTAAACTTAACCAGGTACTTCAGTGGTAGCAAATTAATATAAGGCAGTGCTAATAAACTTTATTCACTGTCTTGATGACTAGGAAAAAGAAGTCATTTAAAAGTAATCCACCACACCATTTTTCCCATTTGGCTTGAATGATACACACAACATTATTTATTTAAAAATGTATCTCTTTATGGTCTGTTGATTTCCCAGATTGAAATCTTTTTTTACATGTTTATGGCTGCTTCTTTGTCAATAAACTTAAGAGAAACAAAGCCATCTGGCATGAAGTACACACAGCTGCCTCCCACCCAAAATGGTGCTATGCTAAAAATAATTGGTATTCTGCGCAAATGCTTACAAAAAACCAGCAGAAAAACCATGGAGTAGGCAAAGAAATTACAAAATCAGTTCCAGTTTTCACTCATCTGATGATTTAATAAAAGGACTTTTTTCCCCCCTTAATGAGACTCAGTGCAAAACTTCATTCATATGAAAGTTACTAGCTGGCTCAAAATATATTCCCCAAAATAAATTCTTCCAATTTGAATTGATATCCTCACAATCCTGTTTATTCTTCAACTATTAGTATTCAGAGTGTTGCTTTATTTTTCTTTAGAGTTAATTAAGAAATGTCTTAAACTTCCAGTGTCCATGTATGAGCCTTTGATTGCTTTTCCAAGTAAGTTCAACTTCTTTTTAACCATCTGTTAACAATCTTTAACAATCTCTAAATAGAGATTGGTCAAATCTTGAATTCAGCCTTGTTCCTCAATACCTTATAACTCAGTATATCACAAGACAAAATCACCAAGCATGAGACTCTGGGGTCACTGCAAACAAGAAAAAAACTTGATGACATTCTGTGAATAGATCTACTTATGGATGATCTGCAAGCAGACAACTAAACAGATTTAACAAATCATTTGCTGCCCAAACCTTGCTCAGCAATGACAGTTTCTAAAATATTATTAAGCAGCTTGTAGAAAATGAACACAAGAATCACCTTCATATTTGATTCACTGGTGACTCAGACTAAGGCTAAGTGGGATTAAAGATAGAGCAGTACTTCATCAGACAGCTCATTTGTTTAAATAATTCTCTGAATCACAGATGAAGATGTTTTAATGAGTATAATTTTTCATTTTTAACTACCACAAAACAAAGCCAGCTTTGCTCTTATGATTAGAACTGTAAATTATGAGGAGTTTGGGTTTTAGACTAAAACTTCTCCAATATAAATTTAAGTAGAGGAGTGGTCACGGTAAGTAATTAAAAGCTGTCCATTCAGTACAGAAATACATCTGCCCAAGCAGAAAATGATATTGAAATTACCTTAGGTTTCAAGTGCCTTCTTCTTTGTTAATTCTATGCATTATTTATTGCCTTCTATTACATACATTAGGCATTGGGATATTTCTTACTTCTCAAATTTGTTCATATTTCATACAACACAACACATACGCTTCTATTGACATATGCTTCTGTCTCATTTGAGTGTATGTTGTGTTAAAGATGAAAACTAATTCCATTCCAGTAGGAAATCAGGGAATTGAAAATATGATTCTTGTCTTGACACATAAAGTTACGTCTTACTCTCCTATTTTAATATCAAGTGGGGGTTATTCTGAAACAGCTTTTCAATGTGAGTACTGGTAGTGTAAAAGAAAAAAAAAAAGTAGTTTAAAAAAACGGAACCTAAAAATCAACCTGGAAAAAATGAGGGAGTTGTACAACGGAAATTCCTCTTAGTTCTATTTTCATATGTAAGAAAATTGATTCACACAGCAGAAAAAAAAAGTTATTTATCTTTCAACATCTATTTTGGGGCACATACTCTTCTGATAAACGTACCTCAGCATGCAAGTCACATTTATTTGAGAAAAAAGGGCAAAACACTCTCTCTTTCACTAAGCAGGAGGCCTTGAAATTGACTTACTTCAGACATACTTTTTTGTCTTCATGTAACAGTTTTAATCAGATACACAAACAAGACACAATGTACTGTTTATTATATATTACCTTATTATTTATTTTGAAGTACTCAACTCAGAAAATATTTTGTCAACATTAGAAAAGGATTATCTAAGGATAAATAATAATAATAAAAATAAATCTTGGCATGCTTCAGACATCTTATCCAGCACAGGAATATTAAAAGTAATTCCTTATAATCCCTAAACTGTGTTTCTGTGAAGAACTTCTATCCCAACTATAGAAGGAATTTACAGGATATCATGAACAAAGGAAATCATCACTTGACTCCTCTCTACCACATTTATTTTCTCACCTATTACACAATCTCAGCCATCTGTGAGTGCTCTTCCAGGACTCAGCAGGACTAAAGAGGGTTCCCTTACTATAACTTTAATTTTACAAAATGGGAAATGTGACCATTTGAGTATATTCATAATATTGAAATAATGCAAGAAGCAGGTGTTTTCCAACAAGAACTCAGTTCCCAGTTGTACTGTTCCATTAAACAGATTTCCCTGCTTCTCTCTTGCCTGCCAGTGACGCAGTTCCAGAGCTGCTATATTTATTCATGTGATAGCAGGAAAAGTTTTAAAGATTTAATTGTTTAATGTTTAGTTCTCAAGAAAATGGACCACTTCAGTTTTATTTAAATAATTTTAATCTGTATTACTGTAGCACTTCTATAATTTAAACATAATATGTGGCTAAAAAGGGAGCAACTAATGGTCATTGGTTTGATGAACTTTTTGTGGGGTTGTAAATTGCTTCAGAAAAATAAATGTGTGCCTCTACCTACAAAAAGCTTCATATTTCTAAAACCAAACCCATAAATGTTTTTGAAGTTGCTCAGATATTTAGTTTCTTGGTTTTCCCATCAGTTTTATTTATCCCAGGAGAGAAAAGTGCTAAAACAACATTAAGACAGACCAACTGTTCTTACAGTCATCCCAGAGAGAGAAAGAGCAGGAAATACTATCAGTTTTACACGAAAATTTCAAGTAATTCTTAGTTAAATTTTGCAGATTCTTGTGCAGATTCCAAATCCTCAAGAGATTTAAGCAAACTGAGAGTTCTTATCTTCCGGTATTTTCTCTCTATCCATATAAACATTCCTAGCTAGGACTCATTGAATGAGGATCATGCAGCTTTTCAAAACATTAACTTCCTAGATAAAATACACATAGAGGCTGCATTAATTTAATCTTCAGTACTATTTTAATTTTCTTTTAGAAATAGGCCTATGTGATTAACTCCTGTCTAAGACTATCTAGACTTTATATATTTCATACAGAAAACTGCTATGAACGTGGATGAACAAAAATAAACTGAAGCCAATATAAAATAAACCCACTTATTTCAAGGTATCATGTTTCATGTTTTGCTTCACTTGTAGCACATCTGAATTTTGAAAAAACAATTCTACGTATCCAGGGATTTCCTTTTCCTATTTAATTTGTAACTACAATTCTACCAAAACAAATTAGGAAATTAAGTCATGGAAGTAAGTTACTACCAGTTAAAAATCTGAAAATGTCCTGTTAAGTAGTCATTTTCAAAAGTAAGCTAGGTGGATAGATCTTTGTTTACTATACTTCAAAACAAATGAGCACAGATTATTAAGTGTATGCATCACTTTTAAAAGGCATAACATAGATGCAGTTGCTCTCATCTTTCAAATAAGAACATGATGGATTTGATGCCTTTCAGTACAATTTCAATTTTGAAAGCCTCTGTTTTCTTTTCACAGTCATAAACACCTTTGTGGAACAGCAAACAGCAAAGTTGGATTAAAATATTAAATACAGTTTTACTGACATGAAAAATCATCTGTATAAAATAATTTATGCAAAACCAAGTAACTAGGACCAGGCTACCAATTATATGTAATCATCCTGCCTGTCTAACACTGCTTCTTTACCCTTCACTCTAGACAGTGCATTGATGCTAAAAAATGTTGAGAGACTCTTCTACAGGTTAAAAAACTTTTGCCCTGGAGAATTTCTTTGCTTCCTTATTAAGAGTTCATTACGTCAGATTAGTTGTAATTGAGGATCAATGCCACTCAGAGGTGCCTTGACTTTTCAATAGTTGAATACTATTTTACTGGCAGGAAATTAACAAGAGGGGTTTGCTGGCTCGCATTGAACAGCAAGCCATTGTTTACCAACTTTGTGTTTCTAACCAGAAAGTAAAAGTATATTCTGGGGCCAGCCTGACGGATCACATCACAGGAGCAAGACAGCAAGACAGAGAGATGAAGCATTTGCTCACTACAGTGCACATCACTCCTTTTGAGAGCTGAAGTGTAAAACACGGATGATAAGAAACAGAGACATGTAATAATCTTTTAGTAAGAACAAAAAGGATGTCATGTGAGAAGAATGGGAATTCATCTTCAACCAACACTTTCCCTTAAGCACTCTGCATGAAGAGGGTTATCTCTTCAGGTAATGTACTAGCCTCGTAGCACAGAAGAAAAAACACAAAACAGAAAAGCACTGTTGCTAGAAGGAGAACACATTCCAAAACAGCAAGGAGATGCTTGTTGTAATCCATTCTCTTTCCCCTGAATTTCTGCCACAGGGACCTCAAACACTGGGTCTCTGAGGAGGAAGAGATGCCAACTGTGCTCTTCCTGAGCAGCCTTTAGCTGTTAATTCATTAAGTGCCAATGAAAGGTCACCTGTTCGCCAGGTTGCCTGTTCGCCATGCCCCTCGGGCTGGCTGTCTGCAGCAGTGGGTGGTGACTAATGGGATGATGTAACCCAAAGTGGCTGTCAGCAGTAGGTCACGGTTCATCTGCTTCCACTAAGGAATTACAGCTGTGCAATCTACAGCCTTTACTCAGGAGAATTGGCCACATGCATGAAAGCATCCTGTAGCTGTTACTTCTATCTTCCCCAAAGCTACAGGAAAGGAGGAGATTAGAGAGAACCACAGTGGGTCACTGGTATGGCCAACATCCAACCTCAGTGAGAGAAGGTCCATTAAACAAAGTAATCACAAAGTATTAAGACATGCAGGTGAAAACTTAAGGAATATAAGTGCTGAAGCAAGCAAAATATGCTGTTCAAAGTCTCCAGTCTCCCTGATACCAATCCACTTTTTGAGCTGTGGTACACTGTAAAATGGAGCATAAAGCCTGCAAAAGGGTAACATCAATCCTTCAGAAGAAAAGGCTAGTAATTCTGAGAAACAAGGTAACACAAAAGAAGTGGAAAAGATGCTGGAAACATATTGTTTGGAAATTGCTGGTTGGCTCCCCTCATTTTTTAGGAAAGCTAGCAGATTTCCAATTTCAGCACGTGCCCTTTGTCTCTCATTCTCATGACAGACATTCTAGTGAGGATCAAATTAAGGATTTTTCTCAAAAACAAAAATAAATTAAGGAAAAGTCAATTAAATTTGAAAGGAAAATACTTAAAGTTTTTCCTATAAGTGTGGTCTACCCTAGTATCAAAGATATCCCTATGTATGCACCAAGTGACCTTAAGTCATTAAATCCCTATGTGATCCAGTAGCTATCCAGGCAGCCATCCCCATCACTGCAGAAATGGATTTATTTGGAACAGTGAGTTGTCTAAAACAAAGAGGATCGACTAGCCATTCTAGCCATTTTCAGAACAAAGTGTCTGACTACTTCATCCAGGAGTGTTCAATGAGAAATTTTGGATTGTATTGAAGATGCTTCCTGAAAAGTGGTAGAAGTGCATTTACCAGTTTGTATGTTTCAGTGTGGTGACTAACATCCTGGGTGAAGGAACCCCACCCTTCCTTCCAGATATCCCCTGGAGGATTCCTCTGCAGAACTGAATAAACTGTTTCACAATGTGTAAGGCAAAACACATAAGATATACAACAGTTTTAAAAGTTCTTGCAGATTAAGTTTAATGTAGTGAAAGCCTGCAGTGAAAAATTCCGAAGTGTGAGGAGGGGACAGGCTAGAAAGCTGCCTTCCCGTATTTCTGTTAACTCTCATTTTAACTTTATTGTCTGTCCAACGTGTCGTTGTGAGCTCACAATGTTACTAATGTTACTGTGTCTGTCTGTGTGTGTGTAGAAAAGTGACCAAAGTTTTGCCAGGAGAAAAAAGAAAAAATGGACCATTTGTGGAGAGAGAGATGAAATCTAAAGAGATAATACAGGGAATTGCCTGATAATCTTAATTTTTCTGTTCTCTTCTCAACAGACCATATGCCAGAAAGACTGAGAAGCGGAAATTGTTTCTTAGTCAATTTTTTTAATGCAAATTGTTGCTGAAAACCAGAAAACACTCTATGAAAAAAAACAAAAAGGAAAAAAAAGGATATAAATACTCTTTCGCTCAAAGATATCTTGCTAGAAAGATAACAGCGTCAATAACAAACTCTAAAATAGAACCCGACTCTTAGTTTTAGGCTTGCATTGATTTGTTTAGGTTTATTATAGTTGGGGATTCAAAAGAAAAATTCTACCTTACTCAGATTCTGTGAAATATAAATATGCGTAATTTTGAAGGTATCTAAAATTGTCTTAAACTGCATCTGCTCTAGTCTCTGTGCTAAGCAGCAGAGGTGTGTAGACCAGAACTGTTGCTGCTTTGCCAGGAAGCATCCCTGATCCCCTGGTATGCTCCTATAAGACCCTTATCCATGGAGCTGACAAAAAATGAGGACAGGTCTAGCCAAATGGAAGTAGAGGGCTCCTTAGACATTTTTAATTCAAAATTACTAGATCACCCTTACTAAAAGGTTCTCCTCCTCTTGAGGAGCCTTCACCAGAAAGCACAGAACCAAAATCAGGAACTCAGAAGGGAGACAAAAGGGACAGTCAAAAAACTTCCTGGGTGACTGATGAGCAGTTGGCAACGTGGTTTTGTGGATTCCTAGATGAAGTTATGAAGAAATATGGCAGTTTAGTACCGCTCTGTGAAAAGGATATAATGGGAAGATTAAAAGAAGTCTTTAATGAAGATTTCTCCCACAGAAAACTTTCTATCACCAGGGAAATCATGAAGTATCAGGAAAAACATCCAAACCCCTCCACTTGCAATTTCCAGGTCTTCTATAATAAGCACATACTAGATATGGTTGATCTGGCTACACTGGAAAGCCAGAACTGGCTGAATGACCAGATAATTAATATGTATGGTGAACTCATAATGGATGCAGTTCCTGAAAAGGTTCATTTCTTTAACAGTTTTTTTCATAAATAGCTCGTAACCAAAGGATATAATGCGGTAAAATGATGGACTAAAAAGGTGGGCTTATTCAAAAAGACTCTCTTGTTAATTCCTATTCATCTGGAAGTCCACTGGTCCCTCATTACACCCCCAGTCGAATTATTTCATTTTATGATTCCCAAGGCATTCATTTTAAGTTTTGTTCAGAGAACATTCGAAAGTATTTGCTGACTGAATCAAAGTAGAAGAATGGCCCCGAGTTCCTTCAGGGTTGGCAGACTGCTGTGACAAAGTGCATTCCACGACAAGAAAATAACAGTGACTGTGGGGTTTTTGTGCTCCAGTACTGCAAGTGCCTCACCTTAGACCAGCCTTTTCAGTTCTCCCAAGAAGATATGCCCTGAGTGAGAAAAAGGATCTACAAGGATCTGTGTAAACGCCAGCTAATAAGACTAATAAAATGTAACCAACCTAATTTCTCTGGCATTTCTGACAAATTGCAGCTGGTGTTTGTGTACTTGAATTTCTGAAAACTTCCAAGAGTTTTGAGTGATTCTCAGCTGAGTGGTGTAGCCACTGTCGTTACCTCTATTTTTTGACAAGTTCTTTAACTGGCAGAACGTAACAGAGCTGCCATAGAATCTTCCTAATGTCAGTTTTGTTCTCTTATGATTCTTTCCTGTATTTAATATTTATTATCTCAGCATGCATATAGGCGAAGTATGAAACTAAAACCATAAAACTGTAGATTTAGTGCACCTTTGAGATGTAGCTAGAAATGACAAATACAAGTGAATTTGTCTAGAAACATAAAGATGCATGGTATGTTTTCTGATGCAATAATGCTTTGAATCAATAACAGATAATAGTTCATAGCGGTGGAATTTAGGTTATGAAACAACTTAAGTGCATTTCAGTTAGAAATTAAAAGTATACAGGCATTACTTTCTTATGTTCTTTCAGCTAAAATGACATTGTTTTTATTGTGCTAAGTAGAAAAATCAAATTACTGCAAGATACAAATATGCAGAAGTTCCTAACTCACTCGTAGAACAAGTTATTATAAAGAAAGTATTTTACACATCAAATGAATATTTTTAAATACCAAAAAAAGGGGGAAGAGACTATATATGCGCATAAGCAGATGCTAACTCAGAATAGATCTCATTTAAGTTTGTTAGGCCTTATATTCCTTATAATAATTCCTCTTCAAATCAGGTACAGTTGTTAAACGTGACTACCAAAAATGACAAACTGAAAAGTACATATCCAATAACTACTTGAAATATAAAATGTGTAATTGAAGTGTGGAAGTATAATGGAAATTCTGGTTGTGCGTGGGTGAAGGATGACTGAGGGGTCCACCAATTGAATGACTGAAAAAAGACTGTATGAAAGAGAGAAACTCTATAGATATGTGTGTGTGTAGACTTAAAAACACTTTACATGACTGTCAAGATTTTAAGGGAATGTGTTACGTGAATCTGTCGGACCATAGTGAGTCTGTATTCTAGATGGTAGATGAACTCTCTAACTTTTTTCTTGATGAAGTGTTGTTATCCATCCTTGTTGTGAAATGCTGTATTTCTTCCTAGCTTTGAATCAGGGGCTGTCAATACTGATGCCTTGCTCGATCAGCCTGTTGCAAAGGGCCCTGCAGCAGACTGTTGGGGCCATCTTTGTGGCATAAATACAAAAAAAAGGGGGGAATTGTTGGGGTTGACAACAGGTCTGTCAGAAGGAAGTAAGAAGATGGAAGACAAGAATGACAAAAACGAATTTCTTGGACTTTCTGCAAGTCACCGTGACTTTGCTCTAGCCAGGTCATCATGACTATGCAGATGGTGTATCAGCATGACTTTGCTATTTGGCAGCCAATCCTGAAGTATGTATATATAAAAGCACCAATTACAGGTTAACATGTATGTTGTGTTAAGGTCTATAAATGTCTGTAACCTGTTGCAATAAAGAATCCTTTTCTCCTATCCTCCTAAGTCCTCTGCACTGAATTCAACTTCTGATTAATTCTATACTCAATACAGTAACACTGCATATAAAACATATTCTGCAGAAAAGAGATTACCTAGATCCAAAGTTATTCTTTGCTGATATGACATCTTTAACATGATATGCAACAACTTCAACTCATGCTCTTGCTTCATGCTCTACTCATTTTTTCTCTCCCATTTCTTCCATAGTCTTCTGTCATGTGATCTTTTTTCCTCAGTAGAAGTAAATTTGCCTCCTATTGTCTAGTTTTCCCCACTTTTCAGGCCTAAAAATCTCATTCAAAAAAAAAGGCAGAGTTCCCATTCTGCAGCATCTGTAATAACAGTCTGCAAGATACAGAAGTACCCTCAGAGCAGGTCCCCGGGAGACAAGGCAAAAGTTGCTGCACAACATGTAAAGTCTCAGGATAGGAAAAGATCATGGCATCCCTTTGCTGACATTCTGCTCTGGTCTGGTGAGACTCCACCCAGAGTGCTGCATCCAACTCTGGGGTCCCCAGCACAGGAAGGACATCCACCTGTTGGAGCAAGTCCAGAGGATGGCACCAAAGCGAGTAGAGGACTGGAGCACTTCTCCTATGAGGAAACGCTTAGGGAATTGTGATTGTTCAGCCTGGAAAAGAGATGGTTTCAGGGTCACCTAATTGCAGCCTTCCAGAAGCTGAAGGAAGCCTACAAGAAAGATGGAGAGAGACATTTTGCAAGGGCACGTAGTGACAGGATAAGGGGGAATGGCTTCAAACTGAAAAAGTAAGTTTAGACAGTAGGAAAAAGGTGGCGAGGCACTGCAACAGGTTTCCCAGAGAATTTGTGGATGTCCCGTCACTGGAGGTGCTTAAGACCAGGCTGGATGGAGCTCTGAGCAACCTGGTCTAGTGGAAGGTGTCCCTGTCCAAGTCAGTGGGCTGAAACTAGATGATCTTTAAGGTCCCTTCCAATCCAAACCATTCTATGATTCTGTGAGGATGAAAAAAAAACAATCCATCTTCTGTAAATATTTTTTTGATTAAACTTCAGAAGGCTGATTTTTACAAAACTCTTTTGTGATATAAATAGAACAAAGTTATTACTACATCAGTCAGTACCATAAGCCACCTTCTTTCATGGTATGTAATTTTTTCCTGCAAAGGTAAAGCAAGCATCACATGGGACAATGGGTTAAATTAAACTCAATGAAAATAGAACATACAATTTTAAATCTGCAAATACCAGAAAATACCAAATTTCTTCCACCTCTTTCATAATGGCTCTTGATATTGTTAGGCCTTTATTTAAAAATTGGAATTTCAACATTTCCTTGTGTCAAAGACACAGGAAAAATTTCCTTTTGTTGAGAACACAGGAAAAATAAATCAAAATAGTGGGAGAGAAACAAAAAGAAAAAATTCTGATATCCTTTGATATTCCCAGCTAAAAATACAATTAAATTAATTATTTTAATTATTCATATGTCTTAATTTAGACAATCTATAACAATCTATACAATCTAAATACTCTATAGCCTTCATTCTTCCATAGTAATTTAAGTCACTGTCAGGCTACATGTCCCACATTGCCTCATACACTTCGGACACTTACTGATACTTGGTCCATCAATGCCAAGTTGGATGGACCATTCAGCTACCTGGTCTAGTGGGAGGTGTTCCTGCTCATGGTAGAGGGGTTTGAGCTTTTCTTTAAGGTCTCTTTCAATGCAAACTATTCTGTGATTTTATGAATTCTAAATTACAGAAGAAATCAGATATCAAAAGGTTGCATTACTCTAGGAACAAGTAGCGTCATACTGACTTAAAACCAGTAAGTTGTAAAGCTGTAATAATAACTGCACAAGTCTGAACCTGAAATATCAACATATGAGTCCAACAGATCAGAGTAACTTTTATGGGTTACTAATTAGCTTTTTTGCCTCTGCTACATTACAAGATCAAAATTCCAGGGTCAAATGCCCACATTCATACTTGCTTTCTCCTTGATGCTCAGATAAAGGCTTCATTACCCCTTCTACAAGACGGATTTGTATCTGACTTCATGGATGGGTCTGCAATTATCACTTACAAGCTTTTGCCCCAAATAATGGAGCAAATGTGGTGGAACAAATAACAGCACTATAATACATATATAATTACTACTCCATTATTCAAAATTAAATATTTGAACATAATATGTCTATATACAGTCTGTATTTCTGTTTAAATAAAAATTTCAAGAAAAAAACTACTTTTCCTTTGTAAAAATTTGCTTATTTTGTGTCAAAACCACAATTTTATGAGAAATTTGCCCACACATATCTTAGAGTTTCTTACACTTCTTAGTGTCTGAGCTGAGCAACTTCTTCCCTTACTGAACTGCTATTCACTTATAACTTTACCTTTTTTCCTGGTTCTGCATCAAGCAAGTGTAGTAAAATTGTACTGGTTTAGAGAAAGTAAAAATCAACAGAAATTTTGTTTCACAAAGTTAAAATCTAAGCAGTAAAAAAACTACTCATCTAATAGTCCTTTTTTCTTTTTCTCTTCCTTTTCCCTTTGCTTTTCTGATAATTCATCTGGCTTATCTGAAATTTCACAGTTTATGTTCTTCGAAGATAAAAACTTCTGTGCACCTGCATATCACTCTTTCTGTTATTAAAAGAGACATGATAGAAAACTTGTCTGGGTGAAGATTCGCAGAAAATGTACAGACACTGATTTTCGCCTCAGCCTTTCCTTTTTGCAGTTACTACCTGGAACCCTGCTATAAAAAAAAATATATTTGTCATAGCATTAAAGTATTCTGTTTTCTTTTAAAAAAGTGTTATCTTATACAGCTTTTAACTTTTACAAACTAAACCGCTTCTGTCAAAGTTCTTGCAAGGTTTTTGTTTTTTGTGCAACTGTCATGCCAAGCAGGCAACATCTACAGATACATAATTAACACTGAGCAGGTTTGAAATGTATTTCTGACACAGTGGTTACCTGTAACCACTATGCATCTGAGCATCTCCTATAACCAACCACCTCCTTTCCTTTCCTGTTTTCTCTAAAGCTGACCAATAGTGCCAGCTCCACCATCTGGGAAATGCCTGTCACATACAGCTATGGAGGATTTCTCAAATTCTGGCTGGGAGGCAACATAAAAACCTTGTGATCTGAGGGAACCATCTGAGCAAAGCACAGACTGTGTCCAACATGGCCATTTGTGCTACTCAAATGCCTGCAAGTTTTTTGTTGCTCTAGGAACATTGAACAGGGCTCAAGAAACAGCACGTTTCCTACCGGCTGCTTCCTGCTACTGATGTGAAGTCTGCCAAAGTAGCTCGAACCTCTCCCCTCTCCACACCTTGGTCATTAACCTTCCTGTTGCACTGACAACGACAACTCTCTGAAAAAGAATGACAAAATCTGAACCATCTTCTCATACAAAGGGAATGGCTTGCCAGGGATTTGATCTGTAACAAAAAATCAGCCCTTCTAAGTCTACCATTACTTCTAAGAGCCTTTTGTTTAGGAGCATATTAGCATTTTACACACTGCAATTGAGAGGAAAAAAAAAGCCGAATCCAAATCTCCAACAGTTTATTCAGTTTGCCCTTAATTCCACTACTCCTTTCTCCCCCACACACCCACACACATTTTATGGCTTTATTACATCAGAGAATGCCATCTCAATTATGTAGTACAGTATAGTATAGTACATCTGGTGACTAGGTATAAATCAGGACTATTTTTCTAAGTGTTTAAATAAAATTATTTTTTCATCTGCTTCCTCCTAGGAACAACACCATCAGTCCAAATGGCTTGCTTGGCTTTGTGAGCTTTCCCACTAGCTCACCAGGCCTGGCACAAAAATTTCACAGCTGTGCCATATGCTTGACAGTGTAAACAATGAGCCCCTGGTTACACAACAAAGTTTCGTTTTGTGCTCCTCAAGTCTTCACTCACCGCATTCTATGAGGATGACAGAGAAATTTGGTGAACCAACCCTGCCTCCTTGTCTAGCAAAAGAGGTATTAGAAGACAATAAAACCAACCTTCACACTTAGAAATTCCTAACATCTTTTCAAAACAAGGCTGGAACAAACTCCAAAGAATTAAGGCCTCAGGTTCCCCCTCCCCGCCCCACTCCTGTCCTACTCTAAGCCAGGCTTGTGAATTAAAAGTATAACAACCACTCATGTAGATTTATTCAAATAGTATTAATGCCAAGTGAAAGAAGAGATTTTACTTTCATATGAAACTGTCTTCACACACTCCTTAGGGTTAATGTTACTTTAAGTATGGTGATACTCTCTTCACTGCCTCAGCTCAACACGTAAGCCCCTCAGCCCAAGTCACAACTGTTTAACATACTGAACACAATCATGTGGGAAACTCAGCATTATATGACAAATCAAAACACAATAGTACCTAGAAAAAGAGGAGTCATCAGAGGAGACTAGGTTGCCAGATTCCTAATGATACTTTGTAAGGCTTCACGTAGAAGCAATCAGATTTGCCTAAACAAGTTCATATTCTGAAGATTATCTTCCAGTTAAGGTGATTTAAAATCCTGAGAACTAAAGATACATTTTAGAAGTATGTAAAACCACATTTTCCACCCTGACCATTCATTCCTGTATTTGGTCAGAAGCCCAGATTACTAAGCAAGCAGTACCACCTCCCAATGCAGACTTTGCAAGTGACTGGACTAGGCTCACTGTTATGGTATTTTCCTCAAACCATCTCATTTCAGCTTCAGGTGTGCTAAAAGTACATGAATTGAAGATAAGCAATTCAAGCTACAACAACGCATTATATAATTTCAGGTTCTCCTTTACATTGTTATACACATAAGAACAACTACATACATCATGCCAAAGCTTTACATGGTTCATGAAGTTGTCACTAGCATCCACTTAGATAAGAGTAGAAATAGGATAGGCATCTGTCTCAGTTTGAGACAATCTGGAGGGATGGAGACCTCAACAGAAATCTCCTCCCTTGGATTCAATTCCCCTGGTTTCTCCAATACAGAGAGAGAGAACAAATACACCCCAATGTAAGTGAAAAAATAACTCGTTACCAAGAAGAAATGCCAATAACAATACTGATAGAACTGGATTAAATCAACTGATGAGGAGAAACTTCCCAAGTCTGGCTCACCAGACCAAACTGAGATGGTGGCTGCTCTCCCCCACCTGGGAAAAACACACATGGCCACAGGACAGAGACAAAATGGGCCACCCTTCCATATATCTTGCCTCCCCCATGCCTGGAAAAGCTGGCAAGAACAGTTGGAGAGTCAGTGTTGGCAGGAAACAGTGGCTAGCTGGGATTTGATACCGGCAGGCACTTGAATGGCACTGCAGTGAGGCTGCAGTGCTGGTACAGGCAGCCGGAGAGGGGCTGCAGATCCCCCAGGTGACTGGAAGGACCTGCAAGACACCTGTTGGATCCAGTGATGACACTTGATTGCTGCAATTTCAATGTGCATTGGTCAAAGTGGTGGTCACAGTCCAGATCCATTAAGGTGGTGGTGGAAGCCCTGGTGGTGAGGGAAGCCCTGAAACTCAGTGTTATATATGCTCAGGTTCAGGTGGGAACACCTGTGGTACCTCCCCTGGGCCGGGGAGTTTTACACTGGATGATGTAATACTGTGAGTCACAGGATGCTTCAGGAGTCTTTGACACCTGCTAAGATGATGCAGCTGTCTCTCAGGTCAGTGTGGCTGAGTCCATTGGGGCCCATTATGGTTCATCAACAAGAGATGAATACCTTCAGGCTGGTGTGAATGTTCCCGGGAGTTATCCCAGCTGAGCCATCTGTGTAAGGAAAAAGAAACACTGCCCCACCTTGAAGGATTTGCCTCTTGCTTATCTTGTTTAACACCCAGCTTGTAGCCTGAGGTGTCAGATGTGCCCACCTTCGGCACCTGGCCTGGGTGGCCACTCTGCACATTGTTAGCAAAGCACACACCAACAAAGCACACTGCTGATGGAGCCATGAGCACCAATGAAGCCATGAGTCACTGCAGGTATGAGTCTAATGTTTGAGTCATTAATCACTAGCAGTTCAGTCTCTTTAAAAGCAAAACACTAAAAAAACAAAAAGGCGCCTCTGGAGAGAAAAGAAAAAAAAATGTATACTAGAACTTTTGTGTAACCCAGGATAGTATCCTTCTCTGCACTTACAATCTTTAATAGGAACATAGATGTAGGCCTATGTTCATGACAGATTTAGTATTTTACAAATTCAAGGTGATGGTATCAGAAATTTAGATCTGAATCTCTAATAACAGCAAACTAATTAATGGCAGTTACTAATTCCTTTAATAATAGCAGAAAGCATTGTGTAGGAACAATGATTTTGCTTGTAATCATCTCACATTAGAATTATGAGCCATTCACCACCAGAAAAGACACTGTTAAAAAAATTAATTCTGTTAAAAATAACTCCCTCAAGATATGACTGCAATAGGGCTACCACAAAAATAAGAGCAGATTGAGTTCAAGCCTCTGGAAAACATTTTGTTTCTGTGTTCTGAAAACAGTAGCTAAGCAGCAGACAAGGACTATTTATTCGTCCTATCTTTGCAAGGCTGTGAAACACCTAATGCTAAATTTATGCCATCTAATCATCACTGTGCAGAGGATGCAGATTCTCTCCCCAAAAATACAGTAGTGCCAACTCTACAGCTCTCCCCATTAGCATAATTTGTACTACAGTGAGATGGCAGTCTGTGATAGCTATTCAACTGTTTTATCTGAGTAATAAATATACAAGAATGAGAGAAAGTTATATGATTATTCAGTTGAAAGCAGCTCAGCTCATTTGAACCTAAAACTATTACACTTTGAAATACACTCAGTTTTCAGAAGTCCCATCTATTCCTAAGTTTTGAGTGTAGTTGGATCAAATTATCATGTCCCCATTAAGTGATTAAACCAGTCCCTGACCATGCTGTTTCTATGTTTGTCTCTGTTTTTAACTTCTGTGGCTCCAGAAGTATCCCCCTTCACCCCCATTAAAGGTGATCACAGATTGAGAGTTGGCTGTTTTGCCTTTTTATACATACTACTTGGATCATGAGTAATGAGGGGCATTTCATTTAGGGGTGTTCCTAACAATGGGACCTTGTCCAATTGCCATGTGTCTGTTAGCTGAATGTTAAAGCAAGGTCAACTAAAGTTAGGGAAGTCTCCTTGGAAAGTTATTTGTACCTGATGCTGTTTATTGCTAAAACATTCTTATGCAAAAATAGAAATATATTTAATACTGTGTTCTAGATTTTCAACACACATCTTCAAAGATGATGCACTGTCTTTGTTCTCCTCAATAATCATTGCTAAGTGCTCTGGTAACACCTCTTTCATTCCAGCTTTAAGAACAGCAAACAGAAGCATTACAACACCAAAAGAAATTTCCAGGATTTTATCAGTTTATGAGATTTCTCAAATTACCAGAAACAATAAGGCCATTAATTTAAGATCAACTTAATCCTAGCATGTACAGGATTAAGGAATATTAAATTCTACTCAAAACACTCCTAAGGGGCAGACAAGAAAGTTTCACAAAGAATGAGTTAATTAACACATGAAGCACTGGCAAAATCACACCACTGCTTTATGTTAGCCTGACAAAACAAGTTGGGGGGGGGGAAGAAAGAAAAAAGGCCCATAAAATCTATCATGACAAAAACAATAGACAACTTGCTTTCCTGAATTTTCACTTACGATGGCTGTAGTTCACAAGTTCACAAGATAAATGGACAAAGCCAAGGTAAACACACTAGGCTAGACATGTGTTCTATATAATCAACTTATCTTAATTTTTGATACTCTTAACTTATATCCCTAAATTAGAAGCATTTAAGCAATAGATGTTATGACATTTTCAGCTCATAAACATTGCTATCTTGCATTCTGCATTTATATGCCTTTCAAAAATTAAGAGAAATAACCCAGAAAGCACACATAATTTGGTGGTAGAGTGGTTATCACAGTTTGAGGTCATCTGCAAACCTGACAAGTATGCCCTCCATCTCCTCCTCCTGATTACTGAGAGAGATGTGAAACGGAAGAGGTCCCATGGCAGACCCTGTTGAACGTGCCTTGATATCTGCCTCTGGGAAGTGTACAACCCTCTCAACATGACATCCAAACAGCATTTTACTCATCCACCAATCCAAGCTTTGTTGTCCTAAAATAAATCCAAGAACATCGTGGTAGACCATGTCCAAAGCTTTGCTACAGACAATGCAAATAACATCCAGTGTCCTCACATTACGCATAAATCCAGCCTTTTTATCCCTCATAAAAGGCAGTCAGGTGGATCATGTAGACGATGTTGGAGAAGACTGAGGCAAAGTATCGCTGTTTTATCCATGTCCCCTGAAAGCTCCTTCTAAGCTTATATCATTTAAAAATAAAAACTAAGGAAGATCCACCAGTGGAAAAATGATCATTTCTTCTTTGCACAGAGAGAGACTAAGCATGACAAAAGTAATGCAAGTTTGAGAGATGGCATGGTATCTCTAAGGTGGCAGAAAGAAGCATTTCCTTGGAACCAGAGTGACTTTTTTACCACTGAACTGGCTGGAAGCAATTAAGACCTGTAAGTACTGAAATAGCTGAGAAATAACTGCTAATATAAATCTTCTGTTTGTTTCTGCTCTTACAAAACTATTTTGCAGTAAGTTTGTCTTTTTGTCCTTTTATAAAGGTGAATTTATTTGGTCTATTTTTAATTGCATTTTTAAGTTTAAAAAGCCTTTGGGGAATTCATTACAGGAGAAAATTTAAGTAAGTTCACTTCAAAGCTCTCACTGTATTCACATCTCATTATTGCCATTTAATTGTTTCTCCATTAGTTCTATTCTTTCTCTCTTTTATAGAAGAAACAGACGTTTGTTACTTTATTGAATCAGGGAAAAAGACAGCTTCAGTCATTTCAGACAATACTTTCTCTGCACTGCATTTTATATAATGAAAATTATTTTCAATTATTATCTACCAAAGACATTTCAAAAACTTTTAGGTATGTATTCCTGGGCAAATATAAAAGCTTCAGGATCTTCTAATGCAGCTAAATTAATTTTCCATATGTGAAATGAAAATTATTTTCCAAAATAAGTTACACTTCAGTTTTAAAAAGCACTGCTGAGCTCAAACTGCATTTATGTCCTACACTTGAATTTACAGAAAACAGTGAGGAGTAATATTTACTTAGGCTTCTTGTTTTGATTTATGTGTGCACATAAATATAATACTTCAACAACTATTATTAGAAAAAATAATTTTGGCTCTTTCATGAAACTGGAACAGCTTTTTGTATGTGTCTATTAGAGAGAAAGAGGTTAGTTGAGGTTTCATGCCAACTTAATCTTTGGCATTGATTCTTCAACACACAGCAACATGACTTTCAATTAGTATTAGAGGTAGGAAGGTTGTTTTTGTAATAGGCCCACGTTTGCCATGAAATAGGTTGAATCCACCAGCCTGTTTTACACCCACTACATGATAATCTCATGTAGCCAAAATATCTCATTTTCTATCATGCCTTACTGAGAACATGCTTTAAACAAAAAACCAAAAAAGTTATTTGAAAATACTTTGGGATCATAAAATATGAGGAAAAATAGTGTTCTCTGAGTTCACTGTATATCAGTATTATAGCAGTATAGTGTATTCTTGCTTAAATGCCAAGAGACTGCCTAAAGGAAAATAGCTGGATGCTTTCCAGGACTTCAAAACACAGCCAAGTAAGCTCTAGTGTGTATGTCATCACCTTAACATCAGCTTAAAATACCACTGAAATAATGCAAAACAATATAGCAGATAAAGCTTCGTGAATAACCAGAACTCCAGCAAAATCTAAAAAAAAAAAAAAAAAAAGTTTCAATGTCTTTAAACAGAGTGAAAGCTGTTCAGGAGTCTCAAACAGTTTGTTTTTGTTTTTTTTTTGTGAACTACCATGTATCATTCTTTTTACTGAAAAATTGAAACTGAAAAAATAAAACAGGTTTCTTCACAATGCCACTGATTATATCAATCTAAATTTCTTTAAGTGCTTACATGTAGGAGGCGTGTCCCAGGGGCAGGGGAGCCAAGGGTCATGCGCAGGGACAGACGACCCCATTGGTTCTAAGGTCACATGGTTTTAGGGGATAAAAGGGAGTGAGAGATTTGAATAAAGCCTCTTTGATTCCACCTTGTCGGAGAGTGGACAGCATTCTTTATCACATAAAGACCTCCACATGACACTTACAAGGGGACTTTTCTCTTCTAAACTAGATAACAGGGGTTTTTTTAAGAGAAAATCAGTTTATTCATTACTCACTGTTTTTAATTTTCATATCAACTAAAATACTCATGGTAATACCACATCATTTTTCCTGGAGAACTCACAAAACTGTTGGGGATGGTGGTGTCACCAAAGTGACAGGAGACCTCCACCAAATACAACGAGTAGGGAAATTTCTCTCTGGTCTATAATTTATAAATAAGTAAATATTCCCTTATCTCAAAATTTTTTTTATCAATTTACTATTTACAGGGTGATAACCTTATGTGTCTTTGAACCGCATGCATGCAAACCACAACCAAGAGACTGATCTTGCTCCAGAAAATTTACAAACACATTAAAAAAAAATCAGATCATTGCATCCCATGAGGCTGAGTTTGAATAACTCATACTTTTTTTTTGTGGGCTTGTCAAAAACAGAAAAAGAACTTTCTTGACACATTTCTATTTCTCCTCTGATTGGCATATTATGTTGTACTACCAGAATGCTAGACTGCAATTTACTAAAGTGAAAACTCAGACAAGGGAGATTATAGCATTATTAGCTTAAATTAACCTGAATATGGAATAAATTGAAGATCAGATATCTCCTTGAAGTTATTTCTGTAGTGTATGGGAATGGGTTTAGCTAAGCTAAAGCACAGAGTTCTTGGTCTAAAAACATAGAAATGAGAGCAAGAAATATTATTGTAGTTTATCTAAACAATAGAAAGATTCAGACCTTAGCTCAGTAGGCTAGTTACTGCGCTGCTTCCTTTATTTAGCATAGTGCTTTGTCGCTTCAGACAAGCCATAGTTTGTAGCATCACAATCTAAGAAATGCCAAAATAATTGTTCATTAACAGACCACCATTTTATCTGTTTTAAGTTCAGCAAAGACAGGTCATAAGTACTGTCAGTTTGAATTATTTTGTGCAAGTACATAACTCTACATTAAGACATTCTGCTTGTTCAAAGAACGCTAAAATGCAGTTAAATAAATTATACTATATGACTTTGAAATTATGAGATCTCTATAAGAGAGTTGAGGCTGTTCAGCCTGGAGAAGAGAAGGCTTTAGAGAGACCTAATTGCAGCCTTCCAGGACCTAAAGGCAGCCTACAAGAAAGATGAAGAGAGACTTGTTTACAAGGGGATGTAGTGACAGGGCAAGAGGAGATGGCTTCAAAATGAGAGTAGGTTTAGATTAGATACTAGGGAGAAATTCTTCACTGCGAGGGTGCCAAGGTGCTGGAACAGGTTGCCCAGAGAAGCCAGGGATGTCCCATCTCTGGCAGTGTTGAAGGCCAGGTTGGATGGGGCTTTGAACAACCCGCTTTAGTGAAAGGTGTCCCTGCCTGTGGCAAGGAGGTTGGAACTAGATCATCTTTAACACACCTTCCAAGCCAAACCAGCCCAGGAGCCTACGTTCAGCAGCTGTGAGAGTCTCAGTTTTTCAAAGGCAAGGCAAGATATACTGCAGTGTCTCCCAACATCATCCCTGAGTAACAACTGCAGCTAACAACATATATTCTTTTAAGATAGTCTCATTCCAAAAAATTCAAAGTTGCAAAACTTTGTCCAACTGAAAGTTGGGGGGGAAAAAAATCAGTTTAGAAAGATTCTCCAGATTAATCTTTCCCCTAACCAGGTATTCTTTGGAAGAATACAAAACAATTTTCCCCTCAAATTAATATTTGTGAAAAGAAAAATTAAAAAATTACAGAATATTTCAACTTACATACAAAGCATTTTGACAGATTTGCTACCGTATGAAGTTACGAAGTTTTACTTTTCAGCAAAAATCAAATTCTTACAAAATAAAAATCATTTTTCTACCTAACCTGACTGGATTTAGTTTAGACATGATGAAAGAATGCAGACCAATGAGTACATTCAGCTTCTTCTGTAACATTCCCTTTTGGGAAAAATCTTCCCTAATGTGAGAAAACTCACATTTACTCTCACAAGTTGTAAGAGTATCAAAATATCATCTTAAATGTACTAGGAAAGTTAGAAGCATGAGTTATATTTGTCAAAATATTTTAATCCTCAAAGGTTATAATTTATTTCATTTTATTCAATTTATTTCAATTGTTACATTTCTATGCACGTGTATGCATGTGTATTTAATGTGTTTAGTAAATGAAAATGCTATTCATTTCTAGAAACTCTATCATTTTTATCAAGTCTATTTTACAGCCATCCTCAATTACCCTGACAATGGTATCAAAGTGTCATTGTATTACCTGAAGAAAATACTCAGATTTTAAGCCTAGAAATCTGTCAGTTACATTAGATATAATTTTTAAATTCCCTCTTTGCCACAGATAAAACTCTATTATAGTTTTCACTGGCTCAGTAAAGTCAATTTAGAAGCTATATTAAATTTTAAACCAAAAAAAATTATACTGTATTGGATCAACATTTTTGTCCTGAACTGTGATCTAAAAGTCATCTGTGTTTTCAGATTTACATCACAGTGTAAGCTTAAGTTTATCACACTTCTGTGAAATACTTCAATATAAAAAAGAAATCACTGCAGTGATCAGCATCATATATTCATCAACAGATTCCCAAGTTTCACTCTGCAACTTCTTGCACGGAATAAGCATTATCTCCCTGAGAGTGATACTGTTAAAAGACTGAACTATTGTTTCCATTATTATAAAGAATGTTGTTCTTCTTGCAGTGAATGATGTGCCTCTTAAACGATAACAGCTGCATTTATATGATGTTGAATGACTGTGTGATTAAAACCTCAGAGTTTTTAAGGTATTCTGCATCAAACAAAAACATGACCCCCTAACAGAATTGAATTTACAGTTCAATTGTACATAAACCATTGTGCTCGCTTCTTGAATAATATGAAGAATTACTGGAGTATTTGCAAGTTTTAGAGCCATCAGAAATAAGTCACCAACTCCTGATGAACTTGGGAGTCCGGGCAATAAGACAAACCCCGGAATTGCTCCACGGTGGTAAGAAAATAAATGTAGAATAAAAAGAAAAACATACAGAATAAAGGAACATAAAGGTTTTATTTATTTACAGGCAATGAAAGAAAGAGGTTCTCTTTCTTAAGAAAAAACCCTGAGTTTTTTCTTAAAAGCCAAGCATTTTCTTTGTGCCATTCTTGTAGTGTGTACAGCCACAGGATTTAAGAGCTAGCCAATTCAGTCAAAACCTGCCATTCATGTAACTACCTCCACAACCACAATGACCACTGTGAGTATGCACTGATTATCCGTCTTACTCCTGAACTCTCAAAAGCACAAGAACAAATCCTATCAGTCAGTTTTAAAAATGGCTCAGCTGAGAAGTTATGATTCAGTCCTAACTTCGACTGTCAACAGTCTTGTTCAACTTCCCAGATATTCCAGCTTGTTGCCAAGACCATTTTGTAAATGAAGTATCTCTTTTGAAAATCACCATATGAATATGTCAACAGGTCATGAAATATTTTCATTACAAACCTTGAAGAAAATCTAAAGCAACAGTTAGAAAAATGTCTATTTCCTTAAACATGAGTGTGAAATCTTTCTGGAAAACATTTATTTTGGCAATTCCCTATTCTGTTGGTGGCCCAAAAGTATCCTGACTAGACTATCCTGGTGGGAGGCTGCACCAGCTACAGTGAGGAAGCTGAGGCAGATGAGCTAATGAATACAGGGATCACCCTAGAGCATGAATTTGCAGTGGGGAAGTACCTAGGCAGCTGCAAGGTCAGCAAGAAATAGAAATTCATGTTACCTCAAATTAAAAGACTGTAAGTTTGTACACATTTATCCAAGGATGAAAAAGAGCCTTACAAAACCAACAAGAGAGATGACTTTTTTTTCTCATGCTAATTGTGGGAATAAACATCAGCTCACTTACTGGAGTCAGGGATCCTTCAACCTCTACATAATCTTTTAAAAGTTCTGTAGTCAACTAAGATCCTTCAGTTACCCATTAGACGTAGTTAGCATTCTTCTTTATTCTCCGTCTCCTACAGCGAACACAAATTTGTGATTTTTAAAGATGAAGAGAATGTTCAAGGCATAAATCATAGTCACTTTCTTGATGTGCAAACAGACTTTCCCAAATAGGAAATAGGTACATGTGTGTAGGGTAGATCATGTATGTTTGCATGATGGTAAGGAAGGGTATGTGTAGGGCACTCTATAATCTATGAAAAAGAGAAAGAAAGGCATCGGAGCCCCACTACAAACTCTGAAGCCTCTCCACAGGAGATCTTCTCACAGTCATCAATATCTTGCTCTCACCCAACCTCCTATCTCAAAATTTCTAGAAAATCATCTATTCCTACATTCATGAAGGTTTCCAGAGCCATCTACAACACAATTCAGGAGGAGTGCAGCAAAAAAGAGTCTGCTGGTTAAAAGATCCACCATGAGTTGTGCCAAAAGGAAAGCATCTACAGTACTTTATTATAGCTATGTTCTTCCAAGGAGAACTTAACCTCCACAAAACTGCAAACATTTTATCCTGAAACCGAATTTTAATGTATGTGGATCTAGTCTTCTTGAACCTACTACATGACTATATTTGAAACAGATATTTTTTCTTAGAAAAATGCAATAAATTCCAAAAACATTATTTGATCAAGGAAGAAATCTTTAGCAATAAAGCACACAGCTGAGTGTCGACACACTTGTTCTGCCAGACATTTTTTGCACACTCCATCCCCAAACAGAAATACTTATCTCACTTGTGAATTTCACATGTCAATTTGATTTCTGTAAAGTTTCCAAATTATTCAAATACACTATGAATTATAACAGTCTACTGTTATATGAAAATAAAAATCAATAATAATAATAAAGTTATTAGTTTAAGTTCTTTATTTGTAAATTTTTTTACTTGCAACCCTTCTTAAGTAGCTTTGCAAATCCATACACTCACACAAAAATTTTAAAAAGCGTACTTCGAAGGGGATCTTCGGACTTCGGGGGAATTTTATTTAAAGGCAAACACATAAATGTATGATTAACAAAACCATCTGGTAAACTGTGAAATACAATGACTCCTTCCCTTCTCTGTAACAGATCACAAAATGATTAAAGAATTTTATACTAAAATTGAGACAGAAAAGCAAGCTTTCCTTTTGGAGAGTTCCTGCAGCACTCAAGTGTCAAATTACAGAACTGCTGGCCAAGGTATGCAACCTACATTATAAACAGCCACTGTGCCAGTGGACTGGCAGATTACCATTATAACTCCCATCTAAAAAAAGGGTTCAAGCATGACAGACCAGTCAGATTGACTTCTCCCACCCATGGGATGATTGCAATCTGTCTTTAAAAAAACAAAACAAAACAAAACAAACAAACAAACAAAAAAGAAAAAAGTAAAGAAAAAGAAAAATGGGGAAAGAAAAGATTACTTAATACGCACATAGATGAACACAATTTTGTTTGGGAGGCAACAGTGTGGCTTTTGTAAAGGAAATTCTGCTTCACTGACCTTTTGGAATTGCAGAAGGATAGCAATAACCATGTGAAAAAATTCTGACTTGGGTTTTCAACTGGCCTATGACAAGGTTCCACATGAAATGTTATGAAGAAATTCTACTGCAGTGGCATTGGAGAAGAGGTCATTTTACCAACAGGGAGAGAGTTACAACAGAGGAAACAAATGATAGTACTTCGGTGTGATTTTCAGGATGGAAAAATAGCAAAAGCAGGATTGATGCTGGCTACACCTCTATATCACTTCCCTTTCAGTGATCTGGAAAGGAGAAGGAACTATGAAATCTCCAAGCTGCAGGTCATATTGAGCTCTTTAAAGGTAGTAAAATGCTGTGCCCATGGCAAAGAACTCCAGAAGGGATGTGGTAGGTGTAAGGCTGCAGTGAGGAGAAACAACAGAGAACCGGCATTTTAACTCAGGAACCAGCTCTCAGGGTCAACCTTGAAAGTTCTCTGAAAACATCAGCTCAGAGTGCAAGGGCACTTAAGAAGCCAAGAAAAGGTTTGGCTTTATCATGAAGGTCATTGAGGACAAGGTAAATTGTTTGTTCTTGTAACAAACATTGATGCACCCACATCCTGAGTGCTGCATGTCATTCCAGTCTTTGCATCTCAAAGGGGAGGTAGGAGAATTAGTGAATATAAAATGAAAACCAGCTAAAATGATCCAGGAGGTGGCCTGGCAGCCTTACAAGCAGAGATTTAAAGAGATGAGTAGTTCTTTGGTTTGGACAGAAAAAGGCTGAAGAGGGTTATGACAGAGGTGAAGGAACTCAAAGAACATCTGTCTCTTTTAGTGAGATAACATATTGTCATCCTCAGCTTATGTCAGAAAAATCTGAACCACAAAGCAAAAACTTGCAGTATCTTCATGCTACCTACTGGTACTTTCATTTTCAGATGTTTGAATCAGACAGAGCTACTTTTCATGAAGAAGCATCAAATCTAACCAAGAATTGAGAGGAGCTGCAGGATGTTCTCAGTATCACATATTTCACCTAAATGCACACGGAAACCCGCCCATAAAAGAGACTCAAACTCTTTCTTAAAACACCTCACTTACTTTTTGGGCATAAGGCCAACAACTGAAGCACTGTAAGAATTAAACCAACTCTATTTAAAAGGAAACCTTTTTAACCTGAAAGGTTAATCTTAAGAATAGTAATATCGGAGGGGGGAGGAGGAGGGCAAACAAAACACTTGAAAAGTTCACATTAAAGTTCACTAAAACCACACACATTTGCCAATGCACAGGTATTCTTTATGCATAACTTTACCAGACTAATGTAATGCATGCCACAAATGTGTTTCAGAGAGTTTCATGGATGAATCAGCAGGACACTCTCCTGGGATACCAAGGCCAGAAGAAACCACCTCAGAAAGCCAAGCTAATTAGTAGCACGAGTATCAACTGTATGGGTGGAATCAGGGCAGGAACCTTGCTTCAGCCTGTCTCAAGCCTTGGTGTAACTAAAGCCAGTTTCAAAGCTCACATACTCTTCTTCACTTGTATCAGAATAGCTGTGCTGCTGCTGTAAACAAAATAAAAATCTATCCAAAACAAATTTTGCAAACACAATGGAGCATTATGGTGTTCATCCACTGGAAATAATTAGCATATTCTGAAAAACAGAAGGAAGGATTGCTAACACACTAATAGCAAATTAGGGCTCTACAACAACAAAACAAACAGCTGGAAGGACCTGCTAGCAGTAGTGTCATAGTCTGCAATTAACCCTCATTGCTTCTGCTTTAGAATTTTTATTGAATAATGGAGGATTTTTTTTATTTTAAATCTGACTGTGTAAGGAGGTACACACCACAGCCTTTATATTCAGAAGGTGGATCTGTGTATTAAAAAAAATAATAATTTATTTTAGAAGTTAGATTTTTTTCTCAATGAAAAGCATATATAAGAGTTTACTCTCGACTGCTCTGTGTTCTCTGCAAAAGATTTCAAAAAGCTGAATACCTAGAAAATGATTCAAAGATAGCTCATGTCTGAGGATTCTAATATTCTTTTATCTTTTATTAGGATCTAAAAATTAGGTGAGAAAAGACACACACAAACTTGTTGCACCTTCTTCTTTGACATCACAATTATTGCTAGTGACTATGAAGGAATGGCATGTAACATAATACAAACTAAAATACACTGTATCTTAAAGATCTTTCAACATAATCCACCTGCATGCCATTTTTGTAAGACCTGTTAAATATTTAATAGGACTTTGGAGCAACATAATGTATAAAGTTGGATGTGTGTTAACTGCTTCTAGAGAACTGGGAGTATTTTATAAAAGGGAGAGTAACCAAAGGCAAGTGGACACAATGTGAAGGACTTACTTGAATATTACATTCAGGTGTGACTCATTTTGTCAGTCAAACAAATGCTAAAAATGAAAGTACAAATCACCCAACAACCCTGAACATCTTAATGGGATACAGACCCTGCCTGACTAACACTTATACCCTTCACATTTTGCTGATCCTTGTGAGAACAGTTTTTTAAATCCAAAAAGCCCCACCTTCCTATTTCTGCACAGGTTAAACATAGTAATTTTATTGTTTGTGTCTAACAAATCCACAATGAGCCATCAGCGAGTTCAAATGATTTTCAGCAGATACTGGCAAGATGGATCCAGTCCACTCTGCTTAAGTGCAGGCATATACCTCTGATAACATTCCAGAAGTGGGGTGCCTAATTATGCATTTCAGTAGAAATCCTTGAGAACAAAAAGAGGATCTGCAAAGATTTTTCTAATTAGGCTTTTTAATATAGTTTACAAATGGTTTCTAACTAAATTAGGACTATTGTCATACTTTTGTTTCAGCCTCTGAAAATAACCTTTTCTGCTGAAAGGAAAATATATAGAATATCAAAAAGTTGTGCCTCAAACATTTCCTATAATTCTGTAATGAAAGCTTTAATGGCAATATTCCATTAAGGCAATAGGTAGACAGGTAATTCCTGAACTATATAGGTAACATCTTGGAAATACAATTAGGATCAGTAACTTATTGGACTACCAGTGAATACCTTGATAATTTCTCCAAAGATAATGCCTATAATGTCTCTAGTTCGGGTTCAGTTAAGAACCTTTAGAAATACTTTAGCTGGCTGTTAAGCTGATGACAAAATCTTGACTGATCTTTTTAAATCTCTGGAATGCCCTTTATTTCCCCAGAAGTTATCATTAGTCTGTTTCTCCACATTATGTCCTTGAAACATTTGTTCAACTGTATGATGCAAAAATGATCCTTTTGCCTGAAGACACATTACATGGAATAAATCCACTTACTCTATGCTACAAGTAGAACAGTTCAGTGAAGTAAATTAATTGTCAAAATGTCACAAGCTGTTAAACCCTTTACTGCATGCAAAATTTGCCTTTATTCAAGCCCTGTGTTCATTTAACATAAAGGAAGTTCCTACAGCCAATATGCCAGCATTTGTAAATCACCTTTTTTTTTCCTTAGAAAAGAGACCAAAAAAATATCCCTTACCCAGCAATGTAGTTCTTAAATCTTGTGATTCAAAATATATCAAAGAGTAAGACTTCTATATAATAATAAGTATTATTATCCTTATTATCCTGAATTTTTCAAACAAGTTAAACATAGTAATTTTATTGTTTGTGTCTAACAAATCCACAATGAGCCATCAGTGAGTTCAAATGATTTTCAGCAGATACTGGCAAGATGGATCCAGTCCACTCTGCTTAAGTGCAGGCATATACCGCTTCAGTTCTTCTCCACCAAGACACCTGAAGAATTCAGGGAGTTGACATATTCCCCCAGCACTCAACTCCCATTACCAAGGATACTGAGGAACTTGTCTTTGTTGGCTCCCACTGCTTCTGAGTTCTTGTGGACTCTGAATGACTTTTTCAATTTATGAAGCTTTTCATTTACTTTAAGTTAGCCTAAGGCTTCACCAGAACCTAAGTGCTTGTAAGTTATGGACAACTTCTCCCTCAAGCTGAGCATGTTTGGGGACAGGGAAAGTTCTTTTCCAGATTCTACAAATCCCAATATTTCCACCAAATATATGTCAGATGGAAAATAAGTAACTATAAAACCAGAATCTAAAGTAGAAGAGAGATAACAGTGATTTACAGGGAAAATCCCATTTAACTTTAGTAAAATGAGAAACACATAAGGAAGATGACAATGTAAAGAAATAAAATATTTTAAATGAAGGCAATGGAAGTGATCTGCACCAAACATGCAACCAGCACCTAGAAGGCTACATTTATAGCGTAATAAGATGTTAAAAGTATGCTAGGTGGCTTTTTTCCCTGGATTGTCAGCTGTCCCTTGCTAATGAATAGCTGAACTGTTTTGATGCCCCTTTTCTATGTCTGGAACATCTAAAAGAAAAAAAAACAGAGAAAGCTAGGTTAGGCACCCAAGAAAAAAAAGACAACTGGAAACACCAGATACAGAACCTTTTACTTTCCCCTATAGCAGAGAAGATTTTTAAAGCAGTGCTACTTTCTCCATGTCTTTCTCATGCCTTTTTCAATATTACCAGTCCACTGATTATCACCATATGTCAGTGCTGTATGCTTTTTCTTACTGTGTTTTTTGAACAGACTGGTCTTTGCTTTATAGCAAGGGTGTGCCTCTACTCTACTTTTTTCAACATCTTTTCCCATGCCTCACCCAATTCAGGCAGAAGGTAATCACTTCAGTTCACCACCTTTTACCATCTTTTGATCCCATATCCTCTCACATAATGAACTTCCATTTCCCTTTGAAGTCTTAAGGAAAAGCGCATCAGCTGAATGCTGACTCCCCCTTGAATGCTGACTCCACCTTTCTTTCCTCACAGCAAGCTGACATTTTTATTTCCTTTCATGGAGATCCACATTTGCTACTACTCTCTATGTAACCCAGAGAAAGCTTTCCACTTGCTCTTCCACTAGTATTTTATAAACTAAGATCGCTACAAAACCACACTCAATAAACATCGCACACTTCTTATGTTGTAATAAAGACTATATCCATATTTCTACGTTTCCATGTAACTGTTCAATTTTGTGAAGTCCTTTGTAATACCAATGCCTTTAGTTTAGCAGCCCTGAAATGATTCCTTTTAGAATTATTGGTTATTCTCATCCAGGATGACTATCTGCCTCCTTCTGTCAATTATTCTTTTCCTGAGTTGCTTACAAAGCTCCTTTTTCCATGGATTTCAGTATTATTTAGGGCACTTGAAGAAACCTTCAGGACTAAGCACTAAGTAAAGCATGAAGGCAAGGCCATTGCTGTATGGAGCTGGCTGTCCAGCCCTAAGAGAAAAGAAAACTGATTTTTGTGCCTAATAGGACTTCTTTGTTCACCTTTTACAGCAGCACCAACTACATCTACTACATCTACTACAAGTCAAAAGAAGTAGGTCCTTACTCAGCATGTGAACACTTCATAAACAGATTGCTCAGCAATGGCTGAGAAAAAGGTAGAGGGTTTCTTTGGTTTTTACTTTTAAATCCTGTTTCTCTATATGTTTCCCAAGTCACTTCCCTGTTGATAGGAATAATCAGGACTTCAAACTGGTAGATTAACAACAGGTAGGCTAAAGTGGTGAAAAAAGAGAGGTTTAGTACCTTGAACAGCTCCAGGACTGAATTCCCTTTGAAATTCAAGGGATTAGTCAACAGATTTGCTGCCAAGAATGAAGGAAGAGCCTGAGCGCTGTCTGTTTGCATGTTGAAAGCAGAGATCTCTGATTTCTGACACGTTAAAGCACTTAAGCAAATGTAACTTAAGTGAATTTATCAGTGCTATCAGAAATAGCAAAGGGGCTCGGAGAAGTATCCAGCTTACTGTGTTTCCAGAGGGTTGGTCCAACAGCATACACTTTCACTAGAGCCACAGAATGCACAAAACATTCTGGGCTTATTCTGAAAAAGTCTGAATTTTGCCAGGTGTATAAACTTCAAGTCCTAAAAACCATGTTTCAAGTTTCACTTGAACCATGCTTTTCTCTGCATAAAAATGTATCCTGGCATGCCTTTACCTGTGCCATTCTCTTAAGACTTCCTATCAAATGCTGCACGACTAAACATTTTCTCTTGTGGAATCTCTACTCAGTGGCATCTATGAAAAACTTCTTATACTACTTGTCAGAAACCTTCTTTTCCAAAACATGATTGCAGTCAACTTGGAAGTTACAGAAAGAGTGTTACTAAAGAGAATCTAACAATTTTACCAATGCAATAATAATGGCAAAATAGATGAGATTACTGCCATGAAAGGTTGTGGATATCACACCCTAAAACTGTAATTTGTTGCCTCAGAATTCCCAATGAGTCACTTCTAGATATCAATGCACTTCATTTGTATTCCTGGGCCAAATTAATCCTTCAAGGCATCCTTTGGCTTTCAAAGAGTTTCACAGAAGATTAACGTAGACCAAACTCTCTGAGGAAAATGGAGAAATGATGTGATGAAACTCAAATATGTCATGTTCTCTTCTTCTGAAAAGTAACTGGCCAATTACCAGACTATAGTTTAGGTAGTCATGGTTCTAAGAAAGTCACATCTCTGTCCAAGGGTGTTTGGAGAGCAAACCACCCAGCAGCCAGTTTTCTGACAAAACCTGACCCTATGGGGAAGCCACACTGGGAGAGTCTGTTCCTGAAGGACTGCACCATATGGGAAGGACCCATGCTGGTGCAGTTCTTGAAGAACTGCTGTATGAGAGAATGACCCATTTTGTAGAAGGTCATGAAGAACTGTATTCCATGAGAGAGAACCTGCACTGAAGAAGGAAAACAGCGTGACGAGGGAAAACTGGCAAAGACAAAGCATTATGAGCTAACCCCAACTCCCATTCCCCATCTCCCTGCACCACTTGGGAGGAGGATGTAGAAAAGCAAGGAGTGAAACTGAGTCTGGGAAGAAAGAAGGGGTGGAGGAAGGTGTTTTTATTTTTTTTTATTTCTCACTATCCTACTCTGTAGGTAATAAATTCATTTCCCCAAGTCAAATCTCTTTTGCCCATGATGGTAATTCAGCTCCCTGTCCTTATCTCAACCCACAAGTGTTTTGTCATAGTCTCTCCCCTGTCCTGTAAAGTAGGGGAGTGACAGAGAATCTTGGAGGGGACTTGGCAGCCAGCCAAGGTCAATCCATCACAATGATGTTCTTGTCTGCTGACAAACATGAGACTAAAGTCAGATTTTACTTTACCAGACAGCTGTATTTTAATGGATTCCATAATGTCATTTAGGTTTATTCTACTACTTATTCTACTATGAAAATACAATTTGCCCTCTAGTAAATAAATCACATTTATTACATTTAAAGTTTAAGATGATAGTTAAATTTAATATAAATTCTTTCACTTTAACATTACTAAAAAACAAGAGACTAGCATGGAATTTCATTTTTCAGAGCAAGGAGCAGCAGCCATTTTGCAAAGAGAAGATTAGAAAATACACAGTCATAGGAAAAGTTTAGCTCACCATTTATTTGTGCTTTGGGGACATCGATTAAAAGGGCTGATGTGTTGTTCAAGTAATTAGTGATGGCAAGTGTCCTGTCACTGGATACTAGGGAGTTGTATTGAAGTGCTGTTAAAATGCAGTTCTCTGTTCAAATTCATACTCTGGTGACCAGCAACGAGCACACAGTATGTTCAATTCATCAAAGTGACTCCTTGTGCCTGTTCAGTATAATTAAGGTCTATAAACACTGTTCATCTTTCTTAATGCTAAAAAGGATGCAAGTATTGCCAACAAAGTTCCTTTACTATAATGGCAGTACAAAAATCAATTGTTTTTAAGTCCAGAGAGCGTAACCAGGTAAGCTGACATAATGAAAAATAGGTCCCACTATTTCAAACAGTGCTTATGCTTGAGTGCACTGGATCAAATGTGAGACTAACATTAAGTATATTGCTCAGTCTCCATTTAAAATGGTTTACAACAATACCATGGTGACCAATTAAAATAGAATGGGTTATGCAACCCCTTAAATTAAACAGGACTTTTATAAAATGCTACATAGGAAATGAAAAACCAACCTTACATGCCCCAACAATTTGCAGTGGTGTTATGCTGCCATTTTCTCATAGGGAGAAAAAAATATATTTCAAAAAAATGTCAGAGAGGAGAGAAGAGATTGCAGAGGATGTTTGTTCACCAAAATATTCTTTCTTCTTGCCATTTGAAGGATACTTATTTCAACAGAATGCAAACTGATGGGAAGTGTCAAAAACTGAAAGACTGAAAAGGTACATAATATACATTACTATTTTAACAGCTTTTCCTTACTAGGTTCCAATACGAAAAACAAGAAAAAGTTTCTTAACTGCTTAACATGACTCAGGAAATTCAGTTCTGTGATCTACTACCCTTAGGGCAACTCCAGTGCTATATGTACACTCAAGCTGGTAACCATGGCAGAACAGTGATCCAGCCTAACAATTTACAATCTTAGTTATTTTAGACACCTCCATTTCAAATACCAGCTGCTTGTATGAATACATTTTAAAGCACGAAAGCAGGTTCAAAATTCTGCTACTGCTGACATAAACCCCTATGAAGCTTGACATTCACAAACTAAAATCCTCTATGTGCACATAACACACTGACAGATCATGGTTTTAAATGAGTCGAAAGGCATTTAAAGATCTTTGACCCAATGAAACTGAGAAATAAGACTCAGACTAAAATCTCACAGTAGACATTGGAAACCTCTTTAAGAAGTTCAATAGACTTTAAGTCCATTACCAAGCAACCAGCAGCCAAGCAGAAAAAAATGTTATTTTTCTACTTTTAAATATCCAGTAAGATTAATAAAAAGGTGGGGAAAACAATCACAAGGATTTAGCAATGCTTTCTCGTAGTGAATTAGCTTGCTTTATCATTTAGTAACTGAACAAATTTCCCAGCTTTTAGTTGTATATATTTCTTGCAATGTCCTAATTTTGCTTTCTTTTACTATATGTAACACTTTGTTTTGTGTTGTTTTGTTTTTCGGACAATAGGAGTTGAGTTTTAGGTTGGTTAACCTACTTCTATTGAAGTGGGCCCTTTCCCCCAGGTAATTCAAATTATAATATTATTATAAATGATACCATAATTTAAATATTCACAACATATTTATACTAACATATTATTTATAATATAATACATTGGCATTATATTTTTATATATTTATATTAATATTAAATGTATTTTGTATGTAGATTATAACATACTTTATGTAAGCAGGTTAAATTATAACTAGTTTCCAAACAAAACTGGTGTTACTATGTTCAACTAGCAAGATCTTCACTGAGTAGTTGTTCCAGCTGCTGTCTCCTAATCACTTAAACAAGCAGCTTTTCCTGGTGTGTTTGGTGTAACTCAGCTAAACAAATTCAAAAGTGCAGGCCTCTTCACTGCCTTCACATTTTGTCTTTTTTTTTTTTTCCAATTGCATATTCTAGAGCAAAGGGTTAGCATCAAAATCCCAGTGAATACTATTCATACTAAGTGTTTAATTTAGTTCATTACTGCAGTAAAATTCAGCCACCCAACAACTACAATTTTTCATCACTCTTGCCCTGAGTATGCCCCTGAAATGTCCAGTAATATCATGAGTTGAAGACCAGAGACCTTGAACGATCCACTCTCAAAGCAGTACAGGTGACCCTTTGCTGAGGTGACAAGTGTTTATTGTCTTACCATGGCATGCAGCTGGTAGGGTTAACCTTTTTACTCTGTGGCCTAGAAGAGACCAGATGACAACTAGGATGAGGCTGGGTTACAAAGGCTCCACATGACAAACTACTGTATAGCAGCCTGGCTTACTTAAAAACAATACACCACACGCGTGATGGAAAGGACTGATTATAAGCACATGATGGATGTTATTGATATATTTGAGGAGTGATCTGAAAGAAATTATGCACAGTTTAGGAGAATAAAAATAGCAGGGTGGGTTTCTATATTTTTAGTTTCTGGCTGAGTGACTGACAGACTGGAAAATGTTCCCACCAATCAGGGCAAATAGTAAAGGGATAGGACCAGTCAAGACTATAAGACTATTAAGTCTAAAGGTCTGTCCAACTATTATTTTCTTAAGCACAAATTTTTTCATTTCTTGACATTTTCTTTATTTCTTTCCCTCTTTATTCTAAAGTCATAATTTTGATATAAATGAAGTTACCTAGATAGCAAAAACTAGAAATAATTTAAACTGTTTTACAGTTGTTGCTGTCTGTATTTTCCTTATACATCATGCATTCCTTTCTGCTCAGATACTGCAAAAATAAACTTTTAATTTATACTTTTCTTTATAATTTGTTTCTAGCTAGTATGCTAGAAAATGCTAGAAATCTGTAATTTCAAGATAAAGTCTTTTGCTCCCTAAAATATAGTATCCAACCACTATTGTTTCCACAGAGTCTGTTGCATATTTGGAAATCAATGAGTAGTTATGAGTGGTTATAAATAATTGATTATATCAGTTATGTATAGCATCCAGTATTTTTATTTTGATGGACCTTGTGGAAAGTTACAGCTAAAGTCCCAGGATGCTCTATTACCAACTCTGATTTCAAATTCAGAAGTAAATTTTTCCTGGTACTGGCTTTATATATCAATCTGGAAAGAATTTTCTTCTTTTTAAAGAAAATGTATAATTGATTTTAAAATTTTGCACAAAAAATACACTACACATTTCCCAGAACCTGACTACTTTTTGTTAAATTCACATTTAAGACTGTTAATGTCATAACAATTTGTAACAAAGTAATCACAGAAGAAAATTACTCCCGATGCAGAGATGCAGAGAGCTGATGCCAGGACATTAAAACTGCTGCTTTAGGTCTATTACCACTCTGAGCTCTACAAATTTATTTCACCTTTTAACTCTGCTAATCCTAAACATTCCCATGCTCAACCCAAAAAGTTCATATGTAGTTGCAGGAGCCTCTTGAGTTCTGACTATAGAGCTTCAGCAGCAGATAGCTGTTCTTGCCAAAGACAAGCAATGAAGACCAATTTTCCACTACAGAACATTTTAGCTGTGCATAAACAGGTAACAGAATCATGAGGACAACTGTACCCAGTAAAATCACACTTCCATTGACCCCTGCCCTGTATGCAACATTGCATGTCCCTAGAGGAATGTAAACCCACAGTTTTTCCCTACAATATTGTCACAGATTTCAACAATTTGCACTGAAAGAACCTCCTTGTCCAAAAATGACATTTTCAAAAGTTATTTTTAGATAGCCTTTACTAGACACTTTGACCATTAGAATATCCAGTTGTCTTACTACCTACACAAAATTTTAGTGTTCACAACAGTTTGCAACAAGGACCTCCAAGCTGTGTTACACAATGAGTGAAGAACAATGTTCTTTGGATTGCCTTGCCATAGACCAGATTTATCTGTTGCCCCCTTGTTCTTGTACTGGATGGAAAAAGGAGAAATCATTTTCTATATATCTTCTTTTTGTAACTGGTGGTCTTATAGATACAGATTTATGCTATTCATTCTTCATGGGAAGGAAGCCATACTTTTGATTACTCTCGTCATCTTTCCCTGAAGCTTTTTCAGTTGCTGGGTTTTTTCTGAGATTGGTTACATCAGTACTCTGCGTATCAATCAAAATAACATGCATCACAGTATTATACACGGCAGTAGCAATACTCTCTATTTTTGTCCCTATACTTTGTCTTATGGCAAAAATAACAGCACTGTTTGACTGTTACAACGTATTACCATTTCCATAGGACCTCCTATTTCAATTATTATTCCTGGATTATGCTTTTTCACTCACAAAATTACAGACTGTGCTAAGATACCTTCTTTCTCCCATAAAATGTCACTTCACATTTACCCATATTCAACTTCATTTGCCATTTTATTGCTCTATCTTTCTGTTTAATACAGTGTATTAATACAGTTCTTCATATCTGCTCCTACTTGAAACAAACACTATAGCCAGCATACATTCTTACCTAATGATACACACTTCTTTTCCAGAACACCGGTAAATCTACTGGACTGCCTGCACCTGCAGAGTTGCAGAGTCCCTGAAAAACTGTATGGGTGAGATTGCTATACTCTGAAAACTTTATTCTGGGCCTTGTTTTATTTATTTTTCACCTGCCTCTTTAAGGACTGTTTTCTTTAACAGTCAAATAGTCAGTGGTAAGGGATCTTGTCAAATGACTTCTGGAAATGAGAGGATTATTTCTACTCAGCACTTGAGAGGCCACCCCTGCAGCCCCATGTGTTGTTCTGGGTTCTTCAACACAAAAGAGAGCTGGGATTGTTCAGCCTAGAGACTTATGGGTGGAGCCAGGCTTCTTTCAGTGGTGCTCATCTACAGGTCAAGAAGTGTGGTAACAAGCTAGGCCAGCTGCACCTGCTCTTCGGTTGATTAGGACCAAAAGGGAATGCCTTTGGCCTCGGGGCTGATGTTTTGACAAAGAATGCTGTGTTCTCAAAGTAGAAAGCTACTTAAAAAGTATGCATGATACGTGACTGAAAACAGTCACACGATGGGAGAATGAGTGTGTGGAGTCAAAACACTGGGTTTGCAAAAAATTCTGGGAATTCTACTCAACTGAATAGCAACACCAGACACTTTTCACCCAAAAAGGCTAATAAAGGGGAACATGGAGAGAGGTCTCTGGAGAAATCCCAAAATCGAATTCTGTGTAGGCAGTCTCATTCATCCATTTCTGATAAGAGGTAATAGGCACAAACAAACTACTCTTCTAGTAGCAGTAGCCTGGTGATTTTATTTCTGGAGCTCGGTTATTGGATTCTATCCTCTGTGACTTGTGCATTTAAAAAAGAATAGGTTAAAGGAAAAGTTTGTCTTATCTGCTGCGTACTTTAGCCATGTAGGCCTTTAAAGATGAAAGCCAAGGTTGTATTTTCCTCCTTTCTGTTTCTGTCATCAGTCTGGAGGGAGAGGCAGCATCCTTGGTGCTAATTTTCATCTGTGAAATGGGAGCTCCTATAGAACTGAAATTTGCTGCAGAGAAGTGATTTCCTAGCATATTGTTGGAACATTAGTTGAGCAAGTTAAACATGTAATAGTTCCTCCATTTTAATTTTATATGACCAGTGTCCTTTGAGGATAAATTCTTTTGAAATAAACAAGAATGGCTTAATTTACTGTAACACAGTTTTAGTATTGTCTATACCAACAGAAAACTGGGAGGGCAGAGAGTCTCATGCTGAAGCACCCTAAGGATGGACTAGTGCCACATTTTGTGTTTTGAGCTTCAAGGCTGGAAATTTAATCCAGGTCGCTAAAACATCACCTTACATCCCCTTACCATCCTAGGAGATGAGCAGTGAAATTCAAATATCTCTGCATGCCCATAATCCCATTACAGTTTAGAAAAAAATCTTTTGGAAAAGCAGAAAAAAATTTGAGGTTTTCCTCAGCTTATTCTTAGAATATTTTCTATTTCTTGATTGGTAAGCATATGTAAACCACACATCTGGACTAAAAAAAAGAGCTTTGGGTATCTAAACCAAATGTGGAGGTAGCATAACTGTCTTGACTATTGCTCATTAAACATTTCCTGCTCTTGTGATTACTTCAAATGTTTCTGCTGTGAATCCCCCTTTTAGAATAGAAAGTTATCCCCAGGTGAGTAACAACTCTGTTGACAACGCTGATAAGTCAGGTTGTCTCTGGATACATGTTTCTATGCCCTTTGCTCATGTCCAGTTTCACCTGAATGTTGGGTTTGATTTTTGTAATGATTTTCTCCAAGGGCTCAAAGTTACTTTTAGAACAACTCTCTTTCAGTGGTTGCCATTTAAAGGTCATCCTTCATTCCCAGTTAACATTTACAGAGTTTGGAACAGGATTATACAGGTTTAAAATAGAAAGACAGTTTACTGTTGTACAGCAAATCCTCTAGTATAGAAACTGAAATAAAAGGAATTGGATCGGCAAGAAGGGACTTCCATATTTCAGAGAACAAAGACTAGAGAGATAGAATGGAATACTTTGAAGTAAACTAAAGATTGTATGCTTGTGGCATTAAAAAAGAAAATTAGTATAAGAAGATTTAGGTGATAGTTGGAAACGGTGTACTTGTCTAGGATCCTGTGTTGCAAACAGCTATACTGCATTACCTGTCTACTGAGTTGTTATCGAGACTCATTCAGCTTCTCTACTAACAGAGACTGACTTACTCCAGCTTGCTTTCAGGAGTCAGAGATGTTTACACCTTGATTAAAACATACAAGTAAGAAATAGAGAACTGAGGATTATAAAGTCCTCCTAATGGTACAGGCAAACTCTTTTGCCTTTATTCATGTCCATTTTTAACTCCCACAAGTAATCTCATCAATGGTACTATTCAACCTGAATAAATAAAGCAAACCGGATTTTCAGAATGGCTTTTTATTAGGTGCTGGTCTTCAAAAATAGATTTCTGTGCACCATTGTAATTCTGACTGCACTACTGATTTGGAATTGATTGGAGTTGTACAGTCTTTGTGTCTTTCAGGTAGCAAAAACACAGCTCATGCAAACTACAAGCATTTTTTAAAGTAAATTTCTTAGAGTACTTTCTAGTGAAGGTTATTTTTGCAACAGTTTGCAGATGTTTGGTTTGGGCTTCCTTTAGAGAATTGTTCACTTAGTACTCTGAACTGATGCAAGGGAAACTTAGATCATTCTAAATTATTCCAAGTTTGTATACATAATGTGTAATAAAAGGAGAAAAGACAGATGTCAGTTGGCAAAATAAAAATGGCTTGTTTTCTAATCTATACTTTTAGGGGTCTATGGAGTTTGGTTTTAATTTTTATTTTTATTAGGGTATTTTAAAATGGAGGAGCATACTGGGGCTTTCTGAGGGTGGGCAATTAAATCTGTTATGTAATGAATTAAATTGGCTGTTAGCTGACCTCATGGATTTCTTTTGGGAAGGCATTAATATATGAAGTAGTTGCTTTTCAAAATATGTTGTCATGTTCTTTTAAGAGAGTTTTCTACAATTCTCAGGAACCACAGGCTCAAAATCAGTTTAACAAATTTTTTCTTCATTGTAAAATAGCTTGAGATGAAGAAATAATACTGCATCTGAAACCTGTTGGAGTTTTTAGCGAGAACTCCACTTTCTATCCAAATATGTGGATATAGAATGTTTGGTTGATATCACAGAATCACATAGTGACTGAGGTTTGAAGGGTCCTCCAGAAAACGCCTCCTCCAATACCCTTGTTTTATCGTTTACTTTGGCTGAACACCAGGTATCTACTGGGCCTGTGCCCAGTCCCTCTGGAGGGAAGGGGAGGGGAGAAGGGGGGGAAAGAAGGGAAGAAAAACAAACTAAGGAATCGAAGCTGCTAAGAAAAGGTGTTTATATTTACAAAAAGAGGGAAGATGTTATAAACACTGTATGTGCAGAGAAGAACTAAAAATAAAGATACTTCCCCACAACCAATGTTCTTCTCCCTTGAAGGAACTGCCTGACCGCTCTGCTCAGCTGCCCAGAAGATAAGGGGCCACTTGCTTTCTTCCCATCTATTTTATATCTGAGCTGACATAACATGGTATGGAATACCTTATTGGTAAAATACACATCAAATGACTTATCCTTCTCAGGGAGAGTAATAAACCCATTCCACCCTGTCACCTCTAGCTGGTTGGTCAGGGACATGCCCAGATGGTTTTTGCATATCTCAGGCAAAGTGTCTTCACAATCTCTCCAGGCAGCCTTTTCCAGTTCTCAGTCACCCTCACAGTAAAGTGTCTCCTTACATTCAGAGGGACAAGTGGTATGACTGCTCACATGCACAGAAAGGGCAGATGGAAGTAGTCTATAAATGACAATTGTTCCCAGACGGCAAATATTAGTGCCTTTGTACCGATCAGGAATCACTGAGTAAATTCACCTGATTTTCTTATGCTGAGTAAGAGCATTCATGTGAAAGTCTTCACTAGGGATGGATGAAAAACAATACTGTAAATCTTTCAGTTAGATTTTTATTGCACCAAAATTACTATTCACCAAGAGAAGGGTTGGGCTGTTTTGGTTTTTTAAATAAAAATTATATAATACGTGGTAGCATAACACAATCACCAAACAAATCAAACCCAGTTATCATCCAAAACTTCATCTGAAATTTCTTACAAAGGGCTTGTAAGCCCATGGAGTACATTGAGATTGACTTGTGATGAGTTAAATTGTCTGCAATGAAACAAGTATTCACAGATCTGCCTCTTGTAAAGAATGTGGCAGCCAGTTCACTCTTCTCCTTTAGGAAAGTGAAGTTTTGTATCCAGCTGCACAGTCCCAAGAAAATGGAGATCAGTATAGTTATTTTCACTTTTTTCCTATGGTTTGCCAAGCATACAATGGAAAAGGGCATTTTTCCAGATGCTGACCATGAATGTGGTGCTTGTATACAATATGTTTCTAATTTTATTTTTAAAAAGAAAAAGAAAATTTTTTGGGGGGGAAAATTAAAACTATTTTATAATCAAAACTAAACAAACTGAGGAGATACTGTAACAGAACTGGTTGGTCATTCTGCTCTATCTGTAATGCCTCATTTGACAGTTACGTTGCAGAACATTTGCTTCTCCAAAGCATAAAACCAAAAGCTACAACAACAAAGTAAAAATTCCTCTCTCAGGCAGGTACAAGCATTACAAACCAATTCCTGTGCACAGAACAGCCAAAGGTATACTCTTTCAAAATCTTCCAACAAGAGTGACTTACTGAACATGTTTTGTCCCATCTTACAGTCACAGCAGCAATTTATCACTATCCCAAGTGCCCTTCTCCTCACGCATTTTCCTCTGCAGATGTAACTAAAACCACAGAAGCCCAGATTTCGAAACATTTCTACCCCTCACACGTGGCTTTCTTACCTTTTTCTTGCTCCCACTCTTTATTCATTTCATCTTACTCCTTGTAATTACTAGAAGCAAGGACAAAAGGAGTTGAGATTTCCTGAGCTCCTCCACTATTTCTCGCTACAGGTACTTGGCTGCATGTCATTTGTTCTCCTGTCAACCATCAGAGAGAACACACAGAGAATGCCAGACCCCAGTCTGTATGGAGAGTTTAGAAGTACTAGGATGGACATACCTCAAGCATAAGGAGATGAGGAATTGTTAAAGGACACCTTTATGTACATCACAGCTCCCAGTTACAGATACAAAGCTCTCAGTTAAAGTTACACAAAGGAAGAGGTAAGACAAAGGTGATGAGACACTATGATGAATAAAAGCATCCATCTTTCCCAGAAGCTCCCTTTCAAATTGGGCTTTCTGACTCAGCTGGGAAAAAAATCATAATTAATATGATGAACCAGTTCCCTGAAAATCTTTTCTACTACTTAGCTTTCAGACACCTCTATTTCCGAAATGAAAAATTGTCTTTAGTTGCACTAAGGCTCATTATGCTAGGTATTTCAAGCTGTCCATACTTTTTGATTATTCTAAAAACTGAAGATGAAAGTCTCATACTTCAGCTGACCTTATGTTACCACAAGTGCTTTTCTCTTTTGTTATTCCAAGTGCCTTCCAAACCAAAACTGTCAGCAGAGTATGACACCACAATCTAACAGACATTCTTCATACAAATAGTACTCCTTAGAAAAACCTGTAAAAGCAGGCACTCGTGCGCGCACACACAAGGGATTGCTGCAAGGTTTATGCTTGTGCCATTCCTATTTATGTCTGATGTGACAAAGGTGGGTATATAAAAATGCTATGCACTGTTTTGAGAGCATATACTGCTAAGGCATTAGCAACACGTATTAGCAGATAACTTAAGACTTACTGAGAGCAATCTGTATCTTTGCCTGGACATGCAGAGTGGTCAGGCAGAATGAGGATGTACAGGCAGCACCCACAAGAACACTTTGCAACTGCTGGCCAACTAAAAGTACAGATAGCTTCCAATGTGGGACTACAAACTGCACCACAGCATGTTCCTCACTTTGGAAAAACACAGTTACATTAGGATGACACAAGAAGAACATAATGAATACACCAGGAGCACTTACAGATAATTTCCAGTGGCTTCTGCCAGTTCCAAGAAAACATAGTTAAAGTTATGTGCTCATATACCTAACTCTTCATTTCCTCATCAAGCATTTGCTGAACTCATTATCCTGGGAAATCACATGGTATTAACCCATAGCCTTAAACATTTTCATTTATGCTATATTTTAGTTAAATCTACAGTTACTAAGTGTAAAAAAATATATATTTTCCATCAAAAATAAAACGCCTTTTCAGGGCAATTTTTTGCTCTGTAGGGAACCTAGGGTCAAGACACAAAGGGAAAAACATCACTGGAACTGTGAGTACTTTATACTTACATTTGCTCAAATGATCAGTTAAGCAATGTAAAATAAACTTGTTTCTTCTATGTTAAAACAAGTATTAGCATTGTTTATTTTTCCCCTTTAAAATTATTGTATATTTTCAAGTGCCGAAATTGCAACTTTGGGACAAATCAACTGAAATTCTTTGAACTATCAATGGAAAGAAGTGATATTTTTCAAACACTGATATTTTTCAAATGGGTTTTCATATTTAAAAGAACTTACAAAAATCAGTGTTTTAAGTCTGTCTTTCTGTATGTCAAAGAAGACATATTAAGATGGCAAAACAGAAGAAATTACTCAAAACAGAGAACATGTAAATGATGGACTATGAAATACTGCTGTGTATTAATCATACACTTATGTAGGAGTCACATTATAGCCAAGCATGAACAAAACTCTCTGGTGATTTCCACTCTGTTTATATTGTCCAAAATTACCATGCCTATATAGTGATTGTTAGTGACAGACCTCTTTTTAAGAGTAGTGTATCACTTCATATACCACTTTGCTCTTGTTTAACTGCATCTAAAATATATTTTCATATCAATGGTAATTTTCTCCCCTCTTAGGGAACATAAATTCTTTGTCAGACTTTTTACATTTTTAATTTAGATAATGTTAGCATTTCTAATGAAAATACTTATTCCTGAAAATTTCACTGCTTAACTGAAGCTGACGAGTGAGCAGACCATCTTGTTCTTTTCCTTATTTGGAGAAGAACACACTCATCCAACCAGGGAAGCTGAATACTGTATTCCATAATGAGACAAACACTTTGCCAACAAATACTTCTCTAGGTTCACTAAGAATTATATGCCCTCCGAGACATTAATTCCTCTCATTTCTCTGTGCTAGAGACAGTTCAAGCAGCAGTTCTAAAAACAAGATTCTCTCACTTTGCGCTATACGTTTTTGTTTAAATTGACTTGCTACCATTCATATGAAGAAGAAATAAGCTGTTCGAATGTTCATCCACTTATATTCCAGCCCGCCTCAAATTTACAGTGTTTTAACAGTTGTTTTCGATATAATTCAGGAAAAAAAAATAGTTAGTTTACACATTTAGCCCAGCTTGAAAACACACAAATGTAGATTTCAGCAGGCATTTTGGAGGATTTACGACTAACTAGAGGAGAAAGAGGGACAAGGTTTCGACTGTCCATCTTAATTGCAGACAAATTAATACCTCCACATCCTATTTAATTTCTCTTTTTTTTCTTGAAAAATATGAGACCACTTGACCAATGTATTTCTTCATTAAGATATCATAATATCAGATCATTGATTTCAACTTCTTAGCTACACTGAGGAGATGACAGAACTGCTCAGATTATATTGTAAATCAATGTGAAGACTTTAAGAAAACTAAGCGCCGTCACAACAGATATCGTTCCTCTGCTCACTGGTCTAAAGGCACGTGATTTAAAGTTTACTTAATTTCAGTTTTTAAAAATCCATTCCCTGACTTAGGTATACTTGTAAGTAGAATATAAGATAGTGAATAGGAATTGGCCTTTAGTGGGGTTACAGCAGTGGTGCAGAAAGAAATGGCAACAGCTGTTACCTATCTGGACCTGTGCAAAGCATTTGACACTGTCACACAAAACATCCTGGTTTCTAAAATAGACATGTATGGATTTGACGGATGGACCACTCATCATCATCACCATGGCTAGGCTTTGTGAATGAAGATTTGGGAAGGCCTCTACCCACGTTTGTTGCAAGCGCATTGGTGGCTAAAAAGGCCAATAAGAGATAGACATGACCGGTTGCAAAAGGCACAGCAGAAGGACTCCTCAGACGGTATATTCCACAAGGCATGATTCTTTCTGCGTTGTCTTTACTCCTCAAGGGTGATCCTGTGTGTGTTCTCAAAAGAAGCAGCAGCGTTATAGATGGTGTGTCTCCAGACCTCCTAATTCAAGGCCAGAGTAGACCAGTTATGATGGTCAATATGGCCAAGGCTGAGATGTTGTTTCAGGGAGTCCTTGTATCTTCTCTTCAGGGTTCCTCTCTTGCGGCAGTCGGTGGCAAGTTCACCATAAAGCAAGATCTTAGGGAGGTGATGGTCCTTCATCCTGGAGACATGTCCTGCCCAGTGCAGCTGTGTTCTCAGCAACATGGCCTCAATACTTGTAACTGCTGTTTGTTCTAGAACAGATGTATTGGTCACATAATCCGACCAGTGGATGTTTAGGATTGTACGGAGGCAGCGTTGATGGAGGCATTCTATGAGACGCAGGTGGTGGCGGTAGATGACCCATGATTCGGAACCATATAAAAGAGTAGACAGCACAATGGCTCTGTAAACACTGATCTTTGTACTTTTCTTCAGCTGTTTATTTCGCCAAACTCTTCTATGGAGTTTTCCAAAAGCACTATATGCCTTTGCTAACCTGTTGTCTATCTCTCTGTCAATCTTACCATCCGAGGAGATGAGGCTACCGAGGTAATTAAACTGCTGGACTGATTTGAGCTCTGATTGGCCAATGGTGATATGGGGATGAAGGAAGACTTCCTGAGGTTGATAGAGAACTTCAGTCTTCTTTAAGCTGACTTCCAGCCCAAAAAGCTCAGCAGCATCTGCAAAGCAGGATGTTAAACGCTGCAGAGCTGCTTCTGTGTGGGTGACAAGGGCGGCGTCATCAGCATAAAGCAGCTCCTGGACAAGGTGGTTTAAGGTCTTGGTGTGGGCCTTCAGTCGCCTTAGGTTGAAAAGGCTTCCATCAGTACGGTATCGAATGTAGATACCGTCCTGATCCTCGAGGTCTGCCGTGGCCCTTTGGAGCATCATGCTAAAAAAGACTGTGAATAGGGTTGGTGCAAGAACACAGCCTTGTTTCACACCATTCTTTATTAGAAAGGGCTCAGAAAGTGCATCACCATATCTGACTTGGTCGTGCTGATCCTCATGGAGTGAGATGATCATTTTAAGGAACTTGGGGGGACAACCTAAACGTTCCAAAATCTGCCACAAACCTTTTCTGCTCACAGTATCGAAAGCCTTGGTGAGGTCAACAAAGGTTACATAGAGACCTTTGTTCTGTTCCCTGCACTTCTCTTACAGTTGTCTGAGAACAAATACCATGTCTGCGGTACTCCTGTTGGCTCTGAAACCACATCGGCTTTCGGGTAGAACATCACTCAGGACGTCCACTATCCACAGAATAGAGCATGGTTCTGATATTCCAGCATGCTAGAGTTAATTTAGGTACACCTTTGGAGGCAGGTGTATGCCTTTGTCTTTTGATCTTTGTGCGACCTCATTGGAAGAAGATGCCCGTTGGCCTGCGATTAACCAACTGGGTGAAGGTGGAGATGAGCTTTGTTTAGGCCACCTTTTCTAGGCCCCGTTCCGAGTGGAGCAAGCAGTGCTGTCCTTGAAAAGGCTGTTTGGTCATTCAGGGTGCTGCCCCAAGAGACTGTCTTCTCCAGTTAGTCTCAAATGACCAATATCCTGAACAGCCTGCATGCAGGGTTGGGTCTGCGGCTTCCAGTGCACCTTTCACCTGCCGTTTTGACTCTTGCCCGTCGCTACAGGGCTTTGTGACTGTGGGTAAAGCCTTCAAGCCTGCGTAACGGATTTTTTAGGTGAGATGCAGTATGTGTGGAACTGGACCCACCCTTTAATCCTAAGGTTCATCTGCCAGTGCCAAGCGAGCTTGGACAGTGGCAGCAAGGTCCTCAGGACATAGGTTTAATTAGAGTGACCTTCCCTTAGATGGATGGCCTTACAGGGCTCAGCGAGCTCCATCTGCCCGGGTTTGGGATTAGAGTTGTCCTTCCCCTAGGATGACTGCCAGAAGGTTAACGAGCTCATCCTGCCCGAGAATGTACTGTATCTGACCCTGCGGTTTTGACCTGTCTGGCATGGGCGACCCTACCGAAGGCATGTACCACTGCCAGCGTAGCTCGTAACCACACAGGGGTACACAGGTTTCATTCCTATTGGAACGATTTGGGCAAGTCTTTCATTTCCTACTTTCCTATCACCTATCTATATACAATCTCAAGGAAATACCCAGGAACAACCCTTTGTCCTGACCACCCTTTCAGGATGTAACAGAGCAAAGCAAATATATCCAGAGCATGCCGAACCTGGGCAGTAGCCACAGGTGAGCCAGAAACAAACGAACAAACAAACTGTTCTGACCCCCGTACCCATCCAAGGCTGGGGTGCCTTTCAAGGTCCCAGCCCGGCTGAGACCCCCAACATTCTAAAAGAACCCATTATCCACCCTGACCTTATCCTTACCCCACTGTGTTACCACATATCTAGAGGCACACTGCACACCTGCAACATTTCATACAGGATTGCCCCACTCGCCCTCCCGCCAGTCTGAGGACCCCCATGGCCCGCTCGACACCCTTCCCCTCCCCCAAACCTGGAACGGCAAACCTCCGTGTGCTCCGAAGCTCCCCTCTCCTCTTCCACAGAGGCGCAGTACCCACCAGCGAGGCTCTCTCTCTTTCTCTCCTTTCACCCGCCGGGGCTACGGCGGGGGCTGACCGTGGCCGCACCCGGGGGTTGGGGTCCCCAGACCTCCGCACTGCGGTGTGGGGGCTGCTGCCGTCCCCAGACCTCCACGTGGTGCAGGGGCTGCTGGGATCCCTGGACCTCTGCCATATGCAGCATGGGGGCTGCCAAGGTCCCTGGACCTCCACCACACACAGCACGGGGGCTGCCAGGGTCCAGACCACTCAGTGGATATGGAATTGGTTGGATGGACACACTCAAAGAGCTGTGGTCAACAACATGATGTCCAAGTTGACAACAGTGACAAGTGGTGTTCCTCAGGGGTCAGTACTGCGACCAGCACATTTTAACATCTTTGTTGGTGACATGGACAGTGGGATTGAACGCACTGTGAACAAGTCTGCTGACAACACTAGGCTGTGTGATGAGGTTGACATGCGGAAAGGAAAGGACAGCACCCAGATGGACACTTTGACAGGCTTGAGGCATGGATCCAAGAGAACCTCATGAAGTTCAGAAAGGCCAAATGCAAGGTCGTGTAGCTGGGTCGGCACAATCCCAAGCATAAGTACAGGCCAGGTGGAAAAGAGATCAAGAGCAGCAGAAGGACTTGGGTGAGTTTGTGGACGATAAACTCAACATGACCCAGAAACATGTCCTGGCAGCCTAGAAGGACAACCATATCCTGGATTGTAATAAAAGCAAAGTGACCAGTAGGTCAAGGTAGGTCATTCTCACCTTCTACTTTGCTCTACTCAGGTGGGGAAGACCCCATCTGGAGCACTATGTCCAACTCTTGGGCTTTCAATACAAGGAATACATGTGTACTTGTTGGAACAAGTCCAGAGAAGGGCCACTAAGTTGATCACAGGGCTGGAATATCTGACCTATGAAGACAGTCAGGGAGAATTGGGGCTGTTCAGCCTGGAGAAGAAAAGACTTTGGGGAGACCTTATAGCACTCTTACAGTACCTGAAGGGGGGTTAAAGAAGGTTCAAGAGGGACTTTTCACAAGTGGTAGGAAAAGGGATAATGGCTTTAAGGTGAAGAAGGGTAGGTTTAGATTATATATTAGAAAGAAATTCTTTACTGTGAGGGTGGTGAGGCACTAGAACAGGTTTTCCACAGAATTTATGGGCTCCCCATCCCCGGAGGTGTTCAAGAAGAGGCTGGAAGGGGCTTTGGGTTACCTGGTCTAGTGGGAGGTATCCTTGCCCACAGCAAGGGGGTTGGAGCTACATGATCTGTAAGGTCCCTTCCAACCCAAACTATTCTACGATTCTGTGAATAGCTTTCTCTGTCAGCCACGTATCTGGTCATACAAATAATGCATTTTCTATAATGGAGTACTATAGATAGAAAAATGTGGGAAATGCATGGGAAGTATACTTCAACTGGTTTGTAGGATATGGGCAAACAATGCTGACTTTCCTTTCCCTGAATGGGAGATAAGAATTATGATCAAGGAAAGCTCCTCCAGCTTCCTCCTTTGAGATACCATAGCTGGCCTAATTCTCATATTTCTCACTTCTTCTAAATAGTCTTGGTGACCATATAATTCTTTAAAATTACCATGAAAACAAAAACAGTAAGACATGGACATAGTTGGTATCATTGTATTCAATTCCAATTATACCCCTATCATGCATGCCTTTATTATTTCTTTCTTTCTTCCTGGCTCACCCTCTTCCCCAGTAAGAAAGAATTCAATTAAGAGTAGATGACTGATTTTAGTACAAAGCTTCTATTTTTTTTTCATGAAATAGAACTGGAAGAAACATCAAAATATTTGTGTGCAAAGCTGTAATAGCTCTTACCATATCTAAATAGAATTGGTCAAGAATAGTCTAGCGAAACTCCAAAGAAAATCCCTTTCAAGTAAAGTTTTTCAGAACATATTTATCCTTTCTTTGGATGTTTGAGTTTGTTTTGAACCAATACATTATCAAGTGAAAGTTTTCAATTTGGTTTTGCAAACAATAAGAATCTAATCTTCTCTTCTTTCTTTTATCCAGAACACATACGTGGAAATAGCTACCCAATGGCAGCTTAGCCAATTTATCTCATTTGCTGAAGATATGACTGTATCAAATTTAATGTAAAAACATGTAAGAATAAATATTTCTTCTTCAACAAACTAATTTACTACACTGAGAACAATTTTCCAACAAGCAACTGCTGTCCTTGAGGTAAACTACAAATGTTTGTCACAGGCTGTAATGCCACTTCTAACAGCTGCAGTAAGAAATACGTTTTCAATCAGCAGTTCACACTCTGTGTAGTACAGTATACTTCCATACACACACACACACACACACACACATACACACACACACACACACACACACACACACACACACACCCTCTCTTCCCTGAAGGGTGCCTTCTGGACAGGTCTGCATAGGAAAGTCCTCTCAAGCTTATCACTAATTGTAAGCATTGTGAAAGAGTTAAATCCAAGGCCTTATTTTCTATAGAATTTAACAGCTGTGATCCCTACAATATTACTACTCATTTGGCACTTATTCACACACTATAACTATGTTCTGACAGAGATTCTACTGTGAGGCTATGAAACATGGGACAGCAAGCTTAATGGTTTAGGTGCTATTCCTTGAAGATTTTCAACTGTGCCATCGAGGAAATACAGACAATATTCGGTGTGTTATTAATGCATTCATGTAGACCTATGTATTAGGCTAGTAAGGCTCATCTCATCTGTTGTGAAGTTTCTCATTGAGCAAAAAAATTAAGAAGTGCAAGAGAAGCTTGGTCCACCACAGATCTATCACTGCTATAACTGTAAACAGGAAAAAAATCATAAAGGTATCTAGTTCTCAGCATCTAAAGCAATTAAAAGATTTGGGAAATGGCCTAATAAGCTAGCAGGATGAACTGATAGGTCAAAATTTTAAAGATAACTCTTAAAATGCAGACCTTTGCCTACTGGCAGCAGTCCAGTAGAAACTATGTCTTTGTTCTTCTGTGTCTCTTTCAGGCACAATACAACGTTCTGATTTTCACTCACATTTGGCAGGTGGTTCTGTATATTTCCCTTGGCCATTCCTTGGCTGAAGTAAAAATATCTTGCTTGCAGCATAGATTCTTCCTTCATGCAGAAAAGCTCCATTACAGCTTCTCAGTGCTGCCAAACACATCTTGTATTTAGGCTAGGAGGGAAAGAGGGGATGGTAGTTGTCTCCTGGTTTGAGTTCCCTTTTATTTTTGTCCTCAAGTTTGATAAAAAAGCAGCAGTGCCAAGTTGTTGTTTCTCCACAACTACAAACCTGGCTATCATGCTTAAGCTTTGGAAAATTCAGTGTAGTTGGCTTGGGATTACTTTTGACCACCACCTCAGAGGTAATTATACAACAAATATGCACCAGGCTCGTAAGATATTTCCCAGTTCATACAAACAAAATCCTGCAGTTAACATCATAGGTTAGCTACTGTTACATGCTGAAAAATCCCAAATTCTTACAGCACAAGGTGCTTTGTGAACATTTCTCATTTTCTAGGGTAACGTTCTCTGAGGGGAAGTACTATATATGTACTGACGAGTCAAGACAGTAAAGCTGCATTTAGCCACCCAGTAAAACAAGTCAAAGCTCCAACTTCATCCAACAGATATGTACTTTTTTATTACCTATGTTCCTTCATTACATGCTTTCCTTTTGTTAAGTATCATTTAGATATATAACACACATTTTTACTTCATGCAGACAATAAAGATCCAGTCAGCCGAATTAAGAGTTCAGAATTTCAGGACAGCAGACGAAAACCAACTTAACACACCTTTAACTGAAAAGAGACCCACGACCATAAAAGAATTTTCATATTGCAAGGAATTTATGGTAAAATCCAAAGGACATCACACACTCTGTGAAATTAATCAATTGCCCTACCCCACTAGCATGGCGCCTTAAATAAATTATTTTATTCTCTTATTCTAACTTTGCTTACATTTAACAGAAAATTTCCACAAGTCCAGTTTTCATCCTAGCATGAGAGCTGAATTACGGTCTTCTCCAGGAAGGACTATCAGGAAAGCGAAGACCACGAGGTAAACTGGCTTCATAACTAAGCCAGGTTTTTTCAGCAGTTTCTTTAGCTTAATCTTGCACTGAGGAACTCACGATTAATTCCCTAGGTTAAATATTTTCTGGTAACTACTTAAAATTCATTAGCAGATACCCCATCACACTTACATCAAACAGAGTAGTTAAAAGTATGTACCATATGAAACATATCTCAACAGAACTGCAGCCAAAAGCTATGATGGGCTAGAATGGTCATTGGCCTATCAAATTTGACACGTCTCATCTGACAGAGTTTCAAATGCTGAACAAATGCAGCTGCTTCAAGTTGTACTTGAACTGTACCGTGTATGTACAGATGCATCTTAAAGCTCATCACCAGTGATCTAAAGCAGTAACACTATTTAAGGCGTGCAGTCAGTATCATTCAAACTAGAGAAATACCCAATCTCAGCATTACAGAATCACAGAATATGCTGAGTTGGAAGGGACTCACAAGGATCATTGAGTCCAACTCTTAGCCCTGCACAGGACCATCCCCAGGAGTCACCATGTGCCTGAAAATTCTACTGATATTTAGACTTCATCCCACAGCACTGAATGTCTGCAAGTACAAAAAACTAACATTTTTAAAATGCTACCTGACTCCTACATATTCTACATACAAGACAAAATAAGTTCTTCATCTCCACAAGCAGTTGAAGGAATTTTGTTTCTCATTAAGAGAGCATACATATGTGATTTTGTCACTAAGAGTATCACTTGAGAATTGTTAACCAAGATGTTTGCATGCATACATGCTACTTTCCATTTTGAAAGTACTAGAAATATCAAATCCACCTTCCCCTGCCAGAGGATGTCTTAACAGTTTAGAGATGTTTATTGCAATATCACAGATTCAGAGCACTGACGAGACCACATAACTTAGTTTTGGCATCTGTACTTCGAAACAGATATAGAAAATTTGATAATGATTCAGAGTAAATTGCAAAATTAACTAAGGAAACATTTTGCCTCATGACAAACACTTTCAGTAACCTAGTTTAGTAAGTGAAATAAACATGGATTGTTTAAATTCAATTATAAACGCCTGCCTAAGCTTCAATAGTAGAATTCCCTCTGAATGGACAAACAAAGTCTGATACACATAAACAGAAGCCTAGCCACCGTGAACTGGAAATTACTAGAGGATATTCATTATTATTTTATAAATCTAGTTGAATTTTTTTTTTTTACCTAAGTATGTAACATCATGAATAACTTTAAAAAATAAGCTTGAGATTATCACTTTTTATTAGTATAACTTCAAAATATTTAAAATTTGTTACTTTTTTATAAGTAGTTGACATTTCAAACCAAAAAGCTTTTATAAAATAGAACAATCACATTTGTTCTGAAAATTTTGAAGTGTGCTTAAAACTTGATCAAAACTTTATAGACACTGAGTTTTAGTTGTTTCAGTTTTGATGAAACTGTACTGTCTCACAAGAAAAAATAAAAGCACTGTTCAAAAATTCCCTAACAATTATAACCACAACCACCCAAAATGAGAACACACAGTGCTTTCTGGTGATGAGCATCTGAAAAAGACATCCAGAAGCAAAGGTTCTGTTTTCTTTCCTGCAAGCCAGGCAGAAACAAGATTAAAGCATTAGCTCAGAAATGAGTCTCTTGGCTGAGCCACACCACTGAACTCTAAGGTGCTTGCAATATGAAAGAAAATTCTCCTCAGACAGAAACATCTGAGCATACTCAAGCATGCTTCACACCAGTATTACCTCATGGCTGCACTCCAGAGCTAAAAGGTTTTGTCCATCAGAGCATACCTGTGAGTAAGTCTGCATGACAGGCTTCTGTAGTATTTTATCTAAATGTGTCAGGAATCTATTACAGTAGTCTGGCTTTATCTCTCACAATTGCTACAGAATTCATGAAGACAGAAGAGGAAGTGCTGATGAGAAGGAATTGCCTTGCATGACCTACACTTTAAACAGCAAGAGGTAACTCTCTGCCTGGAGCTGTCCCTTCAGAAGATGAAAACACTGTTCCACGGATTAACAGTCAGTCATCCCAGCTTCAGTCTAGCTAACCAAGTTGGAATAGCCAAGAAGTTTTCAGAAAGACTTAAATGCAGGCTCTAGATGTCCATCAGGCATTCTGGGGATTTTACCTGAATTTCATGCAGAATTCCCTCAACATTATCCTACCTTTTCTTTGACTTTTGTACATCCTACCTATGAAACGTAGCAGAGATCTGCCCACATATTTTATACATAGGAAGTTCTGTAACACTTCACACAAAAGTCAGAACCAGAAGCATCCTGTTCAATTTCCAGTGTAGGTAGACACAACGAACCAGATCTCAGTATTGGTCACCCCAAGTTCTCCAGAATTACTTTTCACGTCTCCAGAAGTGTTGATGTAAAATTACTGTTATATTCTTTTTTTCCCCCCTCCTTTTTGTTGAAATCATTGGAATTCACATATTCAATATTTTTCCCATAATCAGAACAACTGCAAGCCATTTTTTCCCCAGTGAAAGGTAAGAATCTCACATTCACACACTTCCACAAGGCGGAGGTAAAAAAAAAATCAAAACAAAAACCAAAAGCCACCAAAACTGTGGTATTCTAAGGAAGACAGATCACCTCATTGTTTGCAGTATCATGACTACATACTGTTAAACAGATACTGCTCTCCAGAGCAGAGAGATGATGTCTTTCTCATATATAAAGCAGAATAAAAATTCCAAAGTTTCGAATGTTTGTGTCTATCTTGCCCTTTAGGTCATTAAAGAAATATATTCATATAAATTAAAATTAACCAAAATTCACATAGTTTCTGAAAAAGCATTATCAGAGATATTATCTAGTATATTCTGTTATAACGCCATAAATAACAAAAATTCTTTTCACTAATTCTTCCTTCTTCTCCAAATGCCTTGCCTTGAGGTCATTATCATTGCTTTAAAACATGACTTCATTTTGTTTTCCTTCCTTGGAGGACTGCATGGAGACTACCAATAAACCATCAATCCCATGTGAAAAAAACAACATGAAACAAACATTTAAATTATGCTATCAAGCTTTAAAGAGTCAGAGATATAGCAAAGCTAAGATCCCAATTATGCCTAGTATACTCATATATAAAAAAACACACTACAATCTTTAGCTTTATGCATTTAAGTTGCACTTTCTCAAAATCCTGAACTTCAGCATCATGTATGACCACACATGGTCCCATACATGTGCAACATCAGGAGTTCACAGAGACCACTTCTGTACACAGGAGAGGCTATCCATACAGAAGATGCTATATTAACTGTAGCTTCACTTTTTGGAACCTCAAAAAACACTTCCAAAAAAGCCAACAAAAATACATGTAAATTCCATTTCTGCATCTCTGTGCCCAGACTCAGTACTAAATGCCCACCACTTCTACTGCAAAACTTCCTATTCTGAAGTCAAAGCCAAGCCCAGCATACATCTCTACTGCCAATGCCAGCTAGACAGCCACACTGGGCAGATAAAAAAGTGCTAACCTGTCTTTGATACTATCCCTATTGATTAGGCACAAATTTTTCTGGGTGTGACTACAACTGAAGGTTAACTATAACATAATAACAAGGAAATAACATGACATATAAGGCAGCAGCCATAAAACTGCATAAAGATTTAACAAAAGGTAATTTTTTAAAATTAATTTTCTTGTTTGTTTCAAATTCCCCTATGTTTCTCACATAACCAAGTATTTGTGGAGGCCAAACATCTTTCAGTGGTGACCAGTGACAGGATGAGGGGCAACAGGCACAAACTGGAGCAAAGGACGTTCCTTCTGAACATCAGGAAAAACTTTTTTCTGCAAGGGCGACAGAGCACTGGAACAGGTCGCCCAAAGAGCTTGTGGAGTCTCCTTCTCTGGAGATATTCAAAACCCACCTGGATGTGATTCTGTGCAACCTGCTCTAGGTGAACCTGCTTTAGCAGGAGTGTTGAACTAGATGATCCTCAGAGGCCCCTTCCAACCCCAACCATTCTGTAATTCTGTAACTGAAACTCTTAATGGACAAGATTGATATTTGCTTCACCATCGCTCAATCTTCTCATTTCTCAGGTTTCATCCATCCCTGCCAGTATTGTCCTATGTCATTCCCACAAAACAACACTGCAGGTAGACCCAGCAAGAAGCCCTAAAGTAATCAATTTCAATGGGAGATCAAACTCAGCTCCTATTGTATCTGTGTAGGAGAACAATACAGCTCAACATAGCCTTTAATTCCTGTAAATGTCCCCGATTTTCTTTAAAAACCTCATGCAGAACAAACTCTAAATGATCAATACATTACTCAAAATAAATGGCCCTCTGCACCTCTGGTGGGATTGTTTATTCCCAGTTTGCGCGAGCCACGTGTAAGCTGCTCTGTGTGTTCAAATTTGGGAGGCGCTCCCTTTGCAGGCTGTTTTGGAGAGCGAGGCAGGGAAGCTGACCACAGATCAGCTGAAGCTTATAGAAATTATTTTAAGAGCTTCTAAAACATATTGGAAGCTTTTAAGGGAACTACACACTGAAGACAGACCACAGCCATCACCTATTCTGAAGAAACAAATGTACGTATACATACACGTATTTTGCTTTTGCTTTAACCTCAACTAAAAATGCTGCTACCACCACTGCAGAGATTCTATGAATGTCAAACACAAAATATTCAAAGAATATTAGTTAAATGCATAAGATAATTTGCCACCAAGAGACATGGAGATCCATTGGCACAGCGTACTAGAAGCCTTATAATAAAAAAAATTATTGTTTACTTGTATTGCATACATATAATCTCTTGGCTTTCATTATTTCCGCTGTTTCCACCCATCTTTAGATTCTTATATCCTAGTCAGATGGTACCCTGACTGAAAATCTACTCTTTCTCAAATTGTGAAGGATTTTTTCAGAAAACATTCATGGAAAATGAAGCAAAGCTCTAATATTCAAGACAGCCTATTGCTGGTGTTCTCAAAAAGTCTGCTTCAGAACTACCTGAATGCTGCATTCACTTTTGTAGTCTCCTGGCTGGCAAGCAAGGAAGCCCACAGCTTAGTAGGCTAGCTGCGGCCATTAATATTTCCGCTTTGTTCCTCAGCAGCTGCTGTAAGTAAACCTGAACAGGTTTTCATCCAAAGTGTTCTTCATCTACTAGTTACACAAAGTGACACCTTAACAACACAGCCTGCCCCATACCTCCGCACGTCTCTCCACACGTCTCTCACATAGAGACGTGCATTGCAGGGATGGTGTGCACATACAGTGAGTGCAGCGGGACTTAACCATGCGATGGCATTACATGTAATGAAACAAGGAGAATTATGGAAAAGTCAGAAAAACATACTATCAACTTACTGGCAGATGCTGTCACACATTATTTACTGTTGTATCATCAGAGCATAAAATTATTAGCTTAACTTTGTATCAGCATTTGAAAACGACAGTTTACTTATTTTCATCCTTAGTGCACTCCCCATAAATGTTATTTTTAGATGGTATTGGTATTTACATTGGGTTTGACCGCCTGTACCTTGGTGGTAATTATTCAAAAATAAAACCAAAATATTTAAATTGTGATGGACTGTACTGCAGAGATGAAATATTTCAAAACAGAAATAACATTTTACAATTGTAAGATACATTTTGGCTAATGTTCTCTTGAAAACTTTACAAAACCAAAAGGCCACCCTCTGTACTTAGTCTGCAAAAGTCTGTGCTCATAAGCTAAGACCTAGCACAGACTATGTCTAGCCACAGTCTCACAAATCCAGAAATCTGTTCACACAAACATCAGAACTGTTGATGCATTGTTCACCTGTGACCTTGTGATAATTCCTTAAGATGGAGTCTTTAATTAGACTACGTGCTTATCCACAGATTCCTTGCCTCATTTACTACACTGACAAACAACTGCAGAAGCAACCTGGTCTGTAACTTGCCTCTACATTTACATGACAAAATGAGATCAATGGTCTTAGAAGACTGTGGGCATTATCAGGGCAGCTATTATTTCTAAAATATCAACATTCAGATCTGTTAATATCCTTGATCAGAATATTTTAAACATTTCCTTCAAACTTTAAACCAACTTAAAGTAAAATATAGATAGAAAGAAAGTCACTGTCATCATGATTTAACACAATTTACCTTACTCTCATACTACTGTGGATAACGCTATCACAAAAATGGTAGAGCAACCTTAGTAGGTGGATTACTGTCAATAAATATACAGAAGCACGCAAATTCCCTCTTAACTGAAAAGAGCTGAATGTGATGAGAATAACTCTGGACAACAATAATAAACTGTCAAAATGTAGTCTTTCCAAATCACTATCTTGTGCTATAAAAAGAAGAGAACCTCACAGAGGAAAGATACTAAATTGAAGACACTTCCCAAGGCACTGCTTGTGAAAAAAAAATGGATAGAACCCATTTTTGCACAGAAGTTCAAACTCTGAGGTCTTATGTGTTTTCAGTAATGAACAAGGTTTTCCTACTCAGTGAATCTGGTGGAGGCTCAACTCTGAGTATAAAAACAGTGGAGCTAATACTGAAATGCATTCCAGCATGTAAATTACTATGTCTGGTTTTAATTGCCACATACACACTCTCGTCTTCACTCTAGAATCAGTCTTCTCCAAACTGGTAACTGTTCAGAAAGGAACAGATTTGAAATAATATTAAAGCTTTTCAGAACTAGATATAGAATTTTTTACTTGACTTTTCAACAGCTTTGCTTGAAGAAGGAAGATTTCTGTTTTAACAGAACCTTTTGAAAAGCATGCTTTAAGTCTATAACTAAACCAAGAAGACCAGGAAGCAAGTCTATGGTCAACTATTCTCTTTTCTGAAATATAGGTAGAGGATCAATTCTTCAGGGTTCACTATTACTTTTTTAGAGGGGAATTGTTACAGATGACCTCTGGGTTCTCTATCTATCTGACTTCAAAAACTTTAACATGAACTGTAATGATGAAGGCTCAGTAAGATTTCTCTACCTTAAAGAAAGGTCATTATGTATGTAAAGGGAATATGAGGTCTCTGCATATGTTTTGCTCTGTGTTGTAAGGGTGAGCTACATTAACTGACTTGAAAAATGCTTCACATCTGGGCATAGTCTACTGATCCACACCATTATTCTTCCTAATGAACATATTGATTATGATTGGATTATAATTCAACACTTGAGGAGGTAACTAAAAAGTTGACCACAGGGAATGTTGACTGGGCATCAGTGTAGTTGGATCCTTAAAAATCAAAGTTTTAATAGGGGTCTAATAGCAGATATGATGGGATTCTCACTTTCAAATGCTATATCACATAACCTTTCTTTGATGTGTCATGACATGTCTGAGAGATGTATTTCAGCATTGACATTCAGAATATTTCAGATTAATCTTGCCCTTCATGATAGGATTACAGAGCAGAAATTGCAAATGAAAAACTGGAAAAAAAAGTAAGTGAACCTTATTGAGGCTACAGGATCTTTCAAGATGAAATTCTGCATCAGTGCCAGGACATTGCTGTGGTAGCACAGGTAAAACTGAAAGTAGAAAACAATGTTACAGCAGTTTGATTCCTCTGTGGCCAGAACTTTCTTTTTTAATTAGGCCTTAGTTTCACTTGTCCTGCTATGGGACTGATAAAACAAACTCAAACTTTTCAATTAACAAGGAGCTTGAGATAGCTCAAAATATTAATACTACAGACACTCTCAGAAATATAATACAAAAATCCACACCTAAAACCAAAGAAAACAAGTTTTATTTAAAGTATTTCCTTGTGGTTTTAAGTTGGTATATATAATATAAATTCATCATTTTTCACTCACATTTTATATGTATAAATACAAGAAAATAATGCAGACATCATACGGTCTTATTTATGTGGATACAAGAGCCATTAAAGGATGCAGATACAAGAGGTCATTTCTAAAATGTGTTCAAGTGGAAGGAAGAAATTATCTCAAAACTGGGATTAATAAATTATGAATTAGGGGACAACATCTCAGTTTTTGAATTAATGGATTTTGCTCTGTATCACTGAGATCTCTCCACAAATGAGGAATCATTAAACAGCCCCTGGTCAGAGGTGATGGAAGTGTTAACCACTGTGCTGCGCATAATAATAATAATTACAAAAATGATATAGACACAGGATTCTTTATGTATGGTCATGGTATTTTTTTTTTTCAAATGCTAGGACTAGAGCTAGCATTTCTCCATATTCCTTTATTAAAGACAGTCCATGTTCTAAACTATTATGACATTAAATCTGAAATATGTAATTTACTTACTACACTCTTTCTAAAAGCAAATTTAAAATTAGTCTTGAAAAATCCAAAAAGGAACAATTTTTCTTTTTCAATAATCTGTTCAGATATTTTTCCCTTATATACTTTCACATTAATCTTTATCAAAAAAAAAAAAATCTTGTTGTTGTCTATAATTTCAAATTTAGTTCGTAACTAGAAGGACATGCATATATTTTGGAGAAACTGATTTAGAAGCTGGATAATCTATTTCTTACAACCAGATGACTAGCAATTATTTTTTGGTTGAAAAGTGTAACTGAATTTAAAAAGCACTGCTCTTATTAGTTTTAGAGAACTAGATGGACAAAGTTAATAGAGCTGATCACAGCTGTGCTCTGTGTCTAAAACTAAATCCTTGTTAAAAGATTGACTGTATTTATTGCCACTAGTGAAATGAACCACTTTTTAACATGTCCTACACTGTTTTTTCATTTTGAGCATAATTCAGTTATTGAGGTATATACTACCAGGACACTGGTAAATGAAAGTTCTCTGCCATCACACCTACTATGGTCTTGTCAGTTTTATTCTTTTCCTCTGTAATTTTCATCCATCTTACTAAAATGTGCACAAATCAGTTTTAAGATGGAACATGAAAGCAAAGCTTTGAAATTATAAAATAACAAAGTCATGTCAGATCCAAGGTATTTCTCCTGCTTCCTGATTTAATGAGCATAACCAGGGGAAAAGTGGCACAGGTAGGGCTTTCACACGTTACTCATCCCCAAATTCCTTACTAGGTCTCTGGACCAAATGTCAGCTTCACAGCTTGCTACAAATTATACCGCAAACTCCACTGCTACGGAATGGGTTAACAACCGACAAAATCAAGGTTACTGTTTGACCCACAAGTTCCCCTGGAGTGGTCACTGTCACTACTTAGCAAAAAAATCCCAAACACAAAACAGGTAATTTATCAAGTTTGTAATGCTTCCACAAACTTGGTTCCAAACTATGTCACTCTGGAGAATTTTCTGCATATGTTATTAAAGTCAAGGTTTGAAAGAATGCTGAATTCATATGATGCATGCTCTCTCCTACAGCATTTAATAGATAGCATGTCCCACTGATCTGTGTCCCAAAAGAAGGAGGACAAAGGGTACAGGAAAGTAGATATCACCCAAACATTCACTCCCATCTGTCTATTCAATAATTTGCTCTCAGGAATGTCTTCTTAGTCCCCAAGTACTTTTCATCCTGCTTATCCCATTCCTATAACATATTTTGCAAAAGACAAAGATACTCATCGACAAAACAGGGAGATGAAAATCCAAGTAATTTTTCACATGGTTGGTAGCAATTTTACCTAGGAACTTTTAAGTCTGCAAAGCCTACAACATTTTTGAACCATAAACTTACTAGTGTTTTCACTGCATAGCTGGAAACAGATCTTGATGAAAATTAAAAGATGCATAAAAACAAAAAGGAAAGGAAAACACATACATCAAAAAAAAAGATGTCAGTTTGGGACTTGTCCTGTCTAAAGCCCTAAGCTAATTCCAGCATCTTTAATTTTGAATAAGGACCAGAGTTTGACAAGCCCACCGTGACATACAGCACTCAGAACTGCAGTAGAACACTCATATCACATGGAATAGGGATTAGAATTCTATTACATCCAGACAGTTTAATTAAGAGTTTGATTTTGGCAGGCTAGTATCCTTTAAATATATATTCTTATTTCAACGTCTGTTTGAGTTGTACTATAACCTGCTTGGGACAAATCCACTGCCACACCATAACCTTTAATACTCACTAGGAACTAAAGGCACTTGTGGAATGCAGCAGTGTGCTGGGAAACTTTCTATCAATAGCTCAAAGTTCAACAAACTGCCTTCATAAATAGAAATCTTTTTCCTTTGCATCTGAAAGGCAAAGAAGTTTAACTAAGAATGCAGTTCTCCCAGCCTAAAGAAAATACTCTATTTTTTTTTTATAAGTAGTGTGGCATTCTTGACTCTACTAGATTATATTAGAAAAAGTAAAACAGTCACACCTTACCACTGCCTGTAAGTATTTTTGGTTAACTATTGATGCCTCAGAGCTTTTTGGATTTTGTAATCACAACACTTGGTTTTCCCCCCAGTTTTGGGAAGTCCAGTTTCGGACCCCCAAAGCCGCTGCGGGCGCAGCCACCCACCCCGCAGGACAGCTCTCCGCCTCGGAGAGGAGAGTGGACCAGAGCACGAATGGTCCCGCCCCGGACCGCCCCTGGACCCGCCCCACCCGCCGAGTTGGCAGTGCCCTGCCTGCTCGGGCTCCTGCTCCTAATGTTGCCGTAGCAACGGAGTCCAGGACTAGGCGAAAACCGGGAAAGATACGTTTTGCAACAGCGAGAAGGGAAGCTCAGAAGGGAAACTTACCCAAGACTGGCTCTCGTGGTAACTGTCCCTATGGTGACCTGCGGAGGGGTACAGGAGGTTCGGAAGGCTGAGCGACCGGCACTGTCCCACCGCTGTGGTCCTCCCCAGCCCGCTGGACTGACCAACACGAAGGGGGGAGGGAGGGGGGGGGCAGGGGAAGAAAAGCTAGTTGTTTTGACCCATGTGCTCTGGGCCTGTTCCAGGGTCGCAGTCCATGAACATTCCTGCCCTCTGTGCCCTGATTCAGTTCGGGGGGCTGTGGCAAAACCACTGTTTTGCTTTCAGTGTGACCTAACAATGTATCAGAAGTTGACTGTTTGCAGAAAGTCTTATTTCAGCAGACAGACTTGGAAACTTGTGCCACCAGAACTGAGACTGAAAGTGGAAACAACTGCAAGTCAGACACATCAAGACAAAAGGATTTGTACTGTAACAAGAATTCCTAAGATAGGTAAAAGCTTCTGTCACGGTTAAGAACTGTTGTAAGATCAGCCTATGATCTCCAAAGGTGGTAATATAAGAATCAGACTGCAATTTGAATAATACTGTGAGAACACCAGACAGTGCCATGACTATTGTATTTGGGTTTTTTATCTCCTATCCTATGTTGCTGTTAGGCTTCTCTTACTGTTAGTTTAATTACAGTAGAATTGAAAGCTTATATTGCTTTTGCTATATTGACTGCTTTAAAGTTTGCAATGTTCATATCTGTATATGTTCCGTTCGAGCACATACCGGTTTAAAGGTAAACCGGCAGGGGAAATGAACCCAACTCAAAAGAGAGATTATAAGTCATAATAACAATTTAATAAAATAATACAATAAGTACAATTATACAGACAAACAATTGGTTTTAACCCACTAAACCCAACTGTATAACCCAGCACCCTGGGGCATGAACAGAGTGGTGTTCTTTGGGCCCCCTGAGTTCAAAGTAAAAGGAGAGGGGAAAACCTGTTGGTGAGAGTGCTGTTGCAGTTTGGTCAAGAGTGGTGATTGCAGTCTGGTTGAAAAGTGGTGGTTGCAGTCCAGTCGAGAGTGGTGGTTGCAGTCTGGTTGAGAGTAGTAGTCTGCAATCTGGTTGAGAGTGGTGGTCTGCAGTCTTCCTCTGGATTCCACGAGTGGTTAAAAAAGTCCCAAGACCCCAAGATTATATATCCTCCAGTTCAGGCAGGAATGCCCAGTACCTCCTTCAGGGTGGGGAGTTCCACAATGGGTGTGAGGACAGGAGCATCCTCTTATCTCGAAGGCCTCTTAACACCCAGTTTATAGCCTGAGGGGTCAGGCTGCTCTGGGCAGATGGTGTAAATGCTCTATTGATAACAGTTTCTGGGAAATGGCATGGAAGGCTACAGAATACACAGTTTTGGGTTACATCCATACAGTGATGAACTAGGACAGAGAAGTTTAACAACATTTTGCAAACACCGTTTGGAATATCTGCGTCTCTTTGGCTACTGCATCTTGTGAAAGGGATGGTTTGGTGGGGATAGGATTTCATGTGTTTGTGAGATCAAATTTATCTACCTTATGCATCTAAAATACTTTGTCATCCAGTGTCATCTAGGAGTGTGTGAACGCCGAGTTTCACAGAAGAGTCCTGTGTTAGGACAGAAAGGGGGGTGAGAAGGTGGCTGCAGCACTGCAACAGCACTGGTTCTGTGGACCTTCCCATGGCACCCTGAGACATGACTTTCATCTTGCCTGCAATCTTTGAGACAAACTGGTCTCAAACCCCATCGTTAGTGGGATGATTTGTTTAGATCGCTTAAATGGTTTGCTTAGATTGCTTCCTAGCTTTATTGTAATACAGCTGTTCTCTTGGTGTCCACATACACATACAGGCACATATACATGAGTGCACCTAACCCAATACATGAGGATGCTTTTATCCATGGAGGCAAGAGGTACATGCACTAGCACTCCATGAGGTAAAGATGATTGAGTGCAGTCTGGGGCAGACTGTGGCAGGATGGCCTGTCCCCCGATAAGGCCTGGAATCTGTCCAGAGACTACAAGCTGTCTGCGATGAACTACTGGCACTGCCAGGGTGCTGTCTCATGTTGCATTCAGACACAGCCTGCTTCTGGTAAGCTCCTAACTGGCAGTTAATCACTGTATGTTATAAAAGCTCGAGTTCCTCTCACACAGTCAAGATGCAGGAATTCCAAGATTTGGGTTTCCTGTGAGATTGTCATCGGACAGAGAGTCACACTTCATCGGCTCACAAAGCACAAACAAACAGGGTTTGTTAAGAAACATCTATGATGTCGGTTCAGGTCCTGCATATGGCCTTTTTAAAAGATCCACATACAATCCAAGGTGGAAAAACAACGTGATCCCTACTCACATAAGGGAAGGTTAATCTGCAGAATTGTTGAATGGTTTAGACTCTGCTTTGCAGAAACTGCAGGAAATCCTCATGTCACCTAGACCTCTGGGACTGGACAATCCTGTTCATCTGTTCCAGCCCACAAACTATAAACACAAACTGTCCAGCCTATGCTAAACAGTGGGACTGAAACCCCTGCAAGTCAAATGGAAAGAACTGTTTCAAGTTCTGCTGACCATCTCCATCGTGGTCAGAGCTGTTGGCAAAGAACCCTGGATTTGCTACCCAGAGGGAAGAAAGCCTCTGTTACAAACTGTTAAAATTATGTTTAAACTATTTTTCTGTGTGTATTGTCTAATACCACTGATAAGTATGGATCGGGTTTAAAACCAAAATTTACATTTGATTTTAGTAAAAATGCATCGAATATTTTTCATGAAAGTGAGTGCTGGATTTGCACTATGACTGAAATTTGGCAACAAGTTTAAATTCTCCACTGGATGATTCCTGAGAATGTCTCATTAGGTTTACGGAGATAACATCTATAAACTTACTTCATAGTTACCAACTGGACCTGGATAAAACAACTGTTTCTATTAGTGACATACATAATTAGTGTTTGTGTAAGAGCTCATTACATGACCTGATGCTGTAGGTGTTGGTCATCCCTTTGGTATAATGCTAGGTATAAGTGGTAGAGATTGGATAAGACTGAGTTTTGTCCATCCCTAAAGGGGGGACTGATGCCTCAGAGTTTTTTGGATTTTTAACTTTTGTAGATTTTAGAAGTAGTTGTGTAGTAAATGTAGATTTTAATGTAGCTGTATTATATCCCTTACCCTGAAGCATAATAGTTACACACACCCAACCTTATTACGCCATTTCATATCAATCCCTCTAAATTCCGTTAGCATGTTTAGTCTTCTTTTCAAGATAGAACTGTAGAAAAGCACTCTAGGCCGGGACCAGAAGGTCTCACACAGACAGTGACCTTCAAGCCCAGAACTTTGGAGGAGCTCCAAGGACTATACATGCTGCAAAGAAGAAAAAGATGAGGAAGAAGGGGTCCCAAACGCCCCCAGACCCAATTCCCAAAGGGGCGTGTCAGGGGGCAGAACTGGGGGTGGACAGATCTGGGATTGGATAGACCTTATTATAAAATCATAGAACCACTGTATGGACACGTATGCATTATGTGTATTCCTTGGGCCTGTAGGCTGATTAAAGGACCTACTCTCTTTATCTTATCTTGGCCTCTTTTCCTCTACAGTCTCTCTTTAGGCAACACCACTGATCTGAATGGGACAAGGTAGGTGTAATATGAGGAAAAGTTAAGGAAATGCTGGATTAAGAAGAACTTTGGCATAATTCAGTGGAATAACTGATCAGTTCTTAAAGAAAAAATAAAAACCTGGGATTAGCCTGAAAAAAATATTTGCACTATGTAAATGATTCACAGTCCTATCTATATTGCCTTAAAGTGCTTAACCTAACCAAAAAGTTGTTTCATCTATGTTTCCAGAACTCATCGATTCTTAGTAAAAAATGTTTGCCTCTGAAAATAAAATTTTGTTATCTTGCATATTTTTAATCTTTCTAATTTTATATTTTTTTTGATTTAGTAAGCCTGTTCTGGTTTATCCAGTTGCCTGTGTGGGCTATTAACTGCAGTTTGTAAGGTAGGTTTTTACAGAACTCAGGTTAGATGTCAAATTCTATTTAGGTCTTCAAAAGAGTCATGCTTCTTCAGAGCTTGGATCCAATCCCTGAGAGAAGAACACTCTTACTTACTCTCTTAACTTGTGATTAAAGTGTGCACATGGGTGTCATAGATGTTCTACCAAAAAAAAAAAAATCTTTACTTAATTCAACTTCTGCTTCCATTTTCAACAAATGACATATGCAGTAAAGGACAATTAGAACCTCTGTCAAAATGTTGCAACAAATTATTAATTACTGTAGGTAAGAAAACATAACATTATTACTTCTCTGTGTTAAAAGATTGCTGCATTCTTAACTTTCTGATTCCTGCTTGTACTGACTTGTCGCCGTTTTGCCAATGGAGATTACATGCTCTGTTGATAAGAACTGCAACACACAGTACACCTTCCATGCCACAGAAGGCTAGGGTATGTGAACTGTTTTTCTACTATCAGCAATAACTACCAGTTGTGCTTCATATATTAAGAACTGTCAAAGAAGTACCAAATTAAAAAAAACAAGGAGTAACACGAGTGTACTTGCAGTAGATTACACAAATAGTCCACTCACACTTTTCCTCACAGCTGACTGCTAGCAGAAAGTTGAGGACATGGTTCTGATTTGAATAATGAATTTTGTCAGCTTGTATTACCAGTCCTTTGTTTTCATTTTGCCAAAAAAAAAATTGTTGAGAACCTTATTCTTAAGTTCATTGCATCAATTCACCTCTTGTGAAAGTCATTTTATGTACAGAACTTATTGTAAGTGGAATACAACGATTTCCCAGATAACCTTTTGCAGTTCATGCTTTTTACTACAATCTTATGTGAACCATGCATTCTTTATCCTGTGTCAATGATTAAGCCAAGTCATTTTTCTCTGCAATTTTTTCCATGGTGCTTTCTGTTGTCAGTTCTGTTACCTCCCTGAAAGAGTCTTTATGCCAATTAGCCAAACAAATGGAAAGGCTGCTACATTGCTAGCCAAGACTCTCAATGGTACTTCAGCGGGCCCTGAAGTGTACTTTTTATAGTGTTTCTCCCACCTATGGACACGTTTGAAATCAATTTTCTGGAGTGATATAGTTACATTGCACAGATTTGCTCACCATATGGGCAGTCATACTTCTTGATGAAAAATGGTATATGCTAACTATATAATCAAAAGGAAGCTATACGGATTCCAAGGGGTAAGGAAATTTTAGCATTTGATTTGACTGAACGACACATTCATCACCCTCAGAGATATGTGCTCTGCCAGTGTGAAGTTGCTTCTCCACATAAATCCATAAATAATTATTTATAATAACTGCATGTGACCTGTCTCTGCCAATCTTCCTTTCCTTGTCCTCTAATTCCTGCCAGAGTTACCTGACTTGCTAATGAAGACAAAAATATATTCATACATCTGTCGTATCTATTGCTACATTTAAAGGCTCCTGATTACCTTCCAGTGCTTCCTCCCAGGTTTGAAATTTCTTAGACATGGTATACGCATCATATTTTATGAACTGCTACTGTCCTTGGGATTTCCTTCCCTCTGGTATAAGTTCCTGCCACAGTCAGTAATCTTGTCACATGCATGCTCATTCATATACTTAGCCCATGGAATGTGGTTTCTATCAGAGAAAAATGCAATTATACAGCTATAACTAATTATCTATGCTCTTGTTAGAGTAGGTAACAAACTAGCTATTACTAACCTGGTGTAAGAAAGACATTGAGAAAATAAGGATAGTCTTCTCCTGAGGTCGAAAAATTAATATCACCATTAACACAGGTATCCATCTGTGTAAAGGGACTACTGAAATGGTCAGTCACCTGAAGATAATCTCAAAAAATTTCTTCTGCTTGAAGAGTGATCTTCTCGGACAGTGGAGAGAGAAAAGAAAGGGAAGAAAAGGAAGAAGTCATCCTGTACCTAATTTTAATATAACCATTTTTTTAATAAAAGTAATTTAAAATATCAATATTATCTTGACCAATAACTGCTTACCCAGTGTTCAAGTCATAGCAAGTGGATTTGAAGAATGCAACATTTCACTTTTGCCCAGAGCAAAACAGTCAAAAGGCTAGGCTCTTCAGACAGACCTTAAAAATAATGGTTTCGATAATATAATTTTAACAGGTTAAAACATGACTTTAAGTACTAGTTAGCGAGAATGATTACTATTCAGAATATAGACATAGCAATTTTTTTCTTTTTTAATGACTGAATCTGATTTGAAACTTCAAAGTCAATGTGAGAAAGAACCTTTCCCTTCTAAGGAATTAATACAACAGGTAAAATGTATTCATGATTACAGCTCATGCCACCTGTTAGCTCAAAAATTTCAGAATATTTTTTTTTCCTATCAGAAAAAAAAACAAAACATGATCATTTGAAATTTAAACAGACCAGATTCAGATTCCTGTGATGCTTACAAAACAGTTGAGTGCCCTCTGCACCAGCCTGTGGCCTCACAAGCTGCCACCAGGTCACAGATTTAGAGTGGTTAATCGCAAAGATAACAGAAGTTAACCTGCATGTGCTAAATTAAGAAGGCAGTATTCCTAAGCTTACTGTATACTGAAGAGAGCAAAATAGGTACTTTCAGAAAACAATTCGCACGTTCCATAAGGTGCATAAACCCACATGCTTCTGACATAACAGGGAGCCTAGAAAATTCTTTCCCAGTTTGAGAATTAACCAAAATGAATGACCGTTCCATCACGGCTTCCTTCTTTAGCAACCAAGAACCACACTATAAGACTTTGCAATAGCAGTTATCAGTGACAGCTTACAAATGAACAGGAGAAAGAGATTTCAAACTCCTTGCTGTGCACATCTTTCTCATCCCTCTGGCTACTCTGTAATGGGTGCTCTTCTTTCTCTTACTATGAAACAAGAGAACATTTCCAGATGTGGAAAACTCTCAAAATAAAAGTATTGGCAAACCAAAGTTTTTAAATTTATGTAAAATGTTTTTGACAAACAGACATTAGGTAAAATTTGAAAATATGATAGATAGGAACCTCTGGTTAACTCATTTTTTATGAAGAACATGTAAATAAAGATGCATTTTGTTTAACTGATAAGATCTTAGATTCAAAGTAATCTCTCATCCACTTATAATCAATGTTAGGCATTTATAGCAACTTTTTAATAAGAGTGGAAAATCCATTTGAACAAAGAAAATCTATCACATAAGGACAATTAAGACTAAAATCCATACTGGCCTTACACAGAACATGATGCTAATGATTGCTTTAAGAAAATGTTTTTTCCTGTGAAATGAAGAAAATTGTATCTGTGTTTATGTTATATATCATGAGTCATAAGACAGTATTGATTAAATTAATGACTTCTATTCCTTTTGAAATGTGTTTTCTTCTAAAAATGCATATGCACACACACACTTCTTGGGGCTTAACTTAATCAGTACTTCCTTTGAGTATCACTGAATGGTAACCAGAAGATTGATAAGAAAGCAAACCAAAGTAATGTCTTCAGTTATGTATTCATAATAAATAGAAGAGTAAATATAAGATATGAATAATTGAAAAAAAAGCCTTTCTATGCCCTCTTGCCCAGCATCACATTTAGAGTCTCCAATTTTCATATTATCTAGGCTCTACCTAAACTTTAAACATTTTACTGGCAAGAAATTAAAGTGTAGTATACATTAAGCATATATAAGTGCAGAGACAAGCAGTATATTTTTCTGTAAAATGAAAATACCCTTTCACTGAGGACTGGGAGTGGTAACACCCTTCCACTGACGTCAGTAAAAAGGGAAAGTTAAATCATTAACAGACGTTAAAAATCAATTTGGCTACTTCTGGCAGGTGAAGTCAGATATTTTATTATAAAAGTGATAAATCTTCTGGCTCTTTCTTTCAATAAATTGATTTTAGGAAATAAGGAGTGATAAGGGAATTTTATGAAGTATAAACAGTATATATTATAAATAATAACACATGGCCCTAGAGCAAATGCTCTTGTGATTGATCACAGCAGCCGAATTCCTCAAGTGGCTTACAGCATAGTCTTATTGGGATCATCTATTGTACGATCCATATGTTAACTAGATAACTGCCTAGTGTGGAAAATTTATAAAGTTAAGGCTAATGAAATTAGTCTTGTTTGCTGGATTTATTTCTCACTGCAGAGATGATGTAAATGGATAGCAGCACATCGCATGTCTTCAAGGGAGCTAACCCTACCTAATTCAGATATGCAACTCTCAAAAAGTAAAGAATAGCTCTAATTTCACCTTCAGAATGCAATGGGGAGAAATACAAACCAGAAAGCACACTTTGTCTGCACCTGCTGTTTGTACCTGTATCAGCACAGTTCCCAGAAGTGAACACTGCCATGTTTCAGAGCACAGGGATGCAGTGGCTAACACCAGACAATACTGATTCAACGCCACTCCAATGAGTGAATGGTCTCAACAAGAGTTACTGTTCTGGTGTCCCAAAACAGTTTGCACAGCCCGTGTAATTCAAGCAATGATGCAAAAGTACAATGCCAGATGCTCATGTGGAAATTTCAATAAAAAGCAAACTTACAAGATCATACCAGCTATCATAGCAGTTATTTCTACGCAAACCTGTTATGGGAGCAACCTAGTTTCAACTCCCTGTGGCTAAGTCAGCACTTGTTTTCACTTTTCAACAGTGAGTTTATGGATCTTGACTGTTGACATTTGCTTTAGAGAGGAAAAGGAAAACTGGTCCCTAACGTTCCCAAAGGCTGAAAAGCAAAACCAGGAATGCTCATGAGAAAATTGAAAGCAGATTGCTGTATGGGCTCAACTGCCATGGATTTTGGAGCTAGTAGGCCCTGCTCTTACCAGGTGTTACTACAGAAACTACTCTAAACAGCTTGCTACTAGCTCAGTAGTAGCTTACAGATAATTAGGTCTGAAAAAACAGCAAGAAAGTGTTGGCTTGATACGCTAGCACAGAAAATGACAGTGACCTCCTTGTTAACCTTCCATCATTAGCAAGACTGCATATCATCACATAAGAAGAAACTGTTCATTCAAGTTGTTTGAGATGTCCACACATACCTTATCTGGGAAGCATTACCTGTTTGCATACACAGAGTAGTGAACGAAATAAACTACTCCCGCAACAGACAATCTATGCTGCATTAATGGACAAATTGTGTATTTTGGATGGAGGAAACAATATTTTTTTCCTTTTCATATTTTAGCACATTACTATTTTCCTTTATAAGCTTTCTAGTTGTGTTGGTGCCAAATATGTTAAGAGGTAATATTTGCTCCAGACAAGTCTTCAATTCCAGTCATCTGTCAAAGAGAAAAGTCAAATAATGGTGCTGCTTCCATCCCTGATCCTTGAACAAATCTACCGTATCTTTATGGCCCCCCCCTACATTTGCTTGCACCGGAAAAGCAATGGAGGAGATCACATTGAGAAGTTTTCTATCCATCTTTGTCAAGACACAGACTTGAGCACAAAACTGAAGATATTAAAATAGCTCTTCTTCACCATTTTATCTAAGCCAAAGACATTCCTCATCAAGCTATCTTACAGTTGACTGAACTCTCCACAAATACGCGGAAGGAATTTATATATGGTCAGTTGACATTACCCCTCTCTCAACTCTCCTTATGTTCAGATGGATAGTGACTTTCAACTGATGTCTGGCAATTTTTAACCATTATTCCTTCCTCCTGCCAACTCCAGTCACATATTTACATTATACAAATAATATTTTTTTCTATTTTGTATTTAGAATCACAGAATCACAGAATCATGGAATCAATCATAGAATTACAGAATCAGAGAACAGTCTGGATTGGCCTCTTTTAGGTACTGTAAAGCTGCTAAAAGGTCTCCACAGAGCCTTCTCTTCTGCCAGCTGAACAGCCACAACCCTCTCAGTCTGTTTTCACAGGACAAGTGCTCCAGCTCTCTGGCCATGTTTGTTGCCATCTGTCTAACAGGTCCATGTCTTTCTCATGCTGAGAGCCCCAAAGCTGGATACAGTATTCCATGTGGGGTCTCACAGCAGTGGAGTAGAAGGGCGAAAATCACCTCCCTTTACCTGCTGGCCACACTTTGTTTGATCCAGCCCAGGATACAACTGGCTTCCTGGGTTTGCAAGCACACATTGCCTGGTCACATGCAGTTTTTCAGCCATCAGCACTCCCAAGTTCTTCTCTACAGGGCTGTTCTCAATCCCTTAATTCCCCAGGCAGCACTAAGTTCACATGAGGATCATGTTCTTCAAAAGTAGCAGTGCAGAGCACATGCAGAACAAATATAGGATGATATAGTATTACAAGAGCTATCCTATCCACCATTATTTTAGCAGTCCTATCCTTTTGGGAATATAGGAGATATGAAAACTAAATAACCTTCATACACCTGTTTATTGATTGTCTCTGTAATGTCTCAGAGAATAAAATATCAGAAGCACATATTGTAACTGCCACACTGATTAAAAGCACTGTTTACCACTTTTCAAAGAAATCTGTATTTTTGTAGTCCATAAGTCTTCCATAGAAATGACTGCTGATCACCATATTATTAAATGACGTTAAAATGAGTATTCATAGAGCGTTAGACAACTTTGACACTTAGAAATTATATTTCCCCCAGATAGAGGCAAGAAACCAAAAGTTTTATCTAAAACTTACTAAGAAAAATGCCTATCCTCTTTTATAACCAAACTTTATTTTGAATATCCTTCAATATCAAGCTATTTTTCATAGACATGAGTAGTACCATCTAAGTTTGCACATCATATATATACATTTACAGAAAAAAGGATTCTTAAGACTCACTCTGCCTGTATCAGAATTTTTAAACACACACACACATATATATATAAGTATAAATATATGTGTGTGTGTGTGTGTATGTATGCACATTCCTTTAAAGAGTGTTGTTAGGAGGGGTGTTCAGTTTGTCTTATTTTTTTTACTTGAAAAAGACATCTGTGCTAAAGTCTGAACCAGTAAGGTCACAAAACACGCAGTACATGAACGTACCCACCATACCATACATGGTGATTTTGGCATGTTGGCTCAGTCAACTCTGGTGGTTGCTCCCAGCTAACATTCCAATAAATAGAAAACCTTTTCACAAAAAACGAAACTAAGCATGCTTAAAGAACTACAGAAAAACTAACAAATGCAAATAATAAAATTCTTATGGTGGTTGTATCCACTCCAGATCTAATATAGCCTACTCTTCAAATTGTTCAGTACACTTTTAATTTCATGCAGCACAGTATTATCTAAAAAAAGGATTCTGAAGCACTGGAATCAAAAGTCTCGATCTCTTTGAATGAAGCAATGATTACTAAATACTGTTATTTCCTTGCTTAGCTGATCTAAACAGTGTTCCTAGACAATATAGAATGGTTTCCAAGAAGAAAAAACATGTGCAAACCTGCTTTTCTGCTTTCCCACCTACTTAAAATGGCATCACATACCTTACAGGGTCAAAATATGCATCTTTGGCTAATTGCCTGCATTCTGGAATGTGTACTTCATTAGTTTTATCTAATTTTTCCCTTGTGGTTAAATTTGTCTCCTGTTGATACAGACCATCATACAGAATTCCTTATATGCTCACATATTTAATATATGGGCAATCAGTGTGTGGGGTTAGACACATGTGGCTTATGAACAGCTCTCTTGCTACCAGCTAATTCACAGGAGCAGCAGCAGGCCTCCACTAACATGGGGACTACTACATAATTCAAACTTCCAGACAGGGTATAAGAAATCCCAGGATACACCGGGCTCCCAGTCCCAGGACTGTCCCAGGACAGGGTCCCTGAGGAGTTGCATAGTCACTCCCTTGCCTCTCAGGTCTGCTCACCAAGGTTTCTGGGATGTGTTTGTGACTCATAACTAAAAGACGAATTTACCATATAACCATGAGCTCGTGAAGCTGCCACTGCCATTTCCCAGTTTAAATAATCTTATTATAAAATAAAACTCTCTTGTACCATGTCAAAATGTCATGCCTTCTGTAAGGGGTAGATAGTATTGGTTTTGAGCAACAATGTAATTGCTATGTAATAAAAAATAAGTAATCTTGGGTCAGTATATGGGCATTATGCATAGCTAACTTTCAAATTTCAACAAAAGCCTCTGCCTAGCTACAGACTTTTTGGGAAATATTCTATCATGTCAATAAAGCATAAAGTGAGATTAAGATAATAAAAAAGGAGTTTGATTCCTAATTACAGAGTCCCATTTTCATTATATATAGCAATTGTCTACAAAAGCAGGTTAAGTTCTGATTAGTATTAATATAATTTTCATTTATTTTGCCTTGGATACAAAAAAAAGACCAAAACCAAACACAAAATGGACACTAGTCAAACCAAGTTTTGCTTATAATTTTTGTCTCCTTTGGTTTCTTCTGTCCCTTTAGATTGTCTATGTTTATTGCTCACTTACATGCCATTCCATTATATCTCCTCATCTTTGCTCTTTTCATGTACAGGCATATATATATGTTTCCCTTGCTATTGCTTGCTTGCTGGTGACTTTGACCCACAATGTGCTCCTCTTTTCTCTTCTAGTCATAGGACTTCAAACATACACAAGCCACCACCTTCTAATTTTTAGGTCTCCAGGACAGGACACTCTATTAAAAAAAAACCTACTCTAAACTCCCGTGAAATTGTGCCAGGGCATGTGCAGGATTTGAGGTGAGGGTGGAGATGCTAAGAACATGAAAAAAACCCCAGCAGAGAAAATAATGTCAACATTGCAGAGTTTGAGGTTTTATATCAACAGCACCCATGCATCATTGCATTAAAGTACCACTAAATTAATACCTGGATAAATCAAGTATAAATGTGGTTCCCAGATCTTCAGTGATCATTAATTTATTTCAGGTTATGATTATTAATTCAGTTTTCTTTAGATATTTTGTATATTCTAGCTTCTTATATAGTAAGAAAACACTGAAATCCTTTAACAAGACTATGACAGCTCCTGATGAAGACAACAAAAATATTTTTTCAAATATAAATGCATGCACCAGTAATTTGCTTTGATTAGAAAACAAAAGCTTAATGGAAGATTCAAAAATTATTAATTTTCCATTAATACATTATCTGTCATGTTTCCTTTTATTGAACAAAATACAGTTATAGAAAACACATCTAATTATCCAAGCCATTCTAAGTAAGCTGCAAAAGACTGATTAACAGTGTGATTAATTATGGTGTGAAATTTTATGACCATACTAATCAAGACAGGTAGTTTTGAGAGCCCATGACAATGGGTAATAAAAAAGTTGAAAACAAATTATTTACCATAATCAATTACCTGACATACAGAGGAGATCCACTTGGGGGTACTTCTTTTGATAGGGCTATCAGAACAGGGCTGGATAGAATCACATGGGTATGAATTTCACATAAGGGATCAGTTTCAGAAGACTCCGTAACTTGCTGACCACACACATACAACCAAACGCCTGGAAACGACAGTTAGATACATATCTTTTGCACAAAGTACCTAAGGTCACAAACTGGTCCACTTTCTGTGGAAGGGAATAATTGAACATATCATTAGCACCCCTATGACAAAATTTTTTTTAAATGGAACTTCCCAGATGATCTTGAGAAAAGGACAGGCATGCTGATCCGAAAATCTGGCAAGTAGTTTATGAACGAGTAAAATGACACAACTAAGGATCAGGGAAGTAATTAAGTAAACAGCAACACTTGCACATGCACCTCAACATCCTTGGAGCCATGGCAAATGTCCAGAGCTTCAGAGAAATGGGGGGGGGAACAAGTGGAGGGAGAAATAAATAAGATGCATCAGGAGACGATGTAAATAATTCTTAAAAGATTCTGTAAATAAGTAGCCTGTTATACAGGGTTAAGAAGGAAAAAAATCCTCCCTGGTTTTGTACAATTAATATCATTAAATCTTTGTATTAAACTTTGCTTTCAGCAAAACATAGTGTTACTGTAGGAAACAATGTGTATTTTTGCTGGTAGATTTAAAGAGGTAGAAAATGAAGAAGAGAGAGAAGCATGAGAGAAGCCATGTGTCTATACAAAGTGAAATGGTTACAGCAGTTCTGTGAAAGTAAGAGACTGCCAACATTAAACGAATTACTTTTCCCTTCCTTCCTTCCTTTTTTTTTCCCCCTTTTTCCCCCTTTCGTCCTTTCTTCTCCTTCTTCCCTTTCTTTCCTTTCTTTCTTAACTTATCAATTGCTAGCCAAGACAAGTCCAAGCCTAAAAGCTGCATCAGAACAAATAAATATTTCATTAAAGCCTTGGGGGAAAAAAAAGGACATACCTATCCAAAAAGATAAAGGAACAACATAAGGAATTATTTAAGTGTTTATCATATTAAAGTTCTGGTTACTTTCTCAGCTAATTGTTTCTGTCCATACTTTCCTCAAATCCCTTTTCTAATGTGCAATGTATTATTGCATATAACTATTCAAAACACTCCCGTGAGATTCCCATGCCTGCTTGTGAATGATGCTAGATGAATTCTTTAAGTGAAAATCCAGGGTTATCCTCTATTCTGTTCTTGTACAACTTTCTCTGAACAACTTTTCTCATTTTTAGAATTTTCTCTTTCTTGGAAATGAAACAGTATTTTCCGAAGTACTCTGGTCTGGAGATGACCTTGCTAAATAAATCCCTGGTTTTGCAAGCATTTGTATCTGGTAGTACTATGGCAACATTCATGGCATAGACACCATATTTAAGGAAACTCTTCCAAAGCAGTATCTACACACTCCAATCAGAAAATGGCATAGAATGGCTTTTATTTTGTTTGCTTTCTTTGTTTCTTTGCTGTTTCAGTTTTCTTAAGTAGTTTACCACTGGAGTTAAGAATAATAAACATGTATTACCTAAATTCATTTACTGTTGTGATTTATGTAAACAAGCTTTCCAAAGGCAAATTTATTCTCTTTGACCACTTAATTAAAAATAGGACTTGTACGTTTAATCATTATAACCCAAGAAGTCAAACTATTTGTTGCTGTGAAATTTGAAATTGTGTGTTTCATAGTTTGGCTACATTGTACTTAATTATTTAAAAATACTTTCAAATTAATTCTGCTTTAATTCTGCCTGGAAAGGAACAGTTCCAAACACTCACTGTTTAGGGCTCCACAGATGGTTTGCACCCCTTTATTTAAAAAAAAAAAAAAAAAAGAAAAACATCAAAACCCTGTCATGAGCATACCTCTTGCTGCACTCCTGAGACACATGAAACAAGATGAAGTCATTTGAAGTTCTAATCCACGTAATTTCATTCTCTCCCCATTGCTATAAGGGAGAATCCTTAGCATTTCTGAACGTAATGATCTGTGATTTTTAAGAAACAAGTCATGCCAAGAGCATAAGGGCAAGGCTCAGCTCTTAAACCGTTAACAAAAAAAGCTCTAATTGAGTTCCTAGCTTCAAAAGGTTCTTAAATCTCTCCTACTTTCACAACTTTGAATATTTAGTATCAAGTGAAGATGAGGAACACGAACAACATGTTAAACATGAAAAACAAAATTAAAAATCTGACAATTCTAGAATCCACCCTTTTGGACTAGAAGCACGCAAACCCATGCCTTAGCAACGACACGGGAGGTATATTCAGGTTGCCACATGACCATATACTCCTTCTGGTCATTCTAGTACACACTGCATGTGACTGAAACTGTCTTGAATTTTAAAATACAGTGTAAGTTATTTGTCCTTTTTAGAAGTTCGACATCCCAATATATCCCCAAACTTCTAAGAAAACAGGATTCTTTGAATCCCTAGGCTTTAGATTTCAGATTAAGTGGGAAAACTTCCATCAGGTTGAACTAAGTTACATGTTATCTTCATTTCATAGGACCAACTGAACCTTCCTAATTAGGACATTTTACAATGCGGTCTTTTATGTGGGCATTTTGGAATACTTAGAGAAAACAGAAGTAAAAACCCTTTTAAAACAAAATAAATATGAACAGCATGAAGTGCTTCCCATGTACTCCTCAGAAGTTTAAAAGAAAACAAAAATCCTCCTACTTCACTAAAATAGAATGTAATAGACAAAAGTAATTGCTGTAAACATTATTTTGGCCTTAGGATATTTGACATTCTGTGCTTTTTATGCAATCAAGGATCTATTCTCAATTCCAAGTTCATAATAGATGCCACTATTCAGACAAAGACTTCCTACTGCAAGAATTGCAAATGTGCAAAAAACTTGTATTCGAGAAATGAAGCGCAGCTGTCAAGTTCTATATCCCCACTGCCAATCTTAGTCACAATAAGGTTTCTGTATTACACAGACAACCAGCTAGACACATACACAAATATGGAGAATTGTAGATGGAATTTTTCATGAAAGTGGTGTCTTCAGAAGAAAGGCTGCCTTGTCAGTGCTTTGGTTTCTGTCTTCTGTATTTCAGCTATGCTACAAAGGGTTGACAAAAGCATTAAAGCACAATAATAAAAGAGGAAGTTTTCTCCTAATTTTGTTATAGAAATTGCTTTTGGACCATGATTTTACCCAGTATTACAGACAAATTTATCAGTAGCTGTAAACTTGGAAAAAGCTGGATATCATGACTAAAGCAGGGATAATGATGGCAAGAGCACCAAGAAGGATTTTGAAAGATACATGCCCATGACTGCTTCTTTATACAATGCAGACTTGGGGGCGGAGACATATAATCTTATTATTACATGTAAGAAAAGTGCTCTCAGCAGATGCTAAGTTGAATTTCAGAGCTGACATGTGCAAAAATCTAGCTTCAGCTATTTCAAACATCATTTTCAGGTGTTAATCCTGTAATCTGAAAACACTCAGCTAGCAAAAATGCAGCTAACAGAGATTCTGCCATTAAAGCCTGCGGTTTTCCCAGTTGTTACTCAAAGTGCAATATTTTCTGAGTTATTTTGTAAAGAACTAGGTTGTGTTGTGCCATGTACTTCCTAAAGAACACACAAATTTCTGATTTGAAACCATACAACAAATATAAAGGACACAAGAAAATATAAGTTCTCATCTCTTTTACAACTGGAAGAGCTGTATAAAGAGTGTAAAATATAAGGTACTTTAGAGACATTAGAAATTCAAGACCTCAGTTTGATCCTGTGGCAGGATCCATGAACAAAATATCACTTTCTGCGAGCAGAGTTGTATGGGGGCAGGACAGAAAGTCTGGAGGTAAAAGGTTTTTAAGAGGTTCTAGTTAACAGGCCCAAGGAAAATGCTAGTGAGATGCAGGTCCAACATCCTCCTTGCATTTGCACATTTCTCCACTCACCACTGTTTCATCTTCATCATCATGGCCAGTCTTCACAAACGAAGATTTGGGAAAGGTCATTACCCTTCCAGCCACAGTGTGCACTGAACTGAGCCCACCCTTTAATCCTGAGGTTCATCTGCCGGGGCCGAGCGAGCTGCGACGGTGGCAGCGAGGTCCTCAGGACGTAGGTTTGTTTAGAATGACCTTCTCTTAGATGGATGGTCTTACAGGGCTGACGAGCTCCATCTGCCTAGGGAAGTCCCCTGACCGGGAATCGAACCCGGGCCGCGGCGGTGAGAGCGCTGCATCCTCACCACTAGACCACCAGGGGGGCCCTCACCACTGTTTAATGGGTATGCAAAAGACAAGCAGCAATCTTTTTTCATGTGTTGCTGTTGCAAGTGTTTCCCCTCTTGACACAGAAACAGACAACATACAGAATGCTGTCTTACTCATCCAACATACAAGTGTTTGAAATGGAGGATAATATTTTAAATGGGTTATCACAGTTTAATTTCATTAAACGCACAAAAAATTCCACCTCTTTTCTTTGAGTTGTAAATACATGACTATTTATTTCCCTTATTGTCTTCCTCACTAATCTGCTTCCTGTTTTTTTTCTCCACATTCAACCTGTTTTGGTACTTGCATCCTTTCCTAAGTAGTCCATATCAACCCTGTCTCCTTATTTCAAGATAAAGCACTCAAAGAAGTGAACCTTCACATCCTACTCTACTAACTCAAAACACACAAAGAACGAGATATTTCTGCAAGTGACTATCTCTTCTCATTCTCCATAAAGGATCAAACCATCAGCCAAATACAAAATTGAGCTTTCTCCTACTACACAATATGTAACTGTGTGCCCCACTCCATCCCAGTTATCAAACAGACACACACATGCAAAACACTGACCTCTAGCCTTTCAAGAACAAGGTTAAATAGAAAAGTTACTAATACAGTTATACATTACAAGAGGAATTTTCCCTTAAATTGGAAAATTATGGATCTCTTTGTTTCTGATATAGCAGCTAGTAAGTCTGTTCTGTGACTTGACAGTGCAACAGCAGTATCAAAATTTTACTTGTTCACTTTTATTAGTCCATTTTTATTACATACTTACCTTACTGCTATTCAAAATATTTTCTGTCTATTTTCAGTAACGTTGCAATAAGTATATTAATTTAAAACTTGATGCTGTCTTTGCAGCTAACTTTTAAATTTTGTTTAAAAATAAACAGACACCTCTGTGGTCCAGGAAATTTTTTTTTTGTAGGAGGAAAAATAAGAAATTGTTTTCATCTGCTCCTTCACAAATGCTTAGAGGAAGAAACACACAGATTATCAATAGCTTGGGATTTCTGGCCCCAGAGCTGGATGCAATACTCCACATGGGATCTCACCAGAGCAGAGGGGGAGAATCATCTCCCTTGACCTGCTAGTCATGCTGCTTTTCATGAAGCTGCAGATACAGCTGGCTTTCTGGGCTGTGAGAGCATGTTGCTGGGTCATACACAGTTTTTCATCCACCAGTATCCCTAAGTCCTTCTCCTCAGGCTGCTCTCAATCGATTCTCTGCCAAGCCTGTACCTATGGATGGGATTGCCCCAACTCAGATGCAGGACTTTGCACTCGGCGTTGTTGAATTTCATGAGGTTCACATGGGCCCAGCTCTCAAGCCTGTCAAGATTCCTCTGGATGACATCCCTCCAGCATTTTGACCACACCATACAACTTGGTGTCATTAGCACACTTGCTGAGGATACACTTAGTCCCATATCTTTGTCCCCCAAAAAGACATAAAATAATATTGGTGCCAGTACTGACCCCCAAAGAACATCACACATCACTGGTCTCCACCTCGACGGTAAGTCTTTCACCACAACTCTGGAGCATGTTCAGAGAAGGGCAATGAAGATGGTGAAGGGTCTAGAGAGTAATTCATATGAGGAGCAGCTGAGGGAGCTGGGGTTGTTTAGCCTACATATAAAGGCAGCTGAGGGGAGGCTTTACTGCTCTCAACAACTAGCTGAGAGGAGGTTGTAGCAAGTTGGGGGTCAGTCTCTTCTCACAGGCAACTAGTAGGACAAGAGGACACAGCCTCAAGCTGCTCCAGGACATCAGGAAGAATTTTTTCATGGAAAGGGTTGTCAAGGGTGGAGTCATCATCCCTGGAGGTGTTCAGGAAATGACATGGCACTTAGCGCATGGTCTAGTTGCAAGGTGGTGATTGGTTAAAGGTTGGAGTCGATGACCTTGGAGGTCTTTTCCTACCTAAGTGATTCTATGATTCTACCAACGCAACCATCCAGCCAATTATTATCCACTGACTGGTCCATCCATTAAACTAACGTCTCTCCAGTGTAGAGACAAGGATGTTGTGCACAACGCTATCAAATGCTTTGCAGCAATCTGGGGTGTCAGTCACTCTACTGTTATCCACCAGGCAGCCATGACTGCAAGACTTGCAATAAGAATGAAATATATAAACCTCCACTTTCAGCTGCATGATCACAGCAACATCTTCATAACAGAGTACTATAAGTAGTTTGAAAATCATACTTCCGCAAAATTGCTTGCCCACACCTAATAGATGCCTTTTTTTTCTGTGGGAATGATTAAATACTTTCAGAGAGTAAAAGACAAAAAAATAAATGCAAAAAATAAACTTTTCCATCCCCTCTTTTTTAACTGAAATTCATTCACGGAATGTTGGATGCAATTTGACTACAGGAACACAAAATGTATCCTAAGGTTGGATGCAAAAAATATTTTAACCCCCACATTAGTCACAAGAGCTCTAAGAAACCCAAACAAACAAAACCAAAACCACTCTAAAATCAAGTAAACAAAAGTTATGACAGTAAATAGCTATGCCAGAAGTACTTTCGTACCTGTACTTTTATTAACCATTGCAGTCAGATAATCACAGCTGCTGTAAACTTAAAATGGTCATTACATAATTAGGTATTTTTTGATCATGTCTCTTGCTAACAATCTACGTATCTATGGTTTTTTGTAAATAGGTTGACAAACTCTTGAGTTTTACCGTATTATGTGACCCTGTGTTGTGTCAACTTTCTTCTGTAATATGGTCACTGTTTCAGAACATGTTCTATTATTGTGAAAAACCATAAGGTTATTACAGGAGCCTTATGAGGCTCTAAATATACTTTTATAAAAAGCCTAGGGAGCAGCTTTATACTAGCCTCTTTCCATGTTTTCATCTTGCCTTCAATTTTTAAGGGGGCCTAGAAAGATCCAAGCCCTCAGGTTCACCCAGGCAGAACTTGTTCTGCACAAAAGCAGACAGAGCCCAGCACTGGATCTCTGCACGGAACTAAGTCAAACCAATGATTCATGTGGCCTTGTATAGACATAAAAGAGTTAAGCTTTCAAAAATAGAACATCACATCAGCAGCAAAATCCAACACAGGCAGTACTTAACACCAAAACACTGGCATAAAGTACAAATTTAGGTGTTTTAACATATTTTTAAAATATACCTGTTTTCCTTCTAGTATTGACAGTGTCAATACAATGTCAACGGATATCAGGAATAGGATCAGCTACAGAGGAATACTCCTTTTAAAGCAAAACTAGTGCAACCTTTACCGCACAGATTCTTTCCTTCATTGTTCTCATATAAATCTTTCAAATTATTTTCATGAACTCTTAGGTTTTCCAAAATATTCTTACCTTGTCGGAGGTGCCACATGAACGGCACAGCTTATAGCTTAAATATTTTTCTTGGTTGTTAACCAGTTTGAAACCAGTAAATACTCATGACTGCACTCCAAAATCCAGAATTCTTTGTGTGATCTGACAGGAAAACATATAGTCTCCAAGACCAGGAAAGGGACTGTTTTGCAACACAGAACATTTCAGGAATCCTGTTAAAATAGCAGTTTTCCTTCCTTTTCATCAGCAACCAATTAATAGCACCATGCCAGGACTAGACATGTGGCAAGACTCTGGAATAACAGTTATTCTTTAGAGCTGAAAATAATTTTGATGCTATATATCTCTTTTCCCAGACAACTGCTTGCAAATGACATACTGGGAAAAAAACCCTGTTCTAGTACAAATTTCTTCAGAAAGTTGAATTTTAAGTTTAAGGAAATTAAGAGGAGATGATGATGATAATAATGCCCTGTTATGATTTCTTGAAAAATATTTCAGATTCAATGCAAAAATTTAATTTACACCAACATGTTTGAAGGTGGTTCCATCTCCAAACAAGGACATGGTACAAGCCAATTTTAGCATTTTAAAACTGACCAGAAAGCCAGGTTCCTGTGTTACAGAAATTTGATCAGAAACATTTTACAGCTTAAAAAGAAATAAGATACAAAAAATAAAAACAGGCCCCTACCCTTCAATAAATCTTATAAATCTGGAGAGAAAATGAAGAGCCAAACACCAGTCACCCTCCACCAAAACTTTCTGAATAGCTTGCAGGTCTCACCTGTTAAACTAACTTGAGAATGGTCCACTTTCACCAGGTATGAAGAAATTATATTTCTGAGCTTGACAAAGTTTCTTGTTTTCTTGAGGGGTTGGGGTTTTTTTGTGGAGATTTTTTTAAATATAATTAAGGTTTTAGAAAAAAAAACCACAATCATTTCTAAAAGCTCTAGAAGTAAGCTCTTCCTAAGAAGAATTTTCTTCCAATAAGTAGACATATATTTAAAAGTGTTCAACTATATCTTTAAAATCCTTTCCCAAAATTGTCTTTTAGCAACATGTCTAATAATTTTGTGGAGTTCATGTTCACATATGCACCTAGTGACATCATTTTCCCACTACCGGGGTGCATTCACTTTTATATTATCTACCTGAAATGTTAACCACATCTCTTTTTATCTTGCTGTCCCCTGACTGCCACAGGTCAGTCAGTCAAGAAAAGTGCAGAAACTACCTCCTGTGAGATAAATTCTGCTGTATTTCTTCCTCTGAACAGCAACAAAGCATCAAGTTTTCCTATTTTTTCCCCTTACTTGTCTTTTCTAGCAGATACAACATTCTTCACTGTGTGGCTGTTCTGTATCTAGTAGACTCCTCAGTTATTGTAGTAATAAGAATAAATTAGGTTTCCAAATTATATTAGAAGTTAATGGCAGCTGGGTAACCTCTATGTTCAACCACCTTGAAAAAGCCAGTCATCAAATAATAAATCCTTTCTACACTACAACTTCACTTGGATTTACCCCAGGCAAGTATGTTTAAAATTTGCCATTGAAGGTGTGTATATTCTACAAACACACTGTTTCAAACAGCTGTACATCAGGAAAACTGAATAAATAAAACAATGTGAAGATAAACGCATTTCTTGGTCTTTGATTCAAAATCCAAAACTATATAGTTCTTGTTTCACTATTTTCATTTACTCTTGAAACACCATTCATCTGTTAAAAAAAAAATCTTCCTTCCTTCGTTTCCACTTTCCTACCACAACGTATCTCAGCCAAGCCCATGGCAATAAGAAAGAGATGACCATCTCAGCTCAGTCATTTCTTTGGGACTTAGTGTAAGTCAGGATGAGTGGCTTCCCTCTATTTCCTCTAAAAAACCACTGAGACAAATAAAATAAAAGCAAATAAAAGATGCAGCCAGACAGGACTAGTGTTTGGCTGTTACATTACTTAGTAGTGTTATTCTTATACATAAAGTCTTTCCTTCATATCAATTCTCTATAGAATAAAAAAAAACACAAAACTGCAGCCCAAGGAGAAACTGATTTCTGCAGCCCACCTGACTTAGACAGAGAGCAGCATTATTCTTCTAACTATCTCAAAATCCACAAGCAGGTCTTTCCATTCAATGCAATACATATGCCCACTTAATCTGCAAGTCAAAACAAAACTAAATTAAACAATTACAGGTAGTTTTCTATAAATCCACTCTTCCATTATTAAATGCCTCATTGAAGAACAGGCATATATGGGGTCAGTTTAAAACAAAAAAAGTATTTGTACAGATGAAAAGTCTGGAAACACTTGGTTGAATCAAAAGTAACACTATTAAATAACACTCCACAACCCATATCTGGGACTGATGTAATACAGTCTTTATTTATGGCATCTAGCCATATAGGACTATGAACAAACTGAAGCCTGGATGCAAGAATAGGCTTTGTTTAATTCCTCTGATGGATATGACTGGCTGAGATGCGACAGTTCTGCTAGATCACCCACTCCATTCCCATACCAGTCCTGAACTGGTGTGTAAGCAGCACATCTAATACTGCTTTTGTCCACTGAGTAGAACAACATGCTGAAAGAACCAGCTTTCTGTAGTCCAGCAGAACTCATTATTACAATCTGATTTCCCCTGTATGTTCAATCCAAATTATGCAATTTCTCCTTTCTTTTCTTCTTCCATTTGTAGAAATGTAGCTGTATGTCAAACAACACCAGTGATCTATTCATCCCACAATTTATTCTAAGGTAACTACTGCAGCTGCAATTAATATATTTCCCAAAGGCCTTGAATTGCCTCCTTTCTATTTCTCCCCCTCTTGATAGCTTTCCTTGCACATACATGTTCAAGAATTATGCTGACTGCACATTTCTCTCAAAAGGCATACAAAATATATACCCTTAAGACTGAAGACTGAAAAGTGTCTAAAGAGTTTAATTAAATTTAATAGGGGTATCACTCAGATGCACATGGCATTATTCACCAAGTCTTGTAAATGACATGTTACATCACAGTTACATTGCTTTCCATAAGGGAAACATCTTGGTTGCAGCTGGGACACAATCACAGTTTTACAATGCAAACTGGCTTAAGGTGCACAATGGTAACATGTACCCATGAACTTCAGCTGTTATGGGATGATTCAAAATATAGGACCAGAAGCATAAAAGGAATACTGTGGTTGCTAAATCCACCTAATGACTCGCTAGTCTGCTCACTATACGTCATCCCAACAGCAGACTTCATAATCTTTTAGATCACAGGCAAAGCATACTTTATTATGCTTTATATGAAAAAAATTAAAAGAAGACACTGAAGAGTATGAGTATTTTTCATGTTAAGTGAAAGTCTAAGAAAAGTCTAAGGAAAACATTCAATTTCTAACCAAGATTTTCAAAACTCCTAATACAAAACACGGGCCTATCTAATAGCCACACAAAATTCCTTAATCCTTGGGAAAAGCAAAATACATCCTCTGATGTTCCCATAAAGCCCTACTAGTGTCACTTGGTGCACCCAGTGTGAACTTCTACACCAAGAACAGAGATGCATTTTAATGCATAAATTATGTTTCTATTAAGAAGCAATTTACAGGACCATGAGACTAGAAAGTGATACCAGAAATCTAATCCAGATTACCAAAAATTATACCTCCACTTTTTGCAGAATATGTTCATTCATCAATTGCTCATTAATGACAGAGTATTCCATATCTGTACCTAACTGTATGGTAGCACAATCAACAGGAAATGCTCATGAACAGGGCAATATGTTGAAGTCTGTGAAATCTGGCATTCAGCTCTAAATGAGAAATTAGATAAAATTTCAAATCAGATAGAACTTCTACAGAAGTAGAGTTTGATTCTCCCTTTTTCCTTCATCTTAAGCAGGTAAATGCTATTATAGATGAGGGGTTTATTGGGGTCATATGAGAGAGAAACAGAGATTTCAGAGATCTTGTCAGAAACTGTACAGACTAATGCTAAAATATTTCCATTCCCTGTATTAATCTCTAGACTTGTTGTAGTTCTTTTTTCATCTGCAGTTGGAATTCACAAACCCTTCATTCACCCTACCTTTGCACATGTCCAGATGAAAACATGACTGGTGTAGGATCCAGATGTAATATCAGTTTGCACCAGACAAAGTTAGATTATTCACAACAGGAGAAGAGGAAGTATCGCTTCTTTTCCTGACATATGCACATATTCACATGTGGCCTGTGAAAACATGTGAAAATGCTGACGGCTTAAATCTCTAGTGAGCTGCAGGCTACCAATGCTCAGAGACCTGTAACTTAAGCAAATTTATTCTCACTTTCACAATTTTAGCAATTGACGTCTCTAGTGGAAGGCCCTTCTCTTGCTAAATATTTAACCCTTCTTCACAGTCACTAAGAGGGCTTAAGGTTTTCATAAGCTCAGTAGAGCTGCTTTAAATCACATTTTCCCCCATACACCTGAATTCTTAGAAATGGTTCTAGAATTTTATATGAAACTTTCCTAAAAACATTTGATTGAAGTCAAGCATACTTAAGGTTGAAGTCAACCCACCATGATAAAAAGTTAGTCCAAAGTTCTCAGTTTATCAAAGTTGTAAGTAAAGAGCATCTCTGCAGAAAAGGTTTGGGCACGGTCAGAGCTGGCGGACACAAAGCTGACCATGAGCCAGCAATGTTCTCCTTCAGTAAAGAAGGTATGTTGGGTTGCATTAGACCAATGACTGCCAGCAGTTTGAGAGAGGTGATTCTTTGCACTGATGAGGCTGTGCCTGGAGTCCAGTGTCCAGTTCTGGGCTCTCCAGCATTTGAAAGAGAGAGATATGTGAAAGAGAGTCTAACAAAGAGCCACAACAATTATGAGGGGACAGGATTGTCTGTTGTATGAGGACAGACTGAGAGGGACTGTTCAGACTGGAGAAAAACAGGCTTGGGGAGATCTTGTTAATGTACATAAATACCTGAAAGGAAGGTGCAAACACCAACACAGTAAGAGGCAGGGGTTGCAGCTTGCAACACAGGAAGTTGCCTCTGAACATCAGGACACTGCAAAGGTGAGCAAGCCCTGGCACAGATTTCTTTGAGAGTTGGTGGAGTCTCCCTCTCTCAAGACAGTTAAAAGCTGCCTGGACATGATCCTGGGCAACTGGCTCTATGGGACCCTATTTGACTGGGGGAGATTGTACAGGACGTCTAGAGATTTCTGCCAACCTCATCCAGTCTATGATTCTGTCACTCTAATTAGAAGGGGAGAAGAAGTCTTATTATTTCAAACAACAGGAACTTCAATATGTCAGATGATGATGTAAAAAAAATATATAACTTTCTGTGGCTTCTTGCCTTCAGGTGACAATATAACCAAGAACCCATTTGATCTATTACAGAAATCAAAAAACATCTCCAATCATTAAAATAACAGAGGTTTATTTAAACATTCCACAACAAGATGAAACTACTTTTGAGTTGCTCAAATTTAACATTACCAGCCATAATTACGTTCATCAATACAATTTTGATCACAATGCTTCCAAGATTTATTAAAAACACACTCTAAAATTATTTTGATGGGTACAAACTGCTTTCAAGATTATTCTACGTGGAGCAAGTAGGGGCACGGTGATATTTCAGTACTGGCTAATTAAACCCTATAAATTTATTACTTGTATTCTAATATTTTGTCCTCATCTTTCAGATGAGACTGTATTTTTTCTACAGTCTCATCTGAAATGCTTCCAGACAAGCATTTTGACTTTCTAACTATAACATGGTCAGTTTTTCAAATGCAGGGAGTGTATTCATATTTCAGTAGTATTCGGTGTATTCATATTTTCAGTCTACCAGTGGTGGACTGGCTTTATTTTCAGCTTTATTAAGTACAAGAGAAAGTTATAGTCTTCTCTGGACAGTGGAACAAAACTTAGTGGATTTTCACTTGGTAAGTATTTTGTTGGGGAAAGATAAGGGTAAGTGCTTAATATGATTAATATTATGTCACTACATGCAAGTATTTAAAAAGATGCTCTCTTCTCCATATGACAATTTCCTAATACATGAAATACCACCACTTCACTTCCTTCCACATTGTAATGTATATTGTGAATATAAAAAAGCAATGCTGTAACAAGCACACTATTAAATGCAAAATAGAACAGCATATAGAAAATATGAGGGTCAAAAAGTCTAAGAACAGAATGACAAGCATGAAAATTCAATTTATCAGTGGTCTACATTTGCTTACATCCCTTCCAGACCTAAACGTGCTCATATCCAATCAGCCCATAAAACACATGAAAATGCCTGCACTTATCCATGAAGCTCATACATGAAGTTTAAAGCAGAGCTAAAAACCAAGTCTACCACAATAACCATTATGTACAATGAAATAAAAAAAGCTCGTTTATTTGTTGGGGTATCTACTATCATCTCTTCCACATTTTTTAAATTTGCAACTGCAAATTTAAAAAAAAATCCCTGTGAGAAGAATCACTCTAATAAGGGAATTTCCAGTAAAACCCAATATATTGGTTTATAGACCTAAAGAAGGACAAAATTATAAAGAACGGTGATAGTCATCAAAAGTATGGAAAGAGAATAAGAGCAAATTGAAACCTGACAGAAACACTGAACTGAGAATGCATTAGGAGCACATGTCACCCAAAGCAAACTTGTACTTAATTCCAAAATACAGTCTGAAAACAGAGTTTTGACCTACAATTATTAATAGATCCTATTTATTACTAATTAAGAAAACCAATTTGGTCTAGTTCTTGAAGGACTTTTAAAATATTAATAACAACAACATACAATTTGAAGAGTCGGTTTATTTCTTCTTCCATTAAAAAAAAAAAAAGGAAAAGGATTTAGTATGCTCCTTTGTCCCATACCTGGAGGAGTTCACAGCCAGGCTGGATGGGGCTTTGAGCAACCTGGGCTGGCGGAAGGTGGAGCTCATGGAAGGGGGGTTGGAACCAGATGATCTTTAAGCTCCCTTCCAACCCAAACCATTCTATGATTCTGTGACAATATGGTATGGAAATATCATCCAAACCCTAAATTCATGGTCATACTTAGTACACGAGAAGAATAATTTTCTACCTTCATTAAATCTAAATTTTAGACTAATAAATGCAGTCTTACAGAATTACAGGTTATATATATGTGTCTGTGCATTTTTATATATATATATCTTCTTTGTGATACATGCACATACCTGTGACTGCTTAGTAAAGCATAACTTTAATCCTCATTTATTCCACTATCTTGCATTACAAATGCAAGAAAAACAACAGGAGGCCTTCCAGGCTGATTATATTCTTGACCATAGGAAATGCTGTCCATGAGGACAACTGCTTTTATTCACACTATCACTGTGTAAATTTGAGACTAGAGGCAGGAGCCAGTGCCAAGCTTCTATTTCAAGAGTAACACTGTCTCAATAACTGTAAAATGAAATTCATGTAAGTAAGTATCCAACATAAAAGACAAAGGAAACTGAAATGCTTGTCTGTTCCAGCTCCCAAGCCACTGAACTGCATCTCTCTCACTCCAGAATTTTCAAATGTAAGCCTGAATATTCTGTATTTGCATGTAAAAAGAAATAAGTATTTTAGTTCCCTACAAAGCAGAGCTGCTTGTAAAAAAGAGGGCAAACAAGCTCACAGGGCCAGAATAACCAAGAACAGAGCAGCAGACTACCAGAGATCAGCTCAATCTCAGTTCTGGAAAAGAGTAGGTGTCAGGGTTAAAGGATGTGGCAGACAAGGTTTCCATTGCAGAATCTGTTATTATGATTCTAGTGGCCTTTATCAGGAACAGATACCAGATCGCATTAGACACTGGTCTCTATGGGTCAGTCGTCATAGAGGCACATGCTCCTGAGGCACACCAGCGCTACCAAAGCCCTCTGCAACCTTTTGTCAACATTTTTTCCCGGGGCGTAGTCCTGATCCGGTCCTGACCATCTCCGTTCAGGTGCAAGTTGGCATCACAGTTCATTCCTGATGGCACCCCACTGTGCTTTTCAGTAATTTCCTTTCATGGAATTCAGAAGTAGGGCAATAACAGAAGACAGAGTAATCTAACATAAAAGTTTCTCTACCAAAACTACGAACCTTACGCAGATCACTAGGCTAACCTGCTCATGGATGTGCAGTTACTACAGAGGTTCAAGGAAGAAGAAAACATATGTCAGGAGCGCAGAAGGAGACCAGAAATGCCTTATTCAGCAGCAGCCTATACAGAGAATGTTTCTAAGCTTATTTCAAGTGACCCTACACGTTTTTTAATTAAAATGTTGTTTATTGTGTTTCTGAGTTAAGCTATTACCCTAAATACAAAAAGATCATAATTACTGCAAATGTGCTATTACTTATTTAAAACTCATCTTCAAAATTTAAGAACAAAACCAAATGTGAATGTTTAGAGTCATGTTCACACTTGCTTTTCTTTACAGCTCAAAGCTAAAAGTGAGTTCGTATATTGTCTCCTGGGAGGTGACCGGTGCATTCTCAGGGAGGCTATTTTTTTATTCTTTTTTTTTTTTTCTTGGCTAAAGGAAATAAAAACTTGGTAATAGCAAATTGATGACTAAGCAAAGCAAACTACCTGGAGAACATGTTAGAGGATGTAAATTACACCCAAGGGAAACGCTCTGACACGGCCCCGATCAGCGCTCGACTTGCAGAACGAAACACCCGTATGAGAAACGCAGGCGGAGGCTCTCAAAGTTTCTCTGAATGTTGGAAAGTACTTCTCCCCTCCAAAGCAGGCTGAGAACCTCACGCCTGACTCTGGGCAAAGCTTAGCAGTATCGTAACTTTTATAATAACGATCCTCCCACCCCGCCTTCCAGAGATCTGCGAGACTCGCCTGAGGCAGGCTCCCGGTGATGTCCGCCCGGCAAACCCAGCACACAGCAGAGCCGCCCGCCCGCCGCCGGTGCGGACAGGGGCTTAGGGCAAGGGGCTTTGGGCAGCCGCGCAGCTACCTGCCGGCCGAGGAGGAGCCCCGCCGCCGACCGCGACGGCGCTCCCCGAGCCCGGGGGCATTCCCGCAGCCACAGGTGCGGAGCTCTCGCCGCCCCATTGGAGCGGAGAAGCCCCGCGCTGGCCCACGGAGAGGCGGGCGGACGAGCCGCAGGCCACCTTACCTGGGCGATGGCGAGAAGCCCCAAGGCGAGGGCGAGCGGGGGGGCGGCCATGCCCCGGCGCTGCCCCGCGGCCATCCCGGTCCCGCGGCGCACGGCGCGGTGCTCGGGGTCCCCGCTCCGGTGCGAGGCGACGCGCCCGCCGCGGGCTGGCCCTGCGCCTGTGCTGCGGCGCGGGGTGCGCGGCGCCGCCGAGCCCCGCAGGGCAGGAGGTGCGGGGGGCGCGGCCCCCCACTGCCGGGTGGCGGGGAGGGAGGCGGGAACCGCCGCTGCCGGTCCGCCCCCGAGGGTCCGCCGGGGCTCGGACGGAGCGGACAGCGGTGGACAGAAGGGTGAACACAGGCGCTCGAGCAGCGACGGGCTCCGTGGGCACCGGGCTCTGTGGCGAGGACGAAGCGCTGGGGCAGAGACGGGAGGTGCAGGCAGCGATGGGAGCACAGAGAGAGTGGGCGAGGACTCTGCGTTTGGGGGGCGGATGGGCGTGCGGGCAGCAGTGGGGCACACAGGCAGGCACAGGGCGTTGCCGCAGGGATGGGCATTCCAGGCTGAGGCAGACGGGGATGGGGCATGCAGCCTGGAATTCTTAAAGCAGGAATAGGGCACACTGACAAGGGTGGGACGCTGTGGCATGCACAAGGCAGGCAGGCATAGCCAGTCACGCAGGCACAGGGTGTGCAGATCCAGGGACGGGCCCCCTCCTGCCGTGGTGCTTTCTCTGACGTTGATTGCCTACTAAACCTAAGAGATTTTCCAGGAGACTAAGCTGAAATGCTGGTCTGCTGTGACGTTTGCTGCTCACATCTGGCTGGAGGTAAAGACTGCAGGTGCTTGGCCAGGGGAGCAAAGTCCCTTCATACAGCTCTCTCAGCTGCCTTCAAGCCTTCACTTGAAGTTGTTGGCTAGTACCTGCAACTCTAGCATCTGCTAATAGAACAGTCAAAACGCAAGCTGTGGCAATCAAACAAAAACATAGCCAAATTTGTGTTGGCCACTTGTGAAAGGTTCATGGCAGCTCCTATATGTCTCCTGCAAAACCGCAATAAAATGTAATGTTATTACACATGTTCTTAAGGCTCTGCCATAAACCTATTCGAATGCTCCCATAGCATCTGGGCACATGTATTTACATATTAGGATTATCCCTGAAAAATGCACACCTTATTGAAAAGGATGAGGGAACCGCAAATAAAAATTGTATTTGATGAAGCAATATGTTCATGGACTAAAGATGGCCACATTACTCTTCATCTTTTATGCTTTATGTCAGACATTGACAAAGTCTTTGTCCTATGCGGACAAGGCATGTTGGGTTTATGGCTCAGATCTGCATGTGAAATCATAACAGCTCTTTCGTGTTGAGATTTATAACCTATTTCATCTGCTAAGTTTTTAAAATCTTTTATTTATACAACAAACAGAAACTCTATGGTTAACATTTTAGAAATGCTCTTTCAAGTACAGCCACATAAAGCACAGTAGCTTAAATTGAAAAGTGTTTGATTATTCAAGCACACCTAGGAATAGTCTATGAATATGCATGACAGATGAACTTCTGGAATTTTGGTTTTCTTTCTATGGACATATGGTTAAGCAAAGATGTAAACATTGTGCAATTCTTGTTTTTATTAGCATGTAATTATAGGGGGTAAGACTCCTGTAGTATAGCGGTCTAAAATATGTCATAAATGCCACACGATCCAAGAAATGAAATTTGACTGAACAAAGCATGATATCCAATTTGTCAGGAATGAGCTGTTTACAATTTCATGTTGCAAATTATGCTTATATTTTAGGAAATGAGAAGGACATTTCCTGGCATTTGCAACGGAAGAGCCTGAGGATTGATGGTAGAATCAAGCTATATGTTAATTTGCAAGAAAAGTTTTATTGACAGTTGTTACTATTTACATTATGAATTCTGTGTTATTCACATACAAAAGGTAAGATTTCTCTGTTCTCACACCAACTGTCTCCCTACAGGGGATTTTGCACTCCTTTAATGTTGAAAGTGCACCATTGTTGTGTAATAGTGATGTAACAGTTGTGTTTAGAACAGTAGTCATGCATTAATAAGTAGGGATGGTGGGGAAAAAGCTTTCTGAAAGTGTCTTCCTAATTAGATGGATTTGAAGATATTTGACAATACTGGTTTTAACCAGAAAAAAAGCCTTAACAGTACTTACAGAAGTATGCTTCTTATTCTTTTGTGAGACTCACAACAGTATTGCTTGGCACAACATAGCAAATCCACACTGTCATCAGCCCAGGAGTCTGAGAAGACTTATAAAAATATAAGATCTTTTAAGATCTAAGAAAATATCAAGGCTTCATGTGTTGGAAGACAATGACTCTCCTTGTTCCAAAAAAAAAAAAAATAGAGGCAAGTTAACAGCTTTGAAGTAATTTTTAGCATTAACCAGAAGATAATATGCTTAGCAAGGGTATGTTTTGCTCCACATTTGGAATGCACGCAGGCTACACTCTTAGAAAATCTAACTTCTTCCTCACAGCAACATTGCTGTGATTTTTCTGTCTCTTTCTCTTTCCTATATAAATTGGTTATTTCCTGCTGAAATGGCAATGCATTTTTAAACGCAGTCTTGGAGTACTAAATTCAGATAGAACTTCTGAGCAGGCATAACACATCAGAGGTTGATGTTAAATTTAACATTTCCGGCTGTAGACATTTTCCTGCATTGTTCTCAGAATTACACAGGATGTTTGGCCAAAATTCTCCTCCATGGTGGTGATGTGCCATTGCTCTTAGTACTTCTACAGAATTAATTCCAGAGACTCGGGGTTTCCAACAGCTCTGAAACTACAAAGAGGAAGATATTCCTGTTTGGATATTCAGATTCCACTTAGGTGCTTGCATTACTAGAGCTTGCGTCAGTGAGCAGCAGCTGACATACAGGAATGAAGGGCTTATCTACCTTGTGAGCAATCTGAAGGCCCTCACAGTCAGAATCTCCCAACCATCTAAGCAGGATCAAAGTATCACAACTTCCTACATTTATGAAAGGACTTCTTAATTTCTAACTACACATTACTCAAAATCAGTACTAAGTAGGAAACTTGATTTTTCTTTGTAGTTAATATCTGGCATGACTTTGACTTGAACATTTGAAGTTAAATAAATAGGAAGAAGAAGTGGAAGAAACAGTTTATGCAGAAAACACCGATGTTTCAAAAATTAAATTTGTAAGTAAGCAAAAAAATTCTCATTAGATGAGATTCTCCTTAGAACATGACTTAGTAGTTTATTTCCACCCAAGATGTAAAGCTGAAGCTTTCAACTTCTAGAAATATGTCTTAAAAACAAAGATTAGAACAGTGAAGCAGAGCAACTAAAACCTAATGTCTGTGCCCTTCCCTTCCCTTTCCAAACTTTCCCAAACCTTCCCTTCCCAAACCTTCCCTTCCCAAACCTCCCCTCCCTTTTTCTCCCCTCCACTCCCCTTCCCTTTTCCCTCCCCTCTTCCCTTTTGCCTTCCTCTCCCCTTTGCCACATACCATTTCCTAAAACAAGCCTTTTTGTTGCTATGTGTGTGCATTAATTGGAATTCACCTATTGAGTCCTTGGCAGGCAATCACCTTTTTACTCTGGCTGCTCTGCTTCTCACTGTGATCTGTCTTTGGATGCGCTCAGCCAGCAAACACCTGATCATTCCAGAAGTGCTCTTTCAGGGTCTTCGGAATCAGGTCCCTTCAGAATCCAGTTCAGACTTACAGAATGTAGTGAAAAAGTAAAAAAAAAAAAAAAAGTCAGAAAGTATCAAGAATCAGCATAGAAAAAGAACAAGGAATTCATATTCAAATTTACACATTAAAACTACTTTATATAAAAAACAACATTATATCTGTACAGTAGTAGAAAGTTATCAGTGGGTTTATCTTTTTGTATTCAGAGTTTATTGGAAGCAGTTCAGAGATAGAGAAGCCAGACTGATTTAACTGATTGGATGAAGTGTTTAAGTGCTTAGAACACTTACTCTCTTGATTTTGGCTTGTTCAAACCTCAGAGTGTGACAGCATTTATTTTTCTTAACTTATAAAAATTGACATCACAAACTGTTAAGAAGTTAAACAACACAGCGCAATTTCAAATTTTTTGCGGGGGGAGAGGGGGCAGCAATGTTTTGAATACTTGGTTGTCTCATGGAAGAAACCTGTAGTTTATGTAAGAGCTCCCAGCAGAGACGGCATCTAAAACACTTAACATTCCAAAGTATAATAACACATATAAACTCTGTTGGGTGAGGCTTTCTGGGTGAGGCTTAACTAGCTATACAAGATCTAGGATTAATAACAGTAAAAAGTTGTTGAAATTATCATAGTATTTAAAGACCTTCCTTGAGATCTTAGCATCAATTGTTCCCCAAGGATATGGAGGAGATACTAAAATTACTAAGAAACATTTGTGGAAGAGGCAGACCTATGCAGAAATTATTTCTGATTCCCTTAATACCTTATGTGTAGCTTAGAAGTCTGTATACTTCCAGTCTAATCGGGAAACAGTTACATATAATGCTAAATTTAATTTCAGACTACATTTAGCATTATGATTTTTCAAGGATCTATGAGGTTTTTTTGTTTGTGGGGATTTTTGGTTGGTTGGTTGGTTAGTTGATTGCTTTGGTTGGGTTTTTTTGGCTGGTAGTTTTTGGTTTTGTTTTTAAGATATTTCCTTTATCCAAACAAGGAAATCGCAGAAATAGAAGTCAACAATGGTGCCAAAATATGTGGTCACATCTAACAGTAAAAAGTGCAGCAGTTCAGAGCAGTTCCAGGCCTCCCTCCTCTAGCAGATCTCCATAATCATTTAGGGAAAGGCAACGACAAAAGCACACAAAACTTGAAACTCCCTTGACTTTTGAATGCAGTATGTGATAGACATATAAACCCAAACTGATGGACAGAATCTAGACGGTCTCAAAGTTACTTGCTAGTATGTTTTTACATTGGGGAGGGTAGATGCATCCCAGGAAAACTTTTGCAACATCTCAGGGAAGGAAGCCTCTTCTATTTCAGTTTAAAATCTGATAGGGTGAATCTTCTTCATCCTGAACCTGCCACCCTTGGTTGTCTCTCAAGTGCTGGACGAAGGGACAGGTAGTACCAAAACTCTGTAATCTCCTTTCTCTTCCACAACTCTTTTCAATAAATTTAATCATTCAGAAAAAGGGTATGGGAGCAGAATACAGACATCAGTGTCACTCTATCACTCCCCTCTACAACTGGACAGGGAAGAGAAAATACAGCAAAGGGTACACAGGTGGAGATAAGGTCTGGGAGAGATCATTCATCAAATACCATCAGACTCCACTTGGGGATATTAGTTGAATTTGTTACTAACAAAGTCGGATAATAAATCTTAAAAAACCTTCCCCCCCACCTCTCTTCTCCCCCAGCAGCACATGCAGAGTCAGTTCATCACACCTTTTTTCTGCTGCTGCTCAGGGAGAGGAGTTCTTCCCCTGCTCCAGCATGGAGTCCTTCCCATGGGAGACAGTTCTCCATGAACTACTCCAGTGTGCATCTATCCCACAGGCAACAGTTCTCCGCAGCTACTGCCACGTGGGTCATTTTTCCACATTTAAAAATGCGGTGCAGTCCTTCAGGCACATATGTCCTTCAGGCATTGCCACCATTTCTAACTGGCCCAACCATGGCCAGTGGCGGGTCCATCCTGGAGCTTGCTGGCATTGGCTCTTCCAGACATTCCTCTCCTGGAGGAAGCTTCTAGCAACTTCTCATGGAAGCCACCTGTGTAGCCCGACCCACCAAAAACCTGAGCACACAAATGCAATACAGCTCTAAATGACCATGTTTGATATAGACTTCAGTATTTTAGCATGGTGCATTTACTCCCTACTGGAAGATGGAGGTACATGAGAAATGCTCTGTTGGTATTGGAGCTGTCAGGCAGTTACACATTCCAGTCCCACAAACCATTTTCTGTTGCCATAGAATGGCACTTTCTAACATGGCTGAAGTATTTGTTTGCATATTTTGGTGATTTTTTCCCCTATCATTAAAACATCATGCTATCACAGAACCAGGGCATTTTTTTTATACTTTTCTGTACTTAAAGCATACCTAAAAAACTCTTTCCTGAGGTCTGGTATTATTCCAAAACAAATGGATGCCCTGACAGTGTTCAAGGCCAGGCTGGATAGGGCTCTGAGCAACATAGTCTAGTAAAAGGTGTCCCTGCCCATGGCAGGGTGGTTGGAACTAGATGATCTTTGAGGTTCCTTCCAACCTAAACCATTCTATGATTCCATGATTCTTATGAGTCTTATCTGAAAATAAAAAATAAGCAATCTTATTTGCCTTGTAAGGAATTTTTTAGTAGTATACGTTTTTGTACATGATGCTCTCACCTTTTGTGAGATTAATTGCAATAAAAATAGGCTTTCTCCTCTAAATTAGATTGTAATCCACAGTCTTCGTCTTCATTACTGTTTTCTGCAGCACCAAACATGCCAATGGCTTCTATTAACTTGCTCCTTTGGCCGTATATTAGAGCAAAATCCAGTCTTTTGTGACATATAATCTGACGAATAGATTTACATCTACACAATGAAAATGCATGAAGTGAGCATCCAAGCCCTTTGAATTACAAAGACTGGATGAAAAAAGAAAATAATCCATTAGTAACTTCATACAATCACTTAATTTGCACTGTTCAGATAGTAGTAAAGGTAAGGTATTATGTGCACCACTGCCTTTTGGCAAAATTATTGAAAAGCAAAATGTTTTACTGACATAAAACATTCAGTGTCAGCCTTTCTTTTTTTATTTTATACCAGCTTGCCCTCTCCCAATACTGAATTTATGTTCATGTATCAGTCTGATGCACTGGGGTGCACAGCATCCTCAATTCCTCAAGTTAAAAGACCACAAAAGCAATCCACTTTTATGAAAACTGGATCCATGACAACTACTGTCTCAGTTTAATGAGACAGGAATGTTTGCTGAGGAGGGCAGGGTAGGAGAAAAACCAAACTCCTCCGTCTGAATAATTATGACTTCAAAATTAAGAGGATTCAGTTGAAAAGGTGTGGAAAAGAAAATAACAGCTCTTTACTAAATATATATATACACACACATATATATATATGTATAACACAGAAGACAAGCAATAATCCCATAGCCAAACTTGCACCGAAAACAATGAAGTACTTTTTGCCTTTTGGTGCAGGTGTCACTGCCCCCAGCAGGGGGCGCCAAGGGCGCGGTGCCGGCCTCGCGCGGAGCCGAGGGCTGGGCCTGGGCCGTGGGCACCGCTCTGGGCCCCAAGGCGAGCGATCCCCCACCGCTCTGGGCCCCAAGGCGAGCGATCCCCCACCGCTCTGGGCCCCAAGGCGAGCGATCCCCCACCGCTCTGGGCCCCAAGGCGAGCGATCCCCCACCGCTCTGGGCCCCAAGGCGAGCGATCCCCCACCGCTCTGGGCCCCAAGGCGAGCGATCCCCGGATGGCGCCGGCCCAGGCAATCTGCGCCAGGCCCGGGGCTGTGGAGGCCGTGACTCAAGCACCGTAGGGAATCTCTCACCGAGAGGTGAACAGGAGCTTCTTTGGTCCTTGGCAGCTCCAAAGGGTGCCCAGGCAGTGGGCAGAGCAGGACATAAGGAGTCAGAGAGGAACCGGGGCCTCCCTCGGAGCTTGGAAAAAACAGTGTCCTGGCCTAAAAATGAGTTCAGAGCCCTTCTCTCCGCACCACTACCTGACTTGGGGCAAAAGTAAAGTGAAGTCCCACTAGCAGAAAAAAACTTACCTCCCCCACAGTCTCCCAAAGCCATTAGTTGGGAATGTGGACCATCAGCTAATCCTTTTGTGTGTGGCTCCACACTGGCCATCCCTTCAGGCCAGGGGGATCCAGTCAGCTAGCCCCCTTCCCCATCCAATTGCTCAACATTTTTCTTTCACGGTGGTAAAGGGAAAAAATTCAAAGCAGGATTTTTTTTCTCTTAAGAAAGAAAACCTATGACAGTTACTCATAAGCAGAAATATTCTCTCCTGCCAGAACAGTCTGACCAATTTTTGCTGAATTATATATAATCAGCAGTTGGGTGAAAACAAAATCAGGCCCAAAATCTTTGATGAACCTAGACTGTCTGTGTGGAAGGAAGGAAACTGTTGTATGGAAAATTTGCTAGCATTGAATATCTTCTTTTCACCTAACATATGCAATGTATGCATAGTAAAAATATTTACATCCACCAACGGCATGCAGAGATAACCAAACTAGGTTTCTCCTTACACCTAAGGTGCTCTTAAAGACAAAGCAACCTGAAAGGTTCAGCCAATCTTAACTATCTTCTTCTTTAGCACCAAGAAACCTATATCAGTATTAATGTGTAATGGCAAAATGAAATAGGAATCCTGTTATTCCTTCATGTTTTGTACAAAACAGAAGCAGTAGCCTATGATAATTCACATTATGTCTTCACAGTATTGTTGGAAAAATCCTTCCTTTAAGTTTAAAAACGGCAAAAAATACCTGCAGGACAAGGAAAGTGTTGCAAGAAGTTTTTTTATTTCAGCGCGCTGGGTCTTCCAAGCCCACATGGGTCTGGAAGCACACCAACCGTTTGAAAATCGCGCCTTTTTCATCCGTTAGGTTACATAAGCTGTTACATCTTCAGTGACCACTGGTTTTTTACCTTACAAAGTAATTTCTCTGACCCGGGAGGAGGTGTTACCTTTTCTCTTGATTGATTTGTGACGTACCCCCCTGGACTTTGTACAGGGGGTCCTCCTGCACACAAAGGCTGCTGCATGGCAGAGAGTATACATCTTTACTTATGTATTTTCCCTATTCCCGGCCGTGAAAGGTTCCCTGGCGTCAGGTCCAGACAGGACCATCCACCTTACAACTTCCACTGATGCCTAATGGTGCTGAGGAAAAAAAACTCCAAAGCAGTTAACTGAGGATGAGATAAGAAAAGGGTTTAATTTGTGCCTAGGTGTAGATGTTACAAGATGAGCGCGCCGGCTGTGCCTGGGATGTTACAATTTATAATACTGCCCGACCAATCCAAGTTTTGTCCATCCCGTTGCTTTTGCCCTGGTCTACCCCCTGGCCCACCCCCTGGGAATTGGGTCTGGGGGCTTTTGGGACCACTTCTTCATCATCTTCATCATCTTCGGAGTACAGAGGGTACACAGTCACCCAGTTCTTGACTGTGTTCTGTTGTTCAGGCCAAGATATGAGTGTTCTCTAAACAGCATAGGCATTGCCTTGACAAAAGACTAAACATTTTCTACTGAATTCAGGGGTAGAATTGATACGGGGAGTATGGAATGGGGTAAGAGGGTTGAGGAATGTGTAAACTACTTGTGCTAAAGGGTGAGGAGTATAATATAGCTACTTCTAAAATCTACTTCTACTATGATTACATATAAAGCTTATAAAAATTAGCAAAATCAAAAAAACTAAAAGGGTCTTAAGGCATCACACGGTATGCCTAAAAAGGCTCCTGGAACTAATAAAAAAAGAAAACCCCCACCCCCTTCTATCTTCCTACTAAATTAATTTATTTATAATAAAACCAGGTTATTTATTTCTCATAGTATGAAGCAGAACGTTAGGAAATTCAGGAGGTGCACATTGGACTTGCTGGAATAATGTGTGGGAAAAAAGTGTTCTCTCTTTTTTGGAGTAATAGCAATAGTTCCACACTAGTGATCTGGAGATGATTCTGTGAAGAACAAGCTTTGAACCAGGCATCTGGTCAACAGCTTAGCCACGAAGCAAAGCTACCTCCCTTTTTACTGAGTAATATTCATTTATCTTATATTTTGTTTCATGAACAAGTAATTGAAGTGTGAAGTATTTTATAACATCACAGTTTAAAAAACCTCATTCCTTTTCTTTTAAGACAGTGGTTTCTTTTGGATTGCATTCTCCTTCCCAAGGTTATTCCCATTTAGGAAGAGTCAGCAAATATCAGATAGCACTAGAATATGCTATTGCTACAGTTACATCAGCTTCCATACAGCATTGATGTAAAGGGGGAGAAAAAAGCCAACAACCGGTAGAACTGAATTGAAATGTGTTTCAGATGGAAAACAAATAAGAAAAATGACAAATGTTAACAGGTTAATCCCATGGCCCTTGAAGCATATTGCTAATAGGCTAATAATGCTAATTTCTACATCATTTCTTTGGATCAGATGCAGTCTTCTAAAATACCATTTCTGAAGTCAGAGGAGTTCTATCTTACTGGTGGCATCACAGCCTGACAGGAAAGCCAGAATACCCTTTTATCTGAGATGTAAAAAGTTGTGCCCAACTGTGATGAGTCCTAGATTGTGTTCAATTCTTGGTCTGTATCCATGTAAATCTCTTCCCACATTTCATTCCATTTTACTCATTGTAAATCCCAGATAACATTTTTATTTAAAGATGTTCATTCAGTTTGTTGATACTCAGGAAACAAGTGTACAGCTCCATATCACCAAGAATTTTCCTTTTCACCTTCTCTTACAAAATTTTCAAAGGAGAACTTCCTACAAAAAAAAAAAAGCACAGTTTGAAATTTCAAAAATGAACATGTTATAGCCGCAAGAGGTCACTGAGGCAAAAAGATCATTAGAGTCATGGTGAGCTAGGCATATTGCACTAGCACTGATGGACACAGTCTATCCAACACTGACACTCAGACCCACAGCCAAGCAGGCTGCTGAGTTCATCTAGTATGGCAGCTCCTGCATAAGCAGTTAAAAAACATGGAGCAGGAAAGATGAGCCTAGCAGTAGCTTTTCCTAGGACCTCCTAGATTTGTGCTTCAGAAACTCTGGAGACTAACTCCAGACCTGAAGAAATTATACAGTGGACCAGACTTCCTCCTTGTCTCCAACAGTAGTACAGTCAGGCAGGATAAGATCTTACAGTATGATGGAAGGTGAGAATTCACCTTCCAGTCCTACTTATGCCTTTTTGAAATAAAGTAGAAGATACCCATGCACAGCTGCTAAACAGTTGGCACTGATTTCAACGCTCTTCAATCTACCCCATAACTCACCAGGGAACCCTTAAGGGATTGTAGCTGCTCTCCAGGCTGCAGAGCTGACTGCTTTCATGAGCACTGCACAATTAGACTGCTAGCTGCATGTATAAATGCTTCACAAGCTTTTTTGCTTTCTTTACTGGGAGGGAGAAGATATTTCTAGAATATATATTCCTTTAAGATTCATAGTTTACAAACTATATTCTGCCCTAACAATAATTTCTAGGCACTTCAATTACATATTATTTTGAATTTTGCCTTATGCCTTAGAATTTCTCAAGGTATTTTTGATGTTAGCCAAATAAGGGCATCAGCAGTCACTCCAGAATTGCTCTGCAGGTGATTTTTGTTCATCCATGTGTAACAAAAAGAAGAGGAAAAGAGAAGGGCAGAACATGAGTAGTACACACTCCAATATAATTTTTGTCTACTACATACTATCAAACTATATTTTTTAATGAAGACAAAGAGCTATTTGTAGTCAAATCTGATTACAGATGTATCATCTAGTATTAAAGTTTAACTAAATTTTGCATCTTTTAATAAAACCCTTCAGACTTCAGAAAAACCACTGCATCAAAAGTATATGAGAAGTTAAATGTTTATTAAAAAAACTAAAAAAGAAAAAAAAAAGGAAAGAAAAGAGCCTCCAGTGTTTACAGTAAATATGGCAGAAGTCACAGCTGACTACAGACTAAAATCATGCTTCCAGTAACTCCCAGATTTTAGTGGTTTGCATTCACTTTCAGTGGACCCAGACTTAGGTACTAGCATTTGCTGTATTCTCTATCAAAATATAAATCCAAATCACAAAGTTTGGGGCTTTATATACAAGCATTTTGAAGATTCTATCCATTTTCCAGCTTGTAATTAAGAAATGAGAGGAAGAATAACTAACTATAAAAAGACTTCACACACCACTAACAAAATTGTTGCCAGTTTTCAGAGTTCTGTTTTGAGTCATTCCAAGCCTAATAGGATTCACACTACAAAAGCTGTTTCTACCACTGCTGAAGAGTCTCCAAAAAAAGTGCCAAGAAACCATTACACTAAGCAGTAGTGATGTATTCCTCTTTCATTCCTTCCCAGGCCAAGATGAGAATACCTTGTGGGGCATCATGGGATCACCTGTACTAGATTTGCAGCTTGTGATACAATGCATTCCACAAACACAGACATCTGAATAGAGTTTAAATAGCTGTTCTTAAGTGCATAGCTCTAACTTGTGCCAAGTACTTTGCCTACTGAAAAGGGTATTAAGAACAACACTGTGAAGCTCAACACTATAAATAAGTCAAATGAAGAAGTGTTCTCACTTTCACTGAACTAAATGCTCAAAGATCTGACAGTGCAGAAAATCAGATTCTGAAAGTGGAAATACCTGATTTTGTTACGTAAAATATTTAATGACCTGTATGCATGTTTTGAATATAGCTTTACAGAAAATTTAAAAACTTCTTAAAACCTGTTCAAAATTTCAAGAATTAAAAAAAAATATATTTCAAAGAAATATATTCATTCTGATATATCACCTTCCTTTGAGATAGTATCTACACTAGCTGTCTGCTCCTTTTCATGCCTATTTGGAGGACAGAAGCACAGAGAACAGTACAACTGGCATTGTACTGCCATTGCGAATTTCTTGAAGGAGAGTTAATCAGTTCTGCACTAGAAATTAGAGAAGAGTTATCATCCTTGCATTCTACATGACATTCACTCTTTTGGGTAATGGGAGAAAGTGTTATCAAACATTAAAAAGCTGTTATATACTATAATGCTGGTTTCTACGTAAGAGGGGTTTTGTTGGTTTTGTTTTGTTTGTATAGTGGTGAACTGTTTTCTAACTTGAACTGTAGGGCAAAGCAGGGATACTGCCAGTGTTCAGTTTTACATAAGAAATACCTTTACATAAGAAATTACCACATGTATAGATTACCTCCTTTGCCTTTGGAAATAACCTGTTGACTTCCAGAATGCCTCGATCAGACTGCCTTTGTTAAGCAAGAGTGAACTTGGACCTTATTTAGGGGAAGTAGGAACTCTGCCTTTTTTATGCAGTAAATTAAAACCCCACACTTTTAGTAACTCCACACATAGAGACCCCTACACACACCCCAAGTCACCCTCTTGGATGTTAAGAGATGTTATATGTTAAATTTAGGGCATTTGAGGCAGTGAACCAGTAAGACAATAAATGGTGGTTTTGCTTTCCTGTGCTCCTATAAGACTTTGTATGTGAATACATTAGTAGGTTATGAAACAGGTTACCAAACCTTATTTGCAAAGTTCTGTTAGCTTTGCAAATAAAAATTGTTTCATAGAAAATTAATCCAGGGATTTTACACTTATTCACAAAAGGTAACATACGCTTAAAACAAGCATTTCACACTTCTTTACAATTCAGTTTACCAGAATTCCTGCACCTTAAGTGGGGAGATGGGAGCAGAGTCTGCTTAAAGGGTTAATATAAATAGATAAGGATTCTTTGTGACTCTACTTGTTTGTGCAGCATTCCATACTTTCCTAAAAAAGGCTACGAATATTGCAAAAGGTGCATAACTTTTTTCTGAACTAATCCCTTCAGGGCTAAATGAAAATTAGTATTCAGACTGAGCGAATAAAAAAAGACGTGTTTAATTATATTGCCAAGCAATATTAACTTCAAAATACACTAAAAGACTACAGCCCATCAATCTAAATAAAAACCAATTTGAAAATCTCAGTAGTCTTTTTTTCTCTGGGCTTTATCAATTTTGGCTAATGTATTTCCCAGAATTCATATTTTTTACATGCAAGGGAACAAAGAGCACTTTACATGTTTGGGCTGTATTGGGTATTACATATTCACCAATACTCATTTGAAATTCCCAGGAATTTAAATTTCTTATGGAAAAAAATCTTAAGAAGATTTTTCCAGTAGTAAAAAATGAGAATAAAGTGGAAAAATGCAGTCAATCCTGTTTATACCTGGAGTGTTTTCCCAATACCATGCAAACAAAAACCATAAGCTTTCAAACTATCGCAGCAATAGTCAGTTTTAGCTAATTGTCATTTAAAGCTAGGTTTGTGGGGAAAGGAAAAACCCAAATATTATAGATGTATATATATATATGGATAGCTAGATAGAGATAGGTAGATAAATAGATAAAGAGAAAGAGAGAAATATAACAGTTAAATTTTAATATTTTTTTGTCATTTACTATTCATCAGTTTCATTCCAGAAAAGAAATACAGAAATATTTCTCCTCTGATTTAATACCAGGAAGCTAAATTATTCTAACATACTACTCTGACTTCAGACTCTTATTTCTGAAACATCAGAAGACTATGTTTGAATCTCTCCAGTATGGAATATATTAGCAATTCACAGCAAAACAACAGTAGGTTGTTCTTAAGACATTTTGGGGCAGTTTTAAGAGAATAATGTCTATTATTAAAAAAACTTTTTATATGAACCACTTTCTTTGATAGTATTAGAAGAGATTAAGCAGGGACAGTGAGTGTCCTGTTCTGAGGATGTTGGTGCATGTAGATCAGGTTTGGTTCCAGAACTGTAGGGTTCTGGAAGAACTGTAGAAGCAGACACTGCTTCTATTCATTCCTCTGTGGATGTGATATCTTTCAGTGCTGTTGAAGTATCATCTGTCATGAACAGTATCAGTATTCTTGATTTAAATTTGGGTGTCCGTATTACAATGAGGAAAAACAACTCAACCCAATAAGTTCATAACTGTCTTTCAAAAATAAGCAGAAAAAGAGCAGGTAATAAGATATGCATTTGTTAATAGTGATTTGGCAATAATCAGATGCTGTAAAAAAAAAATAATGAAAAATGCATTCATATGGACCAACCTCAAAATACCATTCTAGGCACTGTTTTTTCATTAGGAATGTTCACCATGCATTGCAAATCAAAGTATAAAGATGTCTGTTTCACAGATTGGGAAAGAAAGGCTCACAGAGATATGGTAACTTGTTTGTAAGCTGGAAACAAGCAAGTCAGATCTAATTAATTTTAAAAAATCACTTTCAAGCCACATTATATTTAAATTGGGATATACAACTTCCAAAGTATAAGTACATTTTCTTGGGTAAGTAATTCTTCTGTAATAAACAGTCAAGTGAGACTGGAACTTCCCTCATCTAATGTGTACCTAAGTTTTCGGGACATTTGTCTGACACAAAAGACAAGAACCCAATGAAAACGAGCACCTGTGATACATAATGATCATTCAGATATGAATTATATCTGCCCTTTATAGTGTCATTGGTAGTAAGCAATTCATAGAGGTCAGAATGAAAAATTAACTTAATTGCCTAAATAGGTGATTGTCTGCTACACTCATACTGAGGTATGGGCTACAGGCAAGCTCACAGCTATTTTATGAACTCTGTGACAAGAAAGATGTTCTTGTTATAGGAGACTGGGATTTTCTGTTATATATAGGGCATTTACCCTACCTTCAATGAGATTATAAATTCACATATACCAAACTGCTTGCATGGAGAAAGGTAGGTTTAGTAAATAGTGAACATTTTCATGCCTAGCTTTCGGGCCACAGAATGTACCTTTTATGGGCAGTAAGTAGTGTTTCCTTAATATCTTGAAAAAGACTCACCATGAAGTTATATATATCATTTTACAGTTTCCTGTAAGAATTTTTGAATAACCATCTCTTTTTCCTGTATTTTTAAGCCCCATAGTAGTACCCTTTCCATGCATTCTGTCTTCTGAGTAAGTGTTGCATTATAGATAAAAATTTCAGGCAGAACTGGACTAGCACAGAGGCTCTGATTCTGTTGAAAACATTCTTACCAATTCCAATTATTTTGTTCCACACTATATGGGTTTTCAATTTTGGTAGGATGAAAACTACAGCAAAACTAGAACAAACCACTTAGTTTCTCTATAGTCATCATGGCTAGGCTTCACGAACGGAGATTTGGGAAGGGCTCTACCCACATTTGCTACAAGTGCACTGGTGGCTAATGAGGCCAATATGAGATAGACACGTCCGGTTGCAAAAGGCACAGCAGAAAGACTCCTTAAGTGGTAAATTCTGCAAGACACGATTCTTTCTGTGTTGTCTTTTCTCCTCGAGAGTGATCCTGCGTGCGTTCTCAAAAGAAGCAGCAGCGTTATAGATGGTGTGTCTCCAGACCTCCCGATTGGAGGCCAGAGTAGACCAGTTATGTTGATCAATATGGCCAAGGCTGAGATGTTGTTTCGGGGAGTCCTTGTATCTTCTCCACGGGGCTCCTCTCATGCGGCAGCCAGTGGCAAGTTCACCATAAAGCAAGATCTTAGGGAGGCGGTGGTCCTTCATCCTGGAGACGTGCCCTGCCCAACACAGCTGTGTTCTCAGCAAGGTGGCCTCAATGCTTGTGACTGCTGCCTGTTCTAGAACAGATGTATTGGTCACATAATCTGACCAGTGGATGTTTAGGATTGTACGGAGGCAGCGTTGATGGAAGCATTCTAGGAGACGCAGCTGGTGGCAGTAGATGACCTGTGATTCAGTCCATATAAAAGAGTGGACAGCACAATGGCTCTGTAAACACTGATCTTTGTACTTTTCTTCAGCTGTTTATTTCGCCAAACTCTTCTATGGAGTCCAAAAGCACTGTATGCCTTTGCTAACCTGTTGTCTATCTCTCCGTCAATCTTACCATCCGAGGAGATGAGGCTACCTAGGTAATTAAACTGCTGGACTGATTTGAGCTCTGATTGGCCAATGGTGATGTGGGGATGATGGGGGACTTTCTGAGGTGCTGGTTGATAGAGAACTTCTGTCTTCTTTAAGCTGACTTCCAGCCCAAAAAGCTCAGCAGCGTCTGCAAAGCAGGATGTTAAATGCTGTAGTTACAACAAAAGGGACCTAGATGACAACCCATTCAGTTCAGGGTTCAGATGTGTTTGTGGTGAACCTTACAGTACTGGTTTTTGTTTTGTAGCTGCTGTAGGATTAAGCAAGGTCTAAAGTCTTTTGAGTGTAAAGAAAGAAAATCTCTGGGAACAGTCTACTACTTTTTCTTATTCACAAAACATATTTTTATAGTATTTTGATATCTCAACTATAATAATAATAATATTTGTTGGATGCAATGAGGAGTGGCTTGCTTGCAAGTTAAATTTAGGGAGGGACAGGGAAGGTGATAAACTAGAGGTAGTAGAGACCTTTACAGGTATTGATAATTTGGAATGCTAAAATACTTGTTTGATAGAAAAGTTGTCTGTCATTCAGCCTAAGAACTCTTCACATGTATTCAATATGCTTTACGTTTAAATTGGGTGTTGTATAAGATCTCTCAAACTGATGTTTCTCAGATGGTTTCCCAGAATTTACATTTTTTTATGTAGTTGCCTTAATACTCATAATGTATTAATTATCTTTGGACAGATGTTGTTTTGGGTTCTGCTTAGTGATTGAAGAACACCCAATAAATGCATCTAAACCAAGGAATAAGATTCCTAGATCCACATACATACTGTGGTCACTTCCCAGCTGCTGGTAAGAGCAGCTTGTGTGTCATCCCCCTACTTGCCCTCATTTCCCTTACAAAGAAGACTGCAGGGGCAGGTAGAGGTGGGCTGTACAGTAAAGAGCATTCATACCCTACCAGTGAAAAGAAAAGACACATTAGAAGTGTGTGTGGAGTATTCAGGAGCCTCATAGAGGAGATGAGGAATAACAAAGCAAAACCTCCAAGCTGAAAGCAAATTTCTTTAAAAAAATATCCTGAGCATAAGCTGCAGAATGTGCCTGCACATTCCTTGCTTGTATATGCAATTTCAGAGAAATGTTGACAGTGAAATGTGACCATCTGCTAGACTGTGAAGTAGTTGACAACCTCAGCTGTAGCCATTTTCCACTTAGTATTATAAACATATCAAAAGATTTCGACTATTTCCTGTGCTTCATGGTACGGCCTCTCACACCCGAACCACTTTACATCATCATGCTAGAATGTCCTATGGGGAATATCCACTATTCAGTGAGGAACAGTTTTATTTAAGCACAAATGTATGGAGCTTTTTTAGGAAGTGTCTCCCTGCCTTCATTTTACATTCAGATGTTCTTTAAAGCTGCTGTGCTTCATTTCCCTTGCTTTTATAGTCTGATTTTCAAATGTACAGACACACCTGCTGTTCTTATTTTAAGAAGCTTGACTAGCCTAACATCTCTGATATTCAGGTAGTTAATTCGCTATTGTTTCAATGCTGCTACTTTTTGTAAAAAAAAAAAAATTAAAAAAAGTCAAGGAGTTGAGTAACTAGACATTCATGTTAAATGGTTGTAATATTTGGTAAAATAGATTCTCCATATGTTAAAAAGTAGTTTGGCGCCTTACTGTCCCAAATCAGAAAACACGAATAACATATGCTTTCAAAGTAAATGGTTCTGTTAGCACAAATGCAGGAAGCAAAATCCTCACATTTAAATAGATTTTATATTAAATTAGGAGATTAACAAAGGCAGCTTTAAGAAATATAGCAAGGAATATAAAAGCTTAAAACATGAGAAATATCAGATTGACTATAACCAAAATGAAACATCTGTAGGGCCAAAATTTCATGTATATGTGCCTGCACAGTGAAACAATAGAATCAAAAAATCTGATAGGAAATTCTGAGAGGTGGAGTTATCAGGTTTTCACTGTTTGTGTTAACTCTTGTATCATGTATAGAGTTTGTTAGCTTTTATTTCCTCACAGACTAATTCAGAAAGAATGACTATCTTACATATCATTGTTTCCCCCATCTGTATGCCTGATATGACCTCAAATGAAAAAAAAACAACAAAAACTACAGAAATGTATTTTTTAATATTTATTTGGATGCTATTGTTTTAGAAAATGAATGCACCAGTATTCCTGTTCCTTTTACAATAGCTATATAGCATACTTCTTAGAAAAGATTGCACTCTGAAACTGTAACAATAATTATGGCTTCCATTTTATCAGAATTTCAGAATGCCCTTTTTTATCCCTGTGCTGCCCATATAGTGAAAACTACAGAAACCACTGCAAAAACAGCCCAAAGTTGGATAAAAGGTGGGTTGAGTATGCATAGTCATTCTGAGCACATCATAGATATTTCACCCCTCCTCTCCTGTGCCCGTTGTATATCCGGGGATATACAGAAAAGAATGGTTTTCCATTCTCCCCCAGAGGCTTGATTCCTAATGCTGTGCAGGGAGGACAGAGCAGCGTTCTCCCCTGCTCCCAGGGATGGAGCAACAGTTTCCATGTTCTCTGCTGGAAGGTGCAGTGCACAGCAGGTGGGGACCCCACAGTATTCCCTCAGCCCTGTCAGGGATTTAAGCTGTTGGTACTGGAGCATTGCTAAATCAGAGAGATTGTGGGTATTGCTGATCTGCAAAGTCTGTGAGCACAGTGGCTATAGCCGGATATGTTCCCCCTCTGGCGCAATTGTGTGGGTTGCAACTCAGCCCAAACTGAAGTAACTTCTTTCCATCACCCCATTCTTAATAACACCATGCTATCAGAAATATTTTTTCTTTTTGTAAGATAGAATCCACTGCCACCATGGCCACAATAACTTCATTTGTTGTTGGGATGATGGGAGGGGGGAGGAAAGGGTGAGAAAGAACGAGAAGAGACCTACATGCTTGATGTTGAAGAAAAGCCTGTTTGTGCTCAATACTTTGGAGAAATTGTTCAAGAACAGTTCATCCGTGTGAAAAACACAACCCCTACATGGCTGCCAAGTTCAGTAAGGCCTAGTAAGATCAGTTATGTAAGTGCCAATCCTAAAACTTGAAGCTGCCTGGAGGCAGTTTCAACTTCTACACCCCATTTTTTTCTAAAGCTATAGAACATTTCAGAGAGATGTTACTTGCTTGTTTGGGCCAACTCCTTCCATTTTTTTCTGCTTGTTCCCAACTTAAAAAAAAAAAAAAAAAAGAAGTGGAGATATATGGATATATGTGTCTCTGGCATGGTCCACAAAATCAACACCTAATTCAGAGAGCTGGGATACAAACACCACATAGCGTAAAGGGACCAACAGAACCAGAACAGTTACTGGAAAATCATGTGTTTTCATATATTTTATGGCACCTTTAGTTAAACATGGTGTGTTTAACGTGTTTTCATACTGCACTAGGGTTGTCTGATGGCCATTTCTTGATCCTGTCATACCCACATGTTCTCAGGCAGCCCTGTGACTACCTGCCTGTGTCCTTTGGGCCAGGAAGAGTTCAGATATAAAAATATATATGTTTATAACCAACATATACATATATATAAATATATATGTACTGAGGAGCCAGGAGGCTTCTGTACCCGCACTCGGTCCAGCAGCATGGGCACACAAGGCAACTGAGGCAGACTTCAGGCTTTGCTCAGTGCTACAAGACACTCTGTCTGCAAAAGTGGAACACAAGAGCAAAGTGCCAACTTCAGAACATGCATGAGGGAACAATAAGGAAAAGATACAAAGGTGTTCCAAAGAAAGACTGGGTGGACCAGAAGAAATGGCCAATGGGCCTATGAACCACAAACTGGATTTCAAGATCAGTATCATGCAGAAAGGGAGGGTGGTGGTGGGAAGCTCCCTTTCCCTGTAGTTGTGGCAGATCTTACAGCTACCTGTAACACCATTGTGGGATGGTGGTTGGTGCTATATATTTCTCCATATCTTTAGGCTAATGCTGCAAATAAGAGGTGGAGGACTGGGCATGCTGTCAGAAGACCCCAGCTTCAGAACACACACTGCAGCCCTGTGCTCTCAGAGAACATCAGTGGGATGCTGCTGATAAAAGGGCAGCCAAGCCAGTTTTAGCAGACTGCAGGAACACACAGTAAGGAAGGATTTAGCATGCACAAGCCATGATTATTTTCAAACATAGAGCAGTAGCAAGCAGCTAGGTGGTGACAAAAAGGTAGGTGGAGCTGTTCATTCTGAGATCTTCGCTTACAGACCCACAAAGCAGAGAAAAAAAATGTTAGAATGAAGATTTCCAATTAGGAAAGCCAAATGGATTTTGCATTACTCCAAGTGTCTTATTGGCAAAGGGGAGCCACCACAGCCCCTAGGTCCAAACTGCTTTTCTGAACACACAGGCCAGTGAAAAACTGTCCCACTAGGGTAGAGGATGACCTCCCCGAAGGGACTTACTAGTTACTGCAGCAGAGGTGGAAAAGGCAGCAGTTTGTCCCACGCCTGCCATGGAACATGTTGGGCTGTGGGACTGGACAGTGCAGAGGCTCAGAGCTGGATGCTACATAAAAGAATACAGATTTGTTACTTTAGGACCAGAATCATAAGCTTGAAGCTTATGAAACATTTGTTCAGGGTATGAATCAAGTTTTTGGTCCTTTTTGCTGGCTGTTTGAACCTGCTGATTATGTTCAACTCCATCTTGAAGCTGTCAGGATGCATGACTCTTTATATCCTCCCACTATTCATTTACGCAATTAATACAACAGAGTTTTTTAGATTGGGTCAGTACTCTTTTGCAAAGTGTGTTTTAATCAAACTTTCCTTCTGGCTGTCATTATTGTGGAAGCCATAGGTGGGACAGTTTGTAGAACCCTGCAACCTGTCCCCTAATCCAAAATTATGGACTAAAAAGATGAACTATTTAATTCCTCTAAGGAACAGTGACAGTAAACTCTATTTTGATGCAAGTATTGCAGCAAATTCAGTCAGTTGTTTATGGACACAAAGTTTTAGGGCTACACTTTGCTAGCACATAATGCCAAAAGCTATGATGGCTACCTCATTGTTAGTCAGCTTCTAAATGAAAAAAGGCATGTGCAATTAATCGCCCAAGGTGGTAAACTCGTATGCAAAAAAGTACCTAGCACGAATATACATTTCATATGTTCTTTCAATTTTTTATCTATGAAACCAAGCAGTCTTCCTCAGTTTTTGAGGAAAATTTATTTCCGCCATTTTTTTACAGCACCCCTGAAAATCAAAGATGTGGGCCCTCTTCCAGCACTGGAATATTAGGAGGGGGAACAGCATAATGCTTCAAACTTGATGACATAAAACTAATCAGTAGATTATTGACTTGAAAAATGAACAGTTACTGTTACAAGATGTAAAAATGCCTAGGGAGGCCTGCAGATCATGGAAGAGAGAGATTATAGTGATGACCCATCACAGATTCTGAGAAAAGGACAGTAAAAAGGTAAAGGTTTATTGCTGTAGGGATTCCCAGCATTACACTGACCTCTACTTGCAAGTCTATGTACCAGTTTACATTCCTTAAACCTTAGCACGGTGACACTCCTCCCTCCAAGCAGCTATTATCAGAGGAAAAAGAGGTATTCAACCCTTTCTATTCAATAGCATATGAATTTGGCCAAAACTGAAAACAGTCAAATCTGTCATGTGTTACAAAATGGTGATTGTCGAGTAGGATCCTGCCTTTTAGATGGCCACCCATTGATAGAGTGCCTACAATTTTTTGATTTAATGGGTGTGTTTCCATGGTTGTATTGAATAATACCATGAAAATAACTGGAATGTTCTGTCAGGGCCCAGTTTTGGATATGTGTATTACACAACATAACAAAAAGATGGACCACCTTAAAATGAAGGGTTTTAACATCAGTTCTAAACATGTGTATGAGAGGGCCACTCTGAAAAAAATCAGAGGTGGAAAACTTTCAGACAAACTGCTTACACTGCGGGTCCCAAGAAATGTGCTTTTTGGTAGCAGGAAAAAATGCCATTTTTATTACAGACCAGCCACTGACAGAAAAATGCGTCAGTAGGATTTTTGTAGCCTCTATTCATTTTTTGCACCCTGACAGGCTGCTTGGGAACTTCAAAGTAAAGGTCTACTTCCCTCATGGGCTCCTTCTGTGCTTCCTGTGAGGGTAATAGGCAAGCTACTGATTCTCTTATGCCAGGCTTGTGCAGAAAGCTGCCATGCTGTCTGCATCCACGTCCACAGCAGTGAAGAAGGAGTCCTTTTGAGTGCTTGGTATTCCCTAGAACTGAACAAGGCTTTGGAGAAGGGCTGTAAAATTTGTGGGGTTTGACATTTTCAACAGGGGGTAAAAGTCTTTTTAGACTCCAGCAGAAGCAGGAAGCTTCAGGCTAGCCAATCTGATGTATAGATTTTTACAAAAAAGGTTAATATGTTGTAGATTAAAGGCGGAAAGAAGATGTCATTTTGTGGTCTGAACATATTAAGAAAAATCCTGCCAAATGTCAAACTGCAAAACCAATTTTAAATTCTGCATAAGGAAAATTGAGACAAAGATCCAACCTAGCCAACACCACCACTGTAAGAAAAACTGATGATTTGTAGGTTTATCTCTTCTCTCTGACTTATCATGTGTCCTCCTGTAAATGTACCAGTGAGGATGTGGACACTGCCAAAGAATGTGTGACCCTGAAGTGTAGCACTAACATTTTCACAGTGTGCTTCATCACGGTATACCCAGGCCTTGAACTTTGCAATCTCTTACATGCCCTGCAGTACTGCTGCCTTTATCATGACACAGAGTCTGTGACATTTGTGAGTCATCTGGGGGACTGGATGCCATTGCTCAGGGACTATTTAGCTGTCTGCAGATGAGCACATTATGGAGTTTGTGTCATCAGACTCCAAATGGAATGGCTACTTGCAGTCTGGAGGCAAATGTTGTTTAAAGGTTAATGATATCACTCTATATGCAGCATACAGAGAAAATATAAATTTTGAGGCACTAGGGGTCTCATGCTAGACTTTATCATAAATCCAGCCAGTGCTGATCTTAAGAAGAGAATCATAGTGTAATGTTCTATCATCAGAAATGAAAAGTGAGCAAGAGAACCTTTCGTAAGATGCAGAAGGTTGTCTATGACAAAGAGTACTTACCAATATTTTAAAAGCCTCCCCTTTTTACCATGGGTGTGTGCTGGAAGAACCCTTTTCTGCTACTCTGGCATGGTCTAGCAACTCTGAAAAAACTTATTTTGTAAAAAGTCTTTTGGAGAACACTAACTACTACCTCTCTGTTATGCCTGAAAATAATGTGGGGTCTGACTGTTGCTGGCAGGAACTGCTCTGTAAATATTCTTTTATCAAATTTGTTCAGGTCTCATCTGAAAGTCTTAGGGATAACCATTTGTTTCCCTCTAATAAAGTAACTAAGCTTATGATGAATGATGAACTCTGCTTGTGAGAGCAGAAACTGAGGAAACTTTTACTAAGTATGTACATCACAGGAATGTCAATGTCCAGGAAGTTTTTTTTACCAGAGTGAAAAAAGCTGCACACTCACTCTGAACAAAATATATGGTGTTATTTGCGATTTCCAGAGACAACCTCCAGGTTGTATCCTCAAGGCCCTGTTCTTTCTAGAGGTGTTTGAAAAAGTTACATAGGTACTGCAAAGGTATCTGATTGCCAGTTGAAATGCTGCTAGCCCTGAGGCTTTTAGACTAGGAAATGGTGTTTTCCAGCCAGAGCAGCTGGCTCTTTACAGGTTGAAAATAAAAGACTGATGTTCAACATTAAATAGAGAGAACCTGGACTGACGCGTTGCTATCAATGCACACTTAGGAACAGGGTATCCCACTGTCTCTCCCTCCTGAACCTGTCTATCAGTCCTTCCCCTGGCAGAGGAAAGCAATATTATGCACTATTTCTGGTGACCTGACAAAGGCCATTTCTGAAATTGACCAGAATACTTTAAAGAGGAGCATCGCATTAACACCCCAGGAGATACACTGAGTAACAAAAGTGTGTCCCTCATCTCCTGTTCCCTGCAAGGCTACCATAGGCACTCCTCATCAAGTCTAGACATCACGATAGTCTCTTCTGAAGAGAGAGCACTGTATAAGGCATTTCTATCTTGGAGTAAAACCTACAGTCTATCAAACCTTAAGGTGAAATCAGAAAGGAAGCTTTAGTTCAGTAGGCTGGGTTGGTTCTGAATAGGTTGAATGGATGCAAAATGCTTTGTAGGAGGGTATCTTTTTATTATATAGCCATTTTGACATCATTGCATCAGTTTGGCTTATCAAGTAGATAACAAGTGCTATGGACTTACAATTTGCCTTTCTTCCCCATGCTCCCTAAAAGCAAGAAGGTTTTCTAAAACCTGCTGAAGAGCAAACAAAATGCTTTTTCCTAAAATAAATAAATATATAGTAGTCATGACAAAGTGGCATAATGTACTGGTTTAAAGGTAAACCGGCAGGAGAAATGAATCCAACTCCAAAGAGATTATAATTCAGAGTTACAATTTAATAAAAATAATACCATAAATACAATTATATGAACAAACAATTGGCTTAAGTCACAAAACCCAGATGTATAACCCAGCACCCTGCAGCACGAACAGAGTGGTGTTTGTTGGCCCCCATGCTGAGCCCCACGTGGTCCCCCTGAGTTCAGAGTGAAAGGAGAGGGAAAACCTGTTGGTGAGAGTGCTGGTTGCAGTCTGGTTAAGGGTGGTGATTGCAGTCTGGTTGAAAGTGGCGGTCACAATCTGGTCGAGAGTGGTGGTTGCAGTCCGGTTGAGGTTCTGATCCTCCTCTGGATCCAACAAATGGTACCAGAAGTCCAAAGATTATATACCCTCAGGTTCAGGCAGGAATGCCCAGTACCTCCCCCAGGGCAGGGAGTTCCACAGTGGGTGATTGTGAGTCGTGGGTATGAGGACAGGAACATCCTCCTGTCTCACAGGCCTCTTAACACCCAGCTTATAGCCTGAGGGGTCAGGTGTGCTCTGGGCAGCTGCTGCAAATGGTCTGTTGTTAACAGTTCCTGGGAAATTACATAGAGGGTGTAGAATACACAGTTTGGGTTACACCCACACAGTGATGAACTGGTCCCAGCTGTTCTAACTATGACACAGAGGCATACAACTAGTCAGAATAAGGATCAGGTCAGGTGTCTGCAGGGTACTACTGCTTATTTCTGCTGGTGTTGGTGGCAAGTTTTCTCAAATTAATTTCTCAAATGCAGTGGTCCTGCCCAGACTGAAGGGAAACAGACAGAACAGTCAAGCCCATTCAGATCCCAAACCTGGAGTTAAAAATATATTAACATGCTTGCAAAATTGTGTGTTGCCTCTGCCTGCATGATGCACCAAATCACACTTAGCTGTTCCCCTTTGCGGTTGTAAGGTGATAGAAGGGCTACACAAAAGGAGAAGAAAACCTCCTGATAGTTTCCTGGAAAACCCCAGCACCTGGGGAGACATTCCCAGAAACTGATAAAAGGATTAAAATGAAGAAAGGAGTGATATGGAGATAACATGGCCTTTTTCACTAACATCCTGGCTGCCGGGAACTTGGGAAGTAGACCCTTGGGCCTGTTTCATCTGTCTATCACCCCAAAATTAGTTTATTGACTATAGCCACTCAAGCTGCCCAAGAAAAAGGTATAAAAGGAGGTGGACATAAGCAAAAATGGGGGAGAAATTCCATCAACTCTGCAGAGGTAATTGGCGAGTTCACCTTTCTCCTTCTACTTCTTGGGACGTCTGGAAGCTGGAAAATAGCGTTTTATGCATGCTATTTACTTGCTTCTAAATAACTAGAGCTTACTTTTGCTTCATAGTATTTTTAGTTTTTGCTTTAAGTTTGTGAGTGGCTATTGCATTAGAGTTTCTGCTTAGGTTTTCTGGTATTAGTATTCTGTGTAAGTTGTTTTATTTCTTTGTAAGTTGGTTTTGCTTTAGCATGTGTGCCTATGCTTTGCATTGTTATTATTATTATTATTATTATTATTACTACATAGTTTAAGTGTGTTTTTGGAGTTAGACCCTATTTCAGACACAGTGAATCCCATAAATTGTCACCAATTTGTATTAATAAACGCGTTATTTTGTGAACTGTTAGAGTGAGTCCATTTTTAGGTGCTGACAGTCTCTTTGGCAGCGAAATAACTCATAGGAGAAACCTGCTGAGGGGTTTTTCTACTGCTATTAGGTGCAGTCCCTATATAGAAGGTGTCAAATGTCCTGTCTGTCTCAGCGAATCTGTTAAGTGACTGGTCTCATTAGATGAGATGCTAGCAGACTATTTTGGACATTAAAAGGCTTTGATGTCCTGGGGGGCACACTGATAGACAAAAGAATAAATTAATACATGTTGGACAGAAAATTCTTCTTTTCTGCCCCTTTTAACATAACACGGGTTTCAAGCAATGCTCTGACTGGGCCTACTCAACCCAATGCCAATGGTTGTTGTGAATAGATGAGAGTCAGAGTCCAGCATGTTCATGTTGTCCTAATTTTTATTTCTGACTAGATCTGATGAAATTTTGTTTACCTGATGACAGCAACTTTCATTCCATGCTGAAAAGTTCTCCACTTGTATTCCTAGTAAGTCTTGATAATTCCCCAAAGCCTTGCAAAACAGTTAGCAAGAAGAACAAATAAACTGTGAACTGCTGCTAGGCATGCGAAAGTTGGAGGTCTGAAAGCAAGGTTAGATGGCCTTCCAGGATACATTTGAGCCTATTATTTGTTGGAATGAAGCTATTGGAAGTAGCAAGTAGAGAGAAGAAAGAAAAAGGGAAGAGAGATTTAGCTGTCTAAGGTATAAGTAGTAGGGAGAAAGACTGCAAAAACTGAAAAAAAAAAGACAACCCCCCCAAAAAAAACCAAAAACCAAAGGGAGTTTAGTAATGTGCATGTGGTTAGCATGCTGGTTCCTGGGGTTTATGTCTTTATCTGCATCAAGCAGATTCATTAAAAAATTAAAGATTTAATTCAGTACAATTCTCTTTTGCAGACCCTGATTTGAAAAAAAACACACAGCCTCATGAGACATAGATAGGACAAAGACTGCTATGAGAGTCAACAAACACCAAACACTGGGGTTAAAGAAAGCATGACCCAGTTTGCTTTTTCTTGTTCAGGCTTTCATCATATTGCAGGGGAAAAACTAAACCAAACCAAAAGCAAAAAAATCACCAAAAACCGAAGCCCAAAAACTCTCCTGGAAAGTCAGGTACTCACATAGGCCTCTTGCTTCATGGGGATTAATGATTCCCATTCAAAACTGTGTTACGTTCAGAGTAGCAGGGAAAACTATATCCTTTACTGGCATGAAAGGGTGGGTCTCTGACTTCAGCAGAGTTTGGCTTAATTATGCTAGCTGAGAACGTGGCCCTGAAATTATTAGTTGCATTGTAAGTACCTTTCTCTGTCAGAGCAGGATTATTCCATCATTCAATGCATTTTGCAGTCTAATGTTAAACAAGAAATGTTAAGCATTCCATATGACAGGGTTTTCCCTATGCCTCTTGGGATGCTAACTCATTAAGAACTTTTTCCAGTTGCTCAGCCTATGCTGATTTCTCTTTATTATCATCTGACTCCAGTACTCACAGCTCCATGGTACCATCCAAAGCAATTCTCCATCCTTTCTTTGTGCATAACTATCCTTTTTTCATAGCACTAACATGCGTATCTGATTGTTCTGCAAAACGTTCAACATTTATTATTACAAGAGTTAAAAGTTAATTTAAGAAATAAGGAAAATGTCACCTTTGATCTTGTTTATGTGCTAGAAGGAATACAAAAATTCTCATTGAGCAGCTTGCCAGGAAAAAGTACATGAAGAAGTACAACATACCTCTACCTCTATGTGTAGGTAAACGGAGATTGCCAGATGCACTAGAAGCACTCTTTAAAGCAAAACCATAAAGAAAGCAAATGAAGAGCCTCCTACTTCATCTCTGGTGCTGGAAGTACACTCTGTACACTCCCTGACACTGTCGCTAAATGCCAGAGACTGAGCCCTGCTTGTTGAGATGGATTAAATGAGCAGAGACCTAAAAAAGGCCCAGCAATTCCTTGGCCCACTGTAAGACCACTTGCTTTGAATTTCCTAAGATTGTAAAGGTAACTGTGCTTAGGGGTTTGGGTTTTTTCCTCATATATTTTAAACAGTAATTTACTATCCAAGAATAACCTCAGAGATCAATAAGGCTACTTTTGAAATACAATAGTATTGCAGTAAAAATGGCACACAAAATAGTCCCTGAGTCGTCCTTTTAGATTCTTGTTATTAGGCAGCTTAGTAAGAGTTTAGCCAGTATACGTGCTTTCAGATCTTCCCAAATTGCAGAAGCTGGAGAAGCTGCTCAGCTCCCAAAACAGTACTTTTGTCATTCTTTTTCTATCTTACGCTGTTCTTGTAAGTAAATATTTATAACTTTTCAGGGTATTGAAAGTAGTTCCTTCTACTACAGCATGAAATAGGTTAACCTGAGGAGAAATTAATACCTATTATAAAGGCATGAAGGTCTCTATAAATTGGGAAGTCAGAGCATTGTGATTTTGGCTGCAGAGCCTGACCAGACTCGAGAAGCTAAACTGCTGGACTCCAAGTGTAATTTTGGTGCCAAACATTTTTCTGCACACTGTTCCTGTGCAGCTCAGTTTTGTCAACATCCCTGTGACTTAAAAGGCACTGCTCCTCCTTGTCTCACATGTGGAAACTGTTCCCTGCTAATGAAGTCATCCCGACTGAACATAGCACGCTCCAAATGAACACTGATCATAGGGCACGGGAGACATGCACAGAATGGCCCTGCCTTCCGCACCCCAACACACACTATTTTACAGCCCATGGCTTTTTAGCAGAGTAAGAATGCAGAAGCATCACGTGTTCCAGCTCTCTACTGAGAGGTGCTCCCAGCTTTGCCTCTTGATGGTCATCACCTGCAGTACACTGTTGCATAATAGAACTATGGTTTTGAGGCAGGGAATTAATTTTCTCTTTATGTCTAGATGCCACAGAACAAATTATTTTTAAATACAGCTCCTCCTAGATGAGGGTTTTGTTTGCATATTGCACAGCCTACAATATAAAGTCAGGAGAATAATCATTATTTTTAGTGCAAGTTACTTACTGTCACAGGGTGCTTGTTTCATAAATTAGATAAATTGACCTAGAAGTCCATGACTGTTTTTGGTCTCTGGGCTTAATTTCATCAGAAAGCAAAACAAAGTTTATTGGAGTGTACTCTGCTATGATTAATGTACTTACCTCAGCGATATAATTAGTTTAGATCACAAAGAATTACCTCAGGTTCATTTCCGTGAACAGTTCAGAAAGGTGTGGTACTTCAAGGACAATGGCACATTTCAACTCATTGGTATGATTGTCATATGTAAAGGAAACAACAAATCAGTAACAAATGGGGGGTGGAGCTGACACTCCAAATAACAAATGTCAGAGTTAATCAGTTCCAAAAGGAGGAACACAACCTTCATAGTAATAAATGAAAATGTGCAATCTACCAGTGCAGAAACTGTGTTGTCTTCACTATCTACACAGTCCCGGTTTTGAAAACAACACCTCTTGGATTTTTTAATCCAAATGACACCTTTTTAACTGTGTAGGAACATGACACCATTTTGTTAGTGAGATAAAGCTTCTAATTGAAAATGCATATTTGAAAAATATTTTTACTTCATAGTTTTAGATTTGCAGTGATTAGTTTAGTAGGTCTTACAAGGCAGTAGCAAGATGTTGAAGATTTCCAGCCCCTGAAGTGATATATTGGATCATTCCAAGACTAAATTCAAGACAGTGCCCGATAGTACAATCTCACAATGAATTCATGAAGGATAATCTCTTTAAAGTATCATGCTTATCCTCTGTTTCTATTGCACAAAAAAACCCCCACAGAATTAAAGGACTTTCAGTGTTTCAAACACAGTCAGCATAAAGCTTACTGTTTCAAAAGATATATGTCAGATATAAGATGAATATAAAAATTTAAGAATATATATAAAGTAGAAAGACCAAAAACAAATGCTAGAATGATCCAAGGAAGGAACACTCCCCACCAAACATCTGGACACTGCAAACTCTGAGAAAGTTACTGCATCAGAATCCAGATTTTGCAGCTGCCTTATAATGAGCTGAACCAAATCCTTGGATGTGATCGTATCTGAGTTTTAAAGATGTTTGGATTTGGGCCTTAGTTTGTAGCTCTGGCTCAGTCACAAAAAATGCATGTTTCTGAGCAACTAAAATGATTGAGCTTTGTAAAAAATAAAACATTCTGAAATGTATGTTGAGATGCTTTACCATATTAGGGAACAGGATTAATTAATTTTAAATTTTCTTGTTTAGAACTTATTTGCATGTTCACTTAGGTAAAATTTTAACTGTGCGCACTCTAGTAGTCCCACCGAAAGTATATGCATTATGTGTCCTTATGGATGGACCTTTTGTATGACAAATAAGTACTGGACATTTAAGAGGCAACTAAATGCTTTTTATCAGTTTTGTTTGCATACAGTGTTATGTTGGTTGGTAAGCACAAAGTACCACCTATTGAACTGCTCACTTCTTTATAGCATGGTTTCTCACATGTCACTCAGAATTCTTAACATTTTTCAGGTCATTTAGAAATCTTGAAGATCTTTGGTATTCACCAGAATATTTTCTCTTGCAAGATAAGAAGCTTTTTTTTTTTTTGAATAGAAATCTTAGTAAGTAGCACTTTCTTCTTTCCTTGCTTGCCACACACACATCAGTTCATTTGTACCATAGAGAAGTGAATTATCCTCTTCAAATGCTACTGTTTTAAAAGATATTTTAAGTATTTCGTATATATAATGTGATATAGAAATAGATAAAAAGCACCTGACAGCACTTTTTCAGAGAATAATTATTTTGATCCAGAAATATTTGAAGTCTGAGGCCTTCTATAATAAACATCGTACCTGTAGATGCACGCAGTATGTGGAGTAGACCCAAGTACCTAGCCAGGAAAAGTGCTGTTTGAAAAGGTTAAGTTTTTGCCTCTAAACAGGGGCTCAGCTGATATTAGTAGTCGCTGTTTCTCCCCCTCTTTCCTTCCCTGCCTCTCCACAAAACAAATCTGCCTGACTTAAGCATTCCCTCTTCTGTAAAGAAAAAAATAATCTGCCAAACCCCAGAGATCTGTCAAATACTTCTGGTGTCTGGAAGATGCTTGGTATTCTCCTGGGCTGCCCCATCCTCTTTCCTTAGGTACTGCTCACATTGTACAAGTGCCTCACCTCGTCCAAAACCTGTGTTTCAGAAGTAGCATGACTGAAAAACTAGCAGAAATAGAATGAAACTACTCCTTTTCCATTCCTCTACAGGGGACGCAATTACACCTTCACTGAAGAGATCGATTGCAAAGACTAGTCAGCTACAGTTAAAAGCCCAGAGCACCTGTGTTTATTTATAGAGGTCTTCACCCAGAAGGCTAAAACAGCAGCATGATAATAAAACCACCTTTGAAATACAGATTCTTTTCTCTCAGTGGACAGTTTGGGGATATAGAATTTCCTTTCATGTCAGATACTTTCTTGTCTTTTGTGACTTTTCAGAGACATGTATCAAACTGCTCTCCTAACACCATGAAGATTGTCCATAACTGCCATTTAAAAATAAAGTCTCTTTAAAATAATTAGATGCAAGTTGTTGGAAATGCCCTTTTTTAGCCGTCTTTTTTTTTTTTTTGGATACTCTAAAAAGCCTTTGGAAATCTTGTAAGTATTTTAAATTTCTATGACAGTAAGAAACATACTTAAAAGATTTCTCATATATCCAGTTGCATCTATGTGTTAGAGCTTTTTAAATGAAACTGGAGATATTGCAAGAATTTCTTACAATAAAATTTGCTTTTTGACTCTACTGGTCAAGAGAGCTCCATGTAATAAGCCATGACCATAATTTAATTCCTGTTTTTACTCCTCTGTGTCTACTATCAGAGTAATTACACAAAGAGCAAGTTCTAACCAGCTATGCAAATTAGATCCTAAACACAGTGCTGCCTTCTCCACCTTTATACATCCTTCCTCACCCATTTGTGAATCATATTTAAAGCCAGTACTAAGGAATTCTATATGAACACAGACTTCTTCTTACATAGGCTGAAATTTTGGTGTGAGCCAAGGTGAGTAAATTAAATTGCAGTCCTGGGACTTAAGAAAGAGCAATGAACCAGCTACTTAGCTTCCAGATTTTCAGTCATTCAGCACTGAAATGGAAATGAGACATTGCACTGAAGATTTAGTTAAATAACTAAAGTCCAGATCATCTGTAATTGTGATCAAAGTAAGAAGACAGCAGATATATGCACCAGCAGGGATCATCTCTCATTTGCCCACTGAAGGTGTAGGTAAAACAAATAGTTACTAGTAACTAGCCATTAAATCGCTCTACAGTTCTACCTAGCTTTCTTCTTGGAAGATATAGGAAGGAGAAGGGTGGTCAGGGAACAAATGTCTCATTTCTGCAGCCTCTTAGTTTTGAAAAGGAATAAATGCTATTGAAAAAGAATCACAAGAAACCTTTAAGCGAGCAGCAGGAATAAATTCTTCAATCCATGTCAAATGAAACGCTCAAATCTTACAGGCCTGGTAATAAAATGGATTGTTTTGTATAGCTCAACAAAAGTGCTGCTCCAAAGCAATTATAACAATCAAAATTAATCAACACTCTTATTGGAAATTTAGGATGAGTAACTGAGCATTTAATGATACTCCTAGGTATAGTCCTAGAGTCCATGGTTGCAGCAAGTCAGTAAGACTGTTTTAGAAAAATAATATTGGAGAGGATTAGAGGGATAGCTAATCCAGTTGTTGCAATCAAAAAAGCACTGTATAAAAGGATCAGCTTAGAGAACAGTCTATAGGATTTCTGTTCTCTATGTCATCAGAGAACCCACAACACTTCTCAAGAACGTACAAAGAAGTTAAAGCCAAATAAAGAAAATCCGCAACTATAAATAAGCATAGGATGTGAGCAGAAAGGTCAGAAGGTCTCACAAATCTTATAGCTTCCTTACTTCCTTATCTAGCAGGAACCCCATCTGATGAACCTCCCAGATGATCCTCAGCAGGAAATCATGTTTTACACTACTGAAGAGAAAGAAAAAATATATAATTTTTGTTCCAATTTGATCTAGATGAAAATTACTTCTTTATTCCAAACCCAGCGGTTATTTAAATCCATGAGCATATTAGTTGGTCTCATCAGTCAGGCACCAGATAAAAATTACAATCATTAATCACATTTTCTCAATATTTACTTGATTTTCAGTGAAGTGATTCAGAGAAAGGTGACAAGGCCCAACAGACAATCTTTTAAGTGCTCACTGAGTTGGGGCAATGGAGGGAGGAAGTGAGAGAGAGAGAAGAGAGTTTTCTTTCCTTTTGCAAAGAAATTAGCCTCCATAGCAACTATGAGAAAACTCAACACTTGAAGTCAAACTGCAAACAATCAGTAATCTAGGCTCTTTTAAAACCCTATCAGGTCAGAACAGAAACACAGAAAAGTATGTTAACTAAAGCACGTGGCATTTTACTTCACTTATTTGTTCTTGAGCCTAACCAGGAGATGAAATATAATAAGCAGATTAAAGAGGATTTTGATTGGAAAATTCCGGAAGATTATTTTTCAGGTATTTTTAAGTGTGTTTCAAGTACTTCACTATCAGGACTCAATTCTTCCTGTTAAAGCCACTGGAGAAAGAAGAGTTGATCAATTTGGTCACTGCAAGATTTCAGTCCTAATACAATGCCTATTGAACCAGCTGGAACACTACATTAGGTTTCAGTATAGGTTATACCACTATAAATAAATACATATTTGCCTGAAATAGACCAAATAGAGCAAATAGAGAAATTCATTGTTTATTATCCAAATTAATAAATCAGTGCACAACTAACCATTTTTGTGGTTTTACAGCCACTGAAAATCTTTTTATTTGCATCACATCAAACTGCTACTTAGAACAAGATGAAAAAATGCTGTGGTAACTATCACATAGGCAGCAGTTTTTTACCAAGTTGGGTGATATTAATGATATTTGATTAACAAGTGCTATTGAGGTACACAGTAAAAACTGTGCTCAGATGAACAAAGTGAATCCCGTCAAATGTGGGAGGAGGAGGAGAAAAAGCCCTGTCAGATGTTCTCCTCTCGGGTATCTCTAGGAGGAGATTTGCTTAGACAGGTAACACTCCTGTGGCTGAAGGAGAGCACGTGAGATTGCAGGAGAGCTTCATTTTCTATAAGGATGATGAGGAGAAAGACTTCTTCAAGAGCACAAGGGGCTACTTGGCCAGGGAGAGGAGCCAGCAGCAGCCTTGCAAGGATCTCAGGAGTCCCAGGGCAGCAGCCAGCAAGAGCGTGTGTGCTGCAGTGCTGAGGAAAAGGAGGGCAAGTGCAGGCTGCCTTTCAGCAGCCCTGCTTACACAGTCTACCTGATTGGCTAGCCCTGACAGCCCTGCAGAGCCAGGATCATCCTGCTGCAAGGGAGTTTGCTCCCATCTCCATGTCTTAGTGGGATACCATGGTGTCTGTGGTGGACCTCAGGTCTTGTGCCACTCTCCTTCCCCAGGCAATGCCATCAGTGCCCTGTCTGCAAGGGGATCAGCCCCTTGCTCCCAGCTGCCCCCCTCTATGCCAGCCGAGGTGTGGAGGCACAGAATACAGCCTTCAGTGTGAGAAGATACACTGGTTGGGCCTTTCCAAACCCCCACATCTTCAGGTCAAGGAGCTCCCAAGATACTTCCTGTATGCAGAGTTCTCCCAGCCTCAGAGCCAATAGTGAATGTGAGTTTGCAGCTTGTGGAACCTCATGCTGGTGCTTGCTGCATCAGTGAGAGGAAATGGTGGGATGTCAAGTGTGCCTGGAAATCATGCCTGTGCAGAGCTTCAAGGCCCTGGGAGAGGGTGACCTCTTGGAGATGCAATGTCTCTGAGCACAATCTCTTGCCATCTTGATGTTGGAGAAGACTGTGCAGGGATGATTAGAAACCCTGATTTTATAAGGACATTAGCTGAATAAGGTATTAGCTGAATTACAGCTGCTACCTGCTACAGAACTTTGATGCAGATGTGGATCAGGCTGACAAAGGATGTGTCACAGGTCAGTGATTGCTGTAGTGGGACAGGAAAGTCCCATAAAGGAGCACTGCTGGAGATGGGTGGGTAAATAGCCGTGTCCTTCTGGCTCTAGGCGGTGATCAAAAGAAGCAGCAACAGCAACTACCTTGCCTTCCTAGAGCCATCAGGTCTGGAAAGCCCTGGAAGCTCTGGGACTCGAATGGAGGCCTTTCCTTTTCAGATGCTGCTGGAGCAGCCTGCAGCTGACCTGAGGTCCCCATGATAAGAGCCTTTCTCCTCTCTCCTGACCTGCAGCACATCTAAGTGGCATAGCAGCAGATGAACCCATGGTATTTGCACTCTCTAGCACGGTACCCTTTTGATTCTGTCTGGGCCTTTTGCTAAACCTGGAGGGGAAGGAAAGCATTCAAAACTGGGAAAGAATAAGGGTCACAAGAACCCCTGCCTCTGCTCCTCCTGAGAAGCTCCAAGAGAGGCTGGACAGCAATATGACTGTGCCTGAGTGGCTCTCTTGGGCTTACCCAACCATGCTGTCAGACTCCTAGCTGTTGCCCCTGCCATGCCCCTGTGACAGCATTTCTGCCTTTTCCCACCCCATAGACCTTTCTTGGGGAACAAAAGCAAGTGGCCAGGTTGTTCTTTTGCTGTCCATTCAGCAGGGTCTTGACTTAAGTCTGCTGCTCTTAACCATGGGGCTTGCTGTCTGCCTGTGCTTGCAAACCTCCTCTCTTTGTGGCTGGGACAGAAATGTGTCCCTCCTTTTCCTGGGACATTTCCAAGGATGAGGTGCTATGTGCAGGGCTGGCAGACAGCCTTAGAAATAGCCTGCAACCAGCGGGTTGGCCAAGCCTGAGGCTTCTTACAGTCAGCTGCTTTCTGCTCCTTTCAGGGCCTGCCATTGACCTGCAGAGATTGTACAGCAGATCTGCACGGCCCTGCAGGGTGTTTTGGTTCCTGTGTGCTCCACTCCTTCTGGAGAACTTTGTGGAGGTAGAGTTGAAGAAACTGTCAGTGGGGGTTCTCTTGCCTCTAATAAAGTTGGGAGCAAGCCATGGGGCATCTACTCTCAGGCCGGTGGTACTGCTCAAGGCCACAGCACTGGCCTGGTCCCTGACACCTGAGGTCTCACACAGGGCTTGACTCTCTACAAAACAGCAATTGCCCTCAGAAAGGGGCTGAGCTGAACTGAGGTTCCTGTCCACTGTTCCTGGTCACTGCTGGGTGAAGGAGCTTCTCCTTCAGGATCCTATTTCCCTGCCACAGCTCTGATTGTTCATCTCCCAACAGGGCAGCAGGAGAGTGGGGGTGGCTGCAGAGTGCCAGGTAAAAAGAGCGCTTTCATCAAAGCCCTGTCTTAGGTATGGGTTATCAGATGTTTCCCACTGGCTGGCTATTTTTCTCTTTCCCAGGCCAGCAAGACGGCTGGGTGCTTTTGACACTTCCCAGCATGCCACACATGTGGAACAGAAACAGCGACCGGCACAGTGCTGCCTGTGTGCTGCCTGTGCAGGAACACATGGGCCCCATCACGCCTTCATGGTCATTGCTCTTGCCATCTGCTTTCAGCCAGATGCTTTCCCAGGATGTTGCTGGCCTTTCCAAGGGTCTCAGAGCAAGGACCCAATCTTGTTGCCCACAGATATACAACTGATGGCCACCACCATACCGAATACCTCAAAGATAACTTATCTGCTGGGGACTGTCAGTAGTATCCCCTGAGATTTTGATGTTTGTCTTTGCCGGGCATTGGGGTTGGGACCTGGCCACAGGGAGATTTGCTACTCCCTGCACATCTGCTGAGATTTGTGTGCTCCCAAGAATTGCTGTTCCCTGAGGGTGTATTTCAATGGAGATACAGTGTGGTATCACCTCTCCTGAGGCTTGCTTAGCACATTTTGGCTCAACACCTCTGGGCCTTTCAGCAACACACAAGTAGGAGACTCAGCCCCATGTCATCCTGCACAAGACTGTGCTGGAGCTGCAGGAACTGGGTGGGGATCATGGGCCCAGATCTGACATGACCATTTCCTCATGGTCACATTGAATGTGACCTGCATCCCTGTGCTTTGCATCCAAGGGACTGAATGAGGCAGATGAAAACAAATATCTGCTGGGGACATTCACCTATGCTGTGCAGAAAGAGCTGACCCAGACCTTCACTTTGCCAGTGGACAGTGAATGCATGTGGGCAAGAGGTTGGGGCAGAAGTGCTCATTTCCCAGCAAGTGTCTTGCCAAAGGAATGGTACCTGCTGGGGCAGGGGCCTGACTCTGGCTGAGAGGAGCATTAATAGGATTGGATGGGAGAAAGGCATCCATCGGGGTGGCAAAAGCACAACAAAGACTGTGTTGGCCCCACAACCATCTGGTTCCCCAGAGGCCAAAGCTGCTATCTTCTCAAAGCTGCTATCTTCTACCTGAGGAAGGCTGAGACCCTCCTCAGACTTTCCATTGTTCTCTCCACCACGAGAATCTTTCCTAACAGAGCAAAAGCAGTCAATGCTCCCATAGCCTTTTCTTGCCTAAGTTCCGTCACAAAATCCTTTGGCGTGAGGAGTAGTCCCCCCATTTCACCACAGAAAGGAGTTGTCAGAACCTGGTAGCATTTGAGGGTCATAAAAACACTGGCCCATTTCATTCAGATGGAACATTGGATCTGGAGACAGGCACAGCCCTCCACTTCTGCCTTCTGCTTGTCTTTAAGAGAGCCACCATTCCCCCACCCTGGAATGCCAAAACACTGTCAGCTTCCAACTGAATGCTGTACACAAAGACACCTGTCCTTGTCACAGGGAGATTTGCTCAGTTCAGCTCTACATCTTCAGGAGCAAGTTCTCAAGTGTATGGACCTACATCCATTCACCTCAGACTGATGTAAACTCCAAACCCTAAAGACGAAAGTTCCACTGTCAACACTGTTATTCTGCTAAGTATAGGGTGCCTGAAAAACAATGTAATTATCTGCTTCCAGTGGGTGCAGTTTGTGGTGAAAGCCTGGCTACTTCCACTCACCTTTCATATTGCTTTCCTCATTTGCCTTTGAATATAATGTGGCTGCCCAATTACATTGTTGTCCAGTTAATTTACAGGTCAAGGTGGGAGAGAAGTTTTTGGGGTGCTGCCCAAGAGTTCCACTGCTACTGTCCTCTATTCTACTCTCTCCGGTACAGCCATGTCTCTCTTTTACTGAGGAACTCAGAACAGAAAACTTGACTCAGATATGAACTCACCAGTGCTGAATAGAGGAAAAGGGTTGCCTCCTACTACCTGCTGGCAATCCTTTGTTTAATGCAGCCCAGGAGGCCATTTATTTTCTTTACTGCAATGGCACAGTGCTGACTCATGGTCAAGGATACTGAAGTCCTTTTCTGCCAAGATGCTTTCCAGCTGGGTTGCCCGTAGCATGTAGTAGTGTACAGAACTTCACCTGCCTAGGTGCAAGACTGTGCACTTCTCATTACTGATCTTCCTGTCAACCCATTTCTCCAGCCTGATGAGATCTATCTGAATGCCAACGTGACCCTCTAGCGTATCTGTCACTTTTCACAATTTTACTGAGGGCACACCCTGCTCCATGACCCAGATCATTTATGAAGGTGTTAAATAGGACTGGACCAAGGATTGACCCCTAGGGTACACTGCTAGTTACTGGCCTCCAAATACAGTTTGCACATGGAGGACAGTGAAGTATTATTTCAAGACAGCCAGCACTGCTTCACCAAGGGCAATTCTCACCTGACCAACTTAGTGGTGGAGCGACCTTGCTTTCTATGGTGGAATGACTTCATCAGTGAACAAGGGAAGAGCTACAGATGTCATCTATTTGAACTTTTGTAACAGGCCTTTGATAAGGTCCCCCACAACACCCTATTCTCTAAATTGAAGAGAGATGGTTTTTCAGGATGGACAAGGGATTAGACCCAGTCAGCATGGGTTTAGGAGGGGCAGGTCCTGTCTGACCAACCTGATCTCTTTTTACGATCAGGTGACCCGCCTGGTGGATGAGGGAAAGGCTGTGGATGTGGTCTATCTGGACTTCAGCAAGGCCTTTGACACTGTCTCCCATAATATACTCCTGGAAAAGCTGGTAGCCCATGGCTTGGACAAGTGTATCCTCTCCTGGATTAGGAACTGGCTGGAGGGCCGGGCCCAGAGAGTGCTAGTGAATGGAGTTGCATCCAGCTGGCGACCGGTCCCTAGTGGTGTTCCCCAGGGGTCTGTATTAGGTCCAGTCCTGTTTAACATCTTTATTGATGATTTAGATGAGGGGATTGAGTCCATCATCAGCAAATTTGCTGATGACACCAAATTGGGAGGGAGTGTCGACCTGCTGGAAGGCAGGAGGGCTCTGCAGAGGGATCTGGATAGACTGGAGAGATGGGCTGATTCCAATGGAATGAAGTTCAACAAGGCCAAGTGCCGAGTCCTGCACTTTGGCCACAACAACCCCCTGCAGTGCTACAGGCTGGGCACAGAGTGGCTGGAGAGCAGCCAGGCAGAAAGGGACCTGGAGGTACTAATTGACAGGAAGCTCAACATGAGCCAACAGTGTGCCCAGGTGGCCAAGAAGGCCAATGGGATCTTGTCCTGTATCAAAAATAGCGTGGCCAGCAGGACCAGGGAAGTGATCCTTCCCCTGTACTCTGTGTTGGTGAGGCCACACCTTGAGTACTGTGTTCAGTTCTGGGCCCCTCAGTTCAGGAAGGATATTGAGGTGCTGGAGCGGGTCCAGAGAAGAGCAACGAGGCTGGTGAAGGGACTTGAGCACAAGTCCTATGGGGAGAGGCTGAGGGAGCTGGAGTTGTTTAGGCTGGAGAAGAGGAGGCTCAGAGGTGACCTCATCACCGTCTATAACTACCTGAAGGGAAGTTCTAGCCAGGTGGGGGTTGGTCTCTTCTCTCAGGCACTCAGCAATAGGACAAGGGGGCACGGGCTTAAGCTCCGCCAGGGGAAATTTAAGTTGGATATCAGGAGAAAATTCTTTACAGAGAGAGTGATCAGGCATTGGAATGGGCTGCCCAGAGAGGTGGTGGATTCACCATCCCTGGAGATTTTTAAACGCAGATTGGGCGTGGCACTGAGTGCCATGATCTAGTAAATGGACTGGATTTGGACCAAGGGTTGGACTCGATGATCTCGGAGGTCTTTTCCAACCCAATCGATTCTATGATTCTACGATTCTATGATGGATGGACTATTAGGTACACAAGGAATTGTCTGGATGGTTGTATCCAGGGAGCAGTGGTCAACAGCTCAATGTCCAGATGTAGATCTGTAACAAGTGCTGCCCCTCAGGGGTCTGTATTGAGGCCAGTTCTGTTTAGTATTTTCATCAATGGCATAGACAGTGAGATTGAGTGCACCCTCATAAAGTTAGCAGGCAACACCAAGGTCAGTGGTGCAGCTGACATGCCTGAGGGATAGGATGCCATGCAGAGGGACCTGGACAAGCTTATGTAGTGGGTCCATGAGAACCTCACAGGGTTCAACAAAGTCAAGTGCACGGCACTTCATCTGGGTCACAGCAACCCCCAGTATCAATTCAGGCTGGTGGAGGAGCAGATAGAGAGCAGCCTTGCCAAGAAGGACTTGGGTATACTACTGGACATGAGCCTGCAATGGACAGCAATGAGGATTTTTACTGTCTACTACCCATGCAATTGAATATTAACTCTGATTTTAAGATGCATAGAATACATTGGAAAACTTAAAAATCTTTCAAAGAGATAGACAATGAAGTTTGAATAATTAGACACCAGATACTGTGATGTAGGCTCTAACAGATAATTTGGTGCAGCTATTAAAATAGACAAAAGATTCTGGGCATTATTTTCCTTTTCCTCTCTATCAATATCTCTCTGCCTCCAAACTTTATAACTCAAATTTACCTTTTCTTGAGCTACTTTTGAGATGCACTGAGTTCAAGATATTAATGATGAAGTGAAAAAAAAAATCCATAATAGGTGTTTTCTGAGGACAAGTGAAAAAATGAAGCAACATACTGAATACTTCCAAATGCAAACAGCGTTTCCCTCTTCATCACCAAGATTCTTCTCAGTTTGCCTGAATGCTATGCAACCCCCTTCCACTGCATTAAATACTTTCAGGTATCCACTTCTTTCTATCTTGGCCTGGTGCCTGTTGTAAAAGTTGTTGAAGAGCTGGAAGTAAGAAAGTCTTCCTAGTTCTGCATGAAAAAGAGCCCATAGATAATTTGTTAAAAGATTTATTCTTGTCATCTATCAGCCTGTCTTGCATATGGTTTAGTTAACCACCTGTATGAGACTTACATGATATACTTTACTCGCTTATGCTATCTGAAGAAGCTGCTTGACTTATTCCAAAGGTTACTCATCTGTTATATCTTTTTAATGTACAAGGAATTTCTTCCCTAGTTACCTAAAAAAAAAAAAAGGGAAAAAAAGACAGAGAAATAAAACAATGCAGCTTCTTTTGTAAAATGAAAATATGCAGAGAATCCAGAGGTGTGCTAGTAGTGCTTGACATTAGGAATGTTTTCCGTAACAGAAAATAGAAAAGAAAAAGTACTTGTATGCCAGCTAGGCAGAGATTTTAAATGTGATAAATTTGCACTGTGCTGCTTTGGCATGCAATTGCAAGTACCCAAACACAGTTGAAGGACATTCTTCAGGTCTAAATGGGACTAAAGCATCCATTAAAACTGTCAAATTACTTGAATATACGTGAATATATTGTTCTTCATGTACTATAGAAACATACGTATGTCATTAAACAAAATGAATGAAGTCGGGTAAATTTTCAATACAGGGATTATGGAAGGAAAATGCTAGTTTTACTTTATAATGCCAGGTGAAACTATTTACAAAACTGAATATGATAGAAAGGTCCTTGTGCTAGATTCTCTTTTTAAACTACACAAGTGTGAATCTTCCACTAGAAAAGACCAAGTGGGAGTGAGGAGGAACTAACTAGAAATTTCCAAAGAAAAATATGCCAAAATACAAGTATTACAGGGGTTTTTTGTGAGAGTTAGCCTTTCTTTTTATTTTTTTTTTTAATTTTTTACAATCACAACAAAGTTCCATGAGATCATGAATGTTGCATAGTTACTGTGAACCACAAATATAGAAAATGTAGATGAAACATTAACAACATCTTAGAATCATAGAATCAGCGGAGCTGGAAAGGACCTGCGAGACCATCAAGTCCAACCCTTGATCCAACACCACTGTGGTTATTAGACCGTAGCACTAAGTGCCACATTCAGTCTCATCTTAAAAACCTCCAGGGACAGAAAATTCACCACTTCCCTGAGCAGCCCATTCCAATGTCTGATTACCCTCTCTGTAAAGAATTTCTTCCTAATATCCAACCTAAACCTCCTCTGGCACAGCTTAAGACCACACCCTCTTGTCTTACTGATAGCTGCCTGAGAGAGGAAGGAGATCAACACCCAGCTGGCTGCAACCTCCTTTCACCTCCTTTCGGGTAGTTGTAGAGAGTGATGAGGTCTCCCCTGAGCCTTCTTTTCTCCAGGCTAAACAACCCCAGCTTCCTCAGCCTCTCCTTATAATACTTGTGTTCTAGACATTTCCCTAAGCTCTCCCCTTGTTTGAAGCACTTGAGTAAAAACTGTTGGTCATAGGCAATTACATCATACTAAATCATACTGAGAAGCCACGTAGCTAAAACCTCCACTACGTATCTTTTTTTTTCTGATTTTTTTTTTACTCATAATTGCAATTTAAATAATACATTAAATATTATCACATTTTTGTAAGTTTCTGTATAACATATTTTCTCTGGACTACATCACCATTAAAGACTAGCTACGATAATAAACTATTATAATATTTACCTGATTTTGACAGCACACCAGAGAGATATGAGTGTTTCAGATTCCATTAACACCTTCAGCTGAGTCTCACTGTTGGTCTGCCTGACTTGTTCACAGTAAGGGATAATGACCCATTCACAGTAAGGGATAATGACCCACCCTTTTGAGAAAAGACAGAGAAATGTAGAGAGAAAGCCTTGAATAATATATCACTTAAAGCATTCTTCACATATTCCAAACAAAAATTCTTATTAATAAACCATTATTTAATCAAGGGGAAGTCATTACTCTCATGTTGCTCTACTTCCCTGTTATCTGTATCTTCTTTGATGGCATGTTCATTTCTTTCTCTACTCTCCAATTCCCTTTGGTTTTTTCATTATCAGCTTCTTGTCTTTCAGGCTGGTAGGGGTTATTAGACAAATAGAGAAATTAATTCAAGGCCTAGGATTTCATTCAATTGTCACTTCATAACTACATCTACATAAACTGTGCCTTGTCAGGCTCTGTAGTTTGGAAGGGACCCACTTACCTACAGACTGGGGATGCATTTTTTTTCTGTCATGTTTTGGCCAACAACCTTTCTTTACTCTTTTTATGAGATCTACTAGACCCAAAATGTTCTCTATTTTATTCCATTTATACCAACAATTATCTTTTTCTACCAGACTTAGGTTGTCCCTGCTTCTTATTAAGCTAAAGAAGGATTGGATCTTCAAGCAATTAGTAAGTGTTTTCCCACATTTACATTTTTCAATTCTTTGTAAGTGTTGATGTTAGAGGTGTATGCAAGGTATTGGCATCAGTGTCACAAAAAACACCTCTCTGCAATTTACTACACACCTCAGAAAATTACTGTCATCCTTGTTAGGATGGAAGTGTAGTATTTATTTTGAACTGCTGGAAGCAGCTCTAAAGGTAGCAGACTCATGCACATGACACTTTTTTTTATGATCTCTGTCTATCATCCCCTAACAGAAGTCCAGAAAGAAAACCAGTTCTGAATGGGGCAAACTGCTCATTTCTTTTCATGCATCAACAGACTGTAGAGGTAAAGAAAGAACACAGACAGTAAAAGATGAGGAAAGAAAAACTTCACAAATCTTCAAATGTTTCTGATAGCCTAAGCAGATATAAGAAATGTAGTTTTGATCAATTTTGAAAGATCAACCACACATTTCCAGTATCAATTTTTTTAAATGTCAAACCACTTGCACAGAATTATTAAGGAAGATTTCTGAATTTCTGTAGCTGTAAAATAAGAAAAGCTGGCCAGAAAATGTAACCATTATTTTTTTTAAGATAAAAGTTTTAAAAAGTAAAAATATCCATGATATCTTGTCATTATAGTTAACCATACTTCAGTCATTTTCAAGATGTCAGAAACTATGTTAAGCATAACCACACAGAAGCTTACACAAAATATTTTGACTGGTAAATTGTGGGGAACATGTTTTAGGGATGCTGGACTAAGCATCCTGAGAGATGTAGTCCCCAAAGTACTCTAATACACATGGGCAGGGGCAAGTCCCATGGTGGTTGGCTAAGAGAACCATGTGTTGTTTTGAAGTGCATGTAAAAGATGCTGCTTGCTTCTAATGAACGGATTTGGTTGGTGGAAGCCCCAGCCACTGGGTCATGTGGGTTTATTTATTTATTAGATTAATAAAGCCACATCTGGCGCCTGGAACATGGGGCTTTCCCTGTAACAGGGATAATCAGAAACTGCCTTGCAGCAAGGAAGATTGTGGTAGCATTCGCACTAGCTTGTTCTAAAACTCAGAAATGCATCCCGGAAAAAAGCAAGACATTTATAAAAGTGTCAAGACTTCAGCACAGAATGCAGCTAGAGGATGCACCACTGAACAGAGCTCAAAAAAATTCGGTGGTGGTTTCTCTAGGCGAGGGCAAGTGCACAAATGCAGGGATGTTGATTAACTGGTGGGAAAAATGCCACGAGGAAGCAATGCGGACAGGAGACTGGAAAGTTGTTAATGCATGCCCAGTTATATACCACCTGCGCCAAAAGCCTCAGTTCCAAAATTTACCCTATAAGGTGACCAAGGAACTGAGGTAACTTGTTAAAGAGAGTGGAGTTTCCTCGTCTCATACGTTTTTGTATTTGGAGACATTGAGTACCACTTATGTATTTACACTTCATGATTGGAAGATGCTGTTGAAGATGGTTTTAACAACAACCCAGTACAGTGTCTGGTTAACTGACTTTTGGGAGAATTGCACAGAGTATGCAAATGACCCAGGCGGTTCGCAGGCAGGCATGACTTGCAATGATTTGGCAGGGGAGGAGGTCTACGTGACAGCTGATTCACAGACAGGCTACCCCTGGGAGATATATGAAGTGATTGCGAAAATGGCTTTGAGGGCAAAAAGAAAGATCCCTAGCACGAACAGGGATAGCAACTTGTCCTTCACAAAGGTGAAGGGATCGACTGAATCCTTCTCCCAGTTCCTCGATCAGCTGCAGGCATCTTTAAACAGGCAGGTAGAACATGAGGAGGCTAGAGAGCTGCTTTTTAGGCAGTTTACTTATGAGAATTTGAATCCAGACTGCAAGCGAGCTCTGCAGGCTATCCCTAAAAGGGAAAGCTGCACCATTGCTGAGATGGTTCGAGCATGTCAGGGTGTTGGATTGGTTGAACATCACACAGCCTCTCTAGCAACAGCCTAAGCGCCCAGCTGAGATTACAGGATAGGGCAAGAGGGGGAGGCAGCTGCTACCGATGTGGTGCTGCTGATCATTTTTATAAGAACTGCCCAAAGAAACACCCCTCGGCAGTATGCCAAAAACGTCACCATGGGAAACGCTGGTCTAATGAAGTTCAAGGTCAAATTGACCTGAGGACAAATCCTTCCCATCAGGGAAACTGCAGATGGGGTGTGAAGCTGAGTGCCCTGATTCAGCAAATAAATACGGCCCAAGAAAACAGATTGGCGATTTGCTCACCGCCACCTCAGGCAGCACTGGGCTGGACCTGGCCTCCAGAGGGCCAGTAACTTTGACATCTACCACCATAGTGTTGATCCCTGCAGGGGTTTGGGAACCTTTAGGCCCAGGAGTCCATGCCCTTTTAATTGGATGATCATCAATGACCAGGATGGGTTTGTTTGTCTTACCTGGAGTGATTGACTCTGACTCCCACAGTGAGATACAAATCATGACATGGACCCCAGTTACATACCTAAGGGAAAATGGCTTGCACAGCTAACCCCCTTTTACAGCACATCACCGGCTGGGGAGGGGGAAAGAGGCTCGAGGGCTTTCGGGAGCACAAGTGAGCCTCAAATATTCTGGGCAAAAACTACTTCTGGGGCACAACCAATGATGACTTGTCAGATAGACAGACCCAGATTCAAAGGTTTGGTAGGACACAGGAGTGGATGTTACTACTGTCAAAGACACTGAGTGGCCAGCTGACCCGCCCACTGTTTTTTCTGCTTCAACTATCCAGTTTGCAGAAGTGCTGACCTCAAGGATACCAACTGCAAAGGGTTAGTTGTTTCTGACTGTAGCTAAATGTAAGACACTTCGACTGTTACTTGTTTTCTCTGTGAGTTTGAGCAGCAGCCTTTAAAGGCTGTCCTTACACTACAAATTGTCATTACAGAGCTTAGTACTGGAGATTAAAAGCAAGTATTGGAGATTAAAAGCAAGTCTCAATAATATATTATTACAGAAAATACATAGAAAATCTACTCAGACCAAGACTAATATATACTGGGTATTATGTGTATTATGATTGTGTCTGTAGCTGCTAAGTATTGATAACTAAAATTACTGTAGAACCTGCACCACGTCAGGCATAGTGCTTAAAAAACTTTCCATCTTCTTTCTGTACTGAATTCTATAGTCAAGTAGAAATAAAGTCAAGTAACTATTTGTCTAGTCATAGGATCAAAATATTTCAAAAGTAGGGGAGATGCACACAACCTGTGGTAGTGCACTACTAAGTGCAGGCAGGAGTTACAAATTTAGGGAACTTTAAAAAGTGCTTTTCAGCTAGATCCCTTGCTGTCTGAGCATCCACTACAAAAATAAAAAAGCTCCGTGAAGTTTTACAGAATGTTAAGTAGATGAGGACAAAGCTAAATGCAAAAGAGTTACAGATGCTATTCTAATACATAGCCAGAAGAAATGAAAAGGAGTGACTATGTGCAGTCTCTTTTGGAACATGAGTTCTCAGGGTTTACAGTGAATACGCAAAAGAGATGTGATGACAGGAAAAAATGGAAGTAAAAAGAATAGTCTAAATAACAGAGGTTCAGAAATTGGTATTATCTTTATCAACATTTTCTCCTTCAAGGCAAACTTCTTAACAAATAGGTGTGCATCATCCAGAAAACCAAAAATCACCTGTCATAAAAACATGAGCAAAATATAAAATAAGAGGCTTCAATCTGTAGACTGGAAAACTAGAAAAGTTGAAAAGACATGGTGCAAGTTGTCCAGTAATTTTGCATATCAAAGCAGTTATGGACACCATCTTACATAACTGAGTCCCAAGGGAACTGACTGATGTTGTTGCTAAGCCACTCTCCATCATATTTGAAAAGTCACAGCAGTCAGGTAAAGTCCCCAGTGACTGGAAAAAGGGAAACATTGCTCCCATTTTTAAAAAGGGGAGAAAGGAAGATACAGCAAACTACGATCTGATAAGCCTCCCCTCTGTGCCTGGCAAGATCATGGACCAGATCCTCCTAAAAGACATGCTAAGGTACATAAAAAACAAGGTGGTCTGAGGCAAGCCAGCACAGCTTTACTAAGGGCAAATCCTGCCTGAACAATTTAGTGGCCTTCTTTTATGGAGTGATGGCAAGAGTCAACAAGGGAAGACTGACAGATGTTAGCTGTCTAGATTTCTGTAAGGCCTTTCATATGGTCCATACAACATTCTTATCTCCAAATTGAAGAGACATGGATTTCATGGATGGCCTTTTCAGTGGATAAGGAACTGGCTGGATGAGCCAGAGAGTTGTGGTTGATGATTCTATGTCCAGGTGGAGGCCAAGGACAGTTGATGTCTCTCAGGGCTCTGTCTTAGGACCAGTGCTCTTCAATATCTTCATCAATGACACTGATGGTGGGATCAAGTGCACCCTTGGCAAGTTTGCAGATGACACAAAGCTAGTGGTGCAGCTGACAGAACAGAAGGATGGAATGCCATCCAGAGGGACCTCGACAAAATTGAGAAGAACTGGGCCCACAAGAACTTCATGAAGTTCAACAAGTACAATGAATTGCACCTGTGTTGGGCAATTCCAGATATAAACACAGAGTGGGACAAGCCATTGAGAATGGCCTAACCAAGAAGGACTTGGGGATTCTTGTGGATGAAAAGCTGGACATGAGCCAAAAGTGTGCACTTGCATCCCAGAAGGCCAATCACATCTGAGACTGCATCCAAAGAGGCATGACCAGCAGATCAAGGGAAGTGATTCTCCTCCTCTATTCTACCCTTGTGAGACCCCACCTGGAGTACAGCATTCAGCTCGGGGGTCCTTAATACAAGAGAGATGTGTATCTGTTCGAATATGTCCACGGGAGGGCTGTGAAGATGATCAGAGGGCTATAGAACCTGCAACAAAAACAGGCTGAGAGAAGTGGGGTTGTTCAGTCTGGAGAAGAGAAGGGAGACCTCCTTGTGGCCTTTCACTACCCTAAACGGCCTTATAAAAAAGGAGAGAGACTTTTTGTACAAGCAGAGAGTGACAGGACAAGGGGCAATTGTTTTAAAGTGAAAAAGGGCAGGCTTCAATTAGATATCAGAAAGAAATTTTTTACTCAGAGGGTAATGAAGCACTCAGACAAGTTACCTAGAAAAGCTGTGGATGCCCCATTCCTGGAAGTGTTCAAGGCCATGTTGGATGGGCCCCTGAGCAATCTGGTCTAGTGAATAACACTCCTGCCCATAGCAGGAAGGTTAGAACTAGATGATATTGAGGGTCCCTTCCAACCCAAGGCATTCTATGATTCTATGGTTCTATAACAGCCTGTATTTCTTAATTGTGGCCCAACAAGTCTTAAATTACAGAGATACTCAAGAGCTTATTGAAAATTGTTTACCAAAGCTTATTTTTATCAGAAAAAAATATGACTTTTTAATTATAAATTGTTTCGAGTGGCATTTTTCTTAGAATACCAATTCAAAATAAAACACCTGAAGAGTGTTCAAAGCTAAAAATATTCCCACAGTTTTTTCAGGGTTTTTTTGTGTCATATGCTTTGTTTTCTACAGAAATCCAGGAAAAATATGGCATGGAGAATCTATAAGAGAGAAAACAGAAGTCATTTTGCTTCAGTGGATCACTCAAAAACAGAACATTAAAGAGCATAAAACATAAACAGAACATAAAAGAGCAGAACATTAAACTTTTTCAGTCTCCATATTGGGTCAAAAGCAAGAATTTAACAAAGCAAAGGAAAATTGTCCAATACTGAGACATTTACAGAAAATATCTTAAATGTAACAAAACATCATCTCCCACAAAAAGGGAGAAAATATTTTGAAGCAAGATAACTTCTATTCCTTGATAATAACATAATCTTGTGTGGGAAAAGGAACACCAGATAACATGACGCAGATGAGTTAACTTCTTCATTAAGTGGACCAAAACAGTGGGATAGGCCATGTTAGGTAAAGAGCTGTCCACACACGTGCACATGCACATGATTTCATGCCAGAAGGTTGAGGCTACAGAAAAAGTGACATTCCTTCCAGTACTCCCTCTAGTCTCTCTGTGACAGGGTGTGCCTAAGGGCATGGCAGACAATGTTTTCACCATTTCATCCTGGATTCTCTGTTTCTATGTGCTGCCAGCTGTCCATGTACCAGTTTTCCCAAACTCTTGTTGCTGGGGGTGTTCATGGCCACATGCTGTCTCAAATGGATACACAATGTTATCACACTAGGCCTTTCCAGCTGTTTCAGGCATTGTTCTCCTGGCACTTTTTGATCCATGGTCCATACGATGGCTCATTCCACTCAGTTCATGCTTTCTTGTTAGCCTGCCTGTCACCCATGGCTAATTATCCTTAGGCAGCTTAAGTAAAGGGCTGCAATACTCTTGCAGCATATAAAAAAGATTTTGGAGACAAAAATATCAAATATTTGGAAAAGAACAAAAGTTTAAACATTGTATGAAAAAGATTTGCTTTCAACCATCACGAGATATTTTGCCATCTGTACTGTCCAGAGGTTTTGGAAATCTATCACAACATAGAATATCCAAATAATTTGGCATTGAGATGGCCTATTCCTTGGAAACCCTGTGTTTTGTAATCCATATGGGTTTAACTGCAAGGAATTCCCTTAGGTCTTTAGGAACAAAGCATTAGCTGAAACAATTGCTGTCACTAATGACACTTTGAAAGGGCTCAGGAATAAAGATGGCAAAGATTGGTTGCTAGAAGGGATTTTCCAGAGCTCATCAACAAATCATTTCTACTTTGCACATCCAAGATACTTGCAAGGAATGTGCTGACACTGTCATGCCTGCAGCTCATCTTGTAAGCCTTTCCTACAACAGTAGTATGCTGGTGGAAGCAGAAGCCTGTATCCATGGAGCTCTATCCCTACTCTTATGTTCTTTACTTATCTTTCTATTCCAATGAGGACAAAAAAAAGACCTAGTTTCTTTTTGTCAGACTCTTTCATTTTCTTTTTAACTCATTCTAAATGACAAAATGATATCGGTCAAAATGATAGCTAGAGATGGGAAAACTCTCAGGAAAATGTGTCTCTCCATGCTGCTGGACAAAAACACATTTTACAAAGCACTGGCATTGATGATGACATGAGGCCATATCTGGGATGGTGCCATGTGGGCACACATGAAAATGATTTGCCATCATTGCTACTGTCTGTACCTTTGGCATCCTAAGTCCTCTTGCCTTGTCCATACCAAGCCCCTAATGCCTCAGTTTATTATTTGCTCACTCCATGCACTGTCTCCTTTTGCACATGTGCATATGGTTACAGTCTCATTTTGAGGATGATTTTAGGATTTCACTTGAAGACTACTTGTTTCAGCATTTTTAGAGGTATTGTCAGCTTTGATGTTTACCAATATGAATAACCTGTGGGACATCTCTGGAGAATACAACTTTACTCCTAAAAACACTTACTGTTCCTTATTCTCACACTTATATCTGGCAGTCAAGTTACAAATTAATTAAATTCTTAGACATTATTAGTTCCCACACCTCCTCTTACTCCTAATACATTTTTAGAGGAACAAAACAAAACACAACACATTTGAAATTACCCTAAGTTTACATTGAGCACTGAGACAACTCTTTCAAAACACATTTTGGAAAAAGTGGGTGTTAATCCCTTATGCCTCAAGGGCTCATGTATAAACCTGTGTCCTAATTAGAACAGCTGAGACCAATTCATCACTGGATGGGTGTAACCTGAAACTGTGTATTCTATAGCCTTCCATGCCATTTCCCAGAAACTGTTATCAAGAGAGCATTTACACCATCTGCCCAGAGCAGCCTGACTCCTCAGGCTATAAACTAGGCGTTAAGAGGCCTGTGAGACTGGAAGATGTTCCTGTCCTCACACCCTTTTATGGAATTCCCCGCTCTGAGGGAAGGACTGAGCATTCCTGCCTGAACTGGAGAATATATAAACTTGGAGTTTTGGAACCTTTTTACCACTCGTGGGATCCAGAGGAAGACTGCAGATCACTACTCTCAACCAGACTGAGACCATCACCCTCAAACTGGACTACAATCACCACTTTTGACCAGACTGCAACAGCTCTCCCACCAGCAGGTTTTTCTCCTCTCCCTTTACTTTGGACTCAGGGGGGCCCAAGGAACACCACTTTGTTCATGCCCCAGGGTGCTGGGTTATACATTTGGGTTTTGTGGGTTAAGACCAATTGTTTGTCTGTATAATTGTACTTATAGTATTATTTTATTAAATTGTTATTCTGACTTATAATCTCTCTTTTGAGTTGAGTTCATTTCCCCTGCTGGTTAACTTTTAAACCAGCACAACCTGATATAATAAAAACCTGGTATAATAAAAAATTTTGCTACTAGAAGGAACCTCAATTAATATACGTGAAATATTTAGGAAACTTCAGATGAAAGATGCTATGAACTGTCAAAATTTTTATATTCTAATATATTCCTTGAGACAGTTTGGCCCAAAGTAAGCAAGTCTCCTTCTAGCTAGAGGCTGACAGATGTATTTTGTGATGAATTGTTTGTGTTGAATGAACAATTTCAGAAGTTATTCTGATTTTTCTTTTTTAATTTTAGGTTTTCTGAAGGTTAGCATCTGCAATTCTATGATTATACTGGGGAAAGGGAAGAAAAAGGCTAAGTATAAGCATGTATGTGCCTGATTGAAATCATGAAGCTGAAATATAAAGCTTTGTGCTGGAAGGATCTGTAGCTAAGTGACAGCTAAAAATAACTTCATTCAGGACAGATGGATGATGTGGGTGCTATTCAACTCTTTTACTGGACTTTTCAACCCCTAGGCATGTTTTATTAAGCCATTCTTAAGATCAATATGAAAAAAAATTGCCTACAATATGATAATATAATAGATGGGGTTATATTAGATGGGGTTATATTAGGTGGGGTGAGCTTTAGAGATTTCTACAGCTTACAGTTTTTTGTGCTTGGGGTTTTTTAAATTTTAATATTCAGGTTTGGAAGATATTGAAAAAGTTGATTTTCACAATTATCTTTGCACAATGGATATTATCTATAGAAATCACTATGTCTGTTAACAGTATCCTTTAAAACTTCTAATGTCAGAAAGAAAACGGATCTATTTAAAAGTTATTAACACTAAAATTAAATGGCAGGGTGCCCTCTACTGTCTCACAGTATTAGCACCAAACAGTAACAAAAATCAGGTATTTGTAATGCATCAAGAACCATGGTCCAAAAGCTAAGAGATCAACTGCTGTATTTAATTTGAAACATGCTGGACTCATTAAAAACAGGTTTAGATCTCTCGCACGTCTTGAAAAGGTGATGGTACCATACACTGTATGTAGCTTGAAGAAACAGTCTGGCTTCTCCAGTGAACAATATTCATAATGCAGCAATGTTATACATCATCAATTGATAAAAGGCTTTCCAAGGTATGAAAATAGGAATTAAGCATGTTCTGTTACATTTTCTACATCTCATCAGTGCCTACAAGTTCAGCAGAAATTGTGAAATTCCTGCTTTTGCACAGTCTTTCCCTCCTCTAATTCCCTATGACAAAAATGGGCTGCTGACCTAGGATCTAAGCTTAGAAAAAGCTTGATAGTCGCACACCATCAGGAAGAAGAGTTTCACCTCAGCCATCAAATAAAGAGCTTCTTGTGCAAACTGGAAATACTTGCACAGAGGTGGCAGTAGCTGATTGCTGACCTTCAGCAAGTGTCCCACATAAGGAGGAACATTTTAACAACTGTCTGTGCTTCCAGTTTCTACCAGGATTTTGATTATGAATATTATTATTATTGGTGGTGGTGGTTTTTTTGTTATCAGAACTACTATTATTATTAATTACCAGGAATAGTATTATTAGTTAGCAAGATTACTCCTGGTAATCTCTTGAAGTGTGCATACAGGCCTGATAAGTAGACTTCATGCCTCTCTTTTTACTTTAATATCAAAGTAGCAGAAAGTGAGAGCTTTTCTTGGGTTACAGGGAATTTAAGAATTCCACAAAGTTACTTTAGACATAATGAAATGAAAAATATGTAAGATGGGGATTATTTATTACTTTTGCAGGCTGAGAATAAGAATAGAAATAGAACCACTGATGCTTATTGCACTATTACTTGGCAGGCCTTTTGACACGAGGATGTGGAGAGCACACCACCAGTTGGCTTCACAGTCAAGTGAAGTGCTGAAGTTGTGACCTCCAGACACCTCTGAAATTGCAGTGCATTAATACCCCTGGTTGCCAAACAACATCCCAGTATTCAGTAGAAGATACCTTCAGCTTTATTCTGTTTTCAGACTCTCAATTGAAGGTTAGAGTATTAATACACAGTAAATATTCTTAAGCTCTCAAAATGTCTGGCCTTGAGTAAAAGCATAAATTTTGTTTTGGCTGGATGGATAACATAGTTGTACAAAGAAAACAACAGACTTTTTTCCTCAAGTCTCTGAGAAGTTTATGCACATTAATATATATCCTCAGCACTCTGTGAAATATGGATTTATTATCAGCCCTGTTGTACAGTTGGAGAATTAAAACTAAATGCACTATCCAGTTTCTGGCAACGGTGCCAGCATGGGAAATCAAATCTATGCTGAGTCCCATCCTACAACCTTAAACAGATCAGGTATGATGTGACCTTAGTGATTTTGGGAAACCCAAGAGACTCTACTAGACTTCCAGGTCAAAGCAAATAGTAACTTCCTGAAGCTCCAAAGTGAAAGCAAGGAGCAGTTTCTGGGAGAAGGAATGCTGAGGACATGATGAAATGATCTATAATGTCCCATGCCTCTGGAAGTATACCCATTTTTAGCAGTTATCTCAGCTTTACACACAGCAGAGATAGCTATGGCAAATATGAGCATTGAAGAAATGAGGCTGCACACACCGTGATTCAATTCTGTCTGCCCCACTCATCACACAGGAACTGTGTACAACATTGGATCAGAAGATCACTGTAGGATTGATGAAGCTGATGCATCTGCAGTTTCCTTTGGACATCACCACTGATGTGTGCTGATGTCTACGTCTTACTGTATCTTTTCCTCATGGTTCAAATTTGCATTAAAGTAGCTGGAGCTGCTAACAAGCTACTATAGCCTACTGGAAAAGAGCTTCTTCTCATGCTGAAGAAGTAAAGTATGCTTTTCTCTGTATCACTATTTGTTCTAGAAGCACCTCTGATTATATTTCACTTACAGGCTAAAATCAGAGAAATTCCAGGAATAAAAGTTCCATCTCTAGAAGAATAGACGATAAATAAAATTTGTCCCTTTTTCTTACTCTGCTGTTCCCTTATAGTTTAGGAAGTATTCATTTCCCAGCATCACCTGAAAATTCAGCAATAAGAGAGGATAGTTCTGGTTGCAAAACTTCCTACTAGCTGTTTGAACTTCCTTTCTTCCTGTTCTAAAGTTGCCATGTTCATCATGCATGGGCTGAAGTTTCAGACATATGATACTTCCTGCATTACTACCCAGGACCTTCTGGGTTTCTTCCTATTCTTGTGATCTCAGGAAGATCCAGGAAGATGGGGATATGAAATGTTTGACTGGGACTGCCCAGTTAGTTAGTGCTTACAATTCTTGATTGACAGGTATTAAAGATCAAATTGTCCAGCAAATCTCAATATAAATTAAGAAAATATGATTGTATACTGCACTGAGTTCTGCTTGCACTGGATTATCTAGCTCATCAATTGCATAGGGTTATAGATGAGTTTTGCCAGGACTTCAGTCCTTCTGGGCAATATAGACAGAGGAACTTTACAAACAAAACCTGCAATGGCCACTGGGCTAAGTGGAACCTCAGTGGGCACTTCAAGAAACCAAACTTTAGACATAGGTGCTCAGAATGTATGTTAAATGTTTGAAATCTAGCCAAGGTATTTGTGGAATTCTCCTTATGCAATCAACTCAGCGTCAATCATGCAAGCTATGTATTGTCATGTCCACCATTAGATGTCTCGTACTAAGTACTTCATATGGAGTACCATTACAGGTGTAAGAGTCACACAGAGTTGTAACTAGTTTCCTCTCCTTGACACATGGAAAAGCCAAGCTTTGGAGGCAGCTTCTACAGCAAGAACTGAAGGCCTGTGGACATCCAAGTATTCTGATGCACAGCATATACCAGCTAACTTTTACAGTGCTGTGACTTCACTGTTTTCAGCAGAAACCCAGGATGTTCTACCTGTCTTAAAAAAAAATAAAAATTTGGGAAATCTGCAGCTCCAACTGCAAACATGTTTGAAGGTTTGAAGGGGGTGAAACCAGGCTCTCCAGAGGTGAGCCTAAGGGTGATAAGCCCAAGCTAGGAGTGTAGTCAGCAGCCCAGCTGAAGTGCATGTACACCAATGCACCCAGTATGGATAGCAAACAGGAGGAGCTGGAAGCCATTGTACAGCAGGAAAACTATGATGTAGTCACCATCATGAAAACATGATAGGATGACTCACATGACTGGAGTGATGCAATGGATGGCTACAAGCTCTTCAGAAGGGATAGGCGAAGTAGGAGAGGTGGAGGGGTAGTTCGGTATCTTAGGGAGTCTCTTGACTTTGTGGAACTTGAGGTTAGTGATGATAAAGTTAAGTGCCTGTGGGTAAGAATCAGGGGGAAGGCTGACAAGGACGACATCCTGGTCGGAGTCTGTTATAGACCACCCAACCAGGATGAAGACGTGGATGAATTATAAGATCCTGGCCCCTGTGCTTGTAGGAGGCTTTAACCTGCCAAATGTCTGCTGGGAACTCAAAACAGTGGAAAAGAGGCAATCTAGGAGGTTCCTGGAGTGTATGGATGATAGCTTCTTGCCACAGCTGGTGAGTGAGCCTACCAGGGCTCGGGCCCTGCTAGACCTGCTGCTTACAAACACAGAAGGGCTTCTGGGAGATGTGGTGGTCAGAGGCTGTCTGGGCTTCAGTGACGATGAAATGATGAGGTTTTCAACACTGAGTGAAACATGAAGGGGCATCAACAAAACCTCTACCCTGGACTTCTGGAGGGCAGACTTCGGTCTATTCAGGATGCTGATTCAGAGAGTGACTTGGGAAACAACCCTGAAAAAACAAGGGGTCCAGTAAGGATGGATGCACTTCAAGAACAAAATCTTGAAGGCACAGGAGCAAGCTATGTGAAAGATGAGCCAGTGAGGAAGACAAATGGCCTGGATGGACAGGGAGCTTTTGCAGGAACTCAGGATAAAAAAGAGGGTGTATCATCTTTGGAAAGAGGGGTAGGCAACTCAGGAAGTATTTAAGGATGTCGTTAGGTTACGCAGAAAGAAAATTAGAAAGGTGAAACCTCGATTAGAACCCAAGCTGGACAATTCTGTAAAGGATAATGAAAAGTGTTTTTATAAATACATTAATAGCAAAAGGAGGGGCAAAGAACAATCTCCATCCTTTACTGGATATGAGGAGAAATATAGTCACCAAAGATGGGGAAAAGGCTGAGGTATTTAACACCTTCTTTGACTCAATTTTCAATAAGATAGGTCGTACTCAGGACAAACTGGCCTCCTGAGCCAGTAGACAGGGATGGGGAGCAGAGTTGCCCCCCTGTAATCCGGGAGGAAGCAGTTAGTGACCTACTGAGCCACTTGGACCAGATGGAATCCATCCTAGCGTGCTGAGGGAACAGTTGGAAGAGTTTGCCAAGCCACTCTCCATCATTTATCAGCATTTCCGACTAACTGGGGAGGTCTAAGTTGACTATAAGTTTGCCGTTGTGACACCCATCCATAAGAAGACCCGGAAGGAGGATCCAGGAAACTACAGGCCTGTCAGCCTGATACTCAGTGCCCAGCAAGGTTATGGAACAGATCAGCTTGAGTGTGATCACACAGCACCTACAGGACAGCCGGGGGATCAGACCCAGCCAGCATGGATTTAGGAGGGGCAGGTCCTGCCTGACCAACCTGATGTCCTTTCATGACCAGGTGACCCACCTGGTGGATGATAGGAAGGCTGTGGATGTGTCTACCTGGTCTTCAGCAAAGCCTTTGACACCATCTCCCTTAGCATATTCCTGGAAAAACTGGCAGCCCACAGCTTGAACAGATGCTGGCTGGCTTAAGAACTGGCTGGCTTAAGAACTGGCTGGAAGGCCAGGCCCAGAGAATGGTGGTTAGCAGTGTTACGTCCAATTGGTAGCCAGTCACTAGTGGTGTCCTCTGGGGATCAGTGTTGGGCCCAGTCCTATTTAATATCTTTAGTGATGATCTGGACAAGAGGATCGAGTTTACCATTAGCAAATTTGCAGATGACACCAAATTGGGGGGAGTGACAATTTGCTGGAAGGTAGGAAGGCTCTGCAGAGAGACCTGGACAGACTGAATTAATAGGCCAAGACCAACAGCATGAGGTTCAACAAGGCCAAGTGCTGGGTTCTGCACTTTGGCCACAACAACCCCAGACAGCACTGGGGTTGTCCCCGAGGTTGGGGAAAGAGCGGCTGGACAGTGGCCAGGCAGAAAAGGACCTGAGGGTACTGACTGACAGGAGCTGAATGTGAAGCCAGCAGTGTGCCCAGGTGGCCAAGAAGGCCAGTGACATCCTGACCTGCATCAGGAATAGTGTGGTCAGCAGGACCAGGGAAGTGATTCTTCCCCTGTACTCAGCACCTAGAGTAGAGCTAACACGGGCCTATAGGAGGTCACTCTTGCAGCCCTGGTGTTGATGCTCACTGCAGCAAGGAGATAAAATAGGAATAGCTATGGTGTGCCAAACATGCCTATAGTCCAGGGATGTGCAGACCTGCAATGCCCAGGGACAGGGTCCCTACTTGAAGCCACATTCTCTCTCTGCATCCGTTCTCATGTGCCCAGCAAACCTCTTGCCATTCTGGTGTGGGAGGAGACAGACTGACCATGGGGATCATTAGAATCCCTAATAAAAAAGCTCTCAGTGATGTTTATTACAGCTGTTGCCTACTGAAGGATCTTGCTGCCTGTGTGAATGCTCTTAGCAAAGGAAATGCCACAGGTTTATGACTTCTGAGGGGCAGGAAAGTCCCGTAGATAGCACTGTGCATGGTAGTTGGATAAATCAGTGAATCCTCCAGTTTCAGTGACCCAAAGCAGGACCAGGGTGTTTCTGCAGGTACTGAGAAAGCAGATCTTGTCAGAGAGCCCATCCTGGAGTCTCACAGCTCGCAGATGGGCAGAGGCACAGGTGCTTGAACCCCTTTATGTTTCCCTGCATTGTTAGTGCTTCCTTTCAATTCCAGGTTTCATAAAGGGTGAAGAAAAAGACAAGCCCTGAGCAAGTGAGTACAAGAAGCATGAGGCTGGCTGCCACTAACCCACCAAATGAGCTATGGGCCAGGAGAGGGCTCTTACTACAAGGACTTCAGCTTGTCCACTGTCTGCCCTAGAAGCACTTGAAAGGCAGATGTTCTCTGAGTCTCAGAGCTGTCAGACCTTTCAAAAACCAGCAGCTCTAGCAAGGCATGGCAGAAGTTGCTGTTTCTCTGATCTGCTCCCCTGTGCTGTATCTCCAAGGAAATACTATTAAATAACTTAGAAATTATCTGTACACTACAGTGCACTGCACTGTTCCCATCTTCTGTAACACATTAGACCAAATGGCAAGGAAAGACAGCAAAGCCTTCTGGAAATTACACCAAGTCTGCACTTGAACTACCAGAATGCTAAAAGCCTAAAAGCAGTAAAATAATTACAGAACATTCTAGGAATTCTGAGCTGAAGTCTAAGACAACCTACTGGTGCTTTATAGAAAATTAAGCATGTCTATAGAATGTACTCGCTTTTATAGAGTGTTACCTAGGAATATGCCCAGATCCATTATTTCATTTACCTATCTTAAAATCAGCCTACCCCCATGCTGGGAAGAAGACCCATTTCCACGCTGACAAACCCTAATCCCTGCCTTTGTGGGATATGATCAGCTTAGGCTACATTACTATTACTCACTAGGGAGCTATTACTCAGTATAGTGATGTCCATAAAGATTTGCAAGACCTAGAATTGTGAAACCAGAAAAGAAGTCCTCATAGTATTTTGAAGTCTTGTCCAGAAAAGCAGTATGACTATCTGCAAAGGGAGAGTTGTCTGTATAATCGCTAAGCCAAGATTCAAATACAATATTCCAGGTGTGACTACCATCTTTCTTTCTGGAGGGAAGAGGATATTTTAAAATAAGAAAAAAACACCTTTTCAATCACTTCTTTATTTAAATGGAGAAGAGCGTAGGGAACTGTTGGGGTATTTTGCTATGTTTTTCACAAAGATCCATTTTGCAATAAAAAAGGAAGTCCAAGAAGGTAAAAGCTTCATGAAACCTTAGGGTTCAACAGAAAAAAGAATCCAACATCAAAACTAAAATATTTATCTATATTTGGCAGCTGATAGCTCAGCACTGGTAGACTTCCTAATTTCCTCTGTGAGGAGACGTTCTACAGCCAGGTTTGGTAATTAGGTACCCATGGCACATTTTTGAAATAGTTCTGAAAACATACACCTTAGGCGGCAGGATGACTGAAGCTGTAAGTCTCCCAGTGAAAAAAGAATGCTGTATCCATCAACAACATGTCTTATGTGATTGTAGAATGAAAGAGTCACAGGACTCCTCAGACAAAGCTTTGAACTACCTGATATGCAAAACCAAACACCCTCCTGCTTTTTAGATCATCCTCTTCATCCTAGTACTGAAGCTTTAGATACAAACTTTTCTCAGCCCTGGTAATCTCTCCCTTGGCCAAGTCAGATTTTGATCTCACCACCCGAGGAATAAACTGTTCTTTAGGGATTAGCTGCGCGAGACGGAGAACACAACAATATGGAAGTGCCAAGAATTGTGTAACATGTCAAGACAAGGCCCACGTTATCATGTGATGGCATATAACAGATTTTTTGACTATTCTGTGCATTCCTTCAGGCCCCATTTGTTGAAATACAGTACGTTTCCCTAGATCTCAAAAACAGGGCCCCTCAGTAGGGTGGGGCAGCACTGCATGCCAACTGCCCTTCTGCTCTAAATCATGCAAAATTATCTTTAAGGTTGTTGTCCTATGTTTGCATGCCTTTCACAAATGCTATGTAATAATAATCTGATAAAATAGAGGTGTGCCAGGACACTATGTGTGACTGTTAGACCTTAATGATTAACATAGTTAATTACCTGTAACATAGTTCTTAACTATAGTATGCCACCATCAGTGGTGGCAGTCACTGACTGAAACTTACTTGGAGGCCAGTCCTCGGATTTAGTACAGAACTGTAATAAAAAGTTCCAGGAATTGTATCTGTATCTGTGGTTTTTTAATAGTTTGGGCTGGAAGGGACCTTAAAAGGTCACTGAGACCAAGACTGCTGCAATGAGCAGGGACATCTTCAACTACACCAGGTTGCTTAGAGCCCTGTCCAGCCTGACACTGAACTGAGCCTTGAATGAGGTGCCATCTCTGACAGACTTTTCTTCCACTTTGTCAGTCTGTGTCAACATGCATGGGGACATGTACACAGTGCTGAGATAAGAGGAGGAGGAAAGTAAGAGTGAGAAACAGGGAACATCAAGGTTAAAGGATGAGCTGGAGATGATCCATGACACATCAGCAGATATTCACACTGAGGCCTGTGCAGGGAACTATCACTGAAACGGTGGAGAAAAATGAGGAGGAAGAATCAGCAGAGAGATGTTATGGACTGACCATAAACCTCCAATTACTCATGCTCATGCGCTGCTGGTGGGGAGGAGTCAGAAGTGAATTTGAGCTTGGGAACTGGGACAGGAAAGGCGATACTCCTTTTTGTTTCTCACTATACAAAAATATTTTAATTGCTATCAATTAGTTTTCTTCACATCAAGTCTGTTTTGCTTCTGACAGTGTCTCTGTTTTTATTTCAGCCCATAAGTAAATTAGAAGTTAACATGCCTTTAAGCTTTACTAGGGAGTTTGTGAACACCAGTATTCTTTGATAAGAAATAACCTGTATCCGCAAGACTGCATGCTGGTCATTGGGACATTAATTTAATGTGCTCAGTGTTCAGTTTATCCTGTTTACAGGGGCCATTATAAGTATGAGATCTATGCGACTGAAGCAAAATGATGATGACAAAAAAAAAGGGCAGGAAATGACGAATAGGCCTTCTGAAAAAAAAATTTTGTTAGCTGAAGTTACCACAACAGATTTTAAAGCAACAAAGCAATAATCCACAACATTATTCAAGTTATTCTTTCAGCATTTATTTGAAATAACAATACTTTCCATGATATAGTTTATACATTAAGCAGTAGGGATTTGTCTTTATTTCACATCATCCAGTATAGAAGTGGCACATTCGAAGCAGCACATTAAACCTCTGATAGAGTCTGTACAGTTTAGATAAATAGAACTCTGGATAACTAAACTAACAGAACTTCTGCAACTGTTACCAAAAGAATGCCAAGAAGCTAGGCACGACACTGTACACACTAAGTGCAGGAAGGAGGAACACAAGAGAACCAACTAAACAGATGGGAAATGTTTCTGCATATACAGCCACTTGTCTTTAACTGCTCAACACAAAAAATAGCATGTTTTATTTTGTCCTCATTGAGGAGAGAGTATGCGCAAATGATGTTCGAAGAACACATGGTAGACAGAAACAAAATGAAGTGATGGTCATGTTTGGTTGGTTACTGTATTCCTCAGTGAATGAGTTTACAAAGGATATCTGGTGCTTAAGCAGCAAGGTTTTCTGCCAAGACTTGACAAGAAACATTAAATAAATGCCAGTTTTATTCCCCGTCTTGCCCGTTTACTGGCATTTTGGTGAGCATGCTAAAAGTTCCTGAAGGGCAAATTCAGGTGGTTTGTGGTCCAACATTTTTACTACAGGAATCCCCATTTCATAGCATACAGTTTACCTCTGGATGGAAACAGGCCTTTTAACAATAATTAAGAATACAAAAATTAGCAGAGAGCAGCAGGACACACAGTGCAGTGGTTCACTTTCTGAGAAACCAGAGGGTCTACACATAAGCTCTCTCTGTGAAAACAGCCAGCCAGTTTGGTTGGAAGATACAGTTCTGGTTAGTCAATGTTAGACCTGTGTGAACTGTATCATTAGGAAGGGAAAGATGGAATGGCAAGAATTTTTCCTTCTTTTTATAGAGAACTAAACTGAAAAGTAATACAGTAGTGATAGGCATTATCTTCCCAAGATCACCTTCACTTTCTGCTGTTTCACTGAGTTACCTGTTTCACTTGCCATCATCTTCCCAGTTTCATCTTACTAATGGCTCTGGTTACCACCAGGCCAGCATGGTCAATAAACTAATCCACGCTATGCTAGCTCAGAAGATACAACGCATCACCACCACATAGTATGACAACATGTAAACCAAAGACGCTCATTAGGAATTGATGACTCTAACCACTGCAGTTTGCACTTGTAAGGTGTAAGAAGCAGCATTCTGAAAGCAGTGGTAGTGACACAACTATATGTGTCAGAGGTGGTGGATCAGCCATCCTAATTGGGTAATGGAACTAGAATATCAACATAATTGATGGGGAAGAAACCTGACTGGCCATGAAGCATTCCCTCATACCAGTTTTCATCAATCTGGTTAGTGAGGGTAATGATATCACCCTCTTTAAATCCCAGCTCCCCTTCATTTTCTGGTTCAAAGTCATACAGAGCTCGGCAGCACGGCTGATCCATGTGAGCACCTATGGAGAAGAAACACAAAAAATCAATGTGCTTAAAAATCTCAACATTTTACCACTATACCTATGACAGACTTTGCTGTTTCAAGTATCACTTATATGCTGATGACAGTTCTTTGATAATCTGCTAAACTTCATTAGAAGACAACCATCAGTTTTGGTAACCTTCAGTTACTCTATGTTCCAGCTAGTAAATGTCTGAGAATCCAAAAATAGCTAAGCTACCATCAGGCCCACACCACAAAAGCCCTAATGTATTTTCAGCTTTACAGGCACAGAGACACTTGGTCTATTTACCTCAGGTAAGTAGCGTAAGGGGTACCTTAAAACAACAGTGAAGATATAACTGTGTCTTTGCCCTTTATTTGAAAACTTCACTGATACAGGTAATACCACTGCATATGCTCAAAATCCTCTGAATTTTAATAAGACATTTCCAAAGACCTTTTCTCCTAAAACACTTGATTGCAGGGCCAGCAGGATAGATTCAGAACAAATTTGAAATTGAGAGCTTTCTAATATGCTAGTTCATGAACATCTGACCATAAACTGTTTAAGATGGCTAATGGATATTATTATAAGTCATTAGTTAATGAGATATTCATACATTATACAAAATTAACAAATATCCTCCCTCCCCCTGAAGTCTCTATAGCCTCAAGCCTACCAAAAGCAAAACTGTTACTAGTTAAAATATTTAGCATTTAGTAGCACTAAATTGTAAGATATCATATCCCTACCTGACTTTCCACAGTAAAAGTTCATACACTTCCAGTGGTCTGAATGAAACAACACATGCCACTCCATCAAAATGACAGTTCTACTTTTCCATGTATACTGGCTTCAAGATGAATAACTTTCAGATTCAAATTTTTTGCATATTCATTTCAAACACTCACTCTGGCTAGAAGACCCATGCTTAAGCTATTTTAGGACAAAAATATTTCATTTCTATAGATCTCAACAGAGCAAGTTTTTCAAATACCAGATTTAATTTATTAAATTCTGTAATAAAACCTTACTTCTTTTCTTTACATATCACTCACAGTATATTTTGGTTTCTTTGTCAGGAAGACTATTGTGCTGACACCAACAAGCTATACAACATGTATTTGGTATCCTCATTGTTACCAGCTGAAATTTAGAAGAATTAGCAAATAAACTCTTTAAATGAACCACCCCAAACATGCATTCAAGAATTTTCAAAGAAGAAAGCATTTCTCTGAAACCAACAAGCACTTCAAAAAACAAATAAAAAAAAGCCCTATTGAAGAAAATGCTAAATACTGCTCTCTGAAGAGAAAAATATGAATGCTGAAGAGACATAGGAACATCAGTCTGCACTGCCTTAGCACAGACAAGTGTTCATGCGGCTACAAAAAAGAGTGAACAATAAAATTACTGTGGAATGAGGAGAGCTTCAGCATGCAAGAGTCAAGCCACACTTATGAACAAGGAATCTCTATTGTATCCTTTTCCTTGATTGCATAGTGAGGAGATTACTAGAAGACTGTGTAAGATAATTTCTAGTTGCAGGTGGCAAATGGAGAGACTGTTACTGTCTGTATCTGGGAGAACATCAAACATTCACATCTGGATGGGATGAAAAGGAAGGAAATCCTGATTAAATACCTAGTGAAAAAAATCCAGTCTTGCAAGGTGGAATATGCTAGCAATTGTCACTGAAGTAAAGTGGAATAACTGACATGAGGGTCTGGACAGAGGACCACCCTCACCATAACATGGGATAACAGATCCTTACGGTATGAAACAAATAATAAGGCTTTCTTAGTAGGTATGTATATATACATATGAAATAATATATATATATGAAAAACCAGTTATTAAATATATTAATTATGCACGCTCATGTAAATTCTTCATCTTGATTGTGCTGCTCCCAGCTGGACAAAAAAAATAGCTCAGATGGCTGAGTTTTTCTTTTCAGTGATTTTTACTTTCAGGCTCATTGTGTTGTAATACCTGGTTCTGAAAAGCAGGATAAGGTTATGGAGGCCTGGTGGGCTTCAGGTTTCTGCATCTTCATGTAAAACTTTCAGTTGTTATTTTGGTTTTCTAAATGGCTGTTTTGTAAACATCTGTATTACAAGGTAACCTTCTAGTACAAAGGACCTTTTCGACCCAAAGACACATTTGAAGCAGTGGACGGTCCGTTCCTGTTCTCCTGCCTGGAGATGTGAACACTTTACAAAGAAACAACAGTTCAAACAGCTCTCTCCTATGCTATCCCCATTTTCATCTTCCCTCACAACTAATCTCCAGAAGAAAGCATGCAACTTCTGCACTGATACAAAACTTCAAACACAGATGGCTTTTTTGCTCACATTGTTACTGCCATTACCTGACGGTTTGGGTGTGGTGGCATGGGATATTCCTCCATTGTGCTGTGCATTGTCACCAGTTGTGAAATCCAGGCTCATACGGGGTTTGGGCTGGTATTCTCGCCTGGGCTGAGATGATGCCTCTTTTATTCTACCAAAACATTAAATGTCAAGAGTTAGTATCTTGTTAGCAGATGAGACACACCAAACATCTTTATTTCCATGGCTGAAGTTCTCATCAACCAATCATCCACACTAAACAATTTTTGTCATTTGGAGTAGTGTATTTTGTTTACAACAATAATTTAAATTACCAAAAAACAGCTGGTGTGAGGCTGCTAATTTTTCTTTCCTTCCAGAAACCTAGTATTTTGCCTGTCTTCCTTTTGTCTCACAATAACAAAGAGCTTCTATGGAGAAAAACTTGGTACATGATTATCAATGCTTACAAAAGGGCTTTATAAACATCTCTGTCCCCACTTTAGCAAGAATTTTGCTTCTATCCCTGGCAAGCATTAACTATTCAGCTCGTTGGTGCCAACTCTTGTCATTTTGGGAGAAGACTGTGGGAATGTACTGACTTCAGTTGAAAGCTTGGTTAATTTGCAGTGTGGAATACCTGTTTCACAAAGGGACAAAACTCCAGTCTTCCTGACTTTCAAAAACTTTATATATCATTCATTTCAACTTATTCTTTTAATTGAGATATCTAGAATTTCTAGGAAAGGGTACATTTTAGATTTCCGTGTAAAATCCAGGCAATGGATGAACAGCTTAAGTAGAACAACATATATTTCTAATACCACATATGGAAGAATACTTGAGTCAAGACCTCTAGATTTAAAAGACAAATTGGTTTCTCTAATCTTTTCTAGATCTGCCCTAGACTTGCTGTTGATAGCACATTTTGATTTATCTATTGAAAAGACTTAACAGGTTTTGATCCTAATAACAATATTATTAGTATCACTCAGTCCCCAGAGACTGCTTTTCTTCTACATAAAAAAATAACCAAACTCATAACCATATTAAAAACATAAATAATTGAAGCTGTCAAAATATCCTTAAATAAAAAGGTTTTGCTGTGTTTCACTCATTAACAAAATTTACATTTTCAAGCCAGTAAAGCTTTGAAGAAAAATATATTTAAACAAGTTCTGTTACACTTAATACTTCCATGAAACAAACACCATCTTTTTCTGCTTATGAACTATAAAGTGACAGTTCCAGTGGCTTGCTAAAAACTACCCAAAAGCTCAGCATTGGCCATGTTTCTTAAGAAAAGAAACATCTCCATGGAAACCATTCCTTCTTCCCAGCCACTCTGTCATGATACTATATAGTGAAAACTGCATCCACCTTCTGCTTGGTGAATTGGGGAGTTTAAAAGTAATAGCTTTTGCTGATCTTCCAGTTTTTATTAATTTTACTGCAAGTTTCCTAATGGTTGCCAAAATTCTAAAATCCCAGTTCCTGGAAACATGGTATTTAAAGGAAGTTTATATCTTCCATTAATGTTTAGGAGAAAAATGAAAATTCTTGCACTTGCAGTTCCTGAAGAAAGTCTTGAAGTCTAATTTAAACAGCCCAGAGAAAACAGAATACAAGTGCATTTTTAAACTTTTCATGTTTTTTGCAATCTAACTCTTACTTTCTTTCATTCTTTGGTGAATATTTTACACAGGACAATGTTGATAGTTAAAAGACATTGTCCATGCCAAACAACAGCATGAACAAGTTCCATTCCCATCTTTTTTTAAAAAGTATTTACAAAATGGGCAATATCTGCTGTAGACATCACTGAGAGTGAATAGTAACAAATTTGTTCAACTTAAAAGTAAAGCATTATTTATTTTCTGTTCCATATAGTCAAAAAACAAACCCCAAAATCCAGGGGCCATGCATTTCCTTTCCACCTGCATATCACCATCAGGAAAAGAGTAGTAGTTCAAATAGTGACAGCTCTACATTCCTGCCTCATCTCTGGCATGAGCATATCACAGAGCTCTAATTTGTGTCCAGTGGTGTGAACAAAGGATGATTTATCCAGTAGACTTTTTGCAATTAGGGATGCACAGTAAGCTTATGCAAAATATGTACTTCAGCTGAACTATAATAGCAATCTGATGCAAGATCCTTGAAAATCTAAAATTATTCAAAAGGGAAAAGGATGATCTCAACTGATACAGGAAGAGAAATCTATTGCAGAGAGAGGTAAGTTCATTTAATGGCATAATTTATAGACTACAAAACAACCCACCTGCTCCCGAGGATTTTTTAATACTTTTGTAAAGTAAGTGAATTGCAGTATTAATTTAGAAGTGCTGAAAATTGTTTTGTTAGCTGTTTAGAAAGTACTGCAAACTATATCCTGAAACAGTCAGCTGGGCAGCCTACCTACCAAAACAAGTGCTGCTCCGAATCATAATTTTAACACTTAGAATCGAATGAGGTTTTCAGAATGTATGCTCAGAGAAAATAAACGCTGACAGACGCAGCAGTACCAGTAATTTGATCTACACTAATGACATCAGAAAACAGCAAAGAATCATGCATAATCAGGTTCACACAGTATGTGAACATTATCTTGTCTTGGGAATTATATCCAGCCTTTACTAAGAGTCTTCGAGAACCATATGGACTAAGGAAATATTTCCTGTATGTTAAATTTCCTTGAAGAAGGATGTATGTCTGGGAAGCTGATCAATCTCTTTTGATGAAAACAAAAATTCTAAACTAAAAATTATAAAACTCTATTAGGAAGATATTATTTCAATTCTAATGGCATATGCTTTTAGAGAAAAGCAGGGAAGAGGTAAACTCATTAAAGTCTTGGATCAAGTTTGATCTTATAATAAAACTGGAAAAAGGAGTATTTAAGAAGGTGGCAAATAAGGACAATCTCACTACCTGGCTTAGGAGGGTCTTCAGGTAGACAAGAATGCAACAAGATACTCTTTTTCAGAAGCAATTATTAATATCCTCTCAGAATGAGTACTTTGTGAATACATGCACAAACAGTAAGGAATCCAAAGTCGTAAGTCTCATGGAATTCAATATTTATAAACACTTACTTCCAGTTAAATTACATTTAACAGCTTTACTGAGCTGAGGTGCTTTCCTGAACTCAGTCCTGACTGAGTCATACTCAGAAGTAGATGCATTTCCAAAACATATAAACCCCAGCTTGCAATTGCCCAGCTTGCAATGGCCCTTGCTTTCATAAACATACAAATACCAAACTGAGAAAGATAACAGCGCTGCATTCTACTCACAGGTTTTCTGCCTCTGCAAAACTAACAAAAAATCTATTTAATAAACTTACAAAAAGTGCATTACCTATCTTCCAGCTTAGAAGTAACTCGCTGTAAGATTTGTGTGGCCTGTTTGTGGTACTCCAGCTGGGCTTGGACAAGAGCAGAAAGCTGGCTCACTTGTTCAATCTGAGGATTGACATTCAAACATCAGATGTTAGGTGAATATTAACAGCTAAGCAATAGCGAGCAAAGACCACTGTCCACTGCAAAGGCAGTTTTACTTATCTCTCTAAAAACTTGATTTGTCTTTGTAGTTAATAATAAATAGTTACACATCAGTCTTTATTCATTACCATGTCTGGTTATGACCTGATCTGGAATGGTAACAGCAACTCTTCTCTGCCGATCATCTCTCCATGGCTGATTTGCATGAACAGCAGCCTACAGACCTACCACATTCAGAAACAACATCATCATGGCTAGGCTTCGTGAATGAAGATTTGGGAACACTATGAAAGTAAATGAGGCTGTAATGAGAGTATAATACACCTTCTCCCACCCTGCCTCTGAGGGGCACAAAACCGTAAGGACTATGGTTATGCTTCTGTTGTATTCTGGCCTGTGAAGCAGATCAAAACAGGATGATACTACATACACTTGGATGCAGAATATTTGTTGTGAAGGCAGATAGCATTCTACTTCATGAGGCAAAAAACATCCAAAACACTTGTGTGGGCAATGCAATTGCCAACAGTTTCCATAAAACACGAGGCTGCAATGGTGTAATGCAGGCCAGCACTGTCTGGCTGCATGGGGATGGATGTTACTACAAGGATTAGAACTACAAACCTTTAATACTTTTTTCATTTCAGCACATCTATATTTCACTTTTATGCAAATATTAATTTCTATATGCAAATATTTCAGGTTTGTTATGGCTGCTCTACAGCAATCCGGTGACAGAATGTAGAATTGGATTAGGTGTGTATTTAAACTTAGAGGTTAGCAAAGGCATACAGTGCTTTTGGAAAGCTTCATAAAAGAGTTTGGCGAAATAAACACCTGAAAAAAAGCACAAAGATCAGTGTTTACAGAGCCATTGTGCTGTCTACTCTCCTATACAGATCTGAATCATGGGTCATCTACTGCCACCACCTGCGACTCCTACAACGCTTCCATCAGCGCTGTCTCCGCTCAATTCTAAACATCCACTGGTCAGATTATGTGACCAATACATCTGTTCTAGAACAAGCAGCAGTCACAAGTATTGAGGCCATGTTGATGAGAACACAGCTGTGTTGGGCAGGACATGTCTCCAGGATGAAGGACCACCGCCTCCCTAAGATCTTGCTCTATGGTGAACTTGTCCCTGGCTGCTGCATGAGAGGAGCCCCGAAGAGGAGATACAAGGACTCCCTGAAACAACATCTCAGCCTTGGCCATATTGATCAACATAACTGGTCTACTCTGGCCTCCAATCGGGAAGCCTGGAGACACACCATCTATAACGCTGCTGATGCCTTTGAGAACACACGCAGGATCACTCTTGAGGAGAAAAGGCAACACAGAAAGAATCGTGCCTTGCAGAATATACCACCTAAGGAGATTTTCTGCTGTGCCTTCTGCAACCGGACATGTCTGTCTCATATTGGCCTTTTTAGCCACCAACGCGCTTGCAACAAACGTGGGTAGAGCCCTTCCCAAATCTTCATTTGCGAAGCCCAGCCATGTGTGTGTATTTAAACTTAAAACAAATCCAATAATTTACATCAACGGAAATACTTACACTGAGTTTCCTTTGACTATATATTCTGTTAAGACAGACTTCACCTGACATGTTTTTTCCTCCAAAACAGCTAAATGTTTCTTCTCACTTAATTTTACAATTTCAACATTAATTATAAATAGAAGATTAGATAAACCTTATAAATGCTCAATTCTAACCAGTCTATAAGCAAAACATATGCTGCAGAGTCAGATATAAACAGTCAAATTAACTTTGGTTTTCCTATTTACTGTTGCATCTGATTACAGCAAAGACCATGGGACTGTGAGTTCATTTCTCACCTTTACCAATCCTCTCAGGAGCCCAAACAGTTGAGCAAAAGCCTTGGCTCAGACTCTATAACCATAACTAAGTAAAAGTCATTACTTACATTTATATAATTCTAAAAAGAAAGACATTTTGGTTTAGTAAGTGACACTCTGCAGTTAGGAAGCATAACAATGTTGTAGAGGATTTATATTTTTTAGCTCAGTTACCTATAAAATACCTAAAAAATTAGTCCTATATGAACATGCTGCACTTTACTACAGCTTCTGAGCCTCTTTGTCCAACAAGGAGGAAAGTTCTTCTAATATCTAAGACTCTGGTCAAAGATTAACAGGGGTATCTCACATCCATCTCCAGAAGGTTGAACATGCTTGATTCAGCAATTTCTTTTGATTCATCAAATTTCTCCAGAGCCTGACGAAGCTCTTCATCAGGGAGCTTGCCCTGTCTTTTCTTCTTGTAATCAAAATCCAGGCGTCGACCCTCCATTTTCTTCAGGTGATGCTAAAAAACAAAAAATGCAAACACAAGCACAGAACAAAAGGATGTTCCCCAACTCTCCTGATACTGCACTGTAAGCAGGTGGTTCACACACACTTCCAAGCATGTGCTGTTTCCTGTATATCAGCCATTCTCCACAGGGGAGAAACAGAATCATGAATTAGGTGGTTTTATGTATCACTTAAGAAGCGATGGTCTAAATGACTGACCAACACTAAAAAAAGTCCACATAGAATGGACAACTGCAATTTCCATCTGTATAAAAGATATGCAGATTTCTAGCTTTTTAACTCCGATGCAGAATTTCCTAAATACTACGTTTTTTCCCTAGATGTTTAGGAGAAAATCATTTTAAAAGCACAATTTATTATATTTTTGCCTGTGTAACAGCTCTCATAAACAAAGTAACACAGAAAATATTTTTATCATCTCTATCAGGCCACCAAATTATCTGAAAGTTATCTTATATTAAAGATTTTCTAGATTGTTAAGTGATGTAACATTCACATTAATCTGTTTAGCAACTGCCATGTCAAGATGGCCAAAAGTTAATGCTACCAGTAAAAGCATGATTAGTTTAGGTGTTTACTGTCCCTCAGAAGAATCAATTTGTCATCTATTATGATATACATAACTTTATCAACTTTGTAAACTATATCAAAGGACTCAAAACATCTTTCATCCACATATAGTCAACAGTATGAAAGCCTTACTAAGGTCAGAATAGCAGCTACTACACATACAAGCATCTGCCATACACTACAGAATGGAATGTAAACACCTGTACACCTATGTAGTGAAATGAGCTTTCAAATGGTAAGATTAGAATAGTGTGTTCATGCCTGCATAACCTTGATGATGCCACTATCAAAAAACATTAGAATTTGGATCTTTCCCTTTCTAAACCACCAACTAGAGAGACAGAACTGAAAAATAGAATTCAAGCCAGAAGAGACTAAAATCAGGTCATCTGCAAATCTGAATGCCCATTTTAAACTACACCAGTAATGGAAATTCTGAACATATACGCAGTCCACACATTTGGCATTGTTAAAATGCTGCATTGCGGTCAACACCTGTATTTCTCTTAGATCTTTGTCGTGGAGATTCTGAAGTGGGTCAATGAAGTTTTGCTTCACTTCCATGTCTAAAGAGTCCTTGACCTCAGAAAGCTCCTTCATAGCTTCTCCCACATCAGCAAGCGCTGGTCCTGAAAGAAAAGATACACACTTTATCTCAAAATAACTTAGTCTTGAGTCACTGTAGAATGAAACTGAGTTATGGAAACTTCAGTTAGTATTTCATTTTAAGTCTTAAGTTAGGAAAGAAACAGAAAACGATGCACTGAGTGAAAGGGCATTTTACAGTTCTGCAGCCACCAAGACTTCATGCCTTGTAATACAGCTGAATTTGAGGTTCCATGTTGTGTCAAGATAGTCTCCTCCATATCCCTCATTATTTGTTCATTCCTCACTCTATTGAAACATGGTAGAATAGAATCATCTGTAGTTGCTCCAGTGTTGCCATCACCAGAGTACATTAAAAAATAGTTCTAATTCAAGTTTAGGTCTCCCCATTTCTATCGGTAAGGTTGGTAATAGTATCAAATGTAAAAATTCTTAATTTCAAAGATTTATTTTTTTTTAATCAAAGTTTTATTTTATGAAACTATAGACTTCACAGTACTACTACACTTCAGAGGTCTATTACATAGACTACTGAAGTGTAGGTGTCTCAAGCTCATAAACTTCAGTAACTTTAGTAGCCTTGTGAGATTTCCTCCAAGATTAACTTGAGGGCTACCACTCTGTTTTAATTCCTCTGCACAAAAACAAAAGCAAGAAGCTCGAACATACCCTCCTGGTTTGAGGTGTAGGTTGGAGGAAAAAAATATCCACTTTCAAAGAATACAAAGAGTCTAAAAACAAAAAATGTGAGAAATCAGAAGGAGCTTTGTTTCTCAAGCAGGGGATGCCAGGAATGCACTGCAAAATGAGAGAGTCTGTCAGACTGGACAAGGGACAAGCAGCCATAATAGCTGTTATTAGTTAAGAATGTGAAAATAATTGCCGTATCTATGCTACTGCCTGCTAGTGCAGTTATCAAGGAGCATACAGCAATTTGTAGAAGTTGTGTTAGTTCCTGATCTTCCTTTTAAAAATGTGTTTGAAATTTAGCAAATGAGAGACAACCGATTAAAAAAACTTCAAACAGTAGTCTTTAGCACAAATCTACCTACATCTGTCAAGCTAACTAGTAAATCACATAAAACAAGTAAGAAAGTACTTTTTCTATTGTAGATGTCTTTATGACAGGAAAACAATTCTATGAAGATTCAAATAGAAAATAGAACTTTCACAGTAGTATTTGAGGGTCCTATATGACCTATAGAGAAATGGAAACACAGAAGCCAAAAAAACACCACAGAAAGACAAAGTATACTGTTGTGAATGTCATCACTTCTAATTATAGGTCTACTGCTGAAGAACATAATGTTAAGAGCCAGTTTAACATTTGTAACTCAGTTGTAAACTTATTTGGGCTTGGAGGGAGGAGCAATTGACAGATAAGACAAGAGTATTCACTAGTGCCTTAAAATGTGGAATTTGGTCAGAAAAAAGGCCAAAGCCTATTAAAAATCTATTAGCTTTTATTCCTTGTCTGTTATTAAGAAAATAACAGTTAGTATAAGGATTCTGAGGACAAAAGGGCTTTATTGTGTCTATGCATTGACAATAATACAGTGTCTGTACATGCACATCTTCCATTCCAGTACAACTACCTATGACAGAGGGTTAACTTATATGGATATGGGTCTGAATGCAAACAATCTGACTTTCATTCATGCGAAAAATTTCTCTAATCCAAATCTGCAAAAGGTACTTAAACAGGCCTTGACCGACCTTAAAGGAACAGTTTGATGAAGCAGAATTCTAATGATTCTTGCAGAAGTTCATCCTCTATTAGAGCGCAGACCTTTAATAATGAAAGTTATATGAAATTTTACTATCATGTTTACTGCACTATAAGGGAAAAGGAAGTAAAAAAGTTACCGAAGTTGCATTCTTCGCCAAGTTCTCGGCCAAATTTCAGCATTGCATCTGCCAGCAAGGCTTCTGCCTGAGGGTAGCCTGGTCCCTTCTCCTGGCCTCGAATTTTTGACATAGTGTTGATCATGCTGAGTTTAGCTCTGGAAGCTAAAGAAGGCAAGTGACAATATCACAAACATGCAGTTGTTTGCTTACACAGTCATGAATGCACTCCTGTGTTTAAACTTATCTGAGCTACCTAAAATGTATTTGAAAGACATTTTCTAAGTTTAGGACTAAGCCCTTGGAATGAAGGAATGAAATATTGCCATTTTGTTTTTGCTGGTAGGGTAGAGAGGAGTCTCTGTCCAGCACCTGAAGTCAAAGCTTCCCTTGAAATGACTTGGACAGAAGTAGGCCTAGAAACACTTCCACGACAGCATGTCTGACACACGACAGGCAAGAAAATCTGTAAGATATCTCCAAATTCTTAATCTTAAAATCCGTAGGTAGCCAATGAGATAGAGATTGAGACAGCCTTGCTCTCAAGAAGAGGTTCAGACTAGGTACACTCAACATTAAACTGTGGTGCCCCCCATTTTTAAATGTTTGGAAGATTTTCTGTTGTAGAACATTAAATAAAATCTATGTCCCCAAACATGATGTCCAACAACCTTTGAAACCCTTTTTGCTTTTTATGGAGGTTTGGGGAAACTCTTACTTCAATATGACTTTCAACTGCAGATCAAAAGAAACGACACAATTATCATAATTGATGAAAACAAAGACAGCACACACAAAAGAAGTGATTTGTTTGATGATGTACTTTAGTGAATTTTTGCAATTACAGAATCTGAAAGGCCTGCAGAGAGTGAATTAATTAACACTACTTAAGTTCAAATTTTGCCAGCTAAATCCCATTGCCAGCAAGCTAACTCAGAGGATGTTTCTTAACTACATTATTGTCCGTGCTAGAGGAGGACAGCTATGAATGCCTCTACCTTTCCACTTGCAAAGGCCTGAGGTTGTTAGGTGCTCTTGAGAGTTAGTATTTCTGTTTACAAAATATTAGTAGCTCACACTGTTGTGTGCCGATTTCATTGGTCAAAACTGAACCTTGCACACATTTGTGCAACAAAACAAAACACTAGAACTGGAATCAATAAATGTTTTTCTTTCCATTTATTGTTAAAAGTGCACATCAAGAGATAGTTCTTGTTGTATGTTTCACTTTGTGGCTTATAAATGTATGCACAGATACAGACATGGAAACAGACACAGGAAAATCAGACAAGTCTCATAGAACTTATTTTGTCTGAGAAGCAGCTATGAAAGGAAAATATATTTTTAACATATAGTAATTATGGGTTTTTTTAGTTTTTTCACTACCCTTGACTGCCATCAGATCATGTTTTTCAACATGTGAATTTTCTGACACCTTCTCTTTCTACCCACTACAAAACTGCAGTCAGCAGACTCGCTGACTGTTCAGTATAAGAAACTGCATTTTAATGAAGTGTCTGGCCTTTAAAAATGGTATTGAAATGATGGTGGCAATGAGAAAATACAGAAGCACAAACGACACTAATGCACAAACAAAATTAGTCAGGGGAATGGAGGCAGTAAGCTGAATAAATCAGGAACAAATGGGAGTACTTTCAGAAATAAAAGAAAAAATGTGAGAGGGAATATAAAAAGATGAAGTGTCTATATTCTGGACAGCAAGGTAAGAGTAGAAAGCAAAACGTATGGAAAAGAATGAAAGAGGTGAAAGGATAATAAGGGAAGGGCAAGAAACATATCCTAAAGAGAAGAAATATAAGCATGAAAAATGTATGTTTGAATGATTTATCTAATAATTTAATCATGATTACATTAAAATAATAATAATTTAGTAGGAATCTAGAATACATCTACCAGTGGTCTCATTCCTCTTTTTTTCTTCTAAAGTTGGTTCCAGTAACTTCCACAGGAGCAAAAGTAAGTTTGTCCTCAGCCAATTTCAAAATCCCACCTTGAGATTTTCAGTTCTATTGTTTTATTGTGCTAGTGCCATGTGCTGTCTTCTCTACGTTATATTTCAACCTGAGCAAGGACAGGCAAAGATGTACAAAGCATCACATGCAAGTGATCTGAGTGGTTGATTATTTTCCCAGTTACACTCCCTCTCCTTTACATTTACTTTCATGGTGTCACTAATGATTTCCCTTAATATTAAGTATTAGCAGAACCACAGTGAATCATAAGAATGCTGCCAAAAGCTTTTGAAAGAAACTTAAACAGAGAATTCAATCACTCATTCTTTGTACTTTCAATCTTGTTCATCCTGCATATCTTCTGCTTGAAATATGGTCACATACATCTGCATGGAAAGCCTTTAAGTCTTCATCATGTTCAACTTCAGTAATTTTCAGGTTTCCTTCAGCTTTTTTTTTTTTTCATAACTGGGGAGTCACAAAGCTATCTTTTTCATTTGCACTAATCTCAGCCCAACATCTCTTTCAATAGCTTTCACCTTTGTCTTTAATATCCTTTTCCTTCTCCATTCCAGCATTAATTAACTGTTTTATGAAGTTAGACCATGATGCATACTTCTTTTGTTGATATTTCAAAACACCATTAAGCCAGTTGATCTCTAGAACCACAGTCCTATGTTATCCATGCCTATTCGTGTTTTCAGGGCACATCTTCCTTTTCAAGGAATGTGTGCTACATCCCAATCTCTTTTCTCCCCATCAAACACAAGTAAACTTCTAATCTTCTGTTAAATACTGCTGTTAAAGGATTTGTTTGATGAAATGAATAACATGATTTCATTTTCTATGTATGAAAGTAAATCTTCCTCCTGCCTATTATGATTTTAATTTTCTGATTCTACTTGCATGTGCCACAAGCAGACGAAGGGATATGTAGCTGGACTATGGAAACTGTTCTTTCCTGCAGCACTGCGAATCTACATCAGCCTGAAGTGCCTGAATTCATACACTTAGCTACTTCCAGAAATTTTGCTACCTGCTTTTGATGGGAGCCTGTTTCGTGATTCACAGCAATCCTAACCACTCAGATGTGTCAGGAAGGCAGTCAGAGAAGCACCAAACAGCCAAAGCTTATTACTCAGTCTACACAGTGTTGCAAAACAGCAGTTTGACAGTAGTTCACAATTTTATCACTAGCTCCATAATGTTTGTCAGTCCTATTGTTTTTCCTGCAGAGTACTTGTTGACAATGAGCAGTGAAGCTGTGGACTCGTGTCATAAACAGAATTTCATATGTTGACATAGAAACCATTCTAGTCATCATTATTTTCTCTCTAGCAGTTCTTGAACTTGTAAACACTAATCATCCTTCTCTTTTTCTATTTCCAATTCACTGTCAGCGTCATTGAGTTATTATTTCCCCTTTTTTTCTGTAATCTAAGATAAAAATATCATCAACTAATCTATACCAGCAATAGTCCTTCAGTATACCACACTGGAGCTGAAATATTTCACACCAGCTCAAGTTTGTTTCCAGCTATTAGGAATATATATTCCTTAGTGTGAATGAGTGAATTTGGTCTGTACTTCCATGACACTCTAAGATACTTATGGTAGCTAGAGGGCCTAATTTTAACCTTCACCTTGATTTTGCACAAGTTAACTCCATTGCCCCTCAGTGATACTCGCATTGACTTACAGTAGTTCCTAGATTGCTACAGAAATCTTCATACTCTTCAATTTAATAGTTTACATATTTATTACAGGTCCAGATCACCCCTCCTTGTGAGGATCTTTGGCAAAAGAGGAACATGTAGCTCTCCATCAGCCCTATCACAAACCAATTCTTTCATTTCCCCATGGAAAACACTCATTGATTTCTATTTTGAAGGTTCAATTGAGTCATCTCTGACTATACCCATTTCTCTCCTTTTCACCAGTATGGTATCAACAACTCTTTTGCACCCTTCCTTTTCTACTAACTCTAATAAGGGAAATCACCAGAGGACCAGATGAAAAGTGCTATCTCTTCCTGTGCCATGGAGGAAGTTGCTTCAGAACTTTGCCTTTATTTCATGGTCTGCAAGGACTGCCTGGTCCTTTACCTTCACATGGTGAATGACTGAGACAGTAAGAGATGCCTCACACAGTCTTACTGTGTCTCTCCTGATCCCCACCTGTGGGCTGATTGGCCTGCCCTGTGCCCATACCCATGACACAGAAATCTGTACTCATCTCTGTTATTTCACAATAACTTCACCAATCTTGTGTTAACCTTAATTGCATCAGTGAGGACTGGTGAGATTTTACACTGTCAGACTTTTGTACTGGTGAGAAAGAGTACTTTCAAAAAGTGCTGCAAGTACTGTAAGACTGTGAAATTACATTACCTGGATTGGGCTGAAGATACTCTATTGTTTTTGCCATTATTTCCACAACTGCCCTGCTGGTAACATCCACTTTCTGAAGGAGAGAGTGTTAAACAAAAAGAAACATGAAAAGTTAGACAAAAGGAAGATATTTTTCTCTCTTTTTATTCTTATAAATTCTTTTAATTCTTCTTATAATTTATTTTTATGTCCCTGAGAACAGCCTGGTATGAGAATGATGATAATCCCTAAAAAACTACTAAAGCATGAGTACACCATTTCAGTTTCTAGCAGATCCATTCTCAAAGCCATTAGTACAGAGCATCTCAGGGTGTGTTAGAAATTTGATACAACTCACTGTACAGTGTTGATTCTTTACATCACCCTGGGAACCATCCACAATAGGGAAAAGTTTTTGATAGAACAGTCACTGACAACTTTTTGGGGAACTGGCCATCTTTGATCCCCTAATAACTGGCAAAATGAGAGGAAAGCAGAAGTCAGTCAACTATGGTTGGAGAGCAAGGTCTGGTAAAACTGTGATGGAGAAGACTAGGTATTCATTCAGTTTTCAGTTTCAAGAAACCTATCAGCATGGATGCACTGACCGTTTATTGTCCCTTGGCTGACTCCCGTAGTTAGGATTTTAAAATACTTAGAACCAAACAGCATTACTTTCTTCTACTTTCTTCTGTAATAAGAATTCTTGCTTTCTTACAAAGCACTCCCTATCTGCTTTCTAAAGTGAATGTAGCAAAGTATGCAACTACTCTCCCTCTCAGTATCAGGTCTCAGAGAAAAAATGCTGCTTTGGCAGATTGGGGAATCCCTGTAACCTGTTGTGTGGTCTGTATTTATAAGGACACATTGCATTTCTCTGCAGGGTAGCTTGTGTCCCACAGAGAGAACTCCTTCACCATAATGGCAAGTTCCTATTTTAAAAAAAGAACACCTAAGGTAGGTTGGTTGCACCACACTGTGACTGACGTCTTTCCTGTTTCCTGTTGCCACTGCCATCTGCCAGGTCTTGCTCTATGCTTTACACAAAGAAGCAGGACAAGTCTGCCAGACCTAGGTGAATAAGTAGCTGAACTGCCTGGTAGGGAACCCAGAAATGGCTAGAAGGCTGCAGAGGAGAGTGAGGGTGAGGGAACAGAAGGCTAGGAATGGGCAGAAGGATCATGTCCACTGCCTGCAGGAAAGCTGGCAATGGACAGAGGGCCAGGTGGGGAGTGTGGAGGCAACTGATGAATTTATTCTGTTCCCTTCTCAGGTCTCAGTGCTATCTCCTGGGCTGCCAACCCATGCCACCCACAAGCTTTATGTGGGACTCACCCCGACAATGTCCTCTTTTCCACTCTAAACTTTACACCAGTTTTCTGAATCTTCATTAACATCTTCCAGTGGGAGTGCCTATACTTGCAGCATATACAAAGGGAAGTTGAGTGGGAGGGGGGAAACCAACTCGGTACTTTCTCTGTAAGAAGTACAAAGGATATGCCCTTCTCCTTTATTTCCCATCCAAGGTTTTTTTCCTAGTCTCACTATATAAATGTACAGATAAACAGCCGCTCTCTTAATCAGTTTTATATCAGATACATACCCTATAAATCACCTAGCACTAGCTTGTGTTACAAGATTTGATAGTACCTTTCAAAGTTGAAGCCAGAAAAAAACCTGCCCCTACTAATTCTGTCCGCTGAAATATTATCACTGCCCCATACAGCTGTGGTTTTTTTTATTTTTGTTTCCCTCCACCGAAACACTCAGTGCTACCACTATCAGGCTCACCAAGCAGCCTCCTATGGGGAGTTAGGCCCACCTAACCTGAGGCATTTTGCCAGCGGAGGCTGCCTAACAGGATCTGAACCTGTGAATGAATATTCCAGTGCTGCTGTCAATACACTTCAGCAGACAGCTTTTGCTCCTCCTGACCTGTCACTCAAGGATCTGAGAATTGCTAGCACCCTTTGCCACTGAAACGACCATCTTGTAGATAGACTCAGTTTCCAGAGATCCCCTGCAGTGGTTTAACTGAAGCTAATTTGTAGCTGACATCAGCCTCAATCTCTGAATGTAATATGTGTGTTATAAAGAATGCCATACACTACACATGCCTTAGTTAGAAAAGAAGCAGAAATAGGAAATGGAAAGCTCCATTCTGCTGAATAAAAGTTAAGTCTTTCAAAAATTTTTTGAGTGATTTAGGGACAAAAACTTTGAAATTCCTGAAAGAAAAAATGCATGGTAATAATGAATATATGCATCTGTATTTAGACTTACCCTTTCCATTTCTTTGAAATCATCATCTAGTTTGGTTCCTTCTGCACCTCCTACTTTTTCACTCACTTTCTGCAATTAAAAAAAGTACAACAGATTCAGCAACAAATGAAAAATTTAGTTACAGCATTTTCTTAGAGAAATGTTGGGTTTTCTTCTGTTAAGTCACTACGACAGTAAGACTTATTATTCTTTCTGAAAAACTCATTTCAAACACACTTTTAAGTTAAACAATCAGAAATAATATATTACTACCTAAGCCTCAGAGACACAATTTTTGACCAAGAATAAAAACCACACCTAAGCACAGAGCACCTAGAAGCTTCCGAGGCCTAACTCAAGAGGCATCCATGCCTGAGAACTTTCCAATACAGACTCAACCCGCAAGCAGACCTTCACCAGCAAAAATCAAGAGTTTATAAATAGAGAGAGAGAGAGACAGACAGACAGACAGACAGACAGAGAAAGATTGATTTAAAAAAATCCTTACATTCACACACTCAAGCAGGAGCTGGAGGGTAACATGACTTATATATAAAATACCCAACTGACATATCTAGAGAGAATGAAAGGGATGTTTGGTGTTGTGTCTTTAGCAAATACTCTGGTTTTTTTATAAAATACTCAGTTTGAAAACTAATTGGAAAATTATCCTGTGCTACTGCTTCATTTCTCTAATCCAGTGGAACACAATGGACCATGTCTCCCTTTACAGTCAGTAATATTGACAGTAACAGCTTTGAACGATAACTGCTATGAGACACCATTTAAAATGGACTTCAGCAATTTCATTGTCAATCACAAAGTCTTTTAGTGGTGTAATTCCACAACTAAGTCAGGTGCATATGATCCAGTGACTGTACTAATCTTTTACTGGGATGGTATGCTTCGTAGGAAATTAATCATACATATGACTTTTTAACTACTGATTTCAGTGAAGTGACTCCAGTAATAAACAAGGAGAAACAAAAGAAATTTTTTTCCTCTTGGATTCAATGACTATGGTAACTCATTTCTATAGATTCTTTTTTAGTATAAAGAGGAAGAATACCCACAGTCAATCACTCACACGACATTAATAAAATCCAAACATTTGAATAATTTTAAATTCACTCCAGTTCACTACAACAAAGCTGGAAGTGCATCATAGCCAAGCACTTACTAATGCAGGCTGTAATTATTCTGTGCAATAGGAAATAGCTATCAGCTGTTTGTTTTCTGTCAGCATCCTGCAAATTAGTAGCCCAAATGGTGCGTTAGTGAAACATCAATACTGTGAATGCAGATGAGCTTGTGTGGTCTCTATTACTGCACTTGTGCCTTACCAGGACTAGTGAAGCCCCATGAGAAGTCAAACAAGGTACTGTTAGGAGCCATTCTGCATTGGACAAGGGACAGATTCAGTGCTCTAAAAGGTACTATTTATTTTCAGTTTCATGAATCAATCTTCTGCAAATGGACATCCTACTACAGATGACATGGCTAAATCTGCACAGCAGCATTCTACCACAAAAAACAACAGTAGGCTAATATGCTAGTAGTTAAATATTGAAAATAGATTTTTTTATAACTGTAGTTCAACTCTGAGGATACAAAGTACCCAAAGGTAGTTAATCTCCCAGCCCTCTTTGACTGTAGCTTTACATTTCATCACTTTGAGATATTTTCATAGTTAATGAGGATTTGCAAAAAGATAACTTTTTATTCCCAGAGATGCCTAAACGTCCCAATTCACATCTATAAACCATAACAATTGCTCATTCCCTTCATATTCATCATTACTCTAACTGAGGAACATACGACAATCTTAAAACTGCAGCCTTACAGTCTGCTGGAGTTGTCACTGCGAAGTCAAAAAGGCAGGTCAACCCTCTCTTCTAAACGTGCTTTCAGTTTTTGGTCACTTTGTCAATACTAGCTCACAATCACCACCACGAGTCACTCACCCAAGGTGACTAACAAAACTATGTGCTAAGCAGAAAATTAATTTGTAAAACTCTGTGTCAAGTACTGTTACAGACAACCAGGGTGAGTCAAAGGAGAGAGATGAGCTGTTAAAGTCTTCAGCTCTTCTGGAGCTGGAGAAGACTCTTCCTTCAGGATAGTTACACCACAGACTGCCAACGAACTATCTTCCCTTCCATTATGCAGACAAAAATCTGGTTTGGAAAAGCACTGACAGACCTCAGGAAAAGCACAGCTGAACAAAAATCCCACTTGAAAATTCAAATACTCTTTGGTTTTGATTTTTTTTCCCTAAAGGCCACAGACACTCATGCACAGATGAGAACTCAAATCAAGAATTCAAATTTAAGGGAAAAAAAAAAGTTAAACCCTTACAAGTTCTTGCCCTTTAGGACAGTAGGGGGTAATCTGCTCAAAGAGGATAGCAAACCTCCTTTGCAAGGCCATAATCTAAAGTGGTCAGGTGGGACCAGTGAGCCTGAGAAAGGCAGCCTAAGCACTTGCAACAGAGGCCACATCTATGTCATCATTATGTTGACTAAATTTAGAGATATTTTTCAGTCTTTTTATATTCATCCTCCAAATCAACTGTTAAAGCATTATACTAAGGCTACCACTCCATCAGTACCTAAGATTGTCAGATTTGATTATCACAGGTCATAAAGCTATGCCAGCTTACACGAGCTCAGGATCTGCTCTTGTGCTAACCATTTCAGAAGCAGTCAAGAACATCACCAGGCTAACAGCTACTGTTAACCAGGAACTGAAAATCTCCTTTGTCAAGTCATTTCAAGGTTTTAACATTCTAGTTCTTGCTTTACAACAGAATGAAAGGCCTTTTAAGGGAGGAGAGAATGTCATTTGTGTGAATCAAAAAATATACAGACTTTTCTACCCTAACAATGTCATGTTTTACTATTGGGATCTCCATATTTTATTTGACTGAAAACCAATGCTATGTTCCTTAAAGCAAATTTGAATTTTATAAAGACTCCATTTCCACTCAGGCAGAATATGAATTTAGCATCTGCTGATCAGAATGGTTTCAGTAGAACAACAAAATTGGCATGATTCCTACACTTAGGAAAAAAATAAACTTTTTTTTTCCTGGCAGTTAATATTAAAAAGTTTTTTGGTAAATGCTGACAGGAGCTGGAATATAAGCCATAGTGACAGGAATGGGGTTTGGTAGATGGATTTCATGTGAAACAACAAAACTTGTTAGGTCTTAGTTATGAAACCATTTGTTCAATTTTTCATATATTTGTGCAATTAAACTTTTTTTTTTTGGTGTACTGCTGTGTCATGGTGCAGCATGTCACGGAGGACAAAATATGCCTGTGCAATCACTGTGAATATCCTGAAAATTCCAGTTGTTTTTTATAGAATACATGACGATCACTTGTACAATATCTTATACACCAGTCCTCTAAAGATATGACTCTGATGCTGTCGTCTCTCACTACTCATAAGATGCCAATATAAATCAAACGTGCATTAGATATCTATTCCACGAGAATAATCTGCTTCAGTACTCTGATGCTGCATTGTACCAGAGCTCTGAATAATTCAGAGGTCAAACAACTGCTACCAGAAAACCTATGAGACTACCCAAACTTGAAAATGCAGTAAGATCAGCATTAAACTATGCTAGAAGTCACCTGAGTTTGCAGCTCAATTAATTTAATTAAATACTTGTTTGGCAGCATGTATAAATGGCAGCTTTGCTTCTATACAGAAGTGGAAAAACAGCTTTAAATAGATTACCACCACAATACATTGTCTTTCTCTATGACACAAATTGAATGTTGTTTGCAAAGCAGTCATACCACAGTAAGGCTGAAAAGTAATAGTCTCCTTATTGAATGCATTCATAGCTCCAAATACATTTTCACAGCATAACATTTCTTTCCCTAAAAAGAAGGCTGTTGACAGTATAGTCCTATCAAATCGTCACACAGTGGATGGGGTGGTAGAAAGAAAATATTTATTAATATGACAGCTATGGGAAACAGTAATGAATAAAGCTTACAAATTCACAATGCAGAAAAATAACAGTCCCTGTAGTTCATGCTCATTAAATGCAAGTCATGCAGATGATTTCTCATTCCTGAGTACTCAGCATCTCCTCCATAGGTTTCTATAATTCTTCCATGCCATTTTTACCTTTTTGACTTTTGCCTGTCACTGTCAGGAAGCACAGTGACAGAAATATCTTCAGGTTTGTTAAGGATTCTCAAACAGGCTCTAAAACGCTGTGATGCCTTGTGAGCTTTGCAAACACAAGAAAGACTTTCAAAACAAAGTAGTGAGAAATACACATTTTAATGGAAAGAAGTCTGTGTACACATGGTGAAGGTTTCACAGAATATGCTGAGTTGGAAAGGACCCACAAGGATCATCGAGTTAAACCCTTAGCCCTGCACAGGACCATCCACAAGAGTCACACCATGTGCCTGAGAGTATCATTCAAACTCTTCTTGAACTCTGTCAGGCTTGGTGTTATAACCACGTCCCTGGGGAGCCTGTTCCAGTGCCCAAACACCCTCTGGTTGAAGAACGTTCTTCTAGTATCCACCCTAAACCTCCCCTGAACCCATTCCCTCAGGTCCCATCACTGGTTACCACAGAGAAGAGATCAGTGCCTGCCCTTCCTCTTCACCTCACAAGGAAGTTGTGATTGCAACATCTCCCCTCAGTCTCCTCTTCTCCAGGCTGAACAGACCAAGTGACCTCAGCTGCTCCTCATACAGCTTCCCCTCAAGGCCCTTCACCATCTTTGTTGCCCTCCTTTGGACACTCTCTAATTGCTTAATATCTTTCTTATATTGCAGTGCCCCAAACTGCACGCAATATTCAAGGTGAGGCCACACCAGTGCAGAGCAGAGCGGGACAATCCCCTCCCTCGACCGGCTGGCGATGCTTTGCCTGATGCCCTCCAGGACACGGTTGGGCCTCCTGGCTGCCAGGGCACTGCTGACTCATATCGAACTTGCCATCAACCAGAACCCCCAGGTCCCTTTCCATGGCATTGCTTTCTAGCATCTCAGTCCCCAGTTGTAGGAGTGGCTGGATGGACAACACCAGCCACCTGGATGATAAAAGAAAAAGAAGAAAATACTAAAGCAAAAATACTGTGGTCCTGAGCGAGCCAGAGCTAAGATTACTCTGTGTGTGAAAAGAATCACGAGATCAAGCTAGAAAGCTGCTTGAAGCATGACTGTTCTCTGTGGCTGGAAGCAGTCACATGGGGGTGTGTGGTATGCGGGGAGATAAGGAAACATCTTGCTGGCTGGAGAGCTTGGACCCGGGGTCGGTTGAGAGTCTGTGTATAGAAATGGAGTAATACAGTTATAAGAGAGTTCTTCCTGGATAAAGTCTGTCTGAGGATTCATTAGCCGCAAACAGTGCAGAGTGAGGACCTTTTTTCTATACCCAGTCTGTATGAACATCTAGGATTTCCCCATCCCAGTGAATCCATCACTTTCTTTTGTTGAACTTCATCTGGTTGGTGATTGTCCAGGTCACTAATTTGTCGAGGTCTCTCTGCAGGGCCTCCCTGCCTTTGAGGGAGTCAACAGCTCCTCCTAGTTTTGTGTCATCTGCAAACTTGCTCAGTATCCCTTCCAGTCCTGTGTCCAAGTAATTTACAAAGATGTTGAAGAGCAGAGGGGCTATGTTGGAGCCTTGTGGAATCCCTCCACTGACAGGTCACCAGTGTGATGTCACTCCATTCACTATTACCCTCTGCACTTGATCCCTGAGCCAACTACTCAATCACCACGATGTGTTTCTTCAGCTGTGTACTGGACAGTTTGTCCAGAAGGATCCTGTGAGAGACAGTATCAAAAGCTTTACTGAAATCCCAAAAGATTACATCAACTGGCTTCTTTTGATCAACCTTGACGAGGTGGATTACCTTGTCATAAAAGGAAATCAGGATGGATATGCAGGACTTTTCTCTCATGAAGCCATGCTGGCTATGACCGATGTCTGCATTGTCTTTCAGCTATTTTTCAATACCTCCCAGAAAAACCTTCTCCAGAACTTTACCAGGCACTGAAGTGAGACTGACAGGCCTGTAGCTTCTGAGGTCCTCCTTTTTGTCCTTCTTGAAAATCGGGACAATGTTCACCAGCTTCCAAACAGCTGGGACCTCTCTGGATTCCCAAGACCACTCAAAAACCATTGAGAGAGGTTTTGCTATGATATCAGCCAGCTCTTTGAGGATTCTGGGATTAATCCCATCAGGCCCCATAGATTTGTAGGGACCCAGCTGGAGGTTTTTCAGAAGGAGAAAACATTTGAAAAGGAACATTTTTATTAAAAAAGTACAATCTCTAACCAAGACATTTTCTTTTCTGTCACGTCACACACTCGAGTAAGAGAAAGCTGTTACTTGCAGGTTAATTCTTCTGTTTGTCTGATCCTGCACAGTTTGGCATTTATGGTATCAGAATTTGTTACCACAGAAACCGCATGACATCTGCAATTTAAGTTTATGATCATGGCCCTGGTTCTCTGCAGATTATTAAACACACTTCTTGTGGCCAATCACATTGTCTGTAATAACAGTCAGCAACAGAGAAGATTTTCTGCTGATTCAGATAAACTAGAACACCTCAGAAGGAAAAAAAACCTCAAAAGCATATGTAAACTAGCTCTATTTTAGAGTTATCCTCCTTGTTCAATTGGCATCAAAATACAGAATAAAAGAAGGACTTTTCCAGATTAGTATGCAGATAGCTTATCTTCAGAAATATTAAGAGATTGTAGAGAATATCAGTGCTGGTTCACAGAACCTTATCCTGTACTGGAAAGGAAACTAATATCTAATTTCAGCTGAGGCAGAGTAGTATTGCTAAGGGTTTTCCAGAACAGCCATGTAGATGAGGGAAGTCCTAATTTACAAGCCAAATAAGCTAATAATAAGTTTTGGAAAGCCTCATTTATTGTGATAAATCTCACAAGTACCTAGAAGTGTGGGGTTAGCCTCACATGTACGCTCTACTCACTTGTTAGGGAAACTGAGCAAACCCCACACTTCCACTAAACATATTTCACAAGGAAAGCTTATCACACTCAGCCTTACATTTGGAATTATTTGATTTTTTCTATTTTTCTATAAATTTGTAAACAACTTGTGCAAATTAAATTTGTAAACAACTTGTGTCAGTAGGATACAGCATGAGAATACAGAAAGTCACTGCCAGCAGTAAAATGAAAATAGGATCCCAACTTTATATACATTTAAGATATAGTAATGCCCATTTACATTTCATTAGTAAATTCTCTGCTTCAGCTGTACAGCCAAACAAGAGCAAGTCACCATCATCTGGAGCTCAGCAGCAGAGGATCCTTCCCTTACAGAACTGAGGAGCACAGCAACTCCACTACTACCACAGGAGCTGTAATGGATCATGAAGACAGTATGAAAGACAAAAGTGAAAGAAAAGGGAGATCTAAGAATCTCCAGGGAATGTAATTTTTTATCTCCTGTTTGCACTGAGACTTTGATTATGCCATTGAACTTTTTATTTCTCCTTAGCAAAGCACAGGGGAAAATCCTTACCATTAATTTGCACCTGCTACTGCTTGCCATCAGCAGCATATCTAACCAAAATATTCATGATGTATTTTAGGTAAGTATCTGCCAGACATGCCTGAGATTATCTTTTCCTTTTCCCTTCTGTCACGCAGTAGATATATTTAATCAGGAAACAATAAACTCCCTCCCCTGATAGCACTGAAATAACTTCCTTCCTTCTAGAAATCTTTGTTTACTGGCCTGTTCCACCACAACACCACACTAGGCACAGGCTGGCTAGCTTTATTCATGCTTAAAAGTTCCCTTTACTCTGCTGTTTGATGCAGAATGTGAACAATAAAGTGCACTATTCAAAGATCAGGAAGTAAACTGAATTTTGGAAACTTAAGCAGGGAAGGCTATGACTGGACTCTAAAAGGCTTGCCTTCTTCTCTCACAAAGCATCTTCTAAATACCCTTTATACATATACAATAGCTTGGCCTTGCAAGTCCTCACAGCTGCTAATAGTAGGGTCCATAGCCCTGTTTATGAGCTCCAGTAACAGTCTGAAGGTAGGTCAGAAAGCCAGGGAAATTGGCTATAGATGTGACATACATAGGACACATCGTCCGTGCAAAAGACAAGCCATTGCTAAAGCCTGTCAAGTCATAAATGAAATTCTTTGTAAGATAGGATTTCCAGTAATGCCAGTGGAGCAAAAGCAAAACTTAATAAATCTCAGTGGAACTATTTCTCCCCAAGAAGGATACATAAAGATCAGGATGCCAACCTCCAGCATTGTCACATGGTAGGAAATACGCACTGTGAACCTGTCCCCTGTTCTTACTCTCCTTATTTAGAACCTATCTCTAAGCTTCATTTTATTTTTTTCATTTTCAGCTAAAGCTGTGTCCTAGTTAGGACAGCTGAGATCAGTTCATCATGGTGGGTGTAACCCAAAACTGTATTCTATAGCCTTCCATGTCATTTCCCAGAAACTAGACTATTGTTGTCAATAGACTATTCGCACCCTCTGCCCATAGAGCATGGTGGGTGTAACCCAAAACTGTATTCTATAGCATTCCATGTCATTTCCCAGAAACTAGACTATTGTTGTCAATAGACTATTCGCACCCTCTACCCATAGAGCCTGACTCCTCAGGCTATAAACTAGGTGTTAAGAGGCCTGTGAGATAGAAGGATGTTTCTGTCCTCACACCCTTTGTGAACTCCCCGCCCTGAGGGGAGTACCAAGCATTCCTGCCTGAACTGGAGGATATATAATCTTGGAGTTTTGGAACATTTTTTCAACCCACTCGTGGGATCCAGAGGACGGCTGCATCTCATCGCTCTCAACCAGACTTAGACCACCACTGGACTGCGATCACCAGTTCTGGCCAGACTGCAGCAGCTCTCCCACCAGCAGGTTCTTCCCCTCTCCCTTTACTTTGGACTCAAACAGGGCCCAAGGAACACCACTTTGTTCAGGCCCCAGGGTACTGGGTTACACATTTGGGTTTTTGTGGGTTGAGACCAATTGTTTGTTTGTATTATTGTACTTACTGTATTATTTTAATAAATTGTTATTCTGACTTATAATCTCTCCTTTGAGTTGGGTTCATTCCCCCTGCTGGTTAACTTTTAAACCAGCACATTTTGGCGCCCAAACGTCGGGCAGAGAGAGAGAAGTCAGAATCACAATTTCATTTGAAGCATTTGTCTATTTGAATATAGAAACTCCCTGATCACCATGTTGTTTGATGCACTCACATGGATGTTGTATTTGAGCCTGTTCATATTTCCACAGATGGCGTATTATTTGCCTGTTTTGATGCTCTCTTTAAGACCAGGGAGAGGGATCCAAATTGCTTTATTAGTATATTATGTTTATGTCATTCTAACATCAGAAGCAATGAGTTTCATTGTAAATGTGTATTCAGTCCTGTTTGCCTGTCCTGGTTTGGGTTGCTACCTCTGGGGCCTCATTAAAAATCGTACCCAGCTTTTTGGGGGAACAGGGGTGGATGGTTTCCAGCCTCCCACCTCCTTCTTCCCCTTCAGACCTGCTAAAACAGTTTTTGAAAATATTGAGTTCCCTTTTGATGTTAAGGACAGCATAATGTTATTGTTAGTGTTGCTCTGTCTGCTCTGTACTGTGTACACCATGTTTAGGGTCAGAAAAGTGCCTTTTAGGGAGGTTGGTTGGACACCTGCCCTGGGAGCAGATAATGCTGAGTGGCACGGGAAGTGGGAGGACATCAGCCAGTATTTGGAAAAGTTTTCTCCTCCAATGATCTGGAAATTCACCCCTGAACAACTGCAGGATCCTGTTAGCATGATAAGACTGGTGAAGGAAAAATGCTCTGGCAGCTCCAGAGATGGCCAGCTCACAGCAACCTGCTGGGCCCTGGCCACTGCCTACCGGGCACTGCTTGACATGATACAGCACTGTCAGGGCGAGGAGAGAAGGACCAAATCCGCAGACACCACGTCCACCCAAACCACAGCTGAGTCAGAGGGAGAAAGAAATGAACCAACCAGCACCGTGTCCACACAAACCATCGAGGAGCCAGAAGAACAAGCAAAACCAATAGCAGTCGCCCCTGTCCAGAAAAGGAAATCAAAGACTAAATCAGTTCGCATAGCAAATGATGACGAAGAGGCGGGACCTTCACATCCACCGGAGGAGACAGAGCCAGAAATAATCACTCGGTCCCTATCCCTGGGTGAGCTACGTGAGCTCCGGAGAGAGTTCACACGACAGGCGAACGAGTCCATTCTGACCTGGCTGCTCCGAATCTGGGATGCCGCAGCTAACGATACGATCCTAGATGGGAGTGAAGCCAGACAGCTGGGATCCCTGTCTCGAGATGTAGTCATTGATCAGGGGATTGGAAGGAGGCAGGAAACTCTCAGCCTCTGGCGGCGACTGTTGTCCAGTGTGAGGGAGAGATACCTTTGCAAGGAGGACCTCCACGTACAGCAAGGACAGTGGAACACGATGGAACAAGGTATCCGGTGCTTAAGGGAGTTAGCTGTACTGGAGATAATCTTTTCAGAGGATGAAAGATTCCCTAAGAGTCCAGATGGCGTACAGTGCACCTCCCAAATGTGGTTAAAGTTTGCACGACTCGGGCCAGAAATGTATTCCCGCTACTTAGCAACGCTGCAATGGAGGGAGGGAGAGGACAAGGTGGGAGCATTGGTTAGCAAACTCAGGATTTATGAAGACACTGTCACCGCCCCATTACGAGCCCACGTCTCATCTGTGGAAACCAAACTGGCTGAACACGTCCGAAGCCTAGAAGAGAAAATTGAAGAGGGACACCAGAAGCTAAGAGAAGAGATTAAGGAAGGGATTTTCCATATCTCGCCAGGACGAACAAGAGTCTCTGCTATCAGGAGCCAGCGTCCCCCAGCTAAGGAGAGAAGGTACACTCCACGTAGCGATCTATGGTTTTACCTCCGTGAGCATGGAGAAGATATGAGGAAGTGGGATGGGAAACCCACCTCTTCCTTAGCAGCCCGGGTACGTGAACTGAAAAGAGGAACAAATACCATAAAGAACTCTTCAAGGGTAAACGTTGCTCCAGTCTCTCGTGGGCAAGACTCCAGACGGTACAGGAATGATGATACGTCTGATCCTCTTGAAGGGACCTCCAGGTCATACCCACAAGAAGAGCACAATGAGTACCATGACCAGGACTAGGGGTGCCCTGCCTCTAGCCAGGTAGAGGAGAGGGACAATCGAGTCTATTGGACTGTGTGGATTCGGTGGCCTGGCACATCAGAGCCACAAAGATATAAGGCTTTAGTGGACACTGGCGCACAATGTACATTAATGCCATCAAGATACGTAGGGGCAGAATCCATCTCCATTTCTGGGGTGACAGGGGGATCCCAACAGCTGACTGTACTGGAAGCTGAAGTGAGCCTGACTGGGAAGGAATGGCACAGACACCCCATCGTGACTGGTCCAGAGGCCCCGTGTATCCTTGGCATAGATTACCTGAGGAGTGGGTATTTCAAAGACCCAAAAGGACTTCGTTGGGCTTTTGGCATAGCTGCTGTGGAGACGGAGGAAATTAGACAGTTGAACACCTTGCCTGGTCTCTCAGAGGACCCCTCTGCTGTGGGACTGCTGAAGGTTGAAGAACAATTGGTACCGATAGCCACAGCAACAGTGCACCGTCGGCAATACCGCACCGACCGAGACTCTGTGACCCCTATACATAAGATGATCCGCGAACTGGAGACCCAGGGGGTGGTCAGCAAGACTCGCTCACCCTTTAATAGCCCTATATGGCCAGTGCGTAAGTCCAGCGGAGAGTGGAGGCTGACGGTGGATTACCGTGGACTCAATGAAGTCACACCACCCCTGAGTGCTGCTGTGCCGGACATGCTGGAGCTCCAGTATGAGCTGGAGTCCAAGGAAGCCAAGTGGTATGCCACCATTGACATAGCCAATGCCTTTTTCTCCATTCCTTTGGCAGCGGAGTGCAGACCACAATTTGCTTTCACTTGGAGAGGTGTGCAGTACACCTGGAATCGACTGCCTCAGGGGTGGAAACACAGTCCCAGCATTTGCCATGGACTGATCCAGACTGCACTGGAAAAGGGTGAGGCTCCAGAGCACCTACAGTACATTGATGACATCATTGTATGGGGGAACACAGCGGGCGAAGTCTTCGAGAAAGGAGAGAAGATAATCCAGATTCTCCTAAGAGCCGGTTTTGCCATTAAACGGAGTAAGGTCAAGGGACCTGCTCAGGAAATTCAGTTCCTAGGAGTGAAGTGGCAAGATGGACGCCGCCTAATTCCAATGGAGGTGATTAACAAAATAGCAGCCATGTCCCCACCAACCAGCAAGAAGGAAACACAGGCTTTCCTAGGCGCTGTGGGCTTTTGGAGGATGCATATCCCCGAGTATAGTCAGATTGTAAGCCCTCTCTACCTTGTGACATGGAAGAAAAATGATTTCCAGTGGGGCCCCGAACAACAACAAGCCTTTGAACAAATTAAACAGGAGATTGCCCATGTGGTAGCCCTTGGGCCAGTAAGGACAGGACAGGACGTGAAGAACGTGCTCTACACCGCAGCCGGGGAGAATGGCCCTTCTTGGAGCCTCTGGCAGAAAGTGCCTGGGGAGACCCGAGGACGACCGCTGGGATTCTGGAGTCGGGGATACAAAGGATCTGAAGCCAGCTATACACCAACTGAGAAAGAGATCCTGGCTGCCTATGAAGGAGTTCGAGCTGCCTCAGAAGTAATCGGCACCGAAGCGCAGCTCCTCCTGGCACCCCGACTACCAGTGCTGGGCTGGATGTTCAAGGGAAGAGTTCCTTCCACACATCATGCCACCGATGCCACGTGGAGTAAGTGGATCGCTCTGATCACGCAGCGAACCCGGATAGGGAATCCTAATCGCCCTGGGATTCTGGAAATTATCACCAATTGGCCCGAAGGTGAGAGTTTCGGACTATCCTCTGAAGAAGAGGAGGAGAAGGTGACACGTGCTGAGGAGGCCCCACCATATGACAAGCTACCAGCAGATGAAAGGCGATATGTGCTCTTCACGGATGGCTCCTGCCGCATTGTAGGGACAAACCGAAAATGGAAGGCAGCTGTATGGAGTCCCACACGGCGAGTTGCAGAAGCGACCGAAGGACAAGGTGGGTCAAGTCAGTTTGCAGAGCTTAAAGCCGTTCAGTTGGCTTTGGATATAGCTGAACGAGAAAAGTGGCCAAGACTCTATCTCTACACTGACTCATGGATGGTGGCCAATGCTCTGTGGGGATGGCTGGAGCGATGGAAAAAGGCCAACTGGCAGCGCCAAGGGAAACCCATCTGGGCGGCGGAGATGTGGCAGGACATCGCTGGCCGGGTAGAGAAGCTGAGTGTGAAGGTCCGTCACGTAGACGATCATGTAGGCAAGAAACGGGCTAATGAGGAGCATCGTAACAACGAGCAGGCGGACCGAGCTGCCAGGATTAAAGTCTCTCAGGTAGATCTGGATTGGCAGCACAAAGGAGAATTATTTCTGGCTCGATGGGCCCATGACGCCTCCGGTCACCAGGGGAGAGATGCAACATACAGATGGGCTCGTGACCGAGGGGTGGACTTAACCAAGGACATTGTCTCACAGGTCATCCATGACTGTGAGACATGTGCTGCCATCAAGCAGGCCAAGCGGGTGAAGCCTCTATGGTATGGTGGACGGTGGTCAAAGTACAGGTATGGGGAAGCCTGGCAAGTTGACTACATCACACTCCCCAAAACCCGCCAAGGCAAGCACTACGTACTGACCATGGTAGAAGGAAGCACTGGATGGTTGGAGACATACCCCGTGCCTCATGCCACTGCCCGGAATACCATCCTGGGCCTTGAAAAACAAGTCCTGTGGCGACACGGCACCCCGGAGAGAATTGAGTCTGATAATGGGACCCATTTCAAGAATGGCCTTGTAGACACCTGGGCCAAAGAGCACAGCATTGAGTGGGTGTATCATATCCCCTACCATGCACCAGCTGCTGGAAAAGTTGAGCGGTGCAACGGACTGCTGAAAACCACTCTGAAGGCACTGTGTGGGGAGACTCTCAAACACTGGGAGCTGCATTTAGCAAAGGCCACCTGGTTGGTCAACACCCGAGGTTCCATCAATCGAGCTGGCCCTGCCCAATCAGAACTTTTGCATACTGTAGATGGAGATAAAGTCCCCGTGGTACATATGAGAGGAATGTTAGGGAAGACTGTTTGGATTAGTCCCACCTCAAGCAAAGGCAAACCCATCCGAGGGATTGTTTTTGCTCAGGGACCTGGTTCCACGTGGTGGGTAATGCAAAAAGATGGGGAGACACGTTGTGTACCACAAGGGGACCTAATTTTGAGTGAGAATGGTCTGTAATGTTTCATTGTATATATATAGATAGATAGATAGATAGATAGATGTATATAGTTTTAAAGGGATATAGTTTTTAAAGAGGGTTAATTTGGGCATGACATGGATGGCATAGAATAAGGGGTGGATAATGTCCTAGTTAGGACAGCTGAGATCAGTTCATCATGGTGGGTGTAACCCAAAACTGTATTCTATAGCCTTCCATGTCATTTCCCAGAAACTAGACTATTGTTGTCAATAGACTATTCGCACCCTCTGCCCATAGAGCATGGTGGGTGTAACCCAAAACTGTATTCTATAGCATTCCATGTCATTTCCCAGAAACTAGACTATTGTTGTCAATAGACTATTCGCACCCTCTACCCATAGAGCCTGACTCCTCAGGCTATAAACTAGGTGTTAAGAGGCCTGTGAGATAGAAGGATGTTTCTGTCCTCACACCCTTTGTGAACTCCCCGCCCTGAGGGGAGTACCAAGCATTCCTGCCTGAACTGGAGGATATATAATCTTGGAGTTTTGGAACATTTTTTCAACCCACTCGTGGGATCCAGAGGACGGCTGCATCTCATCGCTCTCAACCAGACTTAGACCACCACTGGACTGCGATCACCAGTTCTGGCCAGACTGCAGCAGCTCTCCCACCAGCAGGTTCTTCCCCTCTCCCTTTACTTTGGACTCAAACAGGGCCCAAGGAACACCACTTTGTTCAGGCCCCAGGGTACTGGGTTACACATTTGGGTTTTTGTGGGTTGAGACCAATTGTTTGTTTGTATTATTGTACTTACTGTATTATTTTAATAAATTGTTATTCTGACTTATAATCTCTCCTTTGAGTTGGGTTCATTCCCCCTGCTGGTTAACTTTTAAACCAGCACATTTTGGCGCCCAAACGTCGGGCAGAGAGAGAGAAGTCAGAATCACAATTTCATTTGAAGCATTTGTCTATTTGAATATAGAAACTCCCTGATCACCATGTTGTTTGATGCACTCACATGGATGTTGTATTTGAGCCTGTTCATATTTCCACAGATGGCGTATTATTTGCCTGTTTTGATGCTCTCTTTAAGACCAGGGAGAGGGATCCAAATTGCTTTATTAGTATATTATGTTTATGTCATTCTAACATCAGAAGCAATGAGTTTCATTGTAAATGTGTATTCAGTCCTGTTTGCCTGTCCTGGTTTGGGTTGCTACCTCTGGGGCCTCATTAAAAATCGTACCCAGCTTTTTGGGGGAACAGGGGTGGATGGTTTCCAGCCTCCCACCTCCTTCTTCCCCTTCAGACCTGCTAAAACAGTTTTTGAAAATATTGAGTTCCCTTTTGATGTTAAGGACAGCATAATGTTATTGTTAGTGTTGCTCTGTCTGCTCTGTACTGTGTACACCATGTTTAGGGTCAGAAAAGTGCCTTTTAGGGAGGTTGGTTGGACACCTGCCCTGGGAGCAGATAATGCTGAGTGGCACGGGAAGTGGGAGGACATCAGCCAGTATTTGGAAAAGTTTTCTCCTCCAATGATCTGGAAATTCACCCCTGAACAACTGCAGGATCCTGTTAGCATGATAAGACTGGTGAAGGAAAAATGCTCTGGCAGCTCCAGAGATGGCCAGCTCACAGCAACCTGCTGGGCCCTGGCCACTGCCTACCGGGCACTGCTTGACATGATACAGCACTGTCAGGGCGAGGAGAGAAGGACCAAATCCGCAGACACCACGTCCACCCAAACCACAGCTGAGTCAGAGGGAGAAAGAAATGAACCAACCAGCACCGTGTCCACACAAACCATCGAGGAGCCAGAAGAACAAGCAAAACCAATAGCAGTCGCCCCTGTCCAGAAAAGGAAATCAAAGACTAAATCAGTTCGCATAGCAAATGATGACGAAGAGGCGGGACCTTCACATCCACCGGAGGAGACAGAGCCAGAAATAATCACTCGGTCCCTATCCCTGGGTGAGCTACGTGAGCTCCGGAGAGAGTTCACACGACAGGCGAACGAGTCCATTCTGACCTGGCTGCTCCGAATCTGGGATGCCGCAGCTAACGATACGATCCTAGATGGGAGTGAAGCCAGACAGCTGGGATCCCTGTCTCGAGATGTAGTCATTGATCAGGGGATTGGAAGGAGGCAGGAAACTCTCAGCCTCTGGCGGCGACTGTTGTCCAGTGTGAGGGAGAGATACCTTTGCAAGGAGGACCTCCACGTACAGCAAGGACAGTGGAACACGATGGAACAAGGTATCCGGTGCTTAAGGGAGTTAGCTGTACTGGAGATAATCTTTTCAGAGGATGAAAGATTCCCTAAGAGTCCAGATGGCGTACAGTGCACCTCCCAAATGTGGTTAAAGTTTGCACGACTCGGGCCAGAAATGTATTCCCGCTACTTAGCAACGCTGCAATGGAGGGAGGGAGAGGACAAGGTGGGAGCATTGGTTAGCAAACTCAGGATTTATGAAGACACTGTCACCGCCCCATTACGAGCCCACGTCTCATCTGTGGAAACCAAACTGGCTGAACACGTCCGAAGCCTAGAAGAGAAAATTGAAGAGGGACACCAGAAGCTAAGAGAAGAGATTAAGGAAGGGATTTTCCATATCTCGCCAGGACGAACAAGAGTCTCTGCTATCAGGAGCCAGCGTCCCCCAGCTAAGGAGAGAAGGTACACTCCACGTAGCGATCTATGGTTTTACCTCCGTGAGCATGGAGAAGATATGAGGAAGTGGGATGGGAAACCCACCTCTTCCTTAGCAGCCCGGGTACGTGAACTGAAAAGAGGAACAAATACCATAAAGAACTCTTCAAGGGTAAACGTTGCTCCAGTCTCTCGTGGGCAAGACTCCAGACGGTACAGGAATGATGATACGTCTGATCCTCTTGAAGGGACCTCCAGGTCATACCCACAAGAAGAGCACAATGAGTACCATGACCAGGACTAGGGGTGCCCTGCCTCTAGCCAGGTAGAGGAGAGGGACAATCGAGTCTATTGGACTGTGTGGATTCGGTGGCCTGGCACATCAGAGCCACAAAGATATAAGGCTTTAGTGGACACTGGCGCACAATGTACATTAATGCCATCAAGATACGTAGGGGCAGAATCCATCTCCATTTCTGGGGTGACAGGGGGATCCCAACAGCTGACTGTACTGGAAGCTGAAGTGAGCCTGACTGGGAAGGAATGGCACAGACACCCCATCGTGACTGGTCCAGAGGCCCCGTGTATCCTTGGCATAGATTACCTGAGGAGTGGGTATTTCAAAGACCCAAAAGGACTTCGTTGGGCTTTTGGCATAGCTGCTGTGGAGACGGAGGAAATTAGACAGTTGAACACCTTGCCTGGTCTCTCAGAGGACCCCTCTGCTGTGGGACTGCTGAAGGTTGAAGAACAATTGGTACCGATAGCCACAGCAACAGTGCACCGTCGGCAATACCGCACCGACCGAGACTCTGTGACCCCTATACATAAGATGATCCGCGAACTGGAGACCCAGGGGGTGGTCAGCAAGACTCGCTCACCCTTTAATAGCCCTATATGGCCAGTGCGTAAGTCCAGCGGAGAGTGGAGGCTGACGGTGGATTACCGTGGACTCAATGAAGTCACACCACCCCTGAGTGCTGCTGTGCCGGACATGCTGGAGCTCCAGTATGAGCTGGAGTCCAAGGAAGCCAAGTGGTATGCCACCATTGACATAGCCAATGCCTTTTTCTCCATTCCTTTGGCAGCGGAGTGCAGACCACAATTTGCTTTCACTTGGAGAGGTGTGCAGTACACCTGGAATCGACTGCCTCAGGGGTGGAAACACAGTCCCAGCATTTGCCATGGACTGATCCAGACTGCACTGGAAAAGGGTGAGGCTCCAGAGCACCTACAGTACATTGATGACATCATTGTATGGGGGAACACAGCGGGCGAAGTCTTCGAGAAAGGAGAGAAGATAATCCAGATTCTCCTAAGAGCCGGTTTTGCCATTAAACGGAGTAAGGTCAAGGGACCTGCTCAGGAAATTCAGTTCCTAGGAGTGAAGTGGCAAGATGGACGCCGCCTAATTCCAATGGAGGTGATTAACAAAATAGCAGCCATGTCCCCACCAACCAGCAAGAAGGAAACACAGGCTTTCCTAGGCGCTGTGGGCTTTTGGAGGATGCATATCCCCGAGTATAGTCAGATTGTAAGCCCTCTCTACCTTGTGACATGGAAGAAAAATGATTTCCAGTGGGGCCCCGAACAACAACAAGCCTTTGAACAAATTAAACAGGAGATTGCCCATGTGGTAGCCCTTGGGCCAGTAAGGACAGGACAGGACGTGAAGAACGTGCTCT